>NW_026848239.1:1441159-2161739 GCF_030867565.1 Colletotrichum costaricense
AAGAAGCACGGGCCAAACCCTCTACTTGACATTGTGCTTTTCAGCTGACCCTACCCACCGAGTTCGAGCAATGGTCAGTCGATGGCTAGTACAAGAATGGTGCCTGTGCATATCACTGCCTGTTGGGGGCGAATGGTTGGAACCTATTCTCTGCTGCATTGCTCGGTATGTACTCATGTCAGTTGGTTTCATTTGGCTGCTTGCCAACAGTGGCTCAGGGGCTAGACCTATCTGCCAACCTTAAGTATGTGTCTCTACAGGTAGCCAACTCGAACGGAGAGTTAGATTGCTCAGTTTTGGGGGCCCAACTAAACCGGGATGGACCAAGCATGACCCCCATTGCCTGAACCGCGGCCAACGTGCGGGCGGCTTGTTTGGGGTACAAATACGTGGTTGGTGCCCTCACTTCATGTTCCAACACCAGCTTTGTACCCAAATAACAGACCACATACCAATCTTTCATTTCCCCCCGACACGATCCAAAGGCAGTTCGCCGCCTATAGACGGAGATGAGCGGCACCCCCAAACAGAGCTTCGTTGAAGCATGCGGAAACGGCGACTTACCACTGGCTCAAAGCATCATGCAGGATCACAGCGACTTCGAGGCACAGCAGAAACGTTATGCGTATCCTGACACTTTGATGAGGCACGCAGTTAATGAGGCAGCCTGGAAGAATCACGCACATGTTGTCGCCTTCTTATTCGACAACGGAGCTAGTATCACCGATTCGGTTGTCCTTGCTGTATCTAAACGCCACAACAAAACGATGTTGGAGGAAATCCTCAAGAGAGGATATGACATCAACACAGTGGAGCCGGGCGTGACCTTGCTGACGTTTGTACCTCCCATAATACCAGTTTATGAGAAACATGACACTGATCTTCTCAAACAGGCTATCCACTGGACACATTGAGTGGATGGAGGTGCTGTTACAACACGGAGCAGACCCCAATGTCAAAGATTCGAGGGGATGGACGGCGCTTCACTCGGCTGTGACCGAGCCATCGCTGAAATCCTGTCAGCTCCTCCTTCACCATGGTGCTATATTGCCAGCAGACATACTCCAGTCTGCCATAGATTCTGATCACGCAGATACCAGAATGGACATGGTCAAATATCTCATTGACAAAGGGGCTCAACTCAACCATGTCCGCGACATCAAAATAGGCTACAAGATCTGGCAAGGATCTCCTCTACATGTTGCCGCTGGTACAAATCGACTTGACATTGCTCAGCTTCTGCTGAGTGCAGGGGCAGATCCCAGGGTCAAGTACTGGGACGATACGCCGGCCGACACAGCCAAAGAGTTTGAATACATGGAACTGTATAATCTGCTTAGAACAGATTCAGCCCCCGAAGTATCTACTTCTTGATGAACCAGAAAGAACGAGGTAGAATGTCTGTCCAACAAGCCCCCACCGCACAGAGATAGCCACGGGAGGCTTCACTAGATACATACTACCTAATTCGATACTCAGTCGCCGTAACAGATGGATGCGACCTGAGATCTCGTTCGAGATATAAATTTCAATGCAAGTTCTGCTTGTAAAGCCTGGATTTCTATGACAAGAAGTTGTCTTTCAACATATCAACATCGAATTATCAGTGACGGCAATTTGCGTGCAACTCATATCCATTTGAATTCTTTGCATATCACAATTTCGTAAGCGCCCAAAATTCCACCCAAACGAACAAAATTACTAAATTATGATTGTTCTGAGGATACTTGCTCGCTTTCAAATGTCTCCGAATGTCTCTGTCCCGGCCTTCGGCCTGCTGCTGCTCTTAGTAGCAGTAAGCGCTTTTCCATCGGCGTGGTCACTTGGTACGTGATCCGCAAAGCACCCCTCTCATAATGCTAGATGCCTTGCGACTGAGACTAACCTGGCGTTCTAGATTCTCATGTCATGGGACTGTCGTCCTTAGATTGGCCACGGTCTACTCCTGTCCGGCGAGATGTCGAGCCTTTCACCCGTTACCAAAAGCGCGATGATGATCAGGATACCCAAGATACCTGCAATCCATTCTCCATGATTCAAAACCTCCATGAGCCGATCCATAGCCTTGATACTCAAGGATTCAATGTCTCCTTGGCTAAAAGGGTCAATTTGGAAGTCCCTGGTGATGACACAGACATGGATGTGTGGATGAGAGAACGCGCTGAAACCACGAAACCAATTGTTTGGGAAGTCAGCCCAGGAACCGACGCCAACACAGCAATTTTCCGAAAGTTTGGGAGGAATTCTTTTAGCCTCGGAACGAACGGTCTTTGTGGGTGCAGTTCACTGTGGATCATCAGCAGAAAAGGGGTGTATGCCACTCACTATTGGGAGAGTATCTCATTTGCGCCTGAGAAAGAATGGATCAACCCGGGCGAAACCAATGCTGAGGTTTTCGAACGCACTGTCATTGATGGTCTCAAAAGCGGAACCGCTGTCAAAGGCAAGCCAATGCAGGCTAGGCTCGACAGAGACGGGATTGCGGACGACCATATCAAGGCTTATCTTGTTCATCCTCAACGAACATGGAAAAACACGCCCGCCGCTGTTGATGGTTATCGAGTGCAATGGAATAGGATCAAAGACACCGTGAAAGCCATCATACCGGAGCTGGCGTCAGATGACAAATGGGAAGAAGTCATCTACAACCGGTTACGTGGGAACGACCGACAACTGTTTGAAACTGCACTTGGACATGTGTTGTTCCAGTTTTCCCCCGATGATCAAGAGAAAAGGAAGGCTGCTCTATGGGTTGAGAGACGGAGGCAACCATACCATGACGACGCCTGGGAGTAGGCACGGTAAAGACATTCGAAGCGAGTGTTGTTGAGCCCTAGAAACTGAAATCCCACAACAAATCGGCGTGAATAAGACCAAGGATTGTAGGGCTTTTACCGGTTTGCTGTTGGCTTTTATTATCTTCTATCGTTTCATGGTGTGTTTAGTCATTGGTAGCTGTGCGACGGTGTTTTTAAGTGAAATATTGAGCTTCTCAAAAGTGGTTATCAGGATCCTTGAACATCACAGCCACAATTCAGATTACTCGCTACGGAGGATACCTCATTAGGAAGGTGAGCTCAGGTGTACCGGTCCCAGTACAATTCTTCAATCAAGGTACCCTAGATACACGGCTTATCAGACCGCAGAGGCGCACTGGTTCCAGGACCATCCCGTTGGTCGTTCTCACAATCAGCATTTGTAACGAGATAAAGCTACTGCTTGTGTTGTCGGAAGCGCAGCAATGCTGAGGGCAGACATCAAGTGAGCTACTATCTTTTTCGATAAAAGAGCTTTTGTCCCAAGGTCCAAATGCAATTTGCTTACCCAGAATTGATGCCCCTCATAGCCTCCCATTCACTTTCCAGGATTCCATAGCTGATCATGTCATGCCATTGTCGATTAAACCAGTAAGACTCACGGCTGCGGCCCTCTTCCACGAAACCAAGCCTCTTGTACAGGTGCTGAGCTCGCTCATTGTAAGACACAGTCCCAAGGTGAACCCTATGGTAGTTCCCATACCGGAAGGCCCAGTCGAGAGCCCAGTTGATAACCTCGGTCCCGTAGCCCTTTCCTTGATACTGTGGTGCTATCGCGATCCCGAGGCCGACTGAGCGGTGATGGGCCATTGCCGGAGGAATCCCACCCCAGCCGATCGCTAGGTATCCTATGGGCTTTGGCGCAGTCGTCTTCGCTTCGTCATCTTCCTCGTCGCCGTCGCCAGAAGTATCTGCTGGAAGGCAGACCATGACAGAGAGAACAGATTTGGCCATTTGCTCAACCATCCACTCGCTATGCTTGCTGGTCCTCGGCATCAGCGCCATCGGGTTTGAGAGGGCGACGGTCACTGGGTCATTCTCGATTTGAGTATGGAGGAACTTCTTGTCCTCGTCGTTGTTTTCCACGGCCCTGAAGATAAGCCGTTCGGAGCGATAAGCGCCTTTCAGGTCGTCAGTGAGCATGGTGGTTGTTAAAGTGTGCTCGTGGTGTCGCAACAAATATGACTGTTCGAAACAATTGTTAAAGGGGACTACTCAAGGTACTGCTTAAAGTCTGAAATCAATTTTTTGTGCAATGGCTGAGCCGACCCATACCCTTGTGTCTACACGGTCCACGGCTGGGAGTGGATTCCTTTTGCGTTGAAAGAGTCCGAGTCATCCTATCACGAGCTACTAAGCTTACATGTACGTTCAAGCTGACGTCTAGCCCCAACAAAAGTTCCGTTAATGCCTGAGGGGGGCGCCCCTCCTCCCATTAGCCCCATCCCCAAGCGTCCTGAGAATATTTGAACATGACGCCAGGAGCTTATCTCGAGAGATTTCTGCGCGCTCATTGTCTTCCGTTGTTGGAAATCGCACATTATCAACTTAACATACCAAGGACTCATGGGTCCTTGGGCAGTAACGCACAGGGAAATCTCTATAGCTCAACTAAAGCCAGAGGACAATTCAGTGGAAAATATTTAGGCAGATATTTACCGAGACTTCAGGTTGCCTGCCGATTTGTCCCTGATTAACATTCGGCGATGCATCCTGCTGAGGTGTTGTCATGGAATGTGATTCAAGTGCTCAAAACAGCTCACTTGATTGATGTATGGCTGGAGTGCTTTTTTTCACCTCTGCCGAAATCACCGTTTACTAGGTCAACACATACTACGGTTCCAATAGAGAACCGCGTTCTGGGGCGGGCACCCAAAGCGTCTTGATAGACTTGGATGAAGCTGTTAGTGCTCCCTTGGCTGCGTAGTAGATGGAGGCATTGCTTGAAAGCTCAGCTCGTAAAAGTAAATGCCGTCGGTCTAAACTTGAAAAGAAGTCCACACCCATGAGCAGCCCGACTTGTCGTTAACATAGCATGCGTGTTGAGAAGGGGGCTATTTGACGCATTGACTTCTAAGTTCTTTAAATTTTGCTAGAATTGGTTCGAATTGTGAGCTTTCTCTCGTTTGTTTGGAGCTGTTACCTCTTAACAGAGTATCAAGATCCATATACCTACAATATTGGCAGAATGAAAGGAAGCACGTGTTAGGGGCCAGGCGACATCTTTGGCGTGGCAGAATCAAAGACACAGCTGTTGTATCTGAAGCTAGGTTCCAGGACTGACATCTTCTTTTTCTCAATTTATAACGTGGAGTTCAGTCCTTTATTATCTTTCCCTTCTCGTCTCCTTGATACTCATCCAATACTAGACTTCGCTGATGCTCGCTGTCCACTAATCAATAGTAGAAGTTGAGAACTTGACACGTGGACTGCTAGGTTCTACACCCCACGGCAGCTGTCTGTGGAATGCTCACATATTTAAACTTGTAGATGAATGAATTGATCCGGCATGGTACGAGGCAACATCTAGGAAGCGATGAGAAGTTAAATAAGGTACGTTACCCTATCATTGGGTGGCGTCTAGCTCTCATACCGTTCGGACATTAGGCCTATCTCCATATCGACATCCGGCCTCCGAAATGTCCGGGACCAAGTTGTACATCTCCCTTCACAGGCCGTGAAGTTCTTCGCTCTTCGCGTTTATGTTTCTAGATGAAGAGCGCGAAGTCTAGAAATGAGCGCGTCTTCCTATTTGGCGGGGTTTCTCGGCTTAGCGCGACAACAATGGACTTAAGAAATTCTCCGTCGTGTCTCTAATTACCCTCCGGATACGGCCGTTGGGAAAGGCCATAAGTAACCACAGGGTGACTCAGACATCACGATACGGCAGCTACTTTCGCTTCGCTGCATACCTTCTTATCAAAAAAACAAAACCATGACCGTCTCGCCAACCAAGATTTTGTTGAAGAATGGCGTGCTTCTTATCCATGGAGAGGATGGCAGAGTAAAACCTCAGCGGTCGGATATATTCATCGAGGGAGACACGATTTCACAAATCAGCCCAAATGTCAGGACAGCCGGCGAGGATGTCAAAGTGTTTGACTGCGAGGGCAAGATCGTGTCTCCAGGCTTTATAAGTACACATCATCATGTATGGCAAACCGCGCTGAAGGGTCGCCATGTCGACCACACTCTACTTGAGTACTTGCCGCGAGGAAACTTCATTGGGTCATTATTCTCTACCGAAGACGCATTTTGGGGTGAACTTGGTGGCGCACTTGAAGCTATTGATGGCGGGACCACGACCATTGTGGACCACTCCAGTCTGAATGTTGGCCCAGAATTCCGTAAGACCCTTGCTCGATATAATTATAGCCAGTAGTTGACATTGAAAAACCAGCCCCTACGTTGATTCAGGCGCTTATAGCCTCCGGGCTTCGTTCTGTCTACTGCTACTGCGTTCCCAGAACGACCATGTCAGGCCTCGCCGGTTAGACCCCGTTGGTTAAGGGATAGCTTAAGGGGCATAAAGAGGGGGACTAAGTAATAAAAGAGTAGCTTAGGTATATATAAAGTACTAATAATATACCTCGAGAGAAGAATAGATTTTAATAATTTATTTTTAAACCTTAATAATAGTTAACTTCTATAAGCTTTTTTTTTATATTATATACTTATTAATAATTTAAAATCTCTATTTATAAAAAAAAATTAAGCTAAGAATTTAAAATATTAATAAGAACGAGATATAATAAAAGAGCGTATTTAATATTATAATAATAAAAAGAGGATAACTTATTTTTATTAAACCCCCTAAAATTACCTCTTTTTTAATAAATAATATAAAAACGGAATATAATAAAACGAATTATATAATAATAATATAAAAAGACTATATTATTAAGAGTATTAATAAATTTTAAATAAAATAATAAACTTCTTACCCTCGCTCGCTTATACTTAAACTAAATAATAAATAATAAATTAGTAAAACTATAAAAATAAAAATAATAATTAAAAAAGAAAATCTTTATAATAATATATAAAAAGCGATTATATAAAAAATAAGTAAATTTAAAATATTTATAAAGCTCTTTAAATAGCCCGGCCCCCGTATTAAGAACTATAGTTTTAATTATAATAGCCTCGGATATTAACTTTAATATAAATAAAAATATAAATCTTTAAACTAAAAATAGCTTAATAAATAAAATTATATTTAAAGCGCTATTTAAATAATAATAAAATAACGAGTTTATATTACTTAAGCCTCTATTTATTAACTTCTTTTTAATTTAAATAAGTATTATAAATAAAACGTTTATATTTAAGCTACTATCCCTCCCTAATTTATTATATATTAATAAATTAGTATAGGACTTATAAAGCTTCTTATTTAACTATTACTATCGCTTTAATTTATAAACTTAATAAATAAAAATAAACTATAATAAAGTAATATATATAGTTAGCTACTTAAATAATAATATAAAAACCTTTTAAATATATTATATTTTTAACTATAAAAAGGTCCCTAAGTTTATAATAAACCGAGTTATATAAAAGGAACTAAAAACCTTTTTATAAAATAACTTATTTAATCTTATTAATTAAAAAATAATAATAAGTATATAACTAAATAGTACCTCGCAAAGCTAAAAAAAGAGGGTTAATAAGTTCGTTAATTATATTAATAAATTCGAAATAAAATTAAAATATATCCTAATAAAAAAATAGAAAATCTTTATATTAATAAATAAACTATAGCCCGAACTATGTCTCGTAATAATATTATAAATAAAACTTTTATAAACTTATTTATAATTAATATCGTTAGTAAAACGTATTAAATAATCCTCGCTATTAATAAGGAGCTTATAAACGTTCCCTAAATAATATTTTAACTTAAACTTAAATAAATTAGCGGGGAAATACTAAGGTACTAATAAACTTATTACGTAAAAAGTACACTATAACTTTCTTAATAAGGATATTATATATTATAATTATAAAAAAACTAACTATATTATAAAGGATTACTTATAATTATAGGAGTAGTATTAATAATATTATAATTATAATAGAACTAAGTACCTCGCTAATAGCTACTTAAGTATTATATACTATAAATATAACTAAAAAGGGTATAAAATTACTAATTATTAATTAAACCTCGCTCTAACTAAATAGCGCGGATTAATAATAAACTTAAATACTATTTTAATAAAAAGAGTAATTAGTAATTAATAAAAATAGCGCTTAGATATCCTAACCTATATATACCTAAACTATATATAAAAAAAGCTAAGTACCCTTATTAATTCGGGAGTAAAAAAGAACGTAGTTAATATTAAGCTACTTAATAACTTTAATACTAATTTATAAATTTATCTATTACTATAATTAATAAATATTAAAAATAAATAAATAAAGATGCTAAGGAGCTATTACTTATAGCTTCGAATTACTAATAATAACTACGTAATAAAAACATAGCTATATTGCTTTATAATAACTAATATTATAGTACTTATACTTATACTTAGTTTTTCTTAATTAAAAAATATTAACTCGCTAATTAATTAAAAATAAAAAAAGTAGTAATATTTAATTTATAAATAATATATCCGCTTAAACGCCCTAAAAAAGGGGCTACTAAATAACTTAGTTTTAATAATACTTACGTATATTATAATTAACTTAGCTATAAATAGTAACGTAATACTAATAAACATAGCTAAGGATTAAAAACTATAATACTAAGACTTTAATAACTTACTTTTAAAAAAAAAGGCTATTTTATTACTAAATAAAGTACCGTATAACTACTATATCGAACTAAATAACGCTATGCCTATCCTCTAGGGACTTATTTACTTATTATTAAACTATAAGCTTGAGATTTTACGAAATTATTTAATAAAAATAGAGGCTAGGGGCTAAATATGCCTTTTTATAAGCCCGGCTAGAGTACCTATCTTTTTTATACTTAAAAAAAAAAGAGAACTACGACTTTACGTTAATTATAAAGTAATTAATAAAATTATATAAAAAAATAAAACGCTACTATTACTAATTAATAAAATACTAAATAAACTATTTAATATTTCTATTTTTATAAAGCTAAACCTTAAAAATACGTATTACTATATATATATAGCTAAGGGTAATAAATAAAAAACGGCTTTTTTTACTAAATATAAGTAGTTTAAATACCTAATCGTACTTTTTAAACTAACTAACGCGCCCATAACTTTCTAAGCGTATATTAATAACGTTCTAAATAACCTAGTTAATACCGTCTATATTATATACCTAAATAATATTTTAATATATAATAATAACTACGTAGTATATAAAGAGTACGTACGTAGCGTATTATAAAAACTATAGTAATAGAACCTATATTTAAATAGTAATAAATACGAGTTCTATATATTATATATAGAATTTTTAAAGTATATTATATTTAATAAAAGTATAAAAATAAAACCCGCGTATACTAAAACTATAATAAATTAACTACTTTTAAAAAGTATTAAAAATATATAAACGTTTTTTAAATTTACGGGGTTTTATTATAAATTTATTAATAACTACGCTAAAATAACTATATTTTTAATAAACTTATTAAAAAAGGTAAAATTAAGATAGTTAAAGCTACTAATACCTATTATAAAGTTATTTAAGAAGCTACTAATAGTATTTATTAATACGCTAATACTATAATATTTTAACCCTACCCTACTTACGTAGTTATAAATAAACGCTTTAACTCGGGCTATTAACTTAGTAATTACGTAATTATTTAAGAGTAATTAGTATTTAATTACTTATAAGTTAAAGAAATTAATAAATATAAAGAGCTGCTATAGTATAAAAAATACGGAGTTACTAATTATTATAAACGTATTAAAAAACTAATAATACTACCTCGCTTATAGTTAAAGTTAGGTTATAATATTTATAAACTATTTTAATTTATAGTTCTTAAATACTAAAAAAAAGCTAAATAAGAGATAGTTACGCTAATTAAATAAACTTATAATATTTAATATTAAAATTAAGTTTAAACTAAGTATTAAGAACTTAGTAAATAAACTATTATAAAAACCTAACTATAATAAAAATAATAATAATAATAGAGTAAAAGAGCTATTATTAAAAATAAAAAAAGACCTAAATAATATTAAAAATATATAAAAACTTTTTAAAATCGTAATAATAAAATATATAAGAATAAGCTATAAGAGCGGTTCCTAAGTAAAAAAGATAATAAATATTTTAAAAATAGAATTAATAATAATATAAAAAAATAAATAAAAGAAGTTAAGAACTTTAGTTTAAAAAAGCTTTAAAGAGTACCTCGAGAGGTATAACGGGACTACGAACTTAAAGTATTAAAATTATAATATAATACTTAAAGAGCTACTTAAGCTTATTATTAAAACTATAAATTATAAACTACTCGTTTTATAAAACTTTAATATAATAAGAGTACTTAAAATAGTATTTAATAAAAAGGAGTTATTAATAATAAGTTAACTACGAGCTACTTAATAAAAAGACGCTTTTATAAAAAATAAGTAATAAATTAAAAAGAATTAATAACCTCGTTTAGTTAAGAAAAAATAATAATAAAACTAAGTATATAACTTAAAAGGGCTATTATACTATAATAACTACGCTTATATACTACTATATAAGGGGCTAAGAAAAGAAGTTATTAAAATATATTATAATATACTTATAATAAAATATTATAATATAAAGTAGATAATAATATTATTAAAACGCTATTATTATTAAAATAGAGTAAATAAAAATATAAAAAATTATATTAATATTTATATAGTAAAAACGTATAGGGTATAAAGTACTCTCGCGGTACGGTATTTTAAAAGAACTATTAATATTTATAAAAGTAATATAAGATACCTCTTTTAATTAGGTTAATACGGCTTTAATTAACGGAGTTATAATTAAAGAGAAGAGGATAATATTAGCCGGATTAGAAAAGTAGACTTTTTAATCGTTTTATATTATTACGTTCGAAAATAAATTATTAAAAAAGCTTTAGTTTAATTTTAAAAAGTATATATATAATTAAAATAAAAATCCGCGCTATTTAACTTACTATTTTTAATCGGGGCCCTTTTTTTTATATTTTATTCTAATTAGCCCTTTTATAAATACTTATATTTAATTAGTTTTAAAAAAGAATTATTAAGACTAATTACTCTACTTTATTTTAATTATCCCCTAATTTCTTTTTTTTTAATTTTTTATAAAAAGAAATTATTTTAAATTAGTCCTAATTACTATATATAGTTAATCGTATTAAGCCCTTTACTTACCTTTTTTTTTATAGCTACTTTTTTTATTTTTTTTATTTTTTTTATTAATTTTACTTAGTTCTTATCTTATTCCTTTTTAGTAATCTCTTAATTTTAATTTTTATTATTTTAGTTTTTTTTAGTTTTTTTTATTAATAATAGTATTTAAGGAGTATAGGCTAGAGTTATATATATAGCTTTTATAATCGAATTATTATATTAATCGACTTATTATTTTTTTATACTTTTATTAATATTAGTTTTATTTTTATATATATTACGACGCTATAAGAAATTTTAATAAAACTTAATTAGTTTTTAATATTAGCGTTTATTATTTTTTTATACGGCCCGATTATACTTAGAGAGCGTGCGTTTAATAACTTCTTATTTTAACTAAACCCTTAGTATTTTAATTAAAGTTTTTATAATAGGGCTATTCTCGTTCTTAATTAAAATATTTAAAAAATTACTTTTTTAATTACTTAGACTAGCTTTATTAAGAACCGGGCTAAGGCATAGTAATAATTTAAGTAGTAATATATTTAATAAGGACTACGTAACTTAACGAGTTTTAAGGGTATTAATTAAGTATATAAGTTAATTATTAACGATAGCGTCTAGATATTAATTAGTAGCTTTTATTAGTTTAATTATTTACGGAGTTTAATTAGGGTTACTATTTATTAAAGATCCTTAAGTATTTTTTAATATTTTTAAAGATCGAGATAATAAAAGTAACTTTTTAAGAGTAGTAAGCCCTTATTTAAGGTTATTAATTATTTTTTTTATTTTTTTAAAATACGTAAGATCGATTAGAGTATAATAATTATAATTACGGGGGTTATAGATTTTTAGATCTTAGTTAGTAAATCTAAGGCTAAGTAAATAAGAACTAGATTTTTAAAGAGTTAGTACTTTAGGGGCGTTAGTTATAACGTAATTAGAATTATTTAAGTTAGTATAGGGCTTATTTTTAAAGTCCTAATTATATATTACTTTTTTAAAAGACCTATTTAGGGGAGGTTTTATTATATTAAAAAAGTAATTATTATTATATTAAAACTCGTAGCTAATTTATTAAATTTAAGCTATGCAGAGCTTATTATTAAATAGTTTAAAATATTTATAAATTATTTAATACGGGTTATAAGTTAGGTTAAGCTAGTTATATCGGACCGCGTTACGAAACTATTTAAGTACGTATAGATTATATTCTTATTTATTTAGTTATTATATTATAAGGATTATATAAGTACTTATATTAATTAGTTATTAAATATAAAGAGGTATATCGATCTAATTATAAAAGGCTTTTAATATTTAAATATTATTAATAAATATCCTCTCTAAATATCTAAGAGCCTATTTTAAATCGTATTAATAAATTATACTATTTTACTAATTAATAATTATCCTCGCAAAATAGCCTAGATTATTAATATAAAAAAAAAAGATTATTAAGTATACTAAAGTCCTAATTTTTTATATAGTTTTTTAAGTTTAAGGGTTTAGGGTAGGGGTTTTATTTAGTTTAAAAGTACTCTCTTATCCTTTTTTAATTATAATTATATTATATACTAAAACGAGGTCTCGTATTATAACTTCTATTACGGATCCGATCTTATATTTTCGAATTTAGTTTTTACATAGTAAGTATTTTTAAAAGTTATAATAATTAGTTAGGATCTCTATTACCTTACAATAGTTCTAACTTATTTAAGTTTTTTAGTTTTTTAAACCTTTAAAAGCCTCGGGGCGCTAATTAAAAAAGGGAAGTACGTTTTTTATATTAAGCTAATTAGAATAATCGAATTTAAAAAGGGTTAAGATTATTTAGGAAAAGCTAATTTATTTAAATACTAAGCTTAGGTAATAGTTAGTATACACTTTATATTAGTAGTTCGTATTAAAATTAACGAACTAAGAGTTCTTAGTATCCGTAATAGTTCTAAAATTAGTCTTATTAAAAATAATATATTTATTTAAATCCTATTTTCTTAGTTAGTATTTAGTATTATTTTTAAAGCCCTTTATTATAATCGGACCCTAAATTCGTATTACGTTTTTTTTATTATTTAGTTTAGAAAGAGAGATAGGAAGTAAGGAGGCTATTATAAATAGCTAGGTTAGTATTTATATAATAGATTAAGAGGTAAAAATTAGGAAAGGTTTAATTAGTAATAGTTATAGGGAAGTAGTATTTTAAGTTTAAAAATATAAAAAAAGGCTAAAAAATATTTAAGTTAAAAACGGCTACTTAATAATAATAATAGTAGTTAAGGAGGGAAAAAAAAAAAGTTAGGTAGTTAAGTAAAAAGCTACCCTTTTATATTAATTATAAAGTAGCCTCTATTAATTAAGAAAAAAGGTACTAAATTATAAATAATAAGAAGGCTCCGATTCCGTAATTTATTTTTTTCTTTTTTTATATAGTAGTTATAATTTAACGTTAATTAGCTAAGAGGCCTATAGTACTTTCTTTTTTAATACCCCGGGTTTAAGGGGGTATATAAAGGCCCTCTTCCGATCCTTTTATTCCTTTTTTTTTTTTAAATAATAGCTTCTTAATTATAATTATCCCTTTTTATTAAGTCTCTTTTTTTTTTTTAATAATATAATCTACTTACTTATTATATTTAATACTTTAGTTATTAATAATACGTATTAGATTATTAAAACTACTTATTATAACGTCCGGCTTTAGTAATATTCTTCCTCTGCTCTTAAAAAAGCTTATTTTTAAAAAACTTAGGGTTATAAGTTTTAAAAAGTTAATAAAAAGTAAATTATAATAAGTACTATTTTATTTAATCTTTTTAATTTTAGTCCTAATTTAACGTTCTTCTTTTTTAAATTTTTAAAACTACTAGTTAGTTAACTCTTCCCGGATTAGCTAAAGAGCTTTATACTAAATTCTATATTATAAATCCTTAGTTTAATAAATATATTAACAGATAAATAGCTTAGAAATTTTAGTAATTAATTACGGATTAGAACGTTATTAAAAAGTACGTTAGTAAACTAAGTATTGTGGGCGGATCGTTTTTATAGAGCTATTAGGTTTTTATTAGTTACGATTATATTAATTATTTTAGCCCTCTATTTTAGTAATTAGGCAAACGAACTTTTATTATTAATTTTTTATTTATTTAGGCTTATAGCGTTTAGAATACTATACTTTATAATTATTACGCGCGGTTTTTTTAAAAATATATTAGTTTTAATATTAAAAAGCTAATTAGAAAAATAGTCCCCTATTTTAAATACGTTTTTTTACTAAATTATTTTAATAATCGATATAATAATTATATATATTTTAAAAATAAGAAATACTATTTTAAAAAGAGCTAGGGTTAGTAGGATATTAAAAAGTCCGGGGCCGATCCTAAGTAAGGTTATTATTATTATTATATAATAAGTAGTAGTAAGGTAGTATTTTTAATCTTAGTTAATATTAAGAGAGTTAAGATTTTAGTTTATATAGTTTTTAATTAGATCGAAGTTATTAAGGCTAAGGAGAATAAGTACGATTCTATTTTTAAAAATACCCCTTTAATATACCTTACTAAGGACTACGCGTTCGTAATTTATAAGGGTTATTAATATTTAAAAATAAAGTAAATAAAATAAGAGGCTACGTAAACTAAGCTAAATTCTAAGCGGGCTCGATTAAATAGAGAACTAGGCTTAGATATTTAAAAAGAGGGGTAGGGTTTTTTAATATAATTATATAATTAGTAAGTAGGGTCGTTAGGTTTTTAATTATAATAACTAAAAAATAATTTTTCTTTTCTTATCGTCCCTTTATATTTTTATTTTAAATTTAAATAAAAAGATAATTAGAAAATTAATAAGATTTAGTAATATTTTTATAAAATAAATATTTAATAAATAAAAATTCGTAGTTTATACTAAGGATTAGTAATAATAAGGGGTAATTTATTTTTTTTAAGAGGCTTTTATTTATAATTAAGTTTATTTAATAAGAAGTTAAGTATCCTCGTCCTTAGAGTTTATTATATTATTATTATAGTCAAGAGGTAGGATTATAATATTAATTATATTATTTTATAAGGATAGAAAGTTAGCTAAGTTAGAAATAAAGTTTTTATAAAGATTAGCCTCGTTAAGTAATAAGTAAAGGCTTTTTAAAGACTTTAGGAACTTTTTAAATTAATTATTAATATAAATAGCCCCTATAATTAAGTTATTAATAAGCATTTTTAGTTAATATAATAATTTATTCGGAGTAGCTAAGTAAATACGGAAAGGTTTTTATTAATAATAGTCGAGTTTTTTAGAAATTAATATATTGATTTTTTATTAAATATTAAAAATAAGAACTAAATTATTAAGTTATAACTTCGTTAATTAAAAAGAGTACGAGGAGTTAAATCGGTTACGGGTTTAGGCTCGGTATTAAGCAATTTTATTAACTATAGCTTTTTAATCGTTTATTAAGGAAATAAAAGCTTATAATCGGGCTTAGACTTTTTAATCTATTATATATATATTTTCTTAATTAAGTACTTTCTAAGTTACCGTTCTTTTTTCGATCGGGGTCGTTATATAATAACTATAAATAAAATAGAACGGTATATAACTTAACGATATTTTAATAATTATTTTATTTATAAAAAGGGCCGTAGCGAGTATAAGTTTAATATTTTGTTTTCCCTAATTTAATTAAATACGAAATATATACGTAATAAGTTAATAACCCTTTTTAAAAAGCTCGTTAGTACGAGGGTTATAAACTAATATAACCTTTTACTAAGTACTATATTATTAATTAAGCTAAGTAATAGCGCCCATATTTTCTTATCCCCTATTAATAATTAAATTATTATAAATCCTATAGTAATAAATAATATCTTTTTAAATAAACTTCGTAATATTTTTTAACATAGTATTCGTTATAATCCGTACTTCTAAGTATCCTATAAACTTATAACGCGCCTTAACGACTTTTTATTTATTTATATACTAAATGTTTAAATAGATCTAAAAAAAAAGTTCGTAAATCGGGATTATAAATATATAGGGGTTATTAAAGCGTTATAATCTAGCCTTTTAATAAGCCTCGTAAGTTATAATTAGCTCCTAGGCCTAAGTATATATTCTTAGTTAGTAATATCGTTCCGTAAAATAAAAATAAGTAGCTTTTTATCCCCTATACCTAAACTTATTATATACTTCGTTAATTAAGTTTACTTAGTAGTATTTATTATTAATTATTTAAATAGGTTAGGGACGGGTCTTTATCCCCTATTAAAATAAAAATTTATTTTATATAATAAATCGTATTGTTATTTATTTAAAACGTCTAAATTAATTAAAGGGTATACTAATTAGCCTTTTTAAAATAAAGAGGAAATAAGTAATTTACTTCGAAAGATCTAATTATTATTCGTTCGGTATTAGTAAATTAGTTAGAATATTTATTTTTTATATTTAATTAATAATAGCGTTATTATAACTATATACTATAATAAAAAAGTTTTTTATAACTTATATTCGTAGGACTCGTGCGTTAATAAAGTCCTTAATATCCCCGTTAAGCTCCGTTTTAATTAGGTCGGATTAGCTAGGGGGTTTTTTTAAAAGGCTATTTATTATAATATTCTTTTTTTTATTAATATATTTAATCTTAAAGTTAAAAAGTCTAATTTAAGAGAGCTAGTACGTTATTATTACTAATAATAAGTTATTTACTATATTATTAATTTAAATAACTAGGACCCGGGCGTTAGTTTTTAATAAGAAATTAATCTTAAATAAATAATTATAAAGGCGCTTTAAGCTTATTAAAATACCTCGTATTTTAAGCTTATTAAAGTTATAATTAAGCTCTAGTCCGCGCTATATCCCGCTCTTATATTAAGTAATAATACGTTTATTATTAATAATCTAACTAAGTATACTACTTTATTTTTTAACGCTAGCGTCCGTTATAAAAATAATCCGTCCGGCTTTAGTATTATAATTTAATAAAACTAAAATAGGGGTTATAATAATTACTTTTTTAAGCGTTTTTATAACTTTAACTTACGGTACTCCTTATTTAAAAAATTAGTTCTTATTAAGTAAGGAGTATAACGGGGCTATTATAAAAGAAAAGTACTCGATTTAGTAGCAGTAAAAAGTAATAATATTAAGAAACGATCTAATTTTTAAAATATTTAAGTATTTTGTTTATTTAAGGATTTTAAAGATTTTAGCTTAATTAGGCCGTTTCCCTTCCGTACCGTAGAGGTAGTTTATAATAACTACGGATAGTTAGTATTATTATAACTTTATTTTAAAAATAGTATAGCTAGTTAGCTCGATATTAACTAAAATTTAATTAATATTCTAAAAGTACTCGTAAATAAACTATTAGATACTAAAATAGTTAGTTAAGTATTTATTATTATAATAAAATCGCGGGCTTTTAATTACGATATTATTAATAAAAGCGCTATAGTATTTTAAAATTAAGTTATAAAAGATATGGGTTATAATTTAATAAAACTAGGCTACTAAATTTATTACTCTTTACGGGAGGGTATAATATTTATATAGCCTAAATAGAATTAAGAAAGTTATTAAATTACAGCTCTTTTTATTTAAAGAGATCTAATTATAATTAAAAAAGAAATTTAAAAAAGAAATAAGCTAATTTATAATAAATTTTTTTAAAAACTCGTTAGTATTAAGCGGTTACTAAGTATTTTAAAGGGTAACAATATTAACTTTTATTATTAAATTAATTAGTTAAAGGCCGCTATCTTTTTTTATTATTAAAAACTAGGGGTTTTAATACGTAGTATAGCTTTTTTTAATAATACTTCGGGCGATACGTTCTTAAATTATTTCGAAAGCTTTTAGTAATAGAGCTTTTAGAATAGGGATACCCTTTACTTATTAAGCTTTATAAAATATAGTTTTAATTAATTATAATAGCGCGATTATAAAGTCGAGACGGCCGTATTTAGAGAAGTCCTATATTAGTACTTTTTTTTAATTAAGGAGTATTTATTTAAAAAGATTTTATTTACGAAGTAAAAAATAGTTATAATCCTTAAGGATAGCTTAAAATTAATTATTTATTAATTTAGAGCTTAGTTCTATATTAGAGAACTTAAGTATAATAATATTCTTATAGAGGCCCGATCGGTTTCGTAGCTTATTTCTAATTTTTTTAAGCTTTTTAAGTTTTTAATAAGGATTATTATTAAATATTAACTTATTAAAGGGCACGTCGTTAACTAGCTAAACTTTTTAATCCTTTTTTTTATATATTATATTAGTTTTAGTAGCGCAGGGAATCCTATAAAAAGCTTTTTTAGCTACTTTATATAATTTTAATATTTTTCGTTCTAGCTTTTTAATTTATTATTTAATATATAATTCTTTTTATTAAGAAATAGGTACTCTTATTAAAAAATATAAATCGTTTTAATTAGCTAATCCGTTTAGCTTATTTTTAATTTTATCCCAAGCGGTTATTATTACTTTCTTAATTTATATAATCTAGGGCTAGATTATATAGAGCGTAACTATAATTATAATTTAGTTAGCTTAGTTTTAGTTTAAAATTATTATAATACGCTCGTTTTTTTTTAGTTTAGATTCTAAATAAGGGTTATTAAAATTAATAATATTCTTAGTTATATTATTAATATTTAGTTTTCTAATTCGAAAACTTTTTTTATATACTACTTAAACTAAGGTAAGATATTTTTTACGTCCCGAAACCCGTTCGTCCTAATTATCCTTATTAAAATCCTTAGCCTCGCGTCCTCGATATAAATTAGAGCGGTAATTATTAATTTATTATATTTAAAAAATAGCTTAGTATTTTATATAAATAAGAGACTTAGTAATAACGGATCGGAGGTTTTTTACTTATTTTTAATAAAAAAATAAGTAGTTATTTTAAACTTATTAATTTATATATTCGTAAAATAAAAACCGTTAAAAGTTATTTAGTTAGTTAGATCGTATTTAAATATTTATATCTAAAGCTTCGTTACTATATAAGAAATACTAGCTTTTTTAACGTATTATTTTAAGAGGATATTAACTTATACCTTAGTATTTAGGATTGCGATAATTATTAAACCCTTATTATCCTAATTTATATTAAATATTTAAACTTTTAATTATAAGTAGGTATTTAAAATTATAAAAGTTAGAATTTTAAAAGTCGGGTTAGTACTTTTAACTTTACTAATCTTAGTTATATAGCTTAGTTTTAAAAAGAGGTTTTTATTATACTTATTAAAAAAATCCTTAATATTTTTTTATTATTATCCGTTCTTTACTAGGTTAGTTAAGGACTTCGGAGCTTTTAATAAAATTTTATTAATATTAAAATACCCTTAATTACGTATTAAAATTATTATTATTATAGTATATTTTAATATAATTTTTTATAAAAGGTTTATAAGAAGCGAGATCGGAGCTTTAAGCCTCTTTTTTATTAGCTTTTTAACCTTAGTTTTAAAATTAAAGTTATAGGGTTAATTTATAATTATCGTTTTTTAAGTTTTATAAAAAAGAGGCTCTCGGGTTCTCTAAGTACTAGTATTAAAGGTACTAATTAAAACTTTAATAAGCTAGGGTTTAGAAATAGATCTAGGAGTTACGTTTTTTACTATTTTAAAAACCTCGTCGTTATTATTAATTTTTATAATCTCTCTTTTTTAATTAGAAAAAGAAACTATTTTTTTTTTAGGTTATCAAAGTTAGTTTAGGTTATTAATCCCGTACGTTTTTTTAAAATAAGGTTTAGTTATTAAAATACGGTTCTTAAGGGGTCTTCTTTTATAAATAATATAAACGTTTACTTAGTTATAATAGCTTAGATTAAGTTATACTATATAAACGTATTTAACTATATTTATAGGATTAGCTAAAAGGAGTATAAGTATAGTTTATTAAAATAGTCCGATTTAGTAATTTAGAATTTACTTAGCTAAGAGCTTAGTATCTTCTTTAGTTAATATATTCGCTATATAAAAAAGGAGGGTAACGCGATTAGTAATCGTATACTTTTTTTTATTTTTAATTATAATAAAAAGGATATCGTTTATAAGCTTATAACCGTTACGCTTTTTATAATACTAAGCTCTCTAAACTAAAATAATAAAATAGGCGTTTTTATTAAGAGTATACTAATCGTAATTCTTAATAATTCGGTAGTATTAACTCTAATAATATTAGTAGCGATCCTTAAGTTTTATAATTAAGGATTAATTAGGATATGCAATGCTTATATTAAATATACGGGCTAGGCTTTAAAAATAAATATTATTTTAATAAATTTTTAGCTTACTTATTTCGTTAGCTAAGTTAGAATTAATAATATTATTAATAGCTACTTAGGTAACCTAGACCTTTATTATTAACTAGCGATATTATTAATAATTTAGATATTAATACTAAGTATTTTTACGTACTTAAGGAATAGGGGGCCGTAGTAAGGGCTCGGGTTAACTCTAATTATTTATAAAAAGTAGGTTATATTTCTTTTTATATATAATTACGTTAAGAAGTCCTATTTTAAACCTTACGTACTTTATTAATTTAATAAAGTTATTTAAAATAATCCCGATTTCTTTTATTACTTTTTTTATAATATCGGTATAGAACTACTTATATACGGCTTTAATTAGGCTCTTATTAATTATAATATAAAGGTCTTATTATTTAATAAAGGTAATTATATTATTAATCTTAATAAATAGTACTTAAATAGAGTTTAAATTAGAAAACGAAATAAGTAGTCCTTTAATAACTTTTTTAATTTACTCTTTTTTATTTAAAAAGTAGTTAGTATCCTATTTTTTATACTTTTTTAAAAAGAAATCCTTAGCTTAAGCTTAGGGTAGTCCTCTAATTACGTCCTTAATTAGAGTTTAATAATCTTTTTTTATAGTATACATAATAAGTTTATTCCTAAATCGGTCCGGGACCTTACTAATCTTATATTAATCCTCGAACTTTTTTAAAAAGTTTATAATATTATTATTTTTAAAAATAGTAGTCCCTTTTTAACTAGGGAATAGTATTTTATAAAAACTTATATTTTTTATTAAATTAAACTAAGGAATCGTAGGGCCTTTAGTTTAAAGTGCGGCTATTTAGATCTAAGTAGTAATAATATTTAAGAGGGTATTAATTAAAGTATTTATCCCGATTTAAGCCGTAATTAGCTTTTTTTAATTAGATTAGTAAGTAGATTTATTAAAAAGAGTAGCTTTTTTATTATTAAACGATTTTACTATTTATAAGTTTTAATAAATTATAAAAACTAGTTTAATAGACGGTTTATTTAAAGTAGAAGGGTTAGGTTTATATAATTATACGTTTTAAAAAGCGCTAATAATAGCAAAAGTAACGTAGTAGTTATTTATATTTATAATCCGAGGTTATTAAAAGTATAGTTCGTCGATTTTATTTATAATTTCGATAGTTTTATATTAGTTTATTTATTTTAAATAGAGTTTAAAAAGAGAGGAGAGGAGCTATTTTAATAACTAGAGTATAATTATTATTTTAATTAACGTAATTTAGACCGTTCTTTTTAATTTTTACTAAGCGTATAACTAAAGTTTTAATTAGACGTCGTATTAAGCTTATAATAATACTAATCGAAATTATTAATAAGTCTAGTTAAAAGCTAGTTTTATAAGCGCCCTTAGTCCGACGTATTCGTACTTTTAAATAGGTTTATTATTAAGTCTCTAGGCTATATTAATTAATAAGGAATAGTTTAATTAAATAACTAGTTATACCCGTTAAAGCGTTTTATTAATTCTAATCCTAACTCGTTATTTATTTTATTATATTATTACGGCGTTTTATATTTAAGCCCGATTTAGTCTTATATATCCGTGTTCTCCTTTATTTTTTATTTCGTTTACTTCTTAAGGTCTATTATATCCTCTATTTTATTAAATAAGAAGTCCTTTTTTATACGTTTTTATTTTTATATCTTAATTATCTAGTTATTTTTTTTAAATTAGAGTTTTACTACCCGTATTCGTTTTAATTATTATACCGTTCTTTTTAATTAATTATTTAAAGCCTTTTTAATTAAATCGGGTTTTTTTTTACTTATTTTCTTATTTAATAAGGAAGGGATTTTTAAAAAAGGAGATTATTAAAAACGTATAGGGTATAAAGTACTCTCGCGGTATAGTACTTTAAAAAAACTATTAATACTTATAAAAGTAATATAAAATACCTCTTTTAATCGGGTTAATACGGCCTTAATTAACAAAATTACGACCAAAGAGAAGAGGATAGTATTAGCTAGATTAGAAAAGTAGACTTCTTAATCGTTTTATATTATTACGTTTAAAAGTAAATTATTAAAAAAGCTCTAGTTCGATTTTAAAAGGTATATATATAATTAAAATAAAAATTCGCGCTATTTAACTCGCTATTTTTAATCGGGGCCCTTTTTTTTATATTTTACTCCGATTAGCCCTCTCGTAAATACTTATACTTAATTAGCTTTAAAAAAGAACTACTAAGACTAATCGCCCTACCCCATTCTAATAATATATTAACGAATAAAACCTCGTTATTATAAGCTATATAGCTTATTATACCCCCTACTTACCCTAATTAGGCTATAATAAAAAATATTACTAAACTTTATTATAAGCTTACTTATATTAACTATGCTAATTAAGAAGCGCCCTTATAACGTAGTACTTATTATAATAAACTAATTTATAAAATATAGTATTTATATAAGAATTAATATACCGGCGTCGTAAATTAATATACTAGCGTCGCTCTTATATTAGTATCGCTATTCTACTTTTTAATTAATTTAAAAAAAATTTATTAATATAATTAGATTCTACTAAATACCTATAAAATATCCTAAGCTTTTATTCTTTTACTCCCTTTATACTTAGGTTATATTATTAAGCCTCGAAATCTAACTTATAGTATTTACTTATAATAACTTTTATAATTAGAGTTAGAAACGTTCCCTAAGGCTAATTTTAAAATAATACCCCTATTAAAAGACTTCCCCCTCTATAAAAACGACTATTAATTAATTACGGCCTCTTATTATTATCTAGCTAACTACTATTATCTCCCTTTTTAAAAAGTAGCCGCCCTAGTATTAGCTAATTTTATAAAGTTAATAATTTTAAAAAGTAGTATAACCTTATTATTAAGCTCTTAGTTAGTATATTATAAAATACGCAACCTTTTATAAATAATTACCTTAATATAAAGCCTATATTATATCTTATTTACTATTTCTCTAAGAAAATAACGAAAACCTAGCGGACTACTCTCTTACGATTTTTTTTAAAATATAACCCCTCTCTCCCTAATAAATAGTCTTAGTAACTTTCTTATTTTATAATAAAATAGTTTAGTAATACTCTTTAGTTTATTAAATAGGTTATTAAGATTAATTAATAATTAATAATAGTACTACTCTAATAATAAGAATATATCCGTTAATAATAATAAATATAAGGTCCCTAAGTTAACCTATTACCTTATTTATTTTTATAACTATTTTTTATTTAAAGCGAAACGTTTTTTTAAACTATAACTTCTTATTATATTTTAAATAACCGATCCTCCTCTTTTTTTATAACCGAAATCTTAAACTTATTAATTCCTAATAATCTAAAGTAAACCTACGATACTCTCTTTAACTAAGTTAATAACTTTATAAGAGCTAATAAATTTAGTATTATAAAACGGAATAAGTATAAAGCTTAAGGCCGAATTATTTAATATACTTTTTAATATAATTAGTTTAGCGAGCTTAGGCTTATATAAGGTACTAGTATTCAATAGTATAAGTTTTGTAAATACGATTATAAATAATAAGTTATTATTAAGGCTTAAGAAGAGGATAAGTAGCTATTATGTTATTATTTAGACCCTTAGTATAAACGGTATAATTATAACCTTAGTTTTAAAGCCTTTACGTACCCTTTATATTATAAGCTTATTAAAATAATTAAGGATATTATTAAAACTATAAGCTAACGAGTTAGGATTCGGGCTTATAATATATATATTATTATTTAAAAATAGTTCCTAGAGTCCTTATTTACTTAGCAAGATATTTATAACGCTAGGGCTTATATAAACTAAAAAAAACTAACTAAATACTTACTAACTATAGTATTAATTAAGCTATTTAATAAGTAAAATATCCTATATATAGTAAAATAAGTAAATAACGAGCTAAACTACTTTATTAGCCTTATTTAGACCTTTTTTTATTATCTCTAAATATAGAAGCGATTCCCTAAAGTAATTAGTTTTAATAATACTTATAATACTAATCGCTTTAAGCTCCTTTTTTTTTAAATTATTAAATAAACTTATTTTAAATCTATTTATAATACCGCGTTTAGCTTTATTAATAATAAAAAACTAAAGGGTTTTTAGTTTTTTTTAATAAGTATTTGCTAACTTATAAACTAATACTTAGTCTATTATCTTACTATTATTATTATAAACTATAATAAGTAAATAAAAGTTATACTAAACGAGCAGTTTTTAGACGTTTAGTAATAACTCTATATTTACTATATTAACTTTAATATTATACTTAGGGCTAAGTAAAAATAGGTTAAGGACTATAGTTATAGTAGTAATAGTAGTAGGTTTAATAATAAGGGATATTAGCTACTAATATAAGTAATAATTATACTAAGTAATAAGGATAAAGCTTATATTAATATACTTATTAATAAGCCCCCCCCTTATACGTATTATAAGGTCCTTATAATATAAAAGCTTATTATTTTTACTAAGACTAAGTATATTTTTAAAAAAGCCTAGACTAAGCTCTATAAAAAGTTTAATAACTAACGCCCAATCCTCTAATATTTCTATATAATATACCTACTTTTAAGAGCATAGTAGGCCCGTTATTTTATTTAAAAATACTAAAACTTTAGTACTCGTATTACCTCTAGTACTAAGTTAAGTAATAATAATATTAAAACTTATTTTTTAAATAGTCTTAGTTACCTATATTAGCTTATTAACGTTATATAGGATATAATTAGTAATTAGGAGCTATACTTTTACTAAGCCTATATAAAGGACGAGGTATTTATAAACTAAGAGTATATAAGTACTCGCTTTAAATACCTAGGTAAACTTTAAATAATACTTTTTTTAAAATATCTTATTTTAATTAGGATATAAGGCCGGTTTATAAAAAAAGTAATATTGTTTAATAAGAAGCTATTTTTAAACCCCCTCGGATTTTATAATTTAGACTATATTATTTTAATTAAGCTAAGTATCCTATATTATTATAAAATCTATTTTAAAATATTAGATTTAACTATTTTTAATAAATAAGAGGTATACTCTTAGTAATATTTTTAAAAAACGTCTTCTTTAAATTTATATTATTAGATCCTTAACCCTAAGATTACTATATCCCTCTATAATAAGCTAAAAAATATAATATAGCCTATTTTAGTATAACTAGCCTTATTTAAAAAGGGCTAGTTAACTAATTAAGCCCGTATTATATATAGTAACTAGGGTATAAATAATAAAAAGCGAGGCCGCTTACTTAGAAATAAAAATAAGTTAATACTAACTAAGCTTATAAAAAAAATAAGTTAGCTAAGTTAAAGCTAAATATTAAGCTTATTTTAGTAATAAATAAAGAGCTAGTTTAGCGTTTTTAATAAGGAGAGGATAATAGGGAATTATATAAATAAATAGCTAATATAGCTTAGTATTTAAAAAAAACGGAGCTAGTAAAAAATAGTTTATAATAACGATAAATTATTATAACTACGTTAGAAAAGGTAGTTAGGTAGCCGTTATTATAATTTACTTTTTATATATTTTAAGTATATAATAAGAAAAAGCCTTACTTATTTAAGATTTATAAAAGCTTATATTACTAACTAATTTAAAATTTATAAATTTTAAATAGGTAATATAGCGGTTCTAAACGAGTACGTAGGTTATAGTAGTATTCTTATTTTTAAAGATTTTAAACTAGAACTTAGGTTAGAGAGGATAATAAGAATAGCTATATAAATATAGTTACTTTTATTATTTTTATAAGGAGGTATTGTTTTTTTAGATTAATTAAAAAGTAGAATAGTAATACTGGTATAAGAGCGACGCTAGTATATTAATTTACGACGCCGGTATATTAATTTCTATTTATATTATTATAAAAACGACTTTTATAGCCTAGGAATTTATAAACTTCTTATTTATAAAAATCTTTATAAAATTTAAAATACCTAAAAGAATTGTTTTTAATAAGAGCTCGTTATTTATAAATAAGTTTTAAACTTATTTTTACTACTTTTTAGTAATAAAGAGGTATTTTAATACTATATTCTACTTATAAATAAATAATTAAATAAAATAATAAAACTAATATTTAAAATAATATTTTTATTATTTTTATACTTAAAACTAATTAAATTAAGTATAACGTCTTTACTTAGCTAAGTTTATATATAATAACGCTTAATACTTAGTAATTTATAAAATACTTACTAAAGCCCTACTTAGGTTCTTATTTACTTACCTTATATTAATCTTAATAAGGACTTAAAATAGTATATAAAATATCTTAGTTAAAGAGTATATAGCCTAATTACGAACTAATTAAAAAGCTCTACGACCTTTTATATAAAAAGTATATAAAACGTATAAGTAATAAGCTAATAAAACTAAAATAAATATATTATATAAAATAAGTAACTAAGTATTATTATTAAAAAAGAATATTAAAAAATAATACCCTAATTAGAAATCAGTTAATAAGTATTTAGGCCTATTTAAAGTTAAATCGATAGTTAGAATAGCGGGGGTTACTTATTAATTAAACGTACTAACGTAATATAAAATATATAACGTATTTTATATATCTTTATTTAAGCGATATTAATATTATAAAAAAGCTCTTTAAAAGCCCTTACTTATTAAGAATATAAATAGAGAGCTACTTTATAAAATAAAAAATATTATATAATATAAAAGGCTAAAAAAGAGGTAATAATACTTAATTTAATAAAAAGGATATAATAATAATAAAGATATATAAGAACTAGCTAAGTATATTAAAAACGTAACGTTAATTAATATATATAAAGAACGAGTTTTAATTAAATAGCGTACTTTAGTTCTTAATAAGTATAATAATATAGTAAATTAGTTATTAATAATAAAAAAAGGGGCTATATAATTATAATTAAGTAGTATAAACGTACTAATTATAAATAGCTTTTTTATTCTTCGTAACTTATAAAAAGACTGCCCTTATATATAAAGGGGCCGCCCTTATCCTTATTCTTAGAATTATTAAAAAAAAAATAGTTATTTTATTATTAATAAATTTATAAATAATTAGCTATGAATATAGAGCGTAAATAGGGTAACTATACCGCGGCTAGAATATTATTTAAATAGCGTACCTTATTATAAATAGTATATAATAGCGTAATTATCGTATTATTATAAAATAAAAACGTAGTATAGGAGGAGCTTATAGCTACTTTATTATTATTATTATTAATAACGGAGGTAAAATAAGCCTCCTTATTAGCGTACTTAAGTACCTTCTATATATTATTAATAATAATTTTATAAGTTTACTAAAGTTATAAAATAATATTAATAACCTAAATAATAGTAATAATAAAGTAATAATAAAGTAATAAACCTCTAAATTATAAACGTTATTATTTAAAATAAGAGTAGTACTCTAGAGGGTTCGTATTATAAATTCTATAAACTTAAAGATTTAAAATACTATTAGCTAATATATAAAAAAAGTAATAGAGTAATAATAATACTAAGCGCTTACTATATTTTTATAAAAATAGTTCTATATAATATATTTTATATAACGTATATTAGATTTTAAAAAAGTATTAAATAAAAGAGCGAACTAGGGGTTATAAATTACTAATTTAATTAATTATAATACTTAATTTTTAAATTAAACGCTTTATACGTAACGTAAATAGGGTAGGGGAGCGGGTATACTTAGCTAACCCCAATTTTCTTAATATTTACTTTTTTTTTTTTTTTAATAAGAGTTTATAATAATTAATATAAGTAGCGTATAAGTAGTAATATATATACGAGGTTAAAATAAGTAAAGGGGATATTAAGTTTTTTAAATAAACGGCTATTATTATTATTACTAAGTATACTTATAGTACTAATAACTAGTCTATTACTAATTATAATAATACTATTAAAAAAAGCTATACTTATACTAAAATAGAATTAGTAATAAATATAGTATAACTCTAAAAAAAACTAATTTAAATAGGGGAGTATATAAAATTAAGAAATCTAAAAAATATTTATTAGTTACAAAATTTATATAATAAAGAAGTAATATAAATATTAATAAAAACGAGAAACTATATATAATTAAAATAACTATAAAAAAAAAATAAAAAAAAATCGGGAATTATAATAACTTAAAAAGGGGTTAATATTAATAAATAAAAATAAGGTAATAACTACTTAAATACTAATAGTTATAAAAACGGACTATAAATAAAAGTAACTTAAGTATAGAATTATAAAGTTAATTAAATTTATTATTTAAAATAAAGGGTTTATATTTAAGTTAATAAGTACTACTTTTACTTATTTTTATATTATATATTAAAAAACTTTATAAATAAAAGATTAATATAATATATATAAATTATAAATAGTTTTTAAAATAAAGCTTAGGGGAGGGAGTACTTTATTAAGTTTTATTAATTAAACTTTATTAATTAAGAGATAGCTTAAGGGGTATAAAGAGGGGGACTAAGTAATAAAGGAGTAGCTTAGGTATATATAGAGCGTTAATAATATATTTTAAGAGAAGGGTAGATTTTAGTAATTTATCTTTAGACCCTAATAGTAGTTAGCCTCTATGAGCTTCTTCCCTGTGTCACACACCTATTGACAGACCAGCTGGAGCCCGTTCTCTACAGTAGATGACTATACATCTTCACATGTTCTCGAAGAATGGAAATCGCTAGCGACAAAGGGCCCATACGGAGACGGGCGAGTGCAAATTGGATTCGCAGTGGACAACTTGTATCAGTCGCCCGACCAAATGAAGTTTCTCTACTCGGAGCTTCGCGCTGCAAAGGCTAAGGTTATAACATCACACGGTGCTGGCGGTCTAGCTTTCGGCAATGGTCCTTCTGTTCTCCAGATCCTGAACAACCACAACCTGCTTGGCTCAGATATACTCATCTCTCACGCCAACTTCCCAAAGGATGGCGACGCAGAGCTTGTCAAGAAGCACAACGCCTGCATCTCTGCTACTCCCAACACAGAGCTTCAGATGGGATGGCCGCCAGTCGCCCTTCACCCAGAGTTTGAAGCAAACTCCAGCCTCGGGGTTGACTGCCACAGCTGTGGCAGCAGCTTCATGCCCAATCAGATGCGACTGGGCTTGCAGTATGCCCGACTCGAACGACAAGAGAATCTTCGGAGACAGGGCAAGTGGAGCCGGCATGTCGGTCCGTCAGCTGAGCAAGCCTTCAATCTCGCTACAATTGGCGGCGCAAAGGCGATTGGCATGGAGGGTGAGGTTGGCCAGATCCGCGTTGGAGCAAAGGCAGACCTAGTAGTCTTCAGCACCGACAGCCCCGCCATGCTTCCTGCTGCTGAAGAAGACCCTATTGCAGCGGTGATTCTGCATTCGAGTGAGAGAGACGTGGAAACTGTCATCGTTGGAGGCGTCATTCGGAAGGAGAATGGAAAGTTACTACCTGTGTCATTTACCGGTCAAGTTGAGGGGTCGAGTGACCTCGGTCTTCACGGGAAAAGCATTACGTGGAAGGATGTTGCGGTGAATTTGATTCAGAGCCGGAGTAGATTGAACAAGAAGGCAGAAGGTATCGACATGACGGTGGTGGAAGAGACGATTATCGACAATTTCTACATGAACCGGAAGGATATGCTTGAGCAGTCATGAGTATGTTTAGTACATACAGTTGACGATCCGCGGCTACTTAATTATTCTGCGGTCAAGGACTCAGTATCTGGCCAACTCTGACTTTCAGATTTCCGTTCACCCAAAATGAAGCACGGAATGTCTACTCCGTCTTAGAGGAGTCAATAACACGATTGGGCGCGCTGAGTAATCCGAGTGATTTTGAGCATGTCGCGAATCATAATGGACCCATACTTATCTGGTAGAGGTGTTCAAGACCACCACCAGCCATCGACGTAACTCGGCACCTCGAACATCGTCGTGAGTGAGGTCGACTTCCGGATATTCGGCTCCCGGCTCAAGCATGACTTGAACCATGGAGCAGTACATCGTGACGGAGTTAGTTGCCAGCACACGGAGTTATCACTCAAGATGCGGGGGAGCTGTCAGCCAACCCCACTTCGACCGATCTCCGCCGCATCTAAGAGCGCCCGTGTCTATGCCGGTTGCCTTGATGCTGAGTTATCTTCATGGAGGTATTTGCTTGCGTCTAGAGGCGGATAAGGCCATTTCATTCATCTTATTTTCGGTGCAGCTCAGATTGAGTTCTGCACTGAACATCAGATCAAAGACCTCGCATGATGCCCTCGGTTCCACTCGCGATGGAATATCAACATAGCGGAGACTTAATGGCGTGATTATAACTACCGCACCCACCGCCAGTCTGAAGCAGAAACCTCCTCATCTTTAATCTTCCAGCATCAACCTAAAGCAACGAGATCCCACCAAACAACCTCCAACATGCCAGAGTCCAAGGTCATTCCGGCCTCGGCCACGCCAGTAGCAAAGCCAACGGCTACTTTCACCGGCGATGTCTACATGGAACTGATCAACCGCGACGAAAGCGCGGTCATCGCAAACGTTACCTTCACCCCATGCGCTCGGACGCATTGGCACACCCACGTTGGAGGACAGATGATTAGAGTGCTGGCCGGTAGCGGATGGGTCTGCGACAAGGGCGGCGAGGCGAAGCGAATCAACGCTGGAGATACTGTTTGGGCTCCTCCGGGCACGACTCACTGGCACGGCGCCGATGATGGAAGCATTATGACGCACTTTGTTGTTGGCATTGGAGAAACGAAGTGGCATGAGGCTGTCACCGATGAGGATTACAAGAAGCGATCCGAATGAGTTCAGCATTTGTGAGTTTTGAAAGACTCCATCTTGAGAGCTCTCTGGAGAGTCTCTGACAGCTGGATATCTAGGGTGACGTTTGTATCTCAGATAGGACCCATCCTCACCAGCAGCCTGCATGTAGCGTCTCAGAACAACTCATTTACCAAGCTTCGCCTATCCTCGTCTCTCGTATTTTCCAGTGACTTGAATCTGCGGTGTCTGGAAAACATCCCAGTTATCAGCAGCCGCAGGGTTCCCGAAAGGTTTCAGTGTGGCGAATCGCATGCTATTTGGAAATCTTGTTAGCCAACCCTCGGCAAAGATAACAGGGTTCATCATGACTTACGTGTAGTTTCCGAGCTCAATCTGGCTTCCGTTGCCAAGTTTTCCGAACCACCAGAACTCATGGTACGACGCCTGGGTCTGAGCATTGCGGTACAGGTCAACCTGAGGGTAGGTCCAGGTGTCATCTGGGTCATAACGACTGGGGTCAAAGTATGACACGCTGCCAGCTACAACGTGGCTGGTGGCTGGGCCAATGTAGCCGTTCTGACCGGGGACGGGCGGATATTCCCATTGTCTATCGGTCCAACCAGCTTCGTAAATCTTGATACGAGTCAGCCGCCGTTCACACGTTCAACCGGATTTGGCAGTAAAACTTACGTCCCATCGGACTTCTTTGCTGCCCCAAATGAGCTTTGAGTAGATGATGGGGAAATCGGCGACGGATGGGTCGAGATTGAAAGAGTAGACACTGCTAAGGTTAGCTGGTACTTGTCCCGAGACCTGGACACATCGACTCACTAGTCTCTTTGTGTGGTGAAGGGGTACGAGGGACGATAGATCGGGCTAATCTCTGCCTTCAGGTTCGCACCGAGGCCTTCATTGGAGTTAGTCAAGTCATTGGATTGTTGACATCACCGCACAATCTCACCTAGGTAGGGCACGGAAAGTTGTTCTCCGTTGTTGCCAGAAACTATGACCTTTCCGCTGTAGATAGGCAGAGCAGACGAGTTCCAGCCAAGGCCGTTGGGGTTGGGAAAGTTGACACTTTACACCATTAGCTCTTTGCATCATAGAACATCCTTTTACAATGTGCATCTCACCTGACAGTTTTGCTCTCGCCTGGCTTCAAAGTGAAGTCTCTTGGCAAAGACACCTCAACAGGAAGACTCTTGGGCGTCAACTCTGTAAAGCTCTTGAGTCTTTTCTCGCCACCCCAGGGTGCGACGAATGGGTACCAGCCAAGGATTTCTACCCCAGCGGCAGCTTCATAAGAGAGCTTATAGCTCACATCCTTGGCACCATTATTGGTTACGGTCACGTCGTGGTAACGACTGAAGTAATGGGTGTCATTGAGCGCGATTTTCTCAAAGGCGATGTCGGTAGTGTAGTTGACAATCTTGAAGGCGTTGATGAGACCGTTTCCAACTTGGGCAACCGATGCCGAGAAGCCGTAGTCGGTTGCGGTTCCATCGGACCAGGGGAGAGAGGTTCCGCTGGCGATGATTCTTTGGTGCAGTGTCTTGGCGAAGCCCTTGCCTGGAAAATATAATGATCAGTTACAATCCAGTCATTGGGACCGATTGAGAGGACTTACCATGTACAGATCGGCCGCCGTGGGCACTGATAAAGAGTGCAGCTACGCCAGCTACGTAAGGTGTGGCCATCGAGGTCCCGGACAGCAGCGCATAGGTATCATCAAGATAGGTACTGAAGATCTAAGGCAATGTTAGTATGTCTAGCAGGGAGGTGCTTAAGACTGGTAAGACTGACTTGACCACCAGGAGCAGCAATATCGGGCTTAATGTCGAGGTCGTTTGAAGCACCCCAGGAAGTGAAAGTGTTTGGTCGACCACCGGCGGGGTATTCTAAGCCAACAACCTGCTCGGGGTTGAGAGAAAAGTCCGCAGTAACATTGCCGCCGGCTTGAACCGTCTCAATGATGGCCTTACCAGCTGCGGCGGTGATGAGGCCAATCAGACCAACATCATCATCGGTTCCGGGTGTGATGATGGGGTTTTCGTTGTTGTAAAACAAGATGTACTCGGCACCAAGGGCAACTAGGTTTGCTTGCTTAGTTGCGAAAGTGCAAGTCCCTCTTCTTACCAAGGGAATAACACCCTTGAGGCTGCGCGTGCCGTTAGGGTAGGGTTCGCAGCCGTCCGCAGGATCGGTGATGTCGAAGTTCAGAGGAACAACCGGCCAATCAACGATATCGGATGAGAAATAGTAAGTTGAAGGCAAGTATCCAGCCTGTTTGATGTCAGTTATCATGGCATGAGATCCACAAACGAAGGCCGCACCTTGACGGTCTCAGTGTTGCCGTCGAGAACCGATGTCAACTCGAATGGCGAGGCAGGATACTTCTCGGTCTCCACAGAGGCCACGGCAAGAACATTCTTGCCAGAGGAACCACTGCTTCCGAAGAAAGCACCGGCAGCACCCGAGTTGCCGTTGGCAATCGTGACTACGACCCCTTCGTCGACCAAGCGAGAAGCGATCTCAGCCCACGCGTTTGTAGACCAGCCACCTGGACCACCAATACTGGCAGTGATAATGTCAACCTGCTTCGATGTCAGTACTTGCGTGATTTTTCTCAAGGTCTCAAGGATCCTCACGCCGTCGGAGTAGGCTCGGAGGAAAGCCTCAATGAGAGTAGCATCATCCGTAGCATCCTGCCGCAAGTCAGAAAACAACAGCAAGTGTGCAGGGGCACAGACGTCAAGCTCACCAGTTGAGCGAAGACCTTGTATGAGTAAAGCGACGCCTCAGGGGCAACACCACTCCAGCTAGAAAGGGGTATCATTAGTCTCTTATGCAAAGAAATTTCCTGGTGGCCTTACAAGTCATTCTTTCCAGCAATAATTCCTGCAACATGGGTCCCTGTGCGGTGGTCAGATTCGGCCCTGGTACGAAGGGTCAAACATCTTCATACCATGTCCAAGCTGATCTAACGGATCATCATCTGGGGTCTTGTCTTCGTAGGGCCAGACTACGCATGATTGTCAGAATGCTCGCGTCTCGCACCTGACTCTGAGACTTACTGCCGTTGCCGACGAGATCGTAACCACCAGCGACCTTGAAACCCGGGCCGAAGCCACCTCCCAGCTGTGTGATGTTTAGCACTCGAAAAAATGAAGCGGATGATAAGAGCAAGTAACTCACGGCGGGGTGTGTGTACCAAGTTCCAGAGTCAACAACACCGACTTTGACTCCCTGCCCAAAAATGCCCTTGTCGTGAAGCTTGCTCACGCCGGTGGTGTTGTGCGGGCTGTAGTCACCAGCAGCAGCCTCCTCGATCGACTTGAGGCCCTCAACAGGAGACAAACTGACACGGGTATTTTGCCAGACGCGAGCGACACCAGCTAGGTTCTGGAGACTATCAATGTTGTGGGTGTCGGTCTCAATGCTGGCGCCGGAGAAGATGTCGCTCTCAAAATTCTTGACGACCTTAATATCGGCCTCGAGGGCAACGTCGCGACGGGCTTTGGCTGATCCCTAAATTCGAACATTAGTCCAGGCTTCTGAGTTCCCGAGTCAACATTGCATTGACATACCGAGGCATACTCGATGATGTAGCTCTTGGCAATAGGGACAGTAGCGTTGTTAGTCTCATCTGCACCCTCTGGAGCTTGACGAGTAGCGAAAGACTGTGCACTCCCCAGAACGGGAAGCGCAAGGAGGCTGGCAATGCTCAGCAGATGCATTATGAGTGTTCACTCAAGATATTGCGCCGCTTGAAGCTCTGTCTCTTGAATAGCAAAAGTCACACCGGTGGGATGAAGCTCTTATAGTCGCGACTTATTGACGGCTCTGGTGACATTCACATCGCCTCAACCGAAATCCGGCTGCGACTCTTTGTTGCAGCGTTACATTGCCGATACGGCCATGGGCAGAGAGATTCCTGGCGATATCGCCATTGTTGTTGGAATGAGCTTCCTTCTTGGGATGGCTAATATGCCGGGGTTGCACGCGGTATCGGACGATGGTGCAGCGCTGACACTGACAATCATACCGTCTTTCTTAAACATGGCGGACATAAACAATGTTCCGGTTGTAGGAAGATCTCATGATAGGCATTAAGAAACACATTGACCCCCGATAGTGCGTAGCATCTCGTATCCAAAGGCAGCTATAAGCATGCCCTCTGAAGCGTATTTTACGAACGCCGATCATGAGCTTTCATCGCGTTGAACAGCAAACAAGAGAGATGTGCTGTGAGATCAATTGAGGGGTAAACTCGTTCTGTAGTGCTCGATGCTACCCAAGGGATGTTGCCAAGACACTACCCCTGAAGAACAAGGTGCGTTTGATGGCAAATTGCAAGTCGAAATCTCGCAAATCTCGTGTTGCGCTCTCTTCGATAACCCCCAACTACGTGACTCGGAAAACGCGCTGTTCGGTCGCTGATTGCGCGAGATGGCACCATTCCTACTTCATAGTGCGATTAGGCTCATGACATGTGGTGTAGCTGGGGGTTAGATGAACTGCAGAGACCCATGGCTGCCAACATGTCACAGCGAAGGGCTGAAAGTGAGCTCAGGCTTGATAAGTATCCGTCTTCAGGCGCCTGCGAGCTGCAGGTTCCTGCATATTATTCTATCAATCACCTCGTGTTCGACATGCGCCTGCAATCCAACCCTTTAAATGGTATCTTGGCCGAAGAAACGGGATCGGATGCAGCGGCCGAACCCTCATCCGGAAAAAGAGCAATCGCATTGAAGTCGGCTGAGCGGCCTCGCGATTTCTTGGCCTTTTCCGAGAGCCGTCGTGGTATACAAGTAAGATGAGCACCAATACGGTGAGTACATGTAGAGCATCCAACGCGGATAAGTATTTAATATGTCATCAATGTGAATTCGGCGAAATGGCCGGACTTTGGCCCACTTTACCGGGGTTGAAGCCGGGAAAGCCCCCGAGCGGGAGATTCGCGCTACACCCGCAGCTGGAGTAAATCTGGACGAGCCGGTCCGATTGCGACAAACTCAAATATGTCTAGTTGACACTCCAAGATCGCAATTTCTTCTCAGGCGAGCAAATCTCACTGACCGTGAGGTACGAGACGGAGTTTACCAAGACAATGGATTCCTAATGACATGAGAAGTTCTTCTCGGTGTATGCTTTCGACGGCTCTGATTTAATGCGGGATTGAACCTTTGGATTATGTCAACTAGAATTTGAGCCACGCCATGGCTTTATGCTGTGGATTGAGATTATTCCCGGTGAGTAGCCGACTTCTCCTGGTGTCCCAATTCCTCATCACTGTGCGCAAGGTGACCGGTTCGGCCCTCGCGATTGTGAAGCTCATCCTGCATCATCTCATCCCCAGCAACCTCTCTCATATCCGAATCATCAGCCACATCAAAGCTCCGTCGCAGATGTTCGGGGCCGATAAAGGTCAGCAACAACACGTACGCAAACACACAGCCCATGAAGATGCAGATAACCTTGCCATAATCGTAGCGCTTCGTCGTGCCCTTCGGTGCGAGAGGGAAGTTCTCGCCAAGGCGTGACTCAATGGTGGAGCTGGCCGACGAAACGAGGTTGCCCAGCTGGTACGATGTGCCGACTACAAACGTGCGGAATGCACCAGGGCTGAGTTCCATGAGGTGGATGGGAATGACACCCCACGCGCCCTGCACGCAGAACTGCTCAAAGAAGGCGGCAGCCATGACTGCCTCGGTCGTGACGAACGTGTAAGGGTACAGCAAGGCACCGCCCACGACGCAGCAAACCATGATGCTGAAACGCCGACCGAAAATCTGACTGCAGTAACCGACAGTCGTGCCACCTAGCATAGCGCCCAGGTTCGCGACAACCTGCGTGACGGTGACCATGTCGGCATTGAAGTTGAATTGGTTCGTCAGCATGGTGGGATAGAGATCCTGGCTGCCGTGCGACATGAAGTTGAACCCGGCCATGAGGAGGACCAGGTAAGTCAACAGCAACCAGTGTCTCCGCAGAGCCACTTTACCTTCCTTCAAAAAGGTCGAGGTCACGCTCGTGTGCCCAGCCTCCTCAGCGCGTCGACCGGCCGCCTCGCGGATGCGTTTGTGCTCGATGAAGGTATCGGTCTCGGGCAGCATCAAACGGAACGCGATGAAGAGGACTGGCGGACCGGCTCCGAACCAGAAGAGTGGGCGCCAGCCATGCGGGGTCGTGTTGACCAGCCCTCGGGCAAAGGCCGCGGCCAACAGGTATCCAAAAGCGTACTGATCGGCAGAATCAAAGGTTAGTCTTGTGATGCGACCAACTGAAGGATTCGGGAAAGCGTTGGTGGCTTGGGGGGTGATGGTTTGTTGGCTTGGTTTCGGGGATTAAGACTTACACCTTGTTGTAAAACGCCGGACATCATTCCGCGAGTCTCTGCTGGCAGGTCTTCAAGGGCAGTTGCTGCCGCGTTGCCGTACAGACCGCCCATGGCGATTCCGAAGAGGGCGCGACATGCTAGGAATTGCTCGTAGGTTTGGCAAAAACCAGTACCCTGCGCAAATCGGCTGATTAGCTTGGAACACCAAAACAACAAAGATGGTATAGAACAAAGAGCGGACGCTGATGTCACCACTGCCACGCATGGCACTAGCATCCAGGTGACTGAACAACATCAATCAAGAAAGAGAAGCCTGGGGGAAACGAACGGGTTCGCGGAGGGGGGGCAGGGATTCCCCAACGGCGCAGCCAAGACGGGAGAGGGGAGAGGGGAAAGCTTGTCTGGCGCCGGCCAGGCTCGGCACATAATTGCCGGTTGAAGCCAATCAAAGTAGCGCAGTTAGAGAGAAGAGATGACGAGTAATTTTTCTTACCAGCTCAAGGATGATGAAGAGGAGGTTGTTCACAATGAAAGGCCATTTTCTGCCGTAGCGATCTGCTGCAATACCGAAGAGGATGGATCCGACGGATCGGAACATCAGCACCAGTGTGATGCCCCAAGTGATGTCTGTCTTGGACTTGTTGAATGTCTCGGAAAGTTCGGTGATGGTGAGGGAGACGGTGAAGAAGTCGAAGGCATCCCAGGTCTATTGAGAAGCGTAAGCAACGTTGCAATGTGGTGAGCTTGACATAGATTAAGACGGAGGCATACCCAGGCAGCGAAAGCGACAGCGAAGAATGCCCATTGCCTTCTGTTGATCATCTTGACGAGCCTCAGCGGGTTCGGCGCGCTCAGCATAGGCGGTTTGAGGGTGGTGAAGCGTGTCCCCAGATAGCGGCCAACGGACATGCCGTGCCATGGCTCTTGGTCCCCATGGTGCTCAATGTGAGGTCTCTCAGGCTCGACGTGTGTTTTATCGTCCATGATGAGCTGTTGATTCCACTCGCAAAGGCAGGCTGAACAGTTGAAGATCAGGACTACTACACCCGGCGTGAATTCGTACGGCACCGCGACGGTCTTATACGAATAACGAGACCTGTCGACGGCATAACCCCGTGAGCACTAAGTCAGGAGCGGGGTTATCCATGAGTCAAATACACCTAGAATGATGTAGGGCCGACGAGGGCTGTTACCAGTCCGGGGAGGATGGATGCCGTCCTTCATGTTGGGGGACACAGGGGAGGGCTGGAGAGTTTGGCCAATACATGGGGATAGCACGGTGTTTAGATTTGGAGTACACAGCTGAGAACCAAAAAGCCCGCTAATTAAGCTGCCAGGAAGTATCCTCACTTATTGGTAATCTTCTGCAAGACACTGGCCTACAACGTTCCTTCTTACCCTGAAACCAGCATACTAGATATCTGACAAAAGCCTATCGCGAGCTTCTGAATACGCCGAAGTCTGGCCGCATAATTCACCTACTGAGTGACAGCTTCCCCAACCGAGCGTCGTCAACCCCAAATGAGACGAACCCTGGGCAGCAAAACGATGGGATATCAGAGACTGTGCGTCTCGTTGTGACCGTGACATCACATCGAAAAAGGCCAAGACGGCAATGGCAAGCGTGCAGCACATCCTTAGGGGGGACATCAAACCCACACACCCTTCACTCTCGATCCCCCGCTGCCGCTGCTAGCCACACAGAACACAAATGATTCTCCTCAATGACCCAACGCACTAACAGGCACTGGATCCTTCCCCATGGACGAACCCCAGCCGCCATTGGCTTGGAATTAGCTTATCAGCTCTTAGCAACAGCCCCAAAGTACCCAAGCTCCACTCGCTCATGGACCGGATGGTCGCTACTAATGCGCACAACAACGGGCGTCAGTTTGCGTTCGCCGGGCCGTAAGCACCACGACAATTTGTGTTTCTGCTCTCGTATTACGTGAAGAAACGCAGATTGACATGATTCCGTGGCCGATCTCATACTAGTAAGAAGCTACTCTCTCCAGTTGTTCTGGAAGCACTCAGAGTTGCCCCGCGCCATCGGCGCCGAGATCGGCAGCGACATACCGGGGTTGAGTGGGGCTGGCTGCCGGGCTGTGGGATTTCGGTCTTCCTTCCTGTCCAAGCTCTTTGCAATCCGAGCAAGGTTCCATGCCCTTTAGCGAAGCTGTTGGTGTTCCATTTGGAGTCGCATAGCCGCGGAGCCGCGTTTGCGGCTCGGACGACCGGCCGGGAGGTGGCCGTCCATTGCTAACCTGTCTTCGGCAGAGTCCCGATTATCAGTAGTCGATGAGCCCAGATCAGAGAAGCACACGCGGCAGTGCTACGGTACCATCTTTAAACCCTTGAGCTCTCCAAATATAGGAACAATCAGTCAGATCATGCCAAACACGAGGTTCTCGATCAGATTGGATTAATAACCATGGACTAGGACAAATCTGCCAGCGTTTGTTGGCCATATTTAGGCCACGGGAATTTTGACCCCAGTCTCCTCCTCGAGCAATTTCAACAACTGGTCTTGTCTCTTCTCCTCCTTCGTGAAAGGGACTGGAGTATCTTCTTGTCCGGGAGGCTTGAAGTACTTTCCAGTAACATCTCCACCACCAGTTCCCTCCGCCAGCAAAACATAGCTTGCCACTCCATCCTCTGCCTTTTCAGGTGCGTTAGAACCTCCCATCTTGGTGGGAACCCAGCCAGGATCGACCGAGTTGCTCTTCACATCCGGCCACAGGCGAGCGACGGCGTTGGCCAACGTCGTGACGTGCAGCTTCGAGTCGCAATACGCCTGATTCTCATTCCAGCCTCCCTCACCGCGCTCGCGCCACGTAGGGTCAGTGAAGCTAGTGTCGCCGCTCTTGTGCAGTCCGGAAGAGATGTACACAATCCTCTTGGGCTTGTGTATCAAGGACGTGAGAATGTAGGGCGCAAAGACGTTGACTGCAGTTAAGCTTGGCAGTCCGAGATCGGTCTTGCGATACGGCCCGCGGTAGAGACCTGCATTGTGGATGACGACGTCGAATGTTCCCAGTTTGTTGGCGTCTTCGGCGAGTTTCTTGATCTCTGCAATCTTGGAGAGATCGCCGATGAGAACTGTCTCGGCGCCTGGCACGGCGGTCTTCGCATCTTCAGCTCGCTGCGCGTTGCGGGCGTGAATGACGACTTGATGGCCGTTTTTGAGGAGGGTGCGGGCGGCGACTGCACCTAGGCCGTCAGAAGAGCCTGTGATGAGGATTCGTGCCATTTTGCCGATGATTGATAAGATGATTCGTCTTTCGAGATGGCTATGGTTGATTTGATCTTGAGTAGGACGCAGTTGTAAAGTCTCAGAAGGCGTTTGAGCAGCTGAGTAATTAATAGGGAAGCGGACTGGAAGGTTAAATCCGCGTATCATCAATAATCGCGAGTCACGAGCGGGGTCCGGGTTCGGGCGTAAACTGTGGGGTTAGGATTTCGAAGATGATCGAAGGATGTGAGACTCGATCACGTCATCCCGTTATTGAAATAATTACCGACTTCACCAAAGATTCGAATAGATCTAAATTTTCCTGCTTAGGTAGAGTACTTTGAATTGACCTAAATCCTTAAAGAAAAGATTAGCAAACGAATAATATGATCAATTCTTTCATTGAAGCTTGAGATATACGAGCTATTGGATATTATCAGTACCAAAGCATAGCGACTCTCTCTTCTGTGTATGTGAATTATTTTCATTGCCGAACTTCCTTTCCTGAATATGGGATAACGGAACTTTGCAGGTGTCGCAATTTTCGAGGGGCTTCAAAAATACTCTAGGCGTTATGCAATCACCCCTCAACTTTCAGCTGCTGGGAGTAAATGATGCTTCCTATGAAAACGAAAAAACTACCCAACGCCCGGGGAAATGGCAAATACTCTGGAAGACAACGTCTTTATGTTATGAAGTACCATGGATAACACTGGTTCAAGCAATACTAACCTTGGTCTTCGTAAGACTGTTCGATTATCTCGAGCGCGCACCAGCTACTGCCCCAGGAAACGATCCTCCCCAGCAGAGTATCTAGAGTCTGAGAATGCTACTTGGAAAGAGATAACAGGCATTACTTGCCTGACCACAAGCCCGAACGATGTGGACACTTCACGCTATGCAATCCTTTGTACTGCCCGGGCATTCCTGCCTGGGGATGAATGAATTCTTGGAGATTCTCAAAAGGGAAGGTGCATATCATACGTTAGTAATATTTAAGTAGCTCATAGCGCGTACTTGTGGCCAGTCATAATGAGCACATGAAAGGCAAACATATCTGAAGTATTTGGGCACGGGCACTCGGTCAATTCCTTTCGCTGTCTCGCGCTCCTGCAGATATACTTCCAGCATATCCTCTCATCCATGATATCCCTGGTCAAAACTTTTGGACCCATTACGGTAGGAAGCTATCAGTATGTCCACAGGCATTACGATGTTCAGCACATCATCTTGTGGAAGATTGGGCTTGGCGTTCAATCTTGGTTTGTTCCTGGATGTTACTGCGAGTATGAATGAGCACGACATACTTACATGTGTTTGTTGGGCTCTGGGGGTTTTTTCTCGCGAATCCTGCCATTTGTAGTTCAGAGCATAACCATCTATTATACAGTCGTTAAATGACAGAGTGAGCGCAAATATAAACCGCTGTTTCCATTTGACCGAACAATGTCGGCATGGCTGTGTAAAAGTTCAAAGGTTTTCTAGACCAGCAAGACCACCACTAGAGGTATGTACTTCTTGTACGTTGATGAGCTTCATGCCGGGCAATTCCCAGCGTCGTACTGTCTTCAATGCCTGTGCTGGTCGCACGAAGATTCGGCTTCGCGACATCAAGTCGAAAATCCGGGATTTTGCTTCAATTAGTGATTTCTTCCAGAGGAGCGATACTCACATAATGTAAGAACGTTCATATATACCTATGGTAGTGCTTGATGTGGGGTTTGTTCTTTGGGTTCCATGAACCTGAAAAATACATGACTATTCACTGCCACTCTTTCTTTCCTACGAATGCGCTCAGTAAGAGGAATGCAATAGCAAAAATACTACCCTCCAATCACCGCCGATGGCGAATACCACGACTTGCAAGTTGCAGGTACATGCTAGCACAGTTTACTCTTACAAGGCCGGTCAGCGATATGAAGAATCTTTTTATCTGGCGCCGCAGGGTCGTCTGTCTTTGTACAAGTGCCCCATCACCACTCTTCACCGAAATACGCTGCGGCCTGATCGCGACGAAGAGTCGCGTTGCCTTGCGATGCCTTTCATTTATAATTGAATTTTCCATTCCGTCGTGTGACTGTGAATTGCTCGGGCTGCCCCATTCACGACCCAACCAATCGAGTTCGAGAAGAACGTGAAAAGCTTTCGTCTAGCAGAGCACACGAGGCAAAATGCCATGCCTCCCTTGCTACGAACATGAGCAGAAGATCGATTAGAGATTGACCATGAACATGTTATGTGATTCGAAAGAAGGTCGCGTAAGTCAAGGGGGACATCGCAGCAGCGTGCCAGTAGCAAACTTCGAAGGATACGGTCGCGGGGGCGGCTTTGCCTCAGCTCGAGCTGCGAACGTGATGAATCGGGAAAGCTGTCCGACGCGTCTGCGTCTAGAGGAACGCCCGATGCATAGAGCCCCGAAAGAGTAAAGTAGATGAACCCTTCGATCTTGTTATCGGACATGGGGACAAAACGAGCTAGCTTGGCTCTTAGAGAACTGTAGATGTAGGACTACGTAAATCGTAAAAAGTGGCAGATTTATAATCCATGGCTGGACCGTGGTTGGTGGTGAGTGCAAGCGTTCGCCGGCAGAGTTGTTCGAAACAACAACTGAACAAACCTCATCATATATCGCGCATGTCCAATACCATTCTAGCCTTGATCGGATTTAAAGTTGGAGAAACATCCGGTACTTTCTAGCTTCGTGAAGTCCTGCGAATTGAATCCCTTAAAGTCTTGCCCCCCGAGTGGGCTCATGTTTCTTTGTTGGACCAGCCGCCTGGTTAGGTCTTACCCAAGTCTCACCAAGCATGTCAACTCGGACTCCTTTGAGGCCTGTGTTTCCAGCTGCCAAGGGTATTTTGCCCCCAGTGGGCTTAGCTCTGCCTTGCTTGACACCTTGCCTAACTACTTATGCTGCATACTAGTGACGGCTCTGGATGTGATTATTGTGATAACGCTCGAACTATCGCCCGCAACTGCACTACACGGAAGTTTTGAGCTAGGGCTACTTCCCCGTACAAACCCTTCCGACACTATGATCACGTACTTGACAGCGCCATTCACGGCAGTTGTAGTCGTAGTTGCCCGCGGCCATACTTTCCTACCCACCGTCGCAGTCGCCCACCACGATCGCAACAGTTCATAATTATCACAGGGAACAGACATCTGCGCCTGGAACTCATTACAACCAAGAACAGACTGCCTTAATCATCATTGACCAACTACAACCTCAGCAATTGATCGCCGTGCCTGCGCTATAAGTGCCGTGCGGGCTGTGGGTGAGTGCGCTATGTGACTCGTGCGCACCTCTACCGGGGGGAAGTTTAGAGTTGTGGCTGAAGCCTCTTATTGGGTAGAAGTGTCGTCTTTGCCAGTTATCCAAAGTTTGCACGGGCCGCTCTATCAGGTATACAAGACGTAGAAATAGGCTGGCGCGTTGACGGTGGAAAACTCAAAATCCAAGGTGTAGATGTAGCCTTCTCCAGGGGAAATTCGTTCATCCCCTTCCAGAACGACCTACATTCCCAAGTTTCTTTGGTTCGGAAACGCGTTCCGATAACACCACTGGTCGCCTGGTTGACCGAACTGAGACAAACGTAACTGAGTGGCTTGCAGTGCTGTCACGTCACGGGACCAGGCTGTAAAATCTTCGCCATGATCATGACCATCATCGTCATCACCATCAAGCAATTTGACTTTTCCTTGAGATACTATCAAAAGTCCCTTGTGACGAATACTAAGGTTTGCCTGGCGACCTGAAAGCTCGTCTGGGTTATGTAACGCTCCTCTAATTATTTGATTGATCCTTAAAATACTTGAATGATCATTTGGACTTAGAGCTCTTGGCTGTCGAGCCGACTAGATCATCCATCCATGCTCCTAACATGGACCGTGTTAATCAGGGGTCGATTCTTAGGACCTGTCACATCCAGACTGAGATCGCTCAGACGCTCGTTCACTCATCCCATCGGCCGGGCGTCTTGTGGCGTTCGTGTCTCGGTGACTAGTGCTGAGTACATGGTTCGATCGCTACGGCGCTAACCTAGGGACTTCGACAAAGGCATCCCGCGTTCGTCTGGTGTTTTCCCAATTCAAACCCCTGACCCTGGCTCCGATACAAGATGTTGACGTGCCCGGCCTTGGTTTGCGATTTTCTAGAGAGTGGGAAAGAGAGAGGGGCGGTCTCCGATTATCCACCACGCCGGGTGAAACGCTTCAGTGCCTATCCTTCATCACGAAGATGAAACGAATCATGAGGGTCGGCATTCTGCTGCTCGTGGCCGCAGTGGCACAGGCAGCGTCCACATCCGGCTTGAACTCGTCTTCTCTGACAGCCCTCATGGCGAGAGTCCCACATTGCGCAGTGAGTTCACCCAGGTATCACTGCAAGAAGACATGTTCTAACCCTCCTGTTAAATCACAGATAGGATGCTTACTCGATGGATACCACTCCGCCCACTGCCCCATTGACAAGATAACAGACTGCGTCTGCACCGACATCCCGTTGCAGGCCCGCAGTTCTCAGTGTGTACAGCAGTCATGCGACTTCAACGACCAAATTGGTATGTCAGAATTAGACGCTGAAGCTCTGTCTCACGCGGTTATCGCTGACTAGATCACATGAAGCCACCGTCAACGTCTCTCAAGAGTTGTGCAAGGACTACCCCATTGAAGAGCAATCACGACCTGCCAAGTTCTTCTCCGTTGCCCTTCCAACCATGACTCTCGTGGTTGTGCTACTTCGATGTGTTGCCCGCATACAGGTCGCCAGTCGGTTATGGTGGGACGACGGTGCGGCTTTGATGGCTATGGTAAGTTTTTGATCTTGGTTTGGAATATAGAAGAGAACAACTAGTCTGATAAGGTGCTTGCAGGCAATTTTGATAGTAATATCCGGTCTCGGCTACGCAAGTACATACTGCTCCTTCCCCATGCTGTATCAACGAGAGGTATACATACTTACTTGAATAATTATCTAGATGGAGACTTGGGGTTCGGACACCACTATTGGAATATCGACCCTGCAAATAGCAAGACGATCCTGCAGGTATGAGATTGTGCAACTTACTTTACACTTGCGGTTGCTTTTTGCTCACAACAGTTTGCAGATCATTTACGTCTTGCAGATGCTCTACATCTTCGTGCAGTACGTCAAAGGCTCGCTGTCAAGCAAGGGGAGAGACAGTAACTAATCGATTTCTTGTGCAGAGGATTTGCCAAAATTTCCATTGCCTGCTTCTATTATCGTGTCTTCACCGGGAAGACCTTCCGCCTCAAGATCAACATCTTCTTGATTTTCCTCACCACGCGCAGTCTCATGTTCCTACTTCTCGTCATTTTCCAGTGTACTCCGATCCAGTCCATCTGGAACCGGGCTATTCCGAGTCAATGTCTCAACCTCTCCGCTATCAGCTCAGGCGGCGCGGCCTGCAGCATTCTTGAAGATATTGTCCTTATCATTCTCCCCGTTCCGGAGCTTATGAGACTCCAGCTAGATAAGAAAAAGAAGGTCGCTTTGTTCGGCATGTTCGCCCTGGGATCCTTGTGAGTATTCGTCGTCCACGATATCGCCTGTAATGAAACGGAAGCTGACGCGCCGGCGAACCAGTGCATGTGTTGCCAGCATGATCCGACTCAAACAACTGGTCTATTTTGCTCATACGTTCGATCCTACGTGTACGTCATTCACGGGAATTTCCATGAAATCAACATCAGACTAACATGCTAACTGGTGCCAAATATAAAGGGGACTACGTCGGCGTCATAGACTGGTCCTGCGCCGAGCTCAACGCTGCCGTGATGTGCAGTAGCCTCCCAGCCCTACGGCCACTCTTCGTCAAAGCCCTGGTTCTCGTTTCTTCACGGACATGGAGCGGTCGGGCCACATCCGCCGGCGACAAGTCTCACCAGCACCAGCAACGGCATGGTTTCGCAATGGCCAACATTGGCTCGCACCCTTCGAGGTCCCACCAAGCAAGCGCCCAATCGTGGCCCAAGGATGTGGCACAGAAGCCCGTCAGGCTGGATTCGCTTGAAATAGAGTCCTCGGCGCCGAGTGAGGGGAAGTCATCCCCCTATTGCTTGGAGGCGGCGATCGAGCGGAACGGTAGCGACTTGGACAGCGGGCCTTGGTCGGCGAGTGCAGCCTCTACGACGTTTATTGAGGAGCAGATGGAAGATTCCAGCATTAAGAAATAGCTAGCCAGGATCACAAATTTAATTTCTCGCCTATCACGGAGCTTCCTCCAATGGAAACTTCGAACATTGCGGCAGTGGTGACTTGGTCTACGGCAGGGGGGGTGCAGATCAAAGAATTCGAACATCAAGTTGCTTGGCGTTGCAAGCGCCCAGGAAAGTGGCTTTGTTGTTTCATTGACCTGAACAGCGCTTCGATTCTTACCGCCACAAGCCTTTCCTCGCCACATGTAACCATCTGGGTTGGGGTAACGACAAAGCAAACTGCCCTTTGACCTCATGTTGCCATGGGCAAAGCACCAACCGCTAGTGGCTCAGCCCACCAGACCTTCCAAATTGCGACTTCGGCCCAGTCCGATCAATGTCGAGACCGTCGCCTCCAAGTCAGATAAAGAATTTTGAACAGTTGATTGCAAGGTGGAGACTAGAAGGGTATGCGCATATATGCCCGGGGACGAAATGAAACCACGGCTACTAAAACGCTGACTTAGCGAGTATCAAGGCATTCGAAGACTTGATGGTCAAAATGGGTCAATCGACTCTTTCGACAGATATCCCTAGCATCAGACGCAATGGAGATTTCTTCCCATGTCCGGGAAGAGCTCGATAGTCTTGCACCGGAAAGTCCTGGCACTCATGCCCTGGAAGAACACAACACTGTAATATTAGATAAGCATTCTATGTGCAAAACTCTCCGAGAGTACATATATCAAAGAGTTCATCAAGATATCAAACGACCGGGGTGGCAGAAAATTCGAGTTACCGGTTTACTCCAAAGAGATCCTCCCGCAATGATATCCTCTTAGGAAATCGAGAAGCAGCTTACACCGTTCAACTTTCGACGCCCGACAGCGACGATTATCGACGACTCGACGTTAGAAATCCATTGCTTCCCTTGTCCAGCTTTTGTCCAACACTACAGCAGAGTGATCTCGACGTAGTTACAATTTGAAAATAGAGCTACCAAGGTGGAAACTATCATACCGACAAATTTGGCAAGCGCGAATGTCCTCCGGCAGTCGAATCTCACAGAACTTGGAGCAACAGATGTTGTGATTTTTGGTGAAGTCCACAGACTGACTCAACTCGTTTCTGGAATTACATGGGGCTCACAACATCCGAATGGGCTATTTGCCTGGTATACCTTTGAGTCTGAAGGTGGCAAAAGTATCACCATGCTGGGGTGTAAAGAGGGTCTCTGGGGCGAAGCGGCGGGGTCTCTGGTCCGTGTACTGCGAAAATTCTCGAAGACCCAGTGCCTTATCTATGTTAGCAAAGTCGGATCTCTTGCAGAGAACGTTTCCGCCAACGAGAGAATTGCGACGGGAGACGAATCGACATTGGGAGACAAAGCCATAGCTTGGGATGACCCTCTCCGAGACTTGAAGTCGATAGCATCCTCTGATCTAGTTTTGCGGGGACGGCATGTCTCGGTTCCATCTCCGTTGTGCGAGACTAAGGAATGGTTACGGCACTGGCAGGAGACTTGTGCCTGGGTCGACTGCGAAACATGGCACATGGCACAGGCAGCCAAGGACGTCGAAGTCAAGTTCGGTTATTTACACATCGTCTCGGACAACCTCGCGGAGGAAGATGGCGAGGATTTGTCAAATGAGGACTGCGATGAAATCCAAAGTAAAAGGGAATTATTGTTTCGAAAGATTGAGACCATTTTACGAGAGTTCATTGCAACTTGGGACACACAACCCGCTGGGGATACCGCAATAACCCAGTCTACATAGCAAGATTATGCACGGTGGTTAGATAAAAAGAACTTACGAGAAAGTATCAAAATGTCATCTTCTCAACGGGTTTTTTTTTGGGCCAACTAGAGATTCGCAAATGCGAAACGGCGCAGGTGATGTTGTCAAAGTGCACTGTTTAGGTTTCTTATTTGGTACGTCTGATTCTTCAGAAAATCGGAAGACAGTGACGGACAATTGTTAGAATCCCGAACCAATGATATCATCGCCTGTACGGATTCTGGCAACGGCGCTTGGACATTTACATTGATAAAAGGACAGCTATAGATCCACACACTCTGAGCAGCCTCTCTGCCAGACAGGGGCGAATGGATTGTGGCACTATCTTTACACGGCGATATTAAGAAGGAGTTTCAAAGTCACTGACTCGAGTACCAGCCTCACCTCCTGCCAAGCACATGACAGCCATAGCATTGTGGCGCTTCACCGGACGAGTTCTAGACGCAATGCTACCGTGTGTATTAATCGGGTTTAGGCCAAAGCTCTCGGCGGCCCGCGGAAGCGGAAAGCGGACTGGTCACGCTCGGCGAGGAACACGAACCGAAGGCTCCGGGAATCAGGGGCTCTGCCGCCATTACCGCTCCGTCCAAGAAAACTGTCTTGATGCCGAGCCACCTCTGTGGGTTCAGGTGGATTTGAGCACTCTATTGACATCTCAGCCCTGTATTAAGCCTCTTGATATGGAAGGTACTAAGGTCATAGTATGGAAATACAAAAGGGCGAAGTTGGCCCTTTGATCAGTGACTCGTGATGTCTTGGCATGCTCAACTCTCACACTCGTTTGTATTTTTTATAGTCACTCTTTTGTTTGCTGGTATTCTTGCAGAATGCAAATATTCACTCTTTTGACATTTCTCGTCGCGGCACTCTCTGTGCAAGCTAGACACCATGACGGGGCGGCAGCGGCTCATGAGTTGGTAGAGAGAGCCGAACACTACAAACATACCGCCCACCGGCACAATGGCCTGATGCCGCGTCAAACAGGTCCCCTGGATCCCACCGTTACTCCCCCACCGTCTTTCAACTCGACGGGCCCCAGCACATTTTCAACTCATTTCTTCACCAACAGCACAACAACACACCGCAATACAACATCATCTAGATCGTCCTCAACGTCTTCAAGTTCGAAGAGCTCAAGCAAGCGATCTTCTAGCTCTAGCAAGTCTTCGAGCAGAAGCTCAACGTCCTCTAGTTCCAGCACCGCCTCGTCCTCTGGTAGCAGTAGCTCCCGTGCGTCTTCGTCTTCGAATTCTCAGGCTAGCAGCTCTCAGAGCTCCTCCACGCTTAGCTCCAGCATTAGCTCCAGCCTCAGTTCTAGCGCACCTACGTCCTCAACACTCACTTCTGGTACATCTTTATCTAGTACCCCGGTTTCCACTTCCTCGGGAACTACTTCCACAGGAACAGCTTCCGATTCGGTATCTAGTACAGGTTCAAGGCCCACTGAATCGAGTGCCAGAAGTACTTGGAGCAGGAGAGAATCTACACAAACATCTGTCTCGTCCGAAACCTTCTCCTTGACCCTATCTTCCGGCGTCTCATGGTCTACGAGCTACACAACAGCTACCTATACCACTGTAGATGCTAATGGAAATCCGTATGTCCCTGTGGCTCCGATCGCTATTCCTGTAGTTGGTGGTGTGCCCGTGGTTCCTCCTGTTGGTGGCGGTGGTGGAGGTGGAGGCGGGGCAGGAGCGGACTCAACGACCACGACGACGAGCTCTAGTCCTAGCTCAAGCTCTAGTCCGCCAACGCCAACTAGCTCGATATCAGCAAGCCCCTCTTCTAGCTCGGTTGATCCAATCACATCAGCTGTGGAGTTATCTTCAGGGTCATCCATCGTGGAAGTTGTGACGGCAACATCTCCTGAGACCACAATTGAGGTCATTGAGACTGCTACGTCTGCCGCGCCGGCTGCAACTAGTACTGCGCCATCTCCGGTTCCGTGCTATGTAAGTACACCTTCTCTCTTGCTATTCAGACGACGTATTCAGGATACACCTATTTTCCTGCGTTCGGATCTATGGGCAATCTACTGACAACTACCATTGTAGAACTACGATTGGAAATCATACGGCTGGTGCTGCCCTGGCCCAGACTCTCCTTGCCAAAATGACCTGGGCACCTGCTACTTTGACGGCACAGGGGCTACTAATGTGTTGCCAAACACGGCTGCCTGTCCGCCTGGAGAGGGTGCGAGAAGTTGAATAGATCAGATTGAGCGTGGAATATTTGCTATAATGTGCGTGGAGAAAGCGGAGTTAGATCACTCATGACTGCGGGAAAATTGTTGTGGTATATTCTGGGTACAAGTAACGACTGATTGTAAGACATTTAGAAAGAAAAAATGGACTCTACGAAAGGATTCTTGGCACAACAAGATCTTTCTGAATTTCTGACTTAATTCTTGGGGGAACAAAGACCCCGACTCTCTAAGTGATAGACTACCTACGATGAGTCAGACTATCAGGTCTGTGATGGGCAAATCACTAAAGGAACCAATGTAAGTAGAAATTTCCTCGGCTATGCTTACATACATGAGAATGCAACACTTCTTCCTTGCTTACAGTATATGAGAATGTAACGGCTTGGCTCTGCTGACGGTGCGTGAGAATGTAAGGGCGGATTATAAGCGCTAGTCCATCACAGTCTCGGGCGAAGGTCATATTCGTACGAGACAGGATGGTCGGTTCCGATTTCTATCAACGCTTTACCATTTATGCATCAATCTCCGAAGAACTCTCACTATTTGTAGAACCCAAGGAATAAGCGAAGCTTGCGGAATCCTGTGGGATCTACTGAAATCGCATGTTCATCAAAAGACGGACGAGAAGAACCAACGAGAGCCATGTTCATGCGGTAACTATCCTCACACCTAGTTCAGTCCTGATCGTGAACTCGCCATGTCTAAGAGGGATACGACACCGCTATCATCAAACCTCAGCAACAGATGCTTCACCCCTCCGACGTGAGTGGCTCCTTCCTCTTTTCCACTGGGCTGTGAGTTGTGTGAGGCGATTTAAGCATGCGCCGATCACACCCAATCCTCTGGCTTGCTTCTTTGAGCTGTCTTGTTGCGGCTGATTGTTGGTCACCGCCGGACGGCCCCTCTCTGTATGAAAATGGCTCCTACGCCACGGACGTTCTTGTGCTGGCGGGCAATGAGACGTGGACGAACTACCCGGACAACGAGGGATCTTCTGGCAATAGCACCCACACTTTCAAGAAGCGTGCTGAGGATTTCTACTTGCGGATCCTTCCGCTCGGTGCATCAATCACCAGGGGCGTCTTCTCGAGCGACAACAACGGCTATCCTAAGGCGTTGCGCGAACAACTAAGGTTTGAGGGCTGGAAAGTCAACATGGTTGGGTCCAAGCAGGATGGCACTATGGCTGATAACGTGAGCTGCAAAGCGTTCTGAGGCAGGGAAATCTCATGGCTGATTACGCCTCTCTAGGACAACGAAGGCCATCCGGGCGCCTGGGTGCACCAAGTGAATGAGAAATTTCGCCTTTCGTCCAACCAGAAACCCAATCTCGTATTGGTCAACGCTGGAACGTGAGTCCTTGTTCTAGAGTCACAGAAATCCGTCCATACTGAACCCCAGGCAGGAATGACTGCGAGAACCGCCAGGACCCAGAGACTACAATCAAGAATATGAGGACAATGATCGATGAGATATTCAAGACACTACCGGACACAACGGTCATCCTCTCGTCTCTGGTCAAAAGTGGAAAGGACGATGGCATCAAGGCCTGCGCTGCAGCCGTGAGCCAAGGATATCGCAACCTGGTCTACACGACGTATCGTGGCTACAGAATTTCTTATGCCAACATTCACGATGCCATAAGTCTCAATCAGATTGGTGATGGAACGCATCCGACTGATGAGGGCTATAGGCTCTTTGCTTCTGTGTGGGTGGCTGCCATCAATCGAATCGCGAAGAAGATCAAGCCGCCACCCAACGTCGAGACGGTCAATGATGCCGAGGTCACCAAAACGACCAAATGCCAGGAAATTCCCGGAACTGCTCGACGAGTTCAAACTCAACGAGGTAGCGGACACGATGATGGGAACTATGTTCACGATCGCGTTGAGCGAGGAATTATCGAATCAGGAAAGATCATCAAGTACACGAGGACATCTGCCCCAGGATCCCCCACAGATTATATGTTCTTTGCGAACATCGTCAAGGGTGACCCAAACTCACCACGTAGTGCATCACTCGATGACCTTGTCTACGCGGCCATCGATGAAAGTCAGGAGCTTACATGGATGTATCGTCGAAACTTGGGAGCAGGGGGCTCATTTGGGCCGACAGTGGAGTTTAAAACGGACCTCAACTGTGGCGTAGACGATAGTAAGTTACTTGACTATTAGTATGCGCCTAGGAGTCAAAAGACTCGGCTTAGTCAGAATCATTCGCTAACATCCTTCTTTCGTTCAGCTTATGCCTTCGGAGACTTCAACAACAATGGCCTGGATGACTTCTTCTGCATCAAGCCCGGGGCTGCAGTGTGGGCTTCATTGAATAAGGGTGGCACACCACCGGCCTTCTGATCTATCGGCCAGGCAAGTCGCATCATCATTTGACTCACATCCGCTCAGCTACTAAGGATTGCGCCCTGCAGATCATCGGCCAGAGCGACAGAACGCAAAGAGAGGTTCGCATGGCGGACATTGACGGTGACGGGAGAGTCGACTTCTGCCTAGTCAGCAATGATGATGTCAAGTGTTCCCGAAATGGCGGAAAGGGAGACGAGAATTTCTGGCAAGGGTTCCAGACTGCAAGTGGTATCAGGGAAACTGTGTTCAACGCCAGGAGTGGGCCGTAGTCGGGCGTTGAACTTGCCGACCTGAATGGCGAGTAAGTCAACCGACGTCTAATATCTTGTCTGTGTCCTTGTTGTTGACGCAGACAATCTCCCCAGCTACCGAGCGGACTTCCTGTACGTTGGAGACAACGGCAACGTGGACACGTACATCAACCAGCGCGGATCGGGGAAGGGTATTGTCCCTGACTGGCGAAAGGCCGGAGTCACGCATCCCGGTCAAGCGGCGACGGGTCTCCGTGGCAACATCAAGTTTGGCCGCATCTACGGATCCGGTAGGCTTGATTACATTTACATGAAAGAGGAAGAAGAATGGTTTGATATGATTGTCTTCGAAAACAAGGGATCCGGGGGCACAAGACGCAAAGGTGACGGCAACTTTTACTGCGACATGCGCGGTACTGGCGCTGATGATCTCGTTTGGATCTACTACGACGGCCGAGTGGATGAGATCAACACCAACATCCATTCCCCACCGAATTGGGGCCATGATACCTCGATCACGCTGACAGTGCCCGGGCCCCGGATGGGCATTCACTTCGCTGATTGGACCGGAAACGGAAGATGCGATGTGCTTGTCCAAAACAAAGCTACCGGGGCTCTGACATTGTATGAGAACAATTACGATGCTGGCGCAAAGGCACTCACGTTCAGCAATCGGGGCGTGGTCGCAACCACTGGCTGCACAGAAGGCTGGGGCGTGGGTATCTTTGATAGGGGCATGCGCTTGGCAGACATTGAGTGAGTGCTTCCCGAGTATCGCCACTCAGCAGGCTGGACTCGACGCTAACATACTTTCTTACAGTGGCGACGGGCGAGCCGATCCTATTTGCATTGAGATAAGTGGTCGCATGACTGCCTGGCTCAATAGACAGAGTAGCCTTCTCGATGCTGGCCAGATCAAATTTGCAGAATCATGGGATCGCGCTAATATACGCTTTGCGGACGTGGAGAACTCTGGGAGGGCTGACATTATCTGGATGAACAAATACACTGGAGCCAGCACAGTCTTCAAGAACAATGGCTACCAGAGTGGTGGTGCCGCTGGAGGTTCTTCTTTCTCTTGGACAAACCGCGGCGTCCTCTACAGCGGCGTTGACCGCGGAGAATGTTTGGTAAGCCTTTGGCACTCTCGATCAATACAACTAAGGGTACATCAGGGATGAAATCTGCTGACGCTTGTGACCTTAGCACTTCGCGAACCTTGGCGGGCTAGGACGAGCTGATCTCATCGAAGTCGACCCTGCAACGAATGCAGCATACACCAACTTCAACGAATGCAACGGAAGCGGCGGCGGTGATGGCGCCGTCAGTAACCCTGGATTGCCATCATACTCAACCAATGATCCGCTCATCCTCTGGGATTATGCTCCTGTGTATGCCCAAGACAGCAACCCACCATACCCACCTCTCAAGAATGACGATGAGTCCGACATTGCTATTGAAAACTTGCGCGAGACTCGTCTGTTTGGATTTTATCAGTGCGATACTGAGACGTTCAGCAACATCAAAAACGGCTGGCGTGACTTCAACCGCCTCAGTTTGATGGACCGCCTGTCGAGCAATATCGATTGGAACAGCCAGGGCATCAATGAGTTCTTCGGTCAAGGCGACCAGAAGACACTGTCTGACGACAAGAAGAGGCAGATCCAGAACATCTTCTACTACACCTCACAGATGTGGACCCATTGGTGGACAGACTGGGGTCCTCCTAACTACATCGACTCGTGGCAGTACCTGTGGATTGAGGTCTCATGCAGCCTCAGCGATGGTTCCGGGGACCCCGAAAACTACTGCGGAGACAAGGGAAAATCCTTCTGAAGGAGGTCCCGCTGCCTTGATAACGTGGAAATGGAACGAGAACCGCTATACGCGGGCGCTTGTCTGCAGGAAGTACACCACCCTGGGGAAGGATCTGGACGATCTAACAAGATACATGAACACAGAGAAGACTGCAGAAGACCGTCTGAACTTGGCGAATTGGGAGCACGCTAGGGGAGGGTATTGGCTGCACGAGGCGACGCATATGGATTATTTCATGAACACACCATCTTCGGGGTCGGGACCAGTCGTTAGAGACCTCCTTGTCGACTACAGTGACGGTCGCGGAGAGAACAAAGCCTACGGTATTGACAATGCTAAGAAATTAGCCAATTACGATCGTCACTTCACACCCGGCGAGTATACGCAACAAAACTGTAAGGTCCAATCTTCCTCGGCCGATAATGGCTGGCACCTCAGCAACTAACAATCTACCTACACTTGATAGCCGACAACTACAGATTTTACGCCATGTCCAGATGGGTGGAGCCCAATTCTTTCGAGAGGACCTATCCCTATAAGCCGAGCGTCAATCCTTTTGCGATGCCTGTGTTCCCGCCTAAAGTTCCCGATGAAGGGTAGTGGTCTCAGGGTGGGTTAGATCTAATTCGGGATGCCATTGAGATTGGTAGATCGTGAAAGAACTCACCAGCCACAGGCAACACTGGCAACCTAGCTCTTTCACTATGCTACTTCACACTTCCCGCGGCATGAACCAAAACATCTTTTTCACATGATAATCCTTGGTGTACCACTGAGTGAATAGCGTCACTGTCTAAGGTACGTTTTCGATTTATTGGTGGTCCAATTGTAAATGAAAAGCTCCTACGCCTTCGTGCAAACCAGCCAGAATCCAAAGGAACCTGCAATCGTCCTCATACTTGCAGGAGGGTTTTTTCACCACAATAACACATTCACGTCAACCGCTGTATCAGACCAAGCAAAGGCAGTTCAGGAATGGCACCACCTGTTTAGCGACATCAGCACCGATCTATAGGAAAGCCACTGTTGAACGAATATTCAAAGACGCATATATATGCAGTACCATGTCTTATCAAGACGAGAAATACGCAGGACCCTATATGTGACAATCCTCTTAATGCACAAGATATAAAGTACTAAGCAAGGCTTTCTATGCGAGTGAATAATTAACATGCAATGGTCTATGTAGTCTAAAAGTCTTGACGGAATTTCGGGCTCCGTCTAATCCTTTCCCCGAAAGTATACAATATCCATGGCACTGGCGCAGCAGCGAGTGTCAGCAGTCCTAGCAGGGTGTTTCCCCATCCAAGGCCCAATTTGTTGTACAACTGCAAGCCTCCGAGAGGTAGCAGAGCGCCCAGCAGACTCCTCAAAACGGCGTTTGCGGCAGTGACAGAAGCAGCATAGAGCGTGAATGCGTCGACCAAGTAAGTGTTGATCGTCATAAGAATACCAATTGAGCCGAAACCCATGATACCGGTACCAATCATCGGCAGGATCCAGTGAAGCTGCTTGTCCGCCGTCCAGCCGTACATCATGAGACCGATAGGGATCGTGAGTGAAGAGGGCACCGTGAGGATGAGATGCAGGCGGTCCTCGGGCTTGGGGTCCTTGCCCTCGGCTTGCCGTCTCTGGATAATCTTATCCGACAAGCTTCCGACGTAGGCGAGTCCGAGAATGTTTCCGACACCACCTCCGATGAAAGAGAGGCCGGCTCCGACGGAGCCAAAACCATAGGTGTCGCGGTAAACAAAGGTGAAGGTGGTGAAGAGGATGTACAGGAAGCCGTAGAGCATCGCGACGTAAAGGCACAAGATCATAACGACTGCCGAGCGGAAGAACATGCGGCCAGGACGGATGATGGCAGTGAGAAAGATCTGGCGTGGAGTTCCCTTCTTCTTCATCCTTGATTGGTACTTCTCATTGCCGGTCTCCTTGCGCAAGCGGGCGGCTTTTCTCTCCAAGAGTACGGGTGCGTAAGACTCGCGAAGGACAAAGAAGGAGGCTAAAGTCACCGCACCGGACTAAGGTGGAAGGTTAGTTGGCGCACTCGTGGCGTTGAAGTAGTCAAGAAGAGGCACTCACGGTGATGGTAATAATCCAGAAGACCCATCTCCATCCCTTGGCCTCTACAAGGAAGCCAGCACAGACAGGTCCTACGACGGGGCCGAGAAGAGGTCCAAGACTCCAGATACTGATGTAGAAGCCTCTCTTTTCAACGGGCATCATATCCGCAATCGACCCAGCGCCACAAGTAATCACGGCGACACCTGAAAAGCCAGCCAGGAAGCGAAAGGCGATGAGCATGTCGATGTTGGTCGCAAGTCCACAAGCAGCGGAGAAAACGACGAAAAGGGCGTTGCAGACGTGATATATGTAGACGCGGCCGTACAACTCGCTGAGCGGCGAGATAATGAGAGGACCCAGGGCAAAGCCGAGGACAAAGACGGAGACAACGAATGTCGCGATCGAATCGTCGGATTCGCCAAATTCAGCCATGACTTGCGGGATGCCAGGCGCAAACATCGACGACGCCAGGGGTCTAAAGTAGGATTAGTAATCATACAAAGGAGAAGGATCATTCTTCGGAAAGCTCTTCGTACGTGAGGAAGGTGATGAAGGAAAGTGTCGCGATGATGCCCAGTTTGCGACTTTTTGACCAATTCATGGGATTCTCTGGATCTTGGTCGTCCGCCCACCATACAGAGAACTCGTTTTCAGGCTCGGCAGCATCATCGACGACTGTGTTGACGCTATTCGCATTTGGCTCGGCGATTGTAGCTTCTTCGTCGTCTCCACGTAGGTTCGGTGAAGCAGCGCTTGAACTTGTCTCGGTGATGGGAAGTTTCTCTGCCTCTGGAGGCGGCGAGTCGGTGACTGGTGACTTCATGCTGATGTTTGATCTCTCTTGCTCCGGTGTGTTGGGGGGCAAGAGATGGGAGTTGGTGAGTGTTGTTGGCAACAAAACAGAGTCGGACTCTTCCAGCACAGTTGAGAAGAGGCGGTCGTGTAGTTGTATATAAACACTAAAGGACCTAGTAGTTCAGTAAGAGAAAAGGTGGAATACGTCGGGTTCGGGTTGGTAGATCCATCCGCTGTCTCGTTAGGCGTTTCCGAAATTCATGAAAGCGAGTAAAACGAATCACATATGCCCCGTCAGCTTTCGTGTGCTGTGTTTTTGACAAGTGAGGACGTGGAAAAGGAAAAACTTGGCTGCATGCCATTATCAAAGACGGACTGGAAGTCGCACAAGTCAGAATGATCTTCCTCGGTGGGCCAGGCAGTGCAGGTGGCCAGTGAGCCTTGAAAGCGAGACCGAAGGCCGGGGTCTGGTGGCAGGCCCACAAGCTACCAGAGGCCTCGTTTCGAGGAACAACTTGAGTCTAGATTGGCGTCCAGTGACGGCTCTGCTGATCAACGGGTGAGCTAAAAACGTGCCAAAATTCTCGGGAAAGGTATTCTGCACGTTTGTGCTTGCGGTACTCGACAACAATGGCTATGGATGGTTGTTAGTCAAGAGTGAGAACTAACACACTAGAGGTGAAGGTTATGATTTGCATCATCGATGATCTTGAACATTCGCAAAGTGATACATATGGAGAAATTCAGAAGCTGAAACTCAGCGCAGAGCAGAATTCCCAGCCGCGTGGATGAGTAAGAGCCAAGTTCGTCTCAAAGAAGCCCTGTCAATCGGCCGTCAGTTCTCCTCACTGACCTCTGCCATCCTTACGAAGTTATGATGGCGAATGAGGGGATGAAAGTGAGCATAGTCCTTTTCGGCAAGTTGAGACCGATGATTGGGGGAGATCCTTGGAGCTGTCGTGTCTCTGTGCTCGGTTTCGGTAACGGGCATGGAGGGGGGAAATAGGAAAAGAAAAGCGTGAAATGTGATAGGGGCTAGCTAGGCTGTGCACCCACACCAATTCTCCGAGGACGCCTAGCTGGACCACATCTCGTTGTTCGAGCTTAGAAAAAGCTTAAAGGTCGTCTAGAACCCCATACCGAGCGGTACGGGAGATCCTTGACATTGCCGTATTTTCCGCATCCTCCTTAATCGTATTTCGGACTTAGTACGTGACATTACGCGCTAAGAGTCGATTTTACACCACGCAACCATTCAGGTGCCAAGGGCTGACAGACTAGGATCTGAGAGAAAGTGAACTGGTCTTTGAGTCCATTTCTAATCTCTTAGTATTCTACTCTCGCTGTTGCAGACTCGCTGACCATCGGATGCTCTTCAGAGTCTTCACATTGAACCAGAAGGCTCGCAGGATATTTCCAACTCGATTCCTCAGCCGATCTTGCCTACAGGTAGGAAGTTTAGGAACATGTCCTCTACAATAAGCTCTGTAGTGAGAAACCTGCCTATTGACCAACACTTCCTACTGTTTATCGCCATCATTTGACTTCATATCGAGGTGGGAACGTGTTGCACCATTCGATGGTAATTCTAGCCCTGAGGAGAGCAACGCAGACCGGCTCCACCAAAATTACTCCAATCCGGGCCTTTGTATGATAGAGCCGCTAGAAGAGAGGTATCCTCGTACAACACCCAGAGCTCTCCAGTCTGCATCAGCTAAGGAGATCTGGAGTTCAGTGACAGGTCCATTTTAGCAGCCGGTCTTAAGCTCAAACAATCAGTCCGAAACCCCGAATCTGGAAGCGTGAAATATACTTCCAAACACAAAAAAGCGAAGACGAGCTTCTCATTTCCCCCACTTGACGTCAGAGTGTTGATCGGGACGGCGAGCACGCAGAGTCTCAGGATATCGTGTCAAAACGCAGACTCATTAGCAACGAAGATCTAATAGTTCGCTTCCGAGTATTCGAAAAATCTGCCATGCCCAGTCAACATTTGATCATTAGTAAGACTTTTGGTACTCTTGTGAATAATGCAGCTTGGCTGTTCGAGAGTGAAACAGTGGCCTTGCTCGGATGACCCTAGGTCGCTGATTGAGACCCAAAATTCCATTGGGATTGGTCTAATACTCAATGAAAGCGAGCTCGCTCGCACTTCTGTCATTGAAGACTTGGCGCTCGCCTTGTCTGAGTTGCGTCTGCGCGATCTACGTCAGCAATCTAACGTGCATTGTTTATCCTTGCTTTCCACTCACTTATCACGGAAATTCTCATGGCGCGAACTCACAAACTCAGATAGAAGATCAGAAAACATCCCTTTGGTGTCAGTATAGTAGCCACAAAATCCAAAAGTATGATTACATTCTATCCAAAAGACCTTTGCACAGTTTACTTATCAAGCTCCATCCATCTTCAAGCCTTGTGCAGGGCTTAACTCAACTTGGCTCGGACTGAGTTGCATAAGTTCGATCAGATTTAGCTTCAGTGTATTCCAATCCTTCTTAACTCCTCGGTCTGAAAGCGCTTCGGCAACTTGATTGATGGAGGTATGGTTCTAGAATCAAGTGCCATTTCACTGTCTAGACAGAGCAGTAGGCTCTAACATCCTTCATCAAATCATTTTGCCCCAGAGACCACAAATCAATTCACCGGCAGTGTTATATTCTACATTTTACCGCCTGCCCGCCACATGGTAATCGGAGTTACTCCGTCTGGAAGGGTAGGAACTCGACCCCCCGCATTTCCCCTCCGGGTGTTTTTGGCGGAGCTTCTCCGCGTATCCACCTATATCCCGAATAATCCCCCAACCATGCCGGCAAATGACTTCATCGTAGCTTCTCTTACTATTTAGCTGTGAACATATGAAGTCTTTCAGGTATGACTACCCCGCTTTGACGATCTGGAAAAGTAGTTCCCGAAGACGTAATCAGCACCGCGGTTGCCATTAACGTATTGCCATTTGACCTCGCTACTGACAAGAACGCGGAGTAGTCCATCCGCAAATCTGCTGTGTAAGTGAGAGTGCGGAGTAGTCCACCAGTAGAACGCTCTAAGTGTGAAGATTTTGTTGGTGTCATCAAAGAACGCGGAGTAGTCCGGTCTCGGTACTGGCCCGACTTCACGAGGACAGCACCCGTTGTCACTTTGGTAAAGAACAATTATGAAACGGATGTAAACAATATAACTTCAGTAATGGCTGCCCCTAAACTTTACTCAGGCGAGTCAGAGAGGCCAATAGCTTTCAAGATGAGAGCTTTGGTTTTATGGAGTCTGGCAGCTTTGCCGTTCGCCATCGTTGCGTATTTTACTGATCTCCCGGACGCTTTCAACGATACAATCGCAACATGGGCGTACATGTCATATGGCGACTCTTCTGTGGCCGTTCTATCTGGGTCGTTCAATCGTTCCGCCATGGATGCTGTCTACAAGGGACGCGCCACCGATTCAGAGTTACAGAAGAGGTATACCTCCGCAGACTTGTATCTTCCATGACGAGCCTCAGCTAAAGAAACAGGAATGTCTTCCTCAATACCACGAATTTCATAGCCTATGATGAAAGATTCATGGATCTACTTGGTCCAAAGGCTACAGTGAAGCAAATTCAAAAGTTAGCATCCCAAAGTCACGAGGCACCATGCTTCAACAAGGAGACCAAGGAGCTCTTCTTCGTAGAGTGGGGACCCCCTGGAGGTGACAACGGTACCCATAGCTGGCAGTATCTACTGGATACCAAGAACAATACCCTCAGAAAGATCACAACAAACCCGCCAACCCTCAACGCCCACGGCTGTGTTTACTACAATGGAGCGTATCACGTCGTAACGGACGGTAGCCATAACGAGACCGGGGCACTCATTCGCATTGAACCAATAACCCTAGAGACAACTGTGTTGTTGAACAACTACTACGAGCAGCCTTTCGCAGGTCTCAATGATCTTGAGATTGACTCTGATGGAAACTTTTGGTTCACAGATTCAAAATCTGGCTGGGTAGGCCGTCACTTATCGTGAAGGGCATATGGTTCAATATTCAATCCCGCATGTATGACTAACAATACCTCTCTCAGGGCCGGGACTTGACGGACTTCACTCCCCCAACAAACCCAACCGTCTACATGGTGAACAGTACAACCATGCGACCGAGAGTTGTGCACATTACAACAGGAAACGCCAACGGAGTTGCTGTCTCGCCGCGCCACGACGGCCGTCATGTGCTGTATCTTCCCGACACCGGTGTCTCCGAAGCCAAGCCGGTGGATAGGAAGAATCCGTACGGCAACCGTGCCCTCTTTGCATACGATGTCGCAGCCGGGGGCGTTCTCACGAATGCACGCTTCTTGAACAACCCGATTTCGTATTTCTATGACGGTATTCGGGTTTCGAGAAATGGTTGGATCTTTGTCGGGGCTGGCGACGGCGTGGATGTCATTGATCCCGTGTCTGGACTCGCACTTGGCACTATACGTGTGGGTGGAGGAAGCAATCTGGCGGTGAACATGGCATTTGGCGTGCATGAGCTATGGATCGTAGGTAGAGGCGGGGTTTGGCATGTGAGCGATATTGCAGAGAAATTGGATCGGGACTGGTAGCTACACGCGAAGCTTTGGTGTATCGGGATGCATGGATCACTTGAAACTTGGTGGCCGAAGACTTGAAGATGGAGACATTCTAAGCAGGATGCAAAAACGCCTTGTCAACCATCAACTACCAGGTATTTTGAAACGCTCTAAGCACTATCCCTATAGCTTTTTGTCTTAATAGACGTACACAAACTCATCATTCTGGCGATCAGTCAAATCCATGAATGCGTTATCTCCCAACTGAGCACCAGCCTCATCATTCTGTGCGCTAACATAGTGGTGCTCCATGCTAAGATCCTTGATCTTTCTCGGCTTGCCGTTCGCCACTCTCTTGCGCTCCTGCATCTTATTGGAGACGAAGAGGTTGATGACCTGCAGTCCGATGACGGCGAGCAAGGCACAGGTGATACCCATGACTTTGGTGAGACCAGGCTTGTACTCGGGCGCATCCTTAGAGTTGAAGAGAAGGGGGCCGATGATGTTGCCGGCGGAAGATCCAGCATTGTACAGGGACATGATGACGGACTTCTTGGTGGTACCCGCAATGTTTGAGATCATCCAAGAGACGATGAGGGGGTTGCCGCCGAAGAGGAAGGCAAGCATGTAGTACGCGGCGAGGAGAGGGGGAATGCTGTTCCTAGGAAGAACATAGAGCATGACCGCGCCAGTCAGGACAGGGGCGAGGACGGCCGCGAGGAAGGCTGACTTAATGCGGAATCGGTGGGCGAGGTAGGAAGCCGGGAAGATGACAATAAGCTGCACGAAACCAAAAGGGATGTTGAGCAGGGAGCTCTTCATGCTGTCGAAGCCGAAGCCAGAAATGACAATGGGGCCGAAAGTGTTTGTCACAGCTGCGGTGACATTGAGGCACACGGCCATACCAACGAACAGCCAGCTCTTGGGCTCGTAGAGGGCCTCCCAGACTTGGCTCCACTTGAACTCGTTCCCTCCCGTGCCGGTCTGGTTGGCGCGAAGACGCTCGATGGCCTGCAGCTTCTCGTGCTCGGTAAGGAATCGGGCAGAGGGAATATCGCTATCGAGGAAGTACCAGACGACGGGTGCGGTGAGGACGGTGATGAGACCGACAAAGATGAAAAGAATCTGCCACGAGTGGATGGACCCGTTGATTTGACCCAAGCCGTACGAGACAGAGGCGGCAAACATGGTTGCAAGACCGTTGGTGCCGTACCAGCATGCCACACGCATGGGCTGCTCAGCGCGACGGTACCACTGCGAAGTGATGACAGAGAAAAGAGGAAGGCAGCCGGCCTCGAACAAGCCCAGCAGGAAGCGGGTCGCCAAGAGACCTGCGTAGTTGTGGCATGCAGCCATGCACACCTGCGCGATACCCCAACCCAAGACCAAGGAGGGCATCAGGATGCGGTGTGGCACCTTGACAATAAGCCAAGAGGAGAAAGGCTGCCATGCGAGCTGAGCGATGGCAGCGATGGAGCTGACCATGGAGTATTCATTTCCGGTCAAGTTGCAGTCTGTTCTGAGGCCATGGATGGCGCCGTATCCGAGAACGGACTTGTCGAGGATCTGGAGGAAGTAGACCCAGATGAGGATCGAGAGGATTCGCTTATCGGTCTTTCGGCGGATGCGTTTGTTCTATAGTAGTTGAGTCAGCTCCTCTTCAATTTGATAAGACCCTAAAAATTAGGTCGACTTACATCTTCCTCTGTGACCTCGATTTGTTGATCACCAATAAGGTTCGCCGCGCGGTCGGCACCCTTGGCAATGTTTTGGCCCTGATGCTTGAGCTGTTCGACGTCCTCGGTGTTGCGATGCTCAAGCTGAGACACACCGTCTCCAGTCTTTGATGCGGTGTCCATGTTGTTTATTGGCGGTAAGCTGCTCTCTTGGTGAAAGGCTGACTAAGAAAGAAGACAGGAATTCAAGAAGAGAGAACCGGCTTCTCCCTTGATGGTCCAAACATCCAGACAGCCAAGATGGGCGGCGATCTCCTACCATCTTATACCTAGACCCTGTTTATCGTCGTATCGCCGGCCGCGTCGTAGGCCGCTCAGATGTTCGGCGAAAAGCTCGAGCCAAGTTCGTCATGAGCAACATTCGACCGTACGAGGTGCATCTAACCCATACCATCTCATCCAATAATTGCTTTAGATAGGCGGATGTGAGAGGATCCCCCCATGGGAACCTACCCGTTCCCCTCAGTCCATCACCGCGCGCTAAGCAAGTTTGTAGGTTGGCATGGCACGCATGGCTGGCACCGCGTGGAGAGACCAGACGAAAATGGCACTAATTCCCCTCACGAACCACACGTTGCCCACCTTCGGGAGGTGGGGACGGAATGTTGGGGATGGAGAGAAGTCCGCGTGCGGTGAAAGGCAGGCTACCTGACTAGCCGTGCATAAAACCGTACACAAATGGGATAATTATGACCTAGTGCGGCCTCGCCTGGACAGACCTCGGCGGTGTCTTGCAAGTTGGAGGTGCGAGAGAGGACTGACAGCTTGATGCCCCCACGCAGAGGCTGAGGATTAACTTTGGCACCAAATAAGGATGACCATGGTGTCTGTCAACTGACCCGAGACTGTGGACGTGTTCAGCTTTGCTATACTCTTTTCAGATGAGATTATCTAGTGCCCGGACTCCCTGAGAAGACGAAGGTTTGTGCCCGTCAAAATCACATAGATGGTGTCTAGCGTTGGGGTAGCTATCCCTAGTTCCTTGCCCTTTCGGTAGGGGTAACCGAGGATAATGTCCACTTCCATCGGCCGACCGGCTTTGAAGTCGTTTTGCATGCTGCTGCCGATGGGGTGCATAGCCAGGATCTTGTTGATCAGCTTGTCGACCAGGTCGTAATCGATAGGCACCTCGCATGCCTTAGCAACATCGATAACTTCTCTCATCAATCGTTGGGTCATTGGGGTAGCGTCTGGCGAGGAGCTAAGCCATGAATGCGTGTCGAGTAGTGTTAGTGTCGTGAGCGAGTTCCACGCTGCATTCCAAACAACCTTTTCCCAGCGCTGTACTTGGATATTGGGCACCACCTGAAATACTGTCTTGCCCTCTGTCAATAGAGATGCAAATTCGTCCTGTCGCTGCTTCTCCACTGCCTGGTCGGTATCATTCGGGTACAATCCTATTTGCATGTCCTCGGACTTTGTGTGTTTGATGTGCCCAGGCTGAGGCTGAGCGGCTCCGGTCCAGGTCTGTCTCATTAGTATAAGCTCATCCCAGGTTCTTGGAGACTCTCCCCCCGCGACTCACCACGCATGAGATAATTGTTGTGTGGGGGAACGCTTTGCGGAATGGCACTTCGTTACCGACACCATTCTGAATAATGACGATCGTGGATTTCTCCGCATCAACTGCCGGGGCAATTTCCGCGGGGACTGCATCCTGGGTGATGGCTTTGTGAGTGCAGACAATGTAGTCAAACTTCGCTTCCGCCTCTGCGGCATTCCTTACAACTTGGGGGTATTAGCTTTGAACAGCTGGATGAACAGGGCTAAGGCCATGATTTCGCTCCCCATCGGCTACCCCGGATTTCATGTGCATACCTCTGTAAGGGCGAACATTATGCTCTCCATGGTTTTCGCTCGCAATAACGATTCCATTTTCCTTCACTGCGTTATAATTTGACCTCGCAACAACCGTTAATCTAACACGCGGTACTCTGCTTAGAATAAAGGCGTAGAATGATCCAATGCTGAACAGATGGTGTCAGCTTCTCATCCGAATAGGAATTCAGGGTGAGTGACCCACGCCCCCAACCCGTAGAGGAGGACCTCGATCTGCTGGCCTTGTGCAGTCATTATCGAAGTCTTGGTGCTCGTTGGACCTTGTTTCGGCGCAAAGACTTCGGTTGGCGTTCAGCTGTGCTCTGTAGCATGCACTTCTGGTATGGTCCCCTCACTCGACCTAGTATTTGTACACTAATCCGCCAGATTCCTGTTGCGAATACCGGCCGGCAACTGACTTCAGCCCCCGATGTTCGGTGCGGAGGTGGAGAAGCCACCAGGGCACCTACCCCAGAGATTCCTTCGCTGTTACCTTCAGATCGGCGAACCTTGTGTTGTGTGCCCGTGTATCGTGGGGGAACGGGCGAGGAAGACTCCTTGGGGGTTAGATGGGGGTTGCCGGGCGTTGCATCCGGGGCCTGTGACCAGGGGTTCGGAGAGGTGTCCGACGTTGCGCCCCATCACCCCATCTTTCCCCCTCATTTCTCGGCCATCGTCTTGGTCCGACGCGGGGAAGCCGGTACTGAACCTTCTTTTTGTGATTGGAGGCCTCAGTGTGGTGAATCTCGGTCGACCTTCGTCTCGGGTCCGTGGGGTATTCAAGGGGGGCTTCAGCCATTTGTTTGTCCTTTGGAGTATGATATCATCGGTGCGACTGATGGGTTCAAAGCTCGTAGCATCGTGTCTACTCTGCCCCTGGGTGGATTTGCGCTGCAAGACGGCGAGGAAAACGGGCCAGGTAATTGCACGCAGAGAAGAGTTTTCACTCGGCATATGTGACTTTTGAATCATGTTAAATTTGACCATAGTCCTAGTAAGCATGGACATGTCGCTTTCAATTACCTAGGTGCTTGACTTGTGATTTTGTGGTTGCGTACTGTCTAACCGCAACTCTCTCCTTCACCGTAGTTGTGAAGAAGACTTCTTCCTCTCCAACTTTTCGCCCCAGATTCTCGCACAATTCGCAATCTGCAACGCTGTCTCTCGGATTCTGGTAGCTTGCCTGACAAGCCTGCTTCTCTCCGAAGGCGTTTTGGGTGTCTTCCCAGGGTCTGATTCTTCCTCCTTAATCGTATGACCCCATTCGTCTGCCGACCTCGCCACTAATCGAGCGGCGTCTTCGATTTTCTTCCCCGGTGGCTCTGATCCGTCCTCAGTGAAACATTCTTGGGGTTGCGTTGCGATTACGCCCGCAATGAGGTTCCACACAGCAATCAGATCCTCCTTTGGTATGGATGGTGATATCGTCGCAGAGATGGACCGTCGTTCGGCGGAATAGCTCCGTACCGGCCTCGACGATGATCCTGGCCGATCTGATGTGCGTGCCAGCAGACAATTGCTGCACGCACCGTTGTAGATGCCCGGCATTTTGACGCACTCTGGTGAGATCCCATCTCCCCTTCGGCATTTGGAGCATTGATCCTCAGAGCCTTGCAGGTCTCCTCGCTCATGAAGCATAATTGCTTCCAACACAGGCGTCTGTGAGATGTCCGGTGATGCCCGGCCGTGCCTGACCCTCCAGGCCCTCCGCACTGGGAGAGGACCCAGGATCTTCATGGTCTCTGTAGGCGTGATTGATGGTTGTAGGCCTTGATCTCCAGCATCTTGGGCAGTTTCTGGAGCTGCGTCTTTGATGTTTTTGTGTCGTCCTCTGTGCTCGTATGATCCTTGGCGATTCCCTACCCCGCTATGTGCTGGTGCGGTCTTCGAGCTGATCTGACCAACGCTTGCTCCTGCTCCCGTCCGGACTCTCGATGCCAGTGTTGTAGAAGGCATCGTACCCTGTTCTTTTTGTGTAATTTCTCCCGCTCTGGCCAAAAGTTGAAGCGTAATATCTGCGATTTCCCGTTCATCGCCCATCACGCTCAGGCAAATGAGGGCATATCAAGAAGAGTGATGCTGTTTGACCAACCGACCGAACCACCGAACATGAAAGGAAAAATAAACAACCCACCAGGAAAAAAAAAGAATTCAACCTCGTGATGCGGACCAGGTGGTCCACATACTCCAACGTACGAAAAAGCCACTTATAAGTTCCGGTGAAGAAGCCCGAAGTCTTGCCCCCAGTTACGTAATTCAATTGGTCATCTGTTCTACCGCGGGCGAGCTCGGAGGTGGTGGGTGATTGGCCGTCAGGAATTGCCGTGACTGTCAGATTCATGAGACGTTCTGGACTCTTGGAGATCTGCTGTCCCTGCACTGTGGGAGTCAGGCACTTTTGGTTCTGGGTCTGGCTCCAAGCGAGCCCTTCGTCCACGCCTTGTATGTTCGGGGTCCCCATGGAGGGTATACAGCGGGATACAAAAGCGCAGCATGGCTCCCAGATGAGCCCGGGAGAGAAGGGTGTTCGTCCAATTCAGCAACTATCCCACTAGTCATCATGTGCTATTCCCCGATTGGACCAAGTGGCAATATCGGGCTCGTTTTTCCGTTGCCAGTGTGGGAGGCTCGCCCGAGAAGTCGGGAATGACAACCCATCCCCGCGGAAAGATGCCTCGAGTGTCTCACCTGGTCGCGCATGCAAAGCTGAGAGAGCGGCCCTGGGCCGCCGAGGCGCCTGGGGGTTGGTCGGGAGCACAAGCGGTCACCAAGAAAAGGTTGAGAGGGCCAACGTGGGTTGGGTTACCGAACATAGCCGGGCCAGCGTCGATCCATTTGCAGAGTGTGAGATGAAATCTGACCGGACATACGCCAGGCCGGGTAAGGGTTAGCGGAAGCGCAAGAGAAGCGAGATGGGTATGTTCTACTTTTGGCTTCGTACCTCGCATGGTCGCGTGCAAACAAGAAACAACAATACCCCCACGGGGAAGAGCAAAGTCTTTGGCATATGCTGGTTTCTCTGCGTCACACAAAACAATGGTCTCCAACCAGCGACAAATTCAGCGAAGTCGCGTGTGTAAGGAAAATAAAACCACGCCGGTTTCCACCGCGAATGTCACCATCTCGACTGATCAACACGCTGATTCCGGCCCGGAACAGTCCAGATACATGATCTGCTTGGGCAAACCATTGTGGAGAAGAAACAGTGGAGTCTGATGGGGTTGGTAGGTGGGAAAACCAGAATTATTTGGTACCAGAAACCGCCCCCCGCGGGTTTAGTCTCCGATACTTTCGTTTCCTCCGTTCTGTGGGGGGTAGGGAGGAGGCTTTTCGATGGCTTCGGACGACGAAATAGTCTACCATTAGACTCGTCTTGGAAGAGGTGCCGGCGTGGGGGTTCGGACTACGTGGTTACATGGGTCGTTCCTACGGCTTATGTTACCTATTTTCGTGCCTGACTTACACCGACACAAGGGAAGGGGGCGAAAGTCGATCCCATGATCATCCATGTTGCGCTGGCCTGTCTGACTTCCTTGCATTCTGAGTTTGGATGGGTTCTTTGTTACAAAAGCTTTGTTCGCGAGTAAGCTAATCCACCAAAACTCTCCTCACATCCCACCGCTGCTCCTGAATCTGCTCCCGCAAACTACTTGCTCCCTCGTGCCACAAACCCGCAGAATCAGTCCACAATGTCTCCCTCAGCAAACGGCGGTTCCGCCAGTCACAATGGCAACGGCACACAGCACGGAGCACGGCCGGCTCTGACTCCCGGCCTCTACGTCCCGACCGTGGCATTCTTCCGCTCCGACGACTCAGTAGACGTCGAAACCACACGCTCCCACGCCGTCCGTCTCGCCAAAGCCGGCGTCGCGGGCCTTGTGACCCACGGCTCCAACGGCGAAGCAGTGCACCTCGACCACGATGAGAGACAACTCATCAACCGCACCACACGAGCCGCGCTCGATTCAGCAGGAAAGACAGAACTACCTCTGATTGTCGGTTGCGGCGCGCAGTCGACAAGGGAAACTATTCAACTCTGCAAAGAGGCTGGTGCATCAGGAGGCGACTATGCGCTCGTCCTCCCACCAGCTTACTACGGTGGCCTCCTCACCACCGACCTCATCCTACAACACTTTCGCGAAGTCGCAGACGCAAGCCCGATTCCTCTTCTCATTTACAACTACCCTGGCGCCTGCAGCGGCCTCGATCTCAACTCAGATACCATCATCAACCTCGCGAGTCACCCCAACATTGTCGGCGTAAAGCTGACCTGCGGTAACACTGGCAAGCTGGCTCGGATAGCTGCTGCTACAGCCCCCAAGAAGGGCGACAACAACACGACACCATTCCGGACATTTGGCGGTAGCGTGGATTTCACTCTGCAAACACTCGTCGTCGGTGGCCATGGCATCATCGGTGGAACCGGAAATATTGCACCTCTTGCTTGTGTGAAGCTGATGCAGCTTTGGGATGAGGGCAAGTTGGCAGAAGCGAGAGAGCTGCAGGCAGTTGTGGCCCGCGGTGACTGGACTGCTATCCAAGGAGGATTTGTCTCAGTCAAGGCAGCATTGCAGGAGTACTACGGCTATGGAGGGCTTCCGAGGAAGCCTTGTACATTGCTCGAGGGAGAGAGCCTGACAAAACAGGTTGACGGATTTTCAGAGTTGATTCAGGCTGAGAAAGCATTGCAAAAATAGATGCTTGTAACAAGGTGGGTTTTGGCTTAGGTTTCAAGAGAATCATAGCGTATTGATCATTGAATGAGCTTTCACCTGAACATACTGGCAAGACAAGTGTTGGAATGAATGACAATGGTCGCGTCCCAATTCCCCGTCGACAAATTGAGCGTCACTTTGTCGCCTACTGCATGCACTTTGGCTGATATTCAGTGTATTGGTTGGGGAATCTCCCAATCTAGAAATGGGTGCTGCACTACTCTGACGATACGGGGCGCCCTTTCAATCTCTCCGTCTTGATGCCTCTGCATAGATGATGTTGTTCGATCCTCTGATACAGCTTCGACAAAACACTCATTGCGGTTATTCTTGCTTCAAGATCATAAGAGCCCTGTAAACGCGCCCGTTTCCGCCGTATTTGGTATCATCCTGGAGAAACTCTGTTCCGATCACGAAGCCAAGGCGCTTGTAGAGGTCCACCCCGTCTTCCATAGCATGTATGAAGATGCCAAGGCACAATTCTTTGGCTTTTGATATGCCACTTTTGACCAAAGCAGTGCCTATGCCTTTGCCTTGGTTGTCCGGATGAACCGCCAGGTAGTCCAGTCCTACGTGACAAGCATAATAAGCACTTGGGAGATGGAAGACGCAAGTTAGAGGAAAAACACACGCATGTAAGCTCTTCTGCTTAGAATTTCATCCTCCGCCTCCCGGATAGGGACAAGCAAATCGTCCGACTCCTCGTTAGGATCCCAATGAGCTGTCCCGGCAACACGCCGGATCTCCGCTTCTTCCTCTTGGCTGACAGACGGAACCACGGCATCGGGCCAAGCCGGGGCCCCGCCGATGCTCTTGGCGTGGGATGAGGGCAGAATCCACCGGGCATATCCCACTATTCGCCCGGTGACGGAATCCACGGCCTTTTGATGTCGCTTCGTATCGGGGTCACTGATGAGGTTTCGCGGCGTTCGCTTGGCTATCTGCATGTTATGGTACTCAAGGGTCCGATGGCACCAGGCGAGTTGCCAGTGGGGATCTGCCCAGAAGGCGGGGATGTTGTTTCTGGTCAGCCAGCTCATGGCTGTCGGCCACAGTGCAGCCCGCAATGATGATTTTGGATGTAGTTTCCATCGCTTCGACTTGAGAAAACAGCGCAAGACCATGCTGGTTCTTTGGACAGAAGGACCGCAGCAAAGCGATATCTTGGGAGCTCATGACATTTTTGGACAACGTGGTCACTTGGTGGGTTTTCTGCCGTGGCCCGGCTATCGGCATTTTGGAACTGCATACAGCACCACCCCTGCATGCCAGGCCATGAACCAACATGTCAGCCTGACTGCTATCTAGCTCGGAGTTCAGCCAAGTTTTCGAACGACAATACAGTCCTTTGGAACAATAAATGGGCGTGTAACAGAATTGAAGAAGCTGTTACGGATCGAAAGACACCTGCTTAGTACACCTTCTATCTCGAAGGGCTACAATGACTCACCATCTGTGATTTGAGACTTTCGTTGAATACGTTCATGTATCGAAGCCGAAAGCTGTTCTTCAGAGCCTCAACACTCTGCCTCTTTACCCTGATGCAAGCTGTCGATCCTTCTACAGCTATGATGCAGGTTTCTAGCACTCACAGACGGCGACAGGCTGGAGAAGTCCGTCTGCCTTTCCCCGCCTTACCCGAGTCTCCAACGCTCTCAGAACAGTGTCGCGTGACCGTCATTCTCACCTCAACTCGTGATGATTCATCTCGTTGTCTTGCATAAACCTCCTTCCTTCTCTTCTCACTTGTCGTCAAATGATCACCATGGCAATTCTTGTCATCCTTCACCCAATGAATACCGCCTCTTCAAACCCCGCATCAAACCCCGTGCTTCGTGCCCCGACCAAATCGCGACTAAACTCTGACGACGTGCCAACAAGGCCAGGCTATCCCCGGAAGAGGAAACGAGCTGACCCCCACGGAGAATTCTATGTATTTCTGGCTTGTCTGGCGTTTCTGTTCGGGGCCTAGCCCGACGTCCGAGCGGCTCTGCGGGTCCGGATCTGCGGGGCTGACCCCCATCCATCCCGTAATTCATGCGGGGAGCGGGTCGGACGCGAGACCACGAATCCGCGAGGAGGTTGTGTGTACTTGATCGGAAATGGTCTGATGCGTCTCTGATGGTTGCTCCCCTCTCTTCTCTCAAGGCTTGACATCTCAAGTCAGCTTCGCCGCAGGTACCTCAATTCGCATCCTACCGTACGAGATGGCGCACGAATCACCTGAGTTTGGCTCCATGCAGAAACCCGTTTCGAGCTGACAATCGAATCTAGTGTAGCTGGCGGCAAATCATGCGGGGACGACTGGGCACCGACGTGGGGGTCTATGAACGTGTCGTAGGTAGATGGGGGGGGGGGGGGGCTTTGATCTCCATGAAGCTCATCAGGGTAGTAACTCCAATAAGCATATGAAGAATATCCAGGAGGAAAGAGTGTTGCAAGTTGTTTGGCAACATTTACTCAGACAACCGCCACTATGCCGACTATTCTGGAAAAGCTCTTCTCTCTGGAAGGCCGCACAGCCGTGGTCACGGGAGGTACACGGGGAATTGGCCAGGCCATGGCAGTATCACTTGCAGAAGCAGGATCAGATATCATCCTCATCCAAGTAAGAAAGCATGACCACGTAAATATGTAGCTTGACGTTAACAAGAGGAAAGAGAGACGAAAGCAACACTGAAACGAAAACACAAGTCGAGGCTCTGGGCAGAAAAACCTTCATCTACACAGCAGACCTTTCAAATCAAGAGGAAGTGGAGAGCTTGTCGAAGCGCATCCTAGCCGATGGCCACGATGTCAGCATTCTAGTCACCTGTGCCGGCATTCAACGCAGACATCCCGCGCACAAGTTTCCCATGGGCGACTGGGACGAGGTCCTCCAAGTCAACCTCAAGACAGTCTGGACTCTTTGCCGAGACTTTGGCGCTTACATGCTCACACGCAGCCCCAACTCTATAAACGGCCACCGTGGTAGCATCGTCAACGTGGCGTCGCTCGTCAGCTTCCAGGGAGGCATCACGGTGCCGGCCTACGCAGCGGCCAAGGGCGGCATAGCACAGCTGACCAAGGCGCTGAGCAACGAGTGGGCGAGCCAGGGTGTCAACGTGAATGCCATTGCGCCTGGGTATGTTGCAACAGATATGAATGAGGCGCTGATCAATAATCCGGAGAGGGCGGCAAGTATTCTGGCCAGGATCCCCGCGGGAAGATGGGGTACCCCGGATGACTTCAAGGGTGCCACAGTGTTCCTCGCGGGGGCGGGGAGTTTGTACGTTTCGGGAGAGCTGCTTACTGTCGATGGGGGCTGGATGGGCCGATGATACTTGAAGCTGTGTACTTAGTCAAGTAGAGATGTGAGAATACAACATAAAGTAACATCTGTTCCAGAATAGTATCGACATGATCTGCAAACTAAAGCACTGCTCATGGGATGGCATCTTGAGTTGAGTGAACCCCACGTCTTGATGTGTCTGGTATACAAAGGCACTTGCTTTCCCCGCTTGGCCATAGGTCTGACTGACGCTCGATTTCACATGGGCGTGGAGCCAGTGAGAACTCCTCTGCCTGAACATGGTGTGATGTGGCGTGGGGGTTCGGAAATTTTCCGATCCTCTGATGGTGTAATGTCATGCGTTTACGCACATCATCCCAAGGTTGGACATGCTCTGACCTCTAGAGTCAAATAATGTCGAGTGGCAAGAGGACCGTAAGTAAAAACCTCCAACAATAGCTCAAAGCATAACCGAACTCGCGGAAATGATTTGGAAACAACTTGATGGGACTGTTGAAAGTGATATACTGGCAGTGATTTGGCAAATAATGCGCTTCCAGATAACTGTCATATATCGAGGGATGCTGACGACAGCAATTGGACTAATTCAGTTGCCAAAACTACAGTATAACTTCAATCATTGAGCCATCCAACTACCATTCTCTGATGCTGCCGTCGGGGCCATGAAAAACCTTGCACTGCCACGGCTCTGTCTCTTTGGAGATTTTGATAACCATCTCCTCATCTATATCAATGCCCAACCCGTAGCCCGTCGGCGCTTTTACATAACCGCCCTCGATATCGAATACCGTAGGATTCTTCAGATATGTCAAGAGATCGATATCCCCAGCCTCAGTATTGTAGTGCATTCCCAGACTCATCTCAAGAATAGAAAAGTTGGGCGCTGATAAGGCGACTTGTACGCTTGCCGCAAAGGCGACGGGACCAAGGGGGCAGTGGGGTGCAATTGCCACATCATAGGCTTCGGCCATTGTAGCGATGCGCTTTGTTTCGGATATACCTCCAGCATGAGCAATATCCGGTTGAAGGATGTCGACGCTGGCGTCCTCTAGGAAGCGTTTGATGTCCCATCTCGTGTAAAGACGCTCACCAAAAGCAATCGGAATCGTCGTCTGATTTGAGAGCTGCTTGATGGCTTCCGGGTGCTCGCAAAGTAGGGGCTCCTCGATGAATAGGGGCTCATATGGTTCTAGAGCTCTGGCCAGCTGCTTTGCCATTGCCTTGTGCAGGCGGCCGTGGAAATCGAGACCAGCGTCGAGACCAAGAGCCTTGACCTGTTTGAGACGTTCCACTGTGTCTTTCAGGACTCTGGGAGAGTCAACCCAGTTCATGTCCTCTGTTGCGTTCATCTTGACGCATGTCAGACCTTGAGCAATGCGCTTTTTCCTGAACGGATTATTAGTATCGTAACTTCCTGCCGAATATCGGGATACTTACGCTGCGGCCTCAACATCTGATGGTCTGTCGCCCCCAATCCAGCAGTACACTTGAACCTTGTTGCGGACCTGGCCGCCCAGTAGCTCGTAAATGGGAACTTTCAGGTTGCGACCTATAGATCATGACTAATTAGACATTTTTCTCGGCTGTGTGGAGTCTTCGTGTAGAATATTGCACACACCTTTCAGATCCCACAACGCAATGTCAATGCCTGACATTGCTGACATGAAGACGGGGCCTCCTCGATAGAAGCCATGGCGCCAGAATGTTTGCCAAATGTGCTCAATGTTGCTGGGCAGAAGTCAGACAAAGTCTTACGAAAAGTAAGTTGAATACTTTACCCTGCTTCAAGACCGACTATCCTAGGGATCATCTCCTCAAGACAGCCCTCAACAGCCAGATCATGACCCTCGAGCGTTGCCTCGCCCCAACCATACTCGCCATTCTCGTCGGTGATTTTCACCATGAGCCAACGAGGCTTTACGCGGTAATACCGCACGGACGCAATCTTAGCCATGATGTACTAGAGGACGGGAATGGCTCAATAGTGTTCAGATGATTCGAAGCTGGTCGTGATAGAACTCAATACAGTTCAAGCAGTCGTGAAGCACATACAATCATTCATGATTCATCCCATTCTTAACGATGGCCCCCGCATCGTGAAGCTCTGCCATGCAGCGGTACATGTGTAACAATACGATCCACAAGCCCTCAAGGATTGGGGTCACCGGGTATGCCCTCCACGTCTGGCGTTGGTGGTTCATCCCCCACGTCTGGCACGACCCCCACCGAGGCTGGCACAATTGTTCAATACGTGGAGGAATCGTGGAGAATGCATGGGGAAATCCACGATCTCCACCCATTTTACGGGCCGCGGCCCAACGCGGTGTTGTTCCCGTTCCACGTTAGACACAAGTTGTCCGGCTCGGACAATCTAGTCATGCATTTCTTGTTCTCGTGCCTCGTGCTCACCTCATTATCCACACATGAAATTGTGCGCCCTAGCTCGTTGCCAAACATGGTAGTTTCTTTTACGAACCGATTTCGTGGTGTGGGTTTGTCATGACTCGAAGGGATCTAGCTGGCACGGCTGACGCCCGCTGATGTGTTGGGTGCAGCGGAATTGCCCCGAAAGCTCACAAACATGTCTCTAATCACCTTCAACGTCAAGCAACTGTGCTGCCGAGATATGGCTATTTGACTGGCTAGGTAGGTACTGAGGCAATCAACGTAGTGAGACAATCAACTGACTGCGAGGAGTACGGATAGACGGGCATTTGTGGCTGCATAATTCCTTCAGGTAACCCAGGTACTCAACTTAGTAGGGTGAGGTACCTTGTTTCTCAGGGGCGAGCGGCCGCCACACTTGGGGGCAGAATAGCGGGAGCTGCTGGCAGGATATCCTCGCCCTTTCTCAGCGAGGGGCTGCTGAAGGGCAGCTCATGCCAAGATGTTGAGGATTTTGTGAAGAGCCACATCGGTGTTCATACCGAAGCTGTGTGTGTCGCCGCGCATCCGGGTGGATACTGATTCATTGCCGTTCGAGCAACTCTTCTTACGCTCCCCCGCCAGGCCCGATCGGAGTTGGCCTTCCGCCGACACTCAAGAGGCGACTGACACCGTGAGACAGAAAAGTGGCGTCGTTGTGAAAGCGGCTGATTTGCCCACACTTTGGATCATTTATAGGTGTCCAATCAGCGATGAGTTTTGATAGCCGACGCGTATTCTTACGTTCATCTCCAATCCTCCGTCTATTAGTCTATCATTCCACATTAGTCGTCATCTATTAGTTCGCATTTTATCCCGATCTCATCTTTTCTCTCCACCTTGCAATGATCATGCAGTCTCACGTCCTCCCGGGTTGTTGCTGTGGTGCGCTGGTGCGCTGTGCCAGCACTTGCTCGTGGCTGTCGTGGTTGCCATCATGTGAGCTTTTCTCACTCGGGTGTCCCATTTCTTCATCCCGACTCTCACTGAACGTGTCATCTGACTTCGCCTCCTCGATCGGATGCAAGCCTCTGTCTTTGATCAACAGACAGCCCACCAAGCACAACCCGATCAGTGGTATCTGAAGAATGAAAACTGCTCGACTTGCCGCCATGTATGCGTCGAGAACCGCGGACTTATCTTGCTCATTCAGTTGCGGTATCGAGTAAGTACTGCTGGCGAGGTCCTTGAAGCCTGGAGGCAAGTTTGCTCGCAAAGTTGCTTGAAGCACTGCCGCGGAGACGGCTAATCCGCAAGCACCACCGGCACATCGGAAAAAGTTGCGATTTGAAGTGATGACTGCCCGGCGAGACTTGATGGAGTGCGCCTGCAGGGCCACCAGCGTTGGCTGGAAGATGAATCCGACACCAATGCCGATGATCAGCAGAGGAATTACGATGATTCCAGGCTTGGTATTTCGGTCGAAAATAAGTGTGAGACCAGCTCCTCTATGTCATTTGTCAGATAGATGCAAACGTAGTAGCCGGGATCGGGAAAGCCCTCGACTCACAGTGTCCAGAGGCCAAAGCCTGCCCAGATCACTTCTCCATACCGCTGAGTTCTCGATATGTACTGTCCCGAGATGATTGAGAATACGGATTGACAAACAACTAAGGAAACATAGATTCCCGCCGAATGGATGACCGAGAATTGATGAGCGTTCTGGAGATACAGCGGGATGTAGTAGAGATATCCTTGGTACGCTGCTCCGAACAGAAATGACTGTGCCAAGAGGACAACAACAACCTTGTTCTTGAAGATGGGAACTGTGTATTGTTAGCTAGCACTCGGGGACATATTTCTTGTTGACGAATATTACCTGGCATCATCGGAAGCTTGGCGAACTTCCACTCCACAATGACAAAAGACACAAGAGCAAGCGCCCCTATTGTCAACATGCTGATAACCATTGCTGAATTCCATGGAAAATATGCGCCACCTGGCAGAGTAAATCAGCTTTTGCTCTATCAACGCACGGGATCGAGCCGAGGAATAACTTACCTCCAGAGATGGGAATAAGCAGCAAAATAACGCCGGCCGACGAGGTGAATGAGCCTGCATAGTCGATCTTTTTGACACTCTTCATAAAGTCGTCATCTGGGGGCTTAGATGGCAGGAAGAAGTATGAGATGATACCGACGATAACACCGAGGGGTGAGAGCATCCAAAAGAACGCTCTCCATGTTGCCCTCTCAACAAAGGCGGCAGCAAGGAAAGGGCCGAGAACATTTCCAAGACCAACCATCGAGCCCAAGATTCCTTGATACTTGCCTCTTTGTTCCAAAGTAACGACATCGGAGACAATGATCATGGCGAGATTCGTGATACCGCCTCCGCCGATGCCCGCAACGCCACGGAAGATGTAAAACATTGTCGCATTCTGTGAAAGCCCACAGAGCAAGTCTGCAATTGACAAAAGACCGATGGCGCTCAGAAATACGGCTTTTCGGCCGAAAATATCTGAGAAACGCCCGTAGAGCATCTGAAATGTCGTGTTGGCGATGAGCGATGACGTACCCGCCCATGATATCGTATCCTCCGCGTTGAGGTCCGCAGCAATCGTTGGCAAAGTGATACTGATGCCATTCTGGTCGATGAATGAGACTAATAAAGTCACTGCAAGGGTTGCAAAGACAACTAGGAGTTTCTTCAAAGGTAAGATGTTTGTCTGGTCGTGGAGAGCCTTTTCGGCCTTGGTTGTTTCCTGATCGCCCCTCATGCTGCAACCCTGGGTAGTCGATCGCTTGGGACAAAGTACAACAATTTCGATGGCAAGAATATCAGCGTAAAGTATGGCCAAGTGATTAGGAAGCTCCAAGAGAATATGCGGCTGAAACTATGAGTAAAAGAACCAGCGCATGAAAACTTTTCGTGAGACAATCCGACGTTGAGAGCGGATACCAGCGTCCGGAGGAGCCAAGACTCGGATCACCGCCGTCAAAGATTGGTCAATCGGCCTCATCTCGGCTCCGGGTTCGGCAGCGAAAAAACTGGGCTGAAAAGTTGAAGGGGGGCGAATTCAACGTTGACTATTGAAAGAATGGGTGCGTCATGGCTAGGCCAGACCAACAAGGGATTTCGGCAAGTTTTGAAGCGATGGACTCCACAAAAGTCGTTGCTGGTCGGAACGTCCGATGCCGTCGGCTGGTCGCCAATGTGGCTCGCTTATCATTCTCGGCGGATGTCCGACGCTATTTATCCCGCATGATTCGCTCACCTGGAGACCATGTTATCAGAAAGCATTCGCTCGTCTGGTCGGTAGAAGGTGCCAATTTGGCAGCTAAGCTACTTCTTATCGAAAGGTTGAGATGGAGATGAGATAGCGGCATCAAGGGAAAGGCAGCTTTCAGTCATGATAAGGAAATACAACCTCAACTTGATAAATAAAGTAATGACGGCGAAGAATCGCAACTTGACATGAAACTTCGTAAGGTGTGTTGATGGTACTGGTTGAAAGGCACAACAAGTGTATCTGGAATTATTCAAACAATTTACACTGAGCGATGATGTTCTTGACGAGGCTCACAAGAGCTTGCTCGTCCCGGCACGAGTTCAAGCAATTCATCCAAACCAAAGAACATCCCGAAGAGGGGACGGCGTACTTCAACGAAGACTTGCTACCTACTCCTTCAGGTCAGTTGTCATTTGAAAGCTTTTCGACACAATGAGCAAATAGCTAATTTTTCTCTGAAGAGCATCGAAGTTGGACAGCTTTACACTTCTTCACGTACTACTTGACCCAGACATTTTCTCCAGGCTCTTACAATCTTGGAGCAACTCTCATCTCAATTGGCTTAGTATGTTGAGTCTAGTCTCTGCCGTACATTATACTATGAGGAGTCTCTTACAATCAATGCGCAGCAATGGTGGCACGGCATGATTGCAGCCGTGATCGGCTCCGCTATCCTCAGCGTTGTGGTTATCCTCAACTCCCGCGGTGCAACTTGCTATCATGTTGGATTCCCCGTTTACGTTCGCGCTGCTGCCGGTGTTAGCGGTGCAAAACTATTTATAGTCGTACGCGCCTCCGTCGCCATCATCTACTTCGCAACTCAGTCATTCTATGGCGGTATGCTCACTTCAGTGGCCCTCAGGGCCATATTCGGCTCCGGGTGGGATAATATTACTAACCGCCTCCCGACAAGCGCGGGGATTACTTCCAAGAACCTGTTGGCATTCTTCATCTTCTGGATCATGCAGTTTCCGGTGATGTTCATCCATCCGACTATTCTTCGACACCTATTTGTGGTGAAGTCCGTGGCTACAACTGCAGGTCTAGTCGGCGTCCTAGGATGGGCAGTACATGCGAATGGAGGGAGCCTGGGTGGTTTCCACTTTGGAGCAAAGTCTCTAAGCGGCGCGGCACTTGTGTGGCCCATGATCCAAGCTATTAACAGCGTCATGGCGGCCCTCTGCCCGATCCTGGTCAACCAACCTGATGTCGCTCGGTACGCTACACGTCCAGCACAGGCAACCTGGTCACAAGCCATTGGTATCCTGGTCAGTAAGGTGCTCGTCATGTTTCTGAGCTGTGCCACAACTAGTGCGGCTGCTGGTGTTCTTGGCAAGAGCTATTGGAACGTCTGGGATCTCTACAACGCTATCTTGACTGAGTACTGGGGTCCTGGAGCCCGCGCTGGGATGTTCTTCGCTTCCACGGTAAGATGAACATCGTTCAGAGCGGTTTTCAGTTTGCTAATCGGTGTATCAGGGCATGATTTTAGCGATTATCGCGACCAATGCCGGCTCAAATTCCCTGCCTGTCGGTGCTGATACCAGCGGGCTGTGGCCGAGGTATATCAACATTGTCAGGGGTCAGGTGATATGTGCTCTGCTTGCACCCCTTTGTGTACCGTGGAAAATTATCGCCAGTGCCAGTTCCTTTCTCACTTTCTTGGGGTCATACACCGTTTTCTTGATGCCGACCTGTGGTGTAAGTACAAGTAGTCTTTATCCCTACAAGAAATCCCCGTCGTATTAATGAATCTCCAGATCATGGTTGTAGACTACTGGATCATCCGTCGAGGAAACCTCCATGTTCCAAGTCTGTATACAAAAGTAGAAGGCGCTCCTTACACGTACTACAAAGGTTGGAATTTGCGCGCGGTCGCCGCATGGGTTGCTGGCGTTGCGTTCACTGTACACGGCATTGCTGGAAATCTTGACCCCGACTCCGTTGACCAGGCAAGCAAGAACATGTATAAGCTCGGTTTTCTGCTTTCTCTCGCAATGGGTTCGCTAGTCTACTTCGTAGCTTGTTCTATCTGGCCCATTCCAGTTTATCCACAAGAGCTGGAGTCAGAGATAAGCACGGGCTTTGAGAGCATGGCGCCATTAGAGGGTTTCTTTCCCGGAGAGAATGTTGATACCATTCGTGGAGTCTTTTATGCCGTTGAGGAGACTAAAGTCAAGCAGACTACGGGGAAGAGCGCCGGCGCCGAGTCTATCAGCGAGAAGTATACGGTTTAGAATAAGGTGTGGTCAAATACTACTTACTCGGATAACAAGTTTTATTCGTTTCATTTCGTCAGATTTTCGCGTCTTCCAAACAAAGTGGTCTAACTTTTTAATGGAATTATCAAAAGTCTTCGATTACTTGTCTTATCACCATAAAATCACCGTTGAAATTTGCCCCAACTGGTGAAAGGTTTCGACAACCTTTTGCCAGAAAAGATGCTAAATGCAAGGGACCAGACAGTGATTCCATTGTATCATTTCAAGGAGAACCGTTTTTAGATTTGATTCGATTCAAATGCTCTATTCGTTCCAAGTGCCTGAAAGACTCTGTAGTAACTCAAAATTCGGCATCCAGACAGGACTTGCACCTTCTGTGTCCTGATCGATCCAATTTGCAAGCTCTGCAACCATCGGCCAAGCGCCCTCAAACTCCCCAAGCGCTATTCCACCGTCTTCAGACATCAAGAATTGATTATAAGTGCTATCAATCGGACGCGTCGTGGTCTCGTTCCCACTGAGGTCAGGACTTTGTACTCCACGGCTATCAGCCGTGCCCGGTGCTTTGCCGGCTCTCATTTGGGCCGAGGCCATCTCAGCAAGGCCAGCCTCGTTGTCCTGAAGCTTTTCCATGGCTGCATTGACAAGCACCTCAAATGCGTCTCGGTACTTACGTACCCAGGGAGCCCTCTCGCTCATGACGAAGAGCACTAGGGAGCAAGCTCTGATATCGTTTGACACAGCCACCGACCAAAGGGCATTACCCTGGGTCCAGATTCCATACACGAGAGTGACTCCTGCAACAAAGACTGTTTGGACTGCGATGAAGCTGTGGCCGTAGTCTAGCGTCTGATGCAATCTCTTATGTGCTTGGCATATGTCACCTGCGGCTCGCATGCACAGTCCGTAGAACGGGTCTGTTGCTGGTAATATCGGCAAAAACGGCTGTATCAGAAGACGGAGCGCACGATTATAGAGCAGAAGCGCATAGTTCAGATCTGGATGACCTGCAGGAATCCAATCCCTCAGAGAGTCCCGCCAGAATTTGAGTTGCTGATGCAGCCGGTCTAGTTTGGGCCGGAGTGCGTCCAAAGTCTTGTCCGTACGATAGACCGAGTGATGAATCTTGGACTCGATCCTGCGAAGCTTGAAAAGAACAAGTGCCAGAGTGATGTCGTTCCCGACAAGGACCGAAGCAGATGGGTCCCCGTTGATGATGGTATTCGGAAGCTCAACGTCGATCTGGTTATCTGCGATGCTTAAAGGCCGACCCAGCGACACTGCTATGGTTCTTTCAAGAGAATAGACAGACCAAAAAAGCCTGCGTCTTCTTTGAACGATAGGAACATCAAGATTTTGTTCATGTGCCGCACGATGTAAGCCGAGATCGATTGATGTTCTCATTGCTAGACCAATCATGTACCACAGCCCATGACTAGATGTTGACCGAAGATGGAACATCACGAGTAACGTCATTGCCTCGATGTTTTGGACTGTTCTCGACTCCCTTGCTGCTGAGATATGCTGTAAAGCAGTGATATAGAGAGCCTTGAGGAATGATGTCAACAATCTCAAACCTAAGGTACTTAAGAATGGTGTCAAAGGCATACCTCTGGAGATAACACTGGCCCCCTTTGCGTCAATTGCACTAAAGTTGCCCCCATAGCGTATACAAGATACAACTTGAAGATACCGAAGCGTTCAATCCTTGTAAGAGTTTGTGCTGGTTTAGCAGCCAGAGTCATTCTCTCGCTATGCAACTTCCACAACTCCTCAGGCTCCAGGAAAGGGTACTTGGAGTGCAGCTGAGACGTGTACGCTTTGAGCATTTGAGAACCCTGCTCATCACTTGGAGGTTCCTTGACACTATGAGCCAAAAGATCTTCCACTGTGATGCATCTCGGACTGGGATTGATGCAGTTAGCTTGATTGCCTGTAGTGCCATCCTGTATGTCTGGCAACATCTTATTCCAGACAGTCGCTTGAACCATCTCGCCAAGATTCAGGGCTAGGGATAGTCCAGACGAGGGTCCAACATAAGCCGGCGCCTCGAAGTTTCCTAGCGAGACGTGTGCTACAACGTCACTGAGGGCATTTTTGTCTCTACCCGACGGAACCGAGTAGTTGCTTGCGGTTTCCCTTGGAGTTGTGGTTGCTTCTGGGGTAGGGACTTGGGCTAGCTTGTTCTCCAAGAAAGCTACTCGCTCTTCGAGAGCTCGTGTGTATCTGCATCGGAGTTCAGTCTACATACATTCGATCAAAACTTGTCAACTTGATCGGCATCGAAGGACCAACTACTTACGCAATCGATGAAGCATCGTCGGAGACATCTGTCTTATCACACTGTGCTCCTGATTTACGACAATTGGAGCAAATAGGATATTGGTCGTCACACTGGACCTAGAATCAGAGGAAAACGTCCTGCGTGCAATCTTGATTGGCTCTGGGTAAGCACCTTCTGCTTACGACTTTTGCATCTCGTACATGCAGTCCTGCCCCTCTTCCGGGGGTTCACAGCTACAGCCCCGGGCTTGGCCAGGGGCGGTGATACCGAGTTCTGAGTTTCGGACGCCATGCCCGTCCTTCAATGCCAAGGTTTGTTGTGCTGCCCAAAAACTTCGTTCGGATGATAGGGGCGGAGATCCGATTTACATACTTGTCGGATCCTCCTGAAATTTGCCGATGCCGCCTGAGCGCAGTTGATTGTTGGGACTAATCCGTGCAGGGCTAGTCTCTTCGGACAACATCCGATTCTATGGACAGTCACCTCCGATCGGAGGTTCCGACCATATTTGTGTCAACTGGCCGTTTTCGGCATTCGACCGTGTCGACAGGGTGCTTTCTGGCCGAAATCTGAGAATCCTAACAACAAGCGGTGTTTGGTCGACAACCCATTGCGCGACGATTATTCGCGTTATACCATTTGTTTCGGCTAGTCTACGTCTATTGGTTCTGACCCCGAGCTAGTTCTCGATTCCAATGAGCCTGAGAAGGCTCACACGGTCAAACAATTTGATATTGACTACATACATGTGATTCATTTGCCCTTCATCCACTTCCTGTTTGGCTCGTATGGAAATTCCGCTCTCATGTGTTTGGCGATATCTCGTCTCGTTGTAACCCAAACTCCTTCTTTTTCCGCAATGTACTTCATGAACTTCCTCAAAGCCTCCGATCTGCCTGGTTTGCCAATGATACGTGTATGCAATGGAATGTTCATCAGCTTGCCGCCCTCTCTGTACAAGCAATCAAAGGTGTTCTTCAAATACTGCTCATACGTCTCCGCAACAGAGCTGCCAAAGCCGGGCGACATGTGAAATTTTCCATCGTTGCAATCATAATTGTAGGGGATAAGCAGCATGCCTTCTCGCTTCTCCTCTGGCAACTCCTTCTCCCATGGCAAGTCGAGCCAGTAAGGAACATCATCGTTGTAGCATTCAGAAGACCAGAGAAACTCTCCTCCAAGACTCTTCCATACTTCCGGGAATAGCGAGGGGGTATTGGGTGTACCACGGCCAAAGTAAGCGCCGACGGGCATCTCACCTGATACTTCCTTCAGCATCAGGATGTTCTGTTTGATGTATTCCTTGTCCTCCTCGAGTGAATAGTTCCAGATATCCAGCCATCTGAGTCCGTGACAAGCGATTTCGTGCCCGTCTCGGACCAGCGCCTTTGCAAAGGTTGGGTTGCGCTTGAGCGCGTGCGCTACAGCGTAAGTAGTGAAGCTCCAGCCAAACTCTTTGAAGAGACGGATAAGACGCCAAGAGGCTGAGCGACTGCCATACTCAAAGTCTTGCTCAGCATTGAGGTACCTGGCGCCTTCTTTGTAGCCACCGGATGCGCCTTTCTCCCATAAGTAAGGTTCTGAGAAAGGGTCTCCGTCCAATGTGCTTCGTTCTCCGCCTTCCCTAATCATGTTTAGTGACAATATCATCAAGTTGGTGATAACCAAACCTACTCATAGTTGAGGACGAAAGAAACCGCGATACGGGCACCATCTGGCCATTTTGGATCGAAGCCCTCCTCGCCGAAACCTAAGGGTTATCGTATCAGTAACTGCGACTACGCTGAAAGTGACAACAGACTCACCCTCAAAGTCCCGGGGTATCTGCAAGCTTTCTTCGACATGAACCATTTTGTTAAGTGTAAAGATTAATCGGGTTGTTGATGATGAATTCCAGTCACGAGAGAGAATGAGAAACAGTCGCTTTTACTAATTATTTGAACTGGCACATAACATTTTGAAAGAAACATGAATGCATAAAGGCGCACCCATGATATACATCCAGCTCAAGGAAATGCTCTTCGATTAAGGTATATTCACCGAGGCCAATCAGGCGTTATCGCGATATGCTTGATACCAAGCGGGGTATTCCTGATGGTGGGGAGATCCTTCACGAGATAAGGCGATGGCGGGGAATGCCTACCGCAGTAAGCACCTAAGATGCGTTCTACTGCCGGTTCATTACCTCCGATCGCTTGATAACTTGCATGTAATTTCGGACGCCCGAAAACGCTAAGATAAGTCATTTCTAATTAGGCCGATAGAGATAGGCAGGTTGGCCAACGATGCTGGTGTGGACTTACCTATCTTGGTACGTTTCCCGCGATGCAAGCTAGGCATAATAACCTACACTTGACGCCTTGATAGATGCACAATCAGCGACAGACCATAACTCATGTGCAAAGTTTATTGCCCGGCTGAGTGTGAAATCTTACAAATCTTGATTCCCTTGGAACTATATTGACAACATGTCTGTCTTCTCGCTGGAAGTAGAAAAGGCAAACCCAGTGACAGCAGGAGTCCTGGACGACAGCTTGCGAGCGCTTGGCGTTACGATCAAACCGGAAGAAAAGGATGAATATCAGAGGCTTCTAGCCGTGTTCCACGAGTCTGTAGTGGGTCTTATGTCACTCCCTGGTAGGTTTCGTGTCCCGACCTCAGTTGAAGACATACTAATGACAACTTACGTCGCAGATTATGTGCCTCCAGTAGACGAGGAAAGATTTCCAAGGGAGGAAATTCGATTTCCGGCTGTCTCGGAGAATCCTTTGGGTGCTTGGGCTTGGAGGTGCCGAGTAGAGGACAAGACCAAAAGCGGGGGATTGCTGGCAGGTAAAACGATAGCCATCAAAGACAACATCGCAGTCAAGGGCGTTCCGATGCTTCTTGGTACCAACTTTGTTAGAGACTACGTTCCAGTAAGGCAAATCAATATGACTCACCAGTATTCTCATCAATTATACTAACCTAACTAGAACACCGACGCAACGTGTGTGGCAAGGCTGCTAGAATCCGGCGCAATCATTGCTGGAAAGTCCGTGTGCGAGAATATGTGTCATTCCGCTACGAGCAGCTCTTCCTCAACTGGGCATGTACATAACCCCTATGCCAAAGGCTACAGCAGCGGGGGAAGCTCAAGTGGCTCAGGGGCACTCGTAGCCAACGGAGACGTGGATATGGCTCTTGGCGCTGACCAAGGCGGTTCAATACGTGTCCCTGCCGGATGGTGCGGTCTCTATGGGCTGAAGCCGACCTTTGGACTTGTGCCCTACACCGGTTGCGGCTCAAATGAGCCTACCAATGACCATGTCGGCCCCATGACACGAACACTTCTCGACAACGCGTTGATGCTCCAGGTCATTGCGGGCAACGACAACATTGACGACAGATCGTTCGCAGCACCGAACCCAGACAACGTTCCCAAGTACTATGATAACTTGACGAAGCTGGAAACCCCGAAAGATCTGTCCGGTGTCAAGATCGGCATCTTGATAGAAGGTATGAACCAGCCGTCAGTGGAACCTCGCGTCAAGGCATGTGTCGAGGCTGCGATTCAAGGTTTTAAAAATCTTGGGGCGACCGTAGATGAAATTTCAATTCCCTTTCACTCCAAGGGAGCAGCCGTTTGGACTACTATCAGCAAGAGTGGAGGTTACCTGGCGAAGAGAAATCTTGCATTCGGCAGGAGAGGCCACATCATGACCGACTTGACGGACAAGCTTCAGGACCTTACGCAGAAACAGTGGGATAACGCATACGTTTCGTCAAAGAACATCTATCTCAACGGGGTCTACGCGCAAGCAGCGTTCCCAGGGTTGCTTGGAAAGGCGACGAATCTCAGCAGAAAGCTACGAGACGACTATGACAATGCTCTGCGAGAGTTTGATATTTTGGTGACGCCGAACTTACCCTACGTTGCCAATTTCCATACTCCCTATGACGCGTCCCCGCTCGAGAAGATCGGAAAGCAAGTCGGACTCACTGCTAACACCGCCCCTTTCAATCAATCAGGCCATCCGGTCCTCGCTATGCCGATTGGTATGCTTCCGATTGAGCAAGGTCCTCTGAAAGGTTCGGGAACAAAACTGCCGGTGAGCATGCAAATCATTGGCAAGTGGTGGCATGAAGAAGATGTTTACCGCGTCGCATACGCCTGGAGCTTAGAGTACGATTGGAAGACTAGATGAATGCATTCGGCGATCGATAATGACGCCGTAGACTCTAGACGGGTGTATGTACTCGCGGGACTTAGCAGGGGGGACTGCACATGCAGTCGTTAGAGGTTCTAAAGCCAATGCAGTCAGGCAATCTTAAACCATGGTCTGCACATTTGCAAAGAAGGTGGCGATTGAATACATTTAAGAGGATTGACTGATTGAAAACGAAAATTGAGGCCTGTCAGACAATTGCTTGACTCAGACTTGAAGTGTTAGTTCGGGTCTCATTGCTCCGAAAATCGGAGCTACTGTAGTGCTACTCCTCTAGCGGGCGCAACCACGATGTAGCGGTAATACGATAAAATCCCTTACTGCAAATGATCGAGCTGGTGGTCATTCACTTCAGAGACAGGCGGTGTGCAATGCTACTGCAACACTACGTTGTGCGACGTTCCGGCTGTAGACGGACCCGTGTCCGGCCCTCGAACGGCTCTCGGAGGCCTAAAAGCCGGCCGACCTCGGGGGCTGCGATTTCGGCCTTCTTGCCCTGCGCCGGTTCATCGGCGCCGACAGGAGGGGCCAGAAATGCCAGGTGAACCCCCACGCCCCGGCTCCGGCTCATTTCCGTATTTTCCAAGATGGCCCAGACTTTTCCAACCTGGAGAATGATGTTAGATAAGACACTTGCGGCCTTGGTGGAGCTCCAGGTCGTCGCCCTTGTCCAATATCAAAGCCTGATTCCAACCCGAAGTGGAGGTGACAGACGTAAAAGGTTGCAGATATTCCCCGCTGCGGAGACGCTCCGCTAGCACATAGGTCCAAAGACCGGGGCCCAATGAAACATTTTTTGCTGATTTTGGGTGCAGTTTTCTCACAAAGACCATGGATGATGTCTTTGAAGGCGTTTCGGCGGTGATAGTCCCAGTGCCCGACTTCGGAATCATGATCCCGAGGTGGGTAAGTATGCAGCCGAGAATTTTCTGACGTTTTTCTGGTGTGGTCTTTGATGCTTTATATACAGCGCTTTGCCCCCCTCAGAAAACGGAATAATTCAGGACTGGTTATTCATGATTTTGGTGGACACCTTTCCTTGGCAATCCCTGTCACTCTGTCTTGTCAACTCTTCGCTCTCATCAGCTGCCTAGTTGAACTTCAAGTTGTCAATACAGCTTCCCCACTACTGTTGCTTCTATTCCATGTTCGAATCATCACCGTCATCATGTCCATCATGTCTGAACACACATTGTCAGAGGTCCCCACGAGGAAGGACGAATTACCTCCCGACCTGCTTGCGTTGAGAACCTCCAACGCTGAGAAGGGTGTGAACATTATTGCTCAAACGCCCAGCCGACCATACTCGTACCGTGAAGATGAGACAGTCTACGATCGCTTTACACCCGGTCGTAAGCGAATTATCACAGCCATCGTGTCCTTCGCTGGTTTGGGCATTAACCTAGCTTCACTGCTCGTGCTCTCAGCGTTGCCGGAGGTAGCAGCGGCTTTCAACACAACTGGAACAGTCATCAATTTTACCAATGCTCTTTTCCTATTAATGATGGGCATCGGTGTTCTCTTCTGGGGCCCATTAAGTCAGGTCTACGGTAGAAAATGGGTAAGCAAAACCACCTTTGTACATCCCACCGTCATGTATCATAGTTGCAGTCAGCTCTCAATCGGCCAATTTGGCATATATCTCGCCCTACACTTGAACTAAATGTTCTAGATCTTCGTCATATCGACAGTGTTGTTCTGCACGTTTTCACTGGCTACAGCGGTTTCCCCCAATCTGCCAGCTTTCTTCATCTTCCGATCAATCACTGCATTTGCCGGAACCTCTTTCCTTATCGTTGGGTCTGCCTGTCTCAGTGACATTTATCGTCCGACTGAACGTGGCACGGCATTGGGTTGGTTTCTTGGAGGCACCCTGTGAGTTCAAGCCCCTTCACGCTCCGTTTTCTGGTCGACCGAACATTCATGGCTGATACATGTACTCTTCATAAGTATCGGGCCTGCTCTTGGTCCTTTCATCGGAGGTGTCATCGTTACGTATTCAACCTGGAAATCTCTTTTCTGGTTCCAAGGCGCTCTCGGTGGCGCTGCTATGGTCCTGGCAGTCGCCTTCCTCCCGGAAACAAGTCACGGAAAGTGGTCTGAAGAATTGGAGGGAATGACAACCAAAGAGAAGATTAGCCAGATCTGGGAGTGGGCGAATCCGTTTCGAGTCATCAGTCTATTTCGGTACCCCAAGATCCTCATCGTCGTGAGTTCTCCTCGCCCTTTCGTCATCAACGAGCCTTTGAGGTGTTTACCAGACCGATTACGGTATAACAACGACCGTCCCAGTGGATGTGTAGCTACAGCCTACGGCGGTAAGGCCCTTCACCAATGTGTATCATCAGCTGACTATGCACCCAGGGTGTTGCGGCATCGTCTGTCCTGTGGAATATGCAGGTTCTCTTGACACCAGTTCGCTACGTTATCAACCCGAGATTCCACCTTACCTCCCCTCTGCAGTCAGGATTCTTCTTCTTGGCACCTGGAGCAGGATATCTCGTTGGTACCTTTTTTGGCGGCCGATATGCCGATTACACCGTGAAGAAGTGGATCGCTAAGAGAGGACGGCGTATTCCGGAAGACCGTCTACGAAGTGCCTTTATCGCGCTAGGGGTTGTCATCCCGGCGACCACCATCATCTATGGATGGGCAATCGACAAGGCTAAGGGCGGAATCCCACTCCCCGTCATCTGCATGTTCTTGCAAGGCGTTGCGCAGATGGTCTGCTTCCCGTGTCTTAACAGTTACTGTTTAGATGTCTTCAGAGAGAGGGCAGCTGAAGTCATGGGTAAGCATGCTCAACCTCCTCCCCTCGGCCTAGTGCCAGATAAGCTGACAGTATTTTGCTAGCTGGCAACTACTTCATCAGGTACACTTTTGCTGCCGTCGGTACGGCAGTGGTACTTCCAGGTATTCAGGGCATTGGTGTGGGTTGGTTCTCCACAGTGAGTGCTCTCTTCGTTGCGATTTCAAGTGCTGCTGTGTGTGGTATCGTCATCTTTGGTACGAGACAGAAGAACAGGCAGGAAAAGTCGGAACGCGCCTAAGCACATGAGATTGCTGGAGTTTCAATGGGTAACATCAATCAAGCTAAGTCTTCAGTTTCTGTTTCGTCGTTCATCTAGCAAACATCCCCGTAGCATATCCCTGAATTCCAAAATCATTGAGATTCCTTCATCACTGAATGTTTGAGAATCTGAGAATGTAGACTGAGTCATGATAAAGGTAGGTCAATCGACGTGCGAAGATATCTTTAGCGCCTGAGATTTCTGCTCTGAAACATCAAGTGGAAAAGACTCGGAAGAACTTCCACCTAGATACGTCACTTTCAAGAATTGTCCAGAACATTTGGTTCTGTTGATGCGATGGAGACAAATCGAGTGCAGATTTCGGTCATGACCGGTGTCGTGCCAAGGGCGCAGGCCAGATGGAGACTTTTGAGCAGATGCAACCAATCAGTTTGCATCTTGACCTGTGGCTTGACAATAAGGCGCCCTAACAAAGGCGAAACTTTCCTCTAATAGCCGCGCAGAGACAACAGCCGACGCGGCTCGACGCGCCCTGTCAGTGGGAATTTAGCGTTTTTAGCGACGTGTCTTCCAGAAGCATCGATTTTGGGAAAGTCTTCTGGCTAGGGTCAAATGAAGATGATAGCAGGTCTGCGATATCTTGGAACCGTACAAAAGGGCGTTAGAACCAGATCGCTGGGCTTGAGAAGTAATCCGAACCATCCGATCAGATCTGCCATCGTTGTGGGCCATCAATTGCACCAAAAAAGCACGCCACGTAACGCCACGCATATCCCGATTCACTACAATTTATTCTCAACCTTGACTACATCGACCATGACAAAGTCCTCCAAGGTCCAAGAAGGCGTTCGCGTGACGGCCACACTCAGGCCAGCAACTCTTGATGACGCCACAGCAATATCAGAGCTCGCCACCCATGTCTTCACGGTCACATTCGGCCATTCAGTCGAGCCGCATGAGCTCCAAGCGTTCCTAGAGGAGTCCTACAGCCTCGAAGCCATCACAAAAGATCTCGACGACTCAACCAAAGACACACTACTCGCGGTTGATCCTACTGGAGACATTCTGGGTTTCGCCATGCTCACCCGGGGCTCCACAGAGCCATGTATCTCACATCTTGACGGTACTGTTGAGCTGCAGAGAATTTACATGTATCCAAAGGCACAAGGCACGGGCGCTGCAAAGCTTCTGGCAGACAGGTTAGAAGACATGGCTAGGGAACAAGGGTTTAAGCACATGTGGTTGGGCGTCTGGGAAGAGAATCTTCGGGCGCAAAAGGCGTATGGGAAATGGGGATATGAGGAATGTGGCACCCATGACTTTGCCATTGGATCAGTGATCCAAACAGATAACATTATGGTGAAGAAACTCTGAATGGCCCTGTTACGAACACAATAGAAGTTTGGAGTATATATATTTCAGGTTAGATTTGATTGCGTTGGGGACTTTATCTCAGGTGTTACACCCTTAGACGTTCTGGTAGACTCTATGCTTCATTTAGAAGTACTCATAACTTCATCGACTTTCCTCATGCAGCAATGGTGCGTCCTCTCCGAGTATCATCGAGTAGGTCTTTTGTCAATGTTATGCAACTCTAGCGGGAATCTCAGGCGGCAGCTTGCCCCATTGCAACTCTCACGAGGACACTGGTGGCCAAATACGCAATTTGGATCGGTGCAGCTGAGACCTGTATGGCAGTGAGACTGACGAGCGACAGCCCAGAGAACTTGCAACTCTTTCGGGCTCAGCCTGCCTTTGTGCTCGTGCGAACACTTCCCATAAGCTTCCCTATAGGGACATCTACCCAAAAGGTGAAGACTGTTGCACAACTTGCGGTTCTTCATCAGAATGAACTCCTGGTGGGTAAAATCAAGTGGTGGATCAATTCGCTGCCCGGCCTTGTTCCGAAGCACCTGCCCTAAAGGAGGCATCCTGGAGTCGACCATGGCTTGTTGACGTACTGGCAGGTCTCCAGCGAGAACCGATGGAGCTCTGGCAGCGGCTGACGCATAGTTGGGCGAGGGCGTCAATGGTGGTGTGATGTTGTAAGAAACCTTACGCTTGATGTTGTTGAACAATTTCTGACGCCTGAAAACCCTGTTGAAAGAAGCGACGCGGAACTGGTCTTTAATCTCGGCTAGCTCCTGCGCAAATGGAGGTCCCTCGAGAAGGACGACCTTCTTGCGAATCTCATCGTTATCGAGGTACGATCCCAACACGCGAGCGTAACCGCTATCTGCCGAACCACCAAACAAAACATGTCGACAGTGAACATCGGACACACTAGACTCAAAATTTGCTGAAAGATCTTAGTCGTCGCCCTTTGGATGCTTTTGTAAGTTCACTCACCCTTCAACTTTTCATCCGTACACTCCTTGCCATTACCCGCGTCAACAAAGTCGCACATTGCGTTCCACATGTTGAAGCCTCGGACGAAATCATCCAAAACGCTCGGATCAGGGATAACGCCCATTTCGGTGTAAGTCTTGGCCAGACCCTTTAAGTTGGCGTAAACGCGGACGGCCAGTTGCAAGTGATGCGGAAGGCAAGGGTCAATGGCCTTTAGCTCATCAAAAACAGCGAGACGTAAAAGGCTTGCAGCTTTCTTGCCTCCCTCGAGTCCTTGCTCAATAAGATCATCCAGAAACTGATTGTTCGCGAAGTCATCAGAAAACTGAGATATTGGTAGATGGCAAGCAAAAAGGTTGAACAGTTCTGACTTACTGGCATACAGTCGCCGTCAACGAGGACCATTGCAAAACAGTGTTTGTCCTAGCTGGGTCAGTGCCTTTCTGGCTGGTATAGCGGGTTGTACAACATGCTTTCTCGTTTTGCAACTTTTCGATCTGATATTTGATCCTGTCATCGGTATCGAAAAGAGACCGTACTAGCATCTTCTTTTCCTTTAGCTCCATCTTAACCTCGGAGAGCTTGTCGGAAAGCTCTGCAATGTGAGAGAACAAATCCTGAGTGGGCCAGTCAGTTAGGTACTTGGCAAATCATGCATAAACCAGCCAGAGAGTACGAAAATACCTCAATGAGGGAAGCCTTGTGGTCATCCTGAATTTTGCATATTTGCCATCTTTCTTCCAGCGATAGCGGTCCTTGGCTGTCTACGTTTGACATGTTGAACACTCACCGATTTCTGTGAGACGTGATCGGGAGAAACTTGTACATGACCTCAAGTTCAATCAATAGCCCTTGGAGTGCCAACTGCCTCTATTTAAGTAAAGCTGTTCACGCGGTGAAGTCACGCAGCCTTGAGGGCTTCAAGGCGTACGGGTTGGTTGCACTGCATTGCCATCAGCGAATTAAAGAGGCCGATTCTGTGGCACATGGTTTGGCGCCAGGCCTCCTCCAACAGCACCGCCGCGATTCAAGATATTGGGGCTGGCCGCATATTGGTTGGCCTGCTGCGGCGAGTGGTTGGCCAGATTTGACGTGGTGAATCTGCCTTGTGTTGGCGCGGACTTGCACTTTCAGTCTTCAGAGCCTGCACGGCTCGATATCGATGTACAGCTTATGAGTTATATCAACGATAACATCATTTAGAACAAATTACAACAAGCAGTAATTATTTGGTTACATTGATTACAAAGGCTTATTCAATTATTCTCATTGCTAAATTTCAAGCAGGACAATTCCACTGGACTCCAATACCATGCTAAGCAAAACCCAACTACTCAAAACGCCAGCTAAAGTTCCCTTTCCGAGTTTCAGATTTTGATTCGTGTAAATTCCACCCATTCATGTCGTATTACCAGAACCATGAACAGCCACCGTCAGCAACTTTCATTCTTTTTGAACCTTTCGCAAATCCGCTGTCCTGATGAGAGAACTACGACTGGACAGCTTGAGGCGTTCTGCTAAAGCTGAATGAACGCCAAGAAGACCGCTGAGCTGGTTTGTTATGAGTCACCAAGCTAGCCAAGAACGCCGGCGAAATCTCAGAGGCGGATACGGAAATTTCTGCCCTCTTTTTCTTCTTGTCTTGCTTTTTCGATTTTGTTTGCTTTTCAACCTTCGAAATTTCTGTCGGCCTACGGCCACTCAAGCAGGCGTCAACTACAGACCTCTCCGGAAGGACTTCGGCCCCGGCCATTTCCCGCGTAGGCCATGGGAACGTCGCGGCCATCTCCTGAATGGTAACGACATCCATCTTCTCGAGGATCTCCCGAAGCTGCGGTTCGAGGTCGTTAACCTGCTCAAAAGCCCAGTCGGCACGCCTTTGAATGCGGACACCATCACGACGCATCTGACCGACTAGCCACTCCATCGCCACGTGATGCGGGATAAGTCGAGCGTTGCGCATCAGCCAGGCCATCATATCAGGATCGCCGGTCTGCTTGACGATGGGCAAGCTGCGACCGCCGTGTTCCCGCTCTTGGAGCTTTTGCAGAAAGTCGTGATACATCCCCAGCGAAGAGGTCTGAAGACCAACGAATTGGCCGTGGAAGAGAGCACGAGCAACTTCATCGGCCCAAGCAATGCCTGCCTTCATGCCGGAGTTCGCACCTCTCCCAGGCCAGAAGTGCACCGTCATTGCCGCATCCCCAGCCAAGGCAACCAGACCGTGGGGTCGGCGCAGGGCTGTAGAGTCGCACTGCGGAACCTGCTCGACGGCTTTGTTGATCCTGCGTACAACAATGGGGATGCGAACAATGTTTTTCAATTCGCACTGCTCGAAACCGTAAAGCTCCAGACCATCAAGTATCGCCTTCCACAACGGGCTGTCAGGTTGCTGAGACGGTGCAAAGACCTGGTTCTCCTCAAAGCCATGAGGCAGGCAGCCGTCAACCTTCAGGCAACTTGGTCGCCCGAATGTGCAAGGATGGCCATCTACGGAGACCATTTGGTGCCATTCAGTCTCGGTCAACTGCATGTTGAGATATCCTGTGCCATCGAAGTCGCTGGCATTGAGGAGGTAGCGAGTTTGGCCCATGGTGAGGAAGATGTTGATGGGCTGTGAGAAAGGAAGACCACGAGGCCGATCAAAAGCAAGCCCTAGGGCATAGCTCTTTCCAACCTCCTCTTCTTGCCCCGGAAAGTAAGCACTGCGAAGCCAAGAACCAGCGCCGTCGGCACCAAGCATCAGGTGTAAGTCGCCGTACTCCGAAAGATTGTCCTGTCTGACCTGTGAGGCATGTAGGAAGATGAGATCGCGGAACTGGCTGTCTTGTGCCCGTCGCAAGAGACCGTCTTCGAGCTTGCGGATCTGGAGATTGCTGGAACCAGGCCAAACACGCTCTGGATTTCCGCCAAAGACAGCTTGTCTCGTTCTATCGCTCATCAAGTCTGTCACGGTGTCTTGGAGCGTGACTACCTGGTCGCGACGACGGCCCCCTGGTGGGTAACTGACGAAAGAGCTACCCGGCTGCTGAATCCATCTGCCTTCGTAAAGATGGACCTCCACTCTGGCCCCAGCCTTCTCGGCCAGAGCAATCGCAGAAGCCAGGCCTGTGGGTCCTCCACCAATGATCATGACTTTCAAAGGGGCTGCTGGGTATTGATAGACAACCGGGTCTTGGGGGAGCTGAGGTAGGTTACGAGCTACCGATGGGTCAAAAAAGAAATCGCGAACTGCATTCGTCTTGGTAGAAGTAAGAGCTTGGCTCTTGATGAGCACGAAACGCATCCACTGCAAAAGGGAGGTTGTGTTGAAGGTCGAGTGGCGGTTGTCAAAGACAATTCGCTGGACTGAAGCTGCAAGAGAGACGACATCTCGATGCCTGGGATTTGCTGCGATGGATCGGAGCTCGCTGTTGGTAGAAGCGTCATCTCCACGGTAGAAGAACAGAAAAGCTTGCGCGCGCTCAAAGTTGGTTTGGCCCGCTGCTTCCCAAGCCGCTTCCCAAGAGCGCGGAAATTGAATGTTATCAATCTCAGGTGATTGATTAGGGAAAGGAGTACGGCTGTCAAGCTTAGAGCTGGACATGGCCGGGGGAGAGCCTGAGCGGCTGCGGATAGACGTGAGCATGGGCATTGTGAATGACTGGTATAAGGAAATGAGATAGCAATAATTTATGCGGAGTATAAGGGTTGAAAGAAATGACTTTGGGGACTGCAAGGAGACAAGGGAAAGGAATATGATAAAACCAGAGAACAAAAGAAAAGAAATATTTGAGATGTGGTATATGATGATTCGTATTGCGAATTCATTTTTGGTGTCGAGAAGCAACTAGTCTTAATATATACTGACTGAGACCGAATTCCGATGCTTTGAGAACAGACAGATAGTCACGATCTCCAGACGAGCCCTAAGCTGCATCGCGCCCGACGTAGGGGCAGTGCCACCTTACCAGCACTGCCCACCGACCTTGCATCATCTCTGTCCCAAAACATCAGCCCTATGAAGGCGCGCAACTTAGGCTTCCCCACTAGGTTCTGCCGGAGAAAAGGTGCGTGCATATTGTAGGTTGTGGCTGGGCGACAGGTGTCTGCATCTACTGCGTGTCGTCTCAGTGTGGAAGCTGAGGAGTGCGGGCACATCATTCTGGTCCAAGAAGAGCGAGCTATCACTTGAAGGATCTTAGGTAGCATAGATGGAAGGGCCCCCAGCCTTCCCGCCGCACGTGTGCATCTATTCGCACAAAACGTGACACCCACTCAGAATGATTCTCGGTACCGCGATTATGGCTTGGAGTGCGGGGACGAACAGAGCAAGCATTTACGGTTGACTCCAGTCGGCTCGGCCCTAAATAGATGGGCAAAGCAATTTCCCTGATCGGGAAGAACTGCTGCAGGTCAAGGTGGTAGTATCGTTGAGAGCCACTAATATCTGACCACCCTCGGCTATACCACCTCAATGAGTGCTTCATACCAGACTGCAGTCTTGTGCTTACTTCCATTACTGTGCCGCCGGCCAGATAGCCGTCAAGTTGGGAGCAGCCACCTTTGATGTATCTAGCGAAGGGTGATAATAGGATTCGTTGCATAGGGTGATCGATCCGATAGGCCAAGACGCCTGATGAACACATCACATCGCATATAATTAACTTGGCATGGGGTAGCATCGAGAAGCTACGTGTGTCATTCTCACCGCGTACATGTCCTCCCCACGGCCATTCAGTACTTTCCTTTGTCCGAGTTGGGCACGAGATATGAGGGCTGATGCCTCAGCAACCTCGATATCCATGAGCTCCAGTCTCTGTGCTGTACTCAGCCACCACTAACAAGTCCCGGGAACACAACCCACACGATCTCGGCATTATCCAGCCGCTCGCTCCAATGATTATATCCGCGGTTGCTGGTCCGCCTTCTTCCCTCAAGGTACAAGACATCTTACTGGTTTCTTTGGCGCAGCCGCTGGAACACTCTCTGCGGCTGAGGGTGCGTCTAAGTTTTCAATGAGCTTTCGATTATGATAATATACGTGTAAATAGTTTGGACAAATTAATAGGCAAAACTCGAGACGCAAGCTTCTGCCAGCTAAGACCGGTGAGAGAAAGCTGACTTCAATTCGTGGCACATTAAGCCCGGCCATCTGACCATGCCTCGGGCGAAGGATTCCGAGGAAGTATCTATGTTGCTTATTTCTGAATAGACCTCAGCTGTTCTATTTCACAGACCTGAGTTCTATACTAGGAGATCATTCTAGAAGTATTGGGGAACTAACGATCCAGCTAGCTTCCACATCACTCTAGTGATATTCGGTATAGCATTTGGGCACTGGGCATAGCTCTCGAGTTTTAGACGATCCTCCAGCACTGTTCTCACACATTTTAATCCATTATTAGAGGCCCTAATCCTGCTCCAAACCACAGTCGAGTACATAGTCACATCACTATCAAGCCCAGCTGGGCTGGTACAACATCGAGGCGCTCGCAATTCGGCCATGTCATGCCCAAGTTATTCTCAAACCTCACCTTCATGAATTAGCGAGCATATAGAAGCGAGCATATTCTAGGAGTAGCACAGGTAAGAACAAGCGTTCCACTCTCATCCAGCTTGTCATCAACAAACTACGTGAGGCACAGCAGCTTGAACGGGAACTCGTGGTCTGACATGCATCAGCCAGAAGCTCGCTTAGACGCTAGAACACTTTGTTGGTCATGTCGCAGCGAGATCAACAGGGGTCAGGACCCTCCCGCGCGCCATATCAGACTCAACGCCCAATCAACAAGTGATGAGCTAGTCGACTTCAGGCATGATGCAGAATGAATCATACCGGAGCCACATCAACTGCTCGCCGAACCTCGAACGGGCACCCATGTCGTCTCTCGCCTCTAGCGTCTTGTCTGTGCGCGTTGAAGACTTGGACCTATTAAACACGCAGCATCTTGCCCGTAGGCTTACTTGGCACCTTGGTTCATGTTAGAGCTCACTTTATGTCACAGCGAGACATTGCAACATTCGAAGCCTCTCACAGTCATTCCCAACGAGAGTCAATAAGAATGTCAGCAACCACAAGCGCTGCGCAACGTTGCAACATCGACGCAACTCGGAGAATATTACCCAACTCACCTTCCACCGGGCCCGTCGTCTCCAAACTCTCAATACTTGATTCAACAGTCGCCCGTTTCACGCCTACGGCTGCGATATGGCTTTACGACAAGCCAGAAACGTCACAATTGTCACGCACTGAATTCTTTGGGAACCTCAGCCACTCACTCAGTCAAACACTAAACGATTATCCGCACTTTGCAGGGCAACTCCAATGGGCTACACCCGAGCAAGTCAAAGACGACGCAGTGTCGCGACACCTTGGCCGGCTAGTAGTTGCGTATGGCTCGACCGAAGATCCCGGGGTTGAGTTATCCATCGCCACTCATGACTCAAAGCTCAGCGATATAGTCCCTAGCCGGGCTGAGAGGGCGACGAATTTGAAAGAGTGGAACGCCTCGAACTTCCAGCAAAGCGATTTCTTGCCAAAAACCAAGATTGCGCTCACGTCTTTGAATGCTATCGACGGGCTGCCTGCTATGGCCGTTCAGCTGACGTCGTTCAAGTGTGGAGGCTTTGGGATCAGCGCAATGGTCTCGCATCCTCTCGCAGATGCTGTATGCTTGATGAACTTCATGTACTCTTGGGCAACAAGGTCGAGGGTTCTACTGGGCAACGTTACTGCAATCGATGGTCTGATCATATCCAAACCTGTCTTTGATCCGGCACAGCTTGACCAAGCTGCAGGGCTCACACCCGGAGGTCTCCCGGACGCATCAATAGTTGCAAAGGCTCGAGCATTGCCGATGCACCGGTTTGACTGGTGGGCAGAAGATGCACCAGGATATCCTCCAGGTGTCAGACCAGCTTCACTAGCCACCATGCCACCGCCGGACGAATTAAGAACAACCAAACTCAGTCCGTCAACATATCCTCCGTGGCCGACTTGGGACATGAGTGCGCCAGTTGAGCATGTTCAAATACGTTTCGCGGCAGCCGAGTTGACCCGGCTGAAGGAAGCTGCGCAAGCAAGCCTGCCGGACGACCTGCAATCACTCCGAGTATCCCGGCTCGATGCAGTTCTGGCCCATATCTGGACTTTGATGAACCGTGCGCGCGGCCATGAAGGAAAACCTGAACAAGCATATCTGAACATCACCTTGGGTCTTCGAAATCGCGTCGATCCACCCTTACCAGACACTTTTGTTGGATCTCCTCTCCTTCTAGGGTATGTTGAGAAAACCGCCAACGAAGCGAGCTCAATCCATCTTGGGCCTATCGCCGGCGCTATCAGGCAGATGATGTCTCGCTTCACGCCAGATGCGGTTGCAGCTTACATCCATGACGCCGCACACGAGGTCAGCCCTCAGCGGTTATGGCAAGGCTTCTTGGGAACTCATCACACCCTCGTGACATCCTGGGTGAGAGCCAAAACATACGAGCTTGACTTCCTGGGCACGGGGGAGTTAGCTCGGTATGTCCAGGGCGTCATGCCAAAGATTGATGGCTTGGTTCAAATCATGGATGTTGCCTACACTGGTGACTTTGATGTGAGTGTATGTATGCAGCGAAGTGCCATGGACCGGCTGTTGAAGGACAGTTCGCTGCGTCAATACGAGTAGGCAAGCTAGAGAGCCAATCGCAACGGTAAATTGGGGTCAGCACGGACAGAGATGAAACCTGAAATAGAATATAGACAAAAAAGAAGTACTTTAGTCAATCGCTGACGGGAATTGAGCCCGACGTGGCTATGAGATGTTAGACATTGAACCTAGATCAGTTCCTAGGTGTCGAGATAGACTTACGGGTCGAACCCACAACCTTGAGATTAAGAGTCTCACGCTCTACCGATTGAGCTAGCCGGGCAGGCTATTGAAGGTGTGTGATTGTTACCAGCGGCTGGAGGTCCAAGATGCCGCATCGTGAGTTGTGCGTGGATCATAGAGGGCTAAGCCGTATCAAGACTCCACCCATAATATCACTAGCGCCTTCCACACTTCGACTGAGAATCAGAGTTCATACCGAAGAAGCATGACATCAACTCGACTCATCGACAGATAGGCAATAATCATCATGTGGTTTCACCCATATATTGAGTTGAGACGTGCTTAAGAGAGACGTCTCTTTTGAGTCTCGGCAAAAGCTCTTTTGAGGACTACGACGTTACGGCGGCCAATCCCTAAATTTGCTTTTGAATCGATGGTGCAATTATTACATAGAAGAGCCTTGTATGTACAATGGTCCTGGTTGGCAATGCACTGGACCTACTCTAGCTATTATCGTGGTACTTGTGGGCATCTTTTGACCACATGCAGTCCAACCTCCAAACGAGAATCATCCCTAGACTCATACGTAGACGTAGCAAAGAGGAGAACCGCCGATAGTGTTCAAGACCTCGTCGATAGTGCGGTTCTCAGCATTGACGCCAAGGTCAAGGATATCAGTCTTCAGTGCGTCCCTGCTAGCCGGCCTGTTGTTGATGGTAATTGTACCAGCAATGTTGAAAGCGTCCCACAGGTGGAGGGCCTGCCACAGCCAATATACGCGGTCAACCATGGCATGGTGCAGAAAAAAGCTGGGGTCGACGGGTGAGGAGTACAGATCGCTAGCTTCGCCGTTGACGGAGAAGTGGCCGGACGCGTGCATGCCGAGGAAGCCGTCAGAGAAACGGCCCTGAAGCTCGTTCTGGAAAAGCTCTATGCTCTTGGAGGCCGCGCCTACCGTGATGTTGAGCATGTTCTCGTTCGTGAACCAGGTTGAGGCCGTGTAGTTGCTCAGATCGCGACTAAGGCAGCGAGGGTTGTAGCCAAGCTTGCCGGTCGGGCTGGCCTCGAGGCCGTCCATACCGGGGTTAACCGGCCCAAGGTTGACGGTCATGCTAGGTGAATGTTAATCACCAATGCAGCGGTGCGAATATGTACGAGGGAAGCTTACTTCTTAAAAGGACCGCTCGTGACGCAGCCACCCCCATCGCCAGAAGGCAGGACAATGGCACCTGCACCGCTGACGCTGCCGTTGTGCTGGAGAAAGGCGCCGTCGCCGCTCAAGCTGGTATCGCTGCCATCAAAGACAGGGGATTTCCGGAGATCGTCCTGGTACTTCAACCAGTTCCAGTACTGTAATGTAATTGTCAGACCCATTGGAAGATCTCCCGTTCATGGTAATGGAATCCACTTACTGGCTGGGAGCCCTTGTAGCCGCATTCGTTCCGCAGAGCCTCTTCGTATGCCCAGACAAAGTAGCGGTGCCATGTCAAGAAGTTGCCCTGAAGTGCCATGTTAGATCGCGACACGATTTGTCATGAGTGTAGATGTTACTCACAGTTCCGTGGATCTTGGTTGTCTGGTTGATGTGCACGGCAACGAAGTCATCGTAACGGTTGCGAGCACCGGGAGCGAATTCGGGGTCCGACTTGGAAGGGGATGTTAATAGGCACTGGACGGCACTGATGTAGTCTTTCCTCTCTTGGGAAGAAAACGCCTCCCTTGAAGACGGGTCAGCTTTCAATTCGAGATCGACACTGTAATGGTGGGGGAGTGTCGAACCAGTCCCGACGGTAACGAGCATTGAAAATGTTGCAGCTACTGCGCTTGTTGCCCGCGCTCGATGCGGTCAGAGCACTCATAGCCTTATCCTGGAGTTCGGCGAGAACATCGCCAGTCTCGATGGGCGAGGCCATGACCGGCGCCATCAGCAAGCCCACGGCCGCAGCCGCAATAGTGAGGGGAAGCATTGCTGAAAGTTCTGGTCTGTTCAAGATGGAATAATTAAAATGCAGGGTAGCCGCGTGCGTAAGCAAGGAACTGAGAGAGAGAGAGAGAGAGCTGTGGTCCGAGGCACGTCAACACTCAGAGAGAACTGGATAGGATTTCCACTAGAGGTGCGCAAGGTCAAGTGGCAAGTGGGAGCGGACAGGACGGTCCGGAACAGTCACAAGAGAATCAACGACCAGACAGATCTCGTTAGCTATATAGATAGATGCCTGTTCGACGTTGGGAATAAATTAAAAATCCCGTTGTCTGCACTAGTGCCCCCGACCGTGGCGGCCTGCAGGGCTTCGGATCCGCGGGACGGAGATGGTAACCGCACTGGGCAGCGGGAATGTTCCAACAACGCCGCCGCTGTTGGCGGGAAGCATGGTCCTAGTATCCATTGCCAGGGGCAAAGAATCATTGGAGAGAATTATGAAGAGGGGGCACTAATCGAACGGTTTTTATGCTGTGACACTGTGGATAGGGCAGCCAGAAACTGGAAAAGTCCAATACTAGCCCAGATCCGGGCCCACGATGCTGGGATGAAGAATGTAACCTTCTTTAGGCCAAGCGCGGAGCCGGCCGGTGGACGGGTGACAGGGGAGATGCGTTGCCGTCGGTCGCCAACTCGCCACAAGTGTAAAGTGGCGGATATTAAACGGCAACTGGCTTCGGGAAGACGGCAAGTTAAAGATAAGATTTGATAACTAAGAATGGTTTTACGATGATAATGAGCCAAAGACGTAGTACTCGGACTAAGACAAACTGGAATCACCTTGTTCCGTGGGCCGAATCTGTGCGGCATCATACACGCTCTTAGAGCTCCATAAGCTTAAAAGTCAAAAAAAAGGTTCGGAAAACAATATGTTCGTCCCAACTGCCCGCATGCAACAGTAAATTGTAACAGACAGTGTCCAGCTGGTCGACCACCGTCCGACTCCACAGAGTTCCGCTCGCCACCTCGAGGGTGACCAACCGATCCGGATAGATCGTATGGTGGTTTGTTCAACATCTCTATGTGATTTCCACTGTCCCATTATAATCTTGGCATGCATGCCATGTCTTCCGACTGGCAGGCCACTAGATCCTTTCATGGGTCGGTGACACCCTCCCTGTCTCCCACCCGATGCCGCCAACAACAATGCCCCGGAGGTTTATTTCTTCCCTTTTTCCTGTGCCGCTAGGTTCTTCAACCGGGCTTCATGCAGAGATTCCCTCTTCGGTTCGATGGCCGACACCGAAACCCAGTATTTTCTCCTCTTTTTTTCCCGCGCCGACAGCGCGATGCACTTTTCCAGGGTGGCTTGGAGGACTTACGAATTGCTGCTGCCCGATTGGGGTGGCAGGATCAATATCGCTCCTTGATGCCGCTCCTCACCAACAAACAATTTCGGGCAAATTGCTGAAGATATCTGTGCTCAGAAGCTTCGTTGTGTTAATCGTTGTCAGTATTGACAACTTAGGAGCAAGTTCGCGGCGTTTTCTTGCTTGCTGCTGCGTTGAAGAGTGACGCTCGCGGCACTGCAACAAGGTGGCACGTAATGTGGGAGGCATCCATGTGGCCCCCGAGAGATCCTGAACACTCTTTTCATTCTACATCCTGCCCACCACCTGCTTAGGCGATCCTGCAGGTGCAAACTGTGCAGCACATTAAATCCGTCGATCCACTTCTCTACTAGGAAAACTCCGGTACAGAATTCTCGAAGAAAAGAGTCAATGGTGCGGTCACTTCGCTACCTCGGTGCCAAATTCTAGGCCGAATGGGCTGATAGGGACGGATCAACCTCCCTGCCCTGGAACGCAGTCTAGAAAGGCAAAGCACATCACCTTCCCGAGGCAGACAGGAGTGGCAGCACGAAGATTGCCCCTTTTGACAGAGTCCGATTCCATCATCCAATGATGATTGCTTTTACAGTTACCAGCTCCCCGTTGCGTGATGATTGAGGTCCTTGCATCCATATCCCTCCCGAAAGCCCCGTCCGTACCGCGTGCGTGGTTACTGCAGTGTGGCCCCCGTGGATCGGGTTTCATCTATCCAGTTCCTTTCTTCCTACAGAATAGATTATGAGTCCCCAATATGGAGTACTAAATTGGAACAGCAAGATGCTTAAAAGAACCCGCTGATCCCCTCGCTACTCAGTGTCCACTTTCTCGAAATTTTGTGACTTTCTTCGATTCTCCTCTCACCATCTGTGCGTCTGCTTGACGCCGCGCAGTCGCGTCATCCGCCGCAATGTCTTCGACGTCCAGCACAACGGCCGTCGACCCGGAGCGTGCCAAGGAAAGCAATACGGCCATGATCCTGGCCGTGACGGGGACTTTCCACGCGCTCGCTCTCGTCTTCGTCGTTCTCCGAACGTATACCCGCGCCGCTATTGTGAAGACGATAGGTATCGATGATTACATGATGATCATGTCTGCGGTACGATCCAGGATACTAGGTTGCCATAGTACTATGACAAGGGTGGCCATGCTGACTTTGACCAGCTCTCTGCGCTGGGTGGAGGTATGGTGATCTTCATTATTCAAGCGTTTTACGGACTCGGCAGACACAAAGACACAATCAGCAAGCCAGATCAAGTCTTCTTTTCCAAGGTTGGCTTCTTTCAATCAATCATATCCGCCATCGCTGCCCTGGCGTTTCTGAAGATCTCAATCGCACTATCGCTGCTACGTCTAAGCAAGAACAAGTGGTACTCGAGATCACTATGGGCTTTGATTGGTACAATGTCTATCCATACCTACTCAGTGTGGACTGCCTGAATCTTTCTAACATATCATTAGTGTTCGTCGTGCTTTATACAATCATGGCATGGCTTAGTTTCTTCTTGTATTGCAGCCCGATGGAGGGATATTGGGACAAGAGTCTCAAGCCAAAGTGTTACAACATCAAGTTGTTCGTCAATTTCGCGCTGGTCAATACTGGTGAGCCGACATACTCATCCTTTCGCATTGCTTTAGAAGCTAATTCAGCCCAGCGTTCAACATCTTTACCGATGTCTGTTTCGCATCTCTGCCTATTCCCATCATTTGGGTCTTGCAGATGAAGTTGCGCACACGGGTGTATCTAATTGTCGTACTTAGTCTAGGATACTTGTAAGTTTTGCTCCATTCGACACAAGGGGTGCGTATCGGGGCTAACTCATTCCAGAGCTGTTATCATGGGTATCATCAAGGCCATCTATCAGATTGCGCAACCGAGCAGCAAAGACGGAACCTTGTAAGTCCTCAAAGGTATTGCCGACAAGAAACATTACTGAAGAGTGATTCTAGTCTCCAAAGTATCCAATTCTGGGGCTTGTAAGTTGTCCGAATGTTTCACGGACTGAAACAATGTTAACCTAACGGGCTTTCCTATAGCCTGCAACTCAACCTCGGCATCATCGCCGCCTGCGCACCAGCATTAAAACCCCTCGTCGGCCGCGCCCTCAAGATCTCGTCGAGCCGTCACTACAACAGCGACAACCTCTACGAAAACCGATACCCGACTGGAAGATCCGGTAGAACGGGGAACATCACCACGGGCACCGCTCGAAGGCAGGGCTACAGGGAACAGGGAAGCCAGGGGGCACCAGACTATGAACTCGAGGACGGGCCGTTTTCACCAAGCCCGGAGTTCTACCGTACGACCATAAAAGGTGGAAACAATACCCCGGCGGCAGTGGCTGTATACCAGAAGAAGAACAGCTTTGGCGACAGGTCGGGGAGTGAAGAGCTGATCCTAGAGACTGGGCATGGTTTTGGGGATAATAAGGGTATCATGAGGACGACGGAAGTGCATATCCAACGTTGAGAACATGCAGGTAGGGCAGCACCGCCGGTGCTAATTCGTTCAGATTCCTAACAAACGTGGGATGAGAATATACGATTGACTCCATCTGAAGCGACTACGGTTGGCCCCTTTCTTGACTAAAGAAAGTATGCTCAGCCTTGAGGATTTCTTTTTGCTGACAACCTCCAATACTTTTGCTTTAAACATGGGCCTACTCGTGGTCCAACAGGTGGTATCATTGACGTGAAGAGTGAGATCATTTTTGGAAGTATAGTGACCCTCTTGATGCACAATAAGAGCAATTTTATGCGGACTCTGAACTGGTTCGTGTGCTAGGTGGCACTCTAATGAGTGACATTGATATATAGAGTTACCTCTCCACTACCAATTTACATAACTACACCAATATCATCCCCTTCCCCTGGAGTCCTGATTGGGTAGACCCTAAGCAAACCTGGGTAGCATGATTTTCTACCCTCAGGCTAGCCAAACGTCCTTATGTCCCAAAACCAGACTCAAAGCCCCTTCTCGTTGGAGTTGCCCGAATCAAGCTCGGTAGTAACGTGTCGCCGCCTCAAATTGCCAGCCTCGTCATGCACCTCATCCCACGCAGCAACTTCGGCCTTGGGAACTCTGACCAGGCGATGCGTGTTGGCGCCGTTGGAATCGACCTCGACAATCTCCGTGCGGATCTCGTATCCCAACCAGCGAGGGAGGACATACATCCAGAAGACGTAGTACAGAATGCAGAGAAGGATGCTAGCAGAACGCAGAACAAGTCAGCGGGTTTCCTTGTACTTTGGTTTCACATTTGAATAAAGGGTTTACTCACATGCCAATACCCACGACACAGTACGTGGCGTACCAAAAGCTGACGCTTCCCGCGTACGGGCCACCTTTCGGCGGCCACCACGGCATCGCCAAGACAAAGACTTGGATGGCGAGGAAGAAGAGGACGACAAAGTCCCAGGCGCGGAACTCGGAGCGACTGATACCGGAGCGCTGACGACGACGTCTGAGGACGAAGACGCCGAAGGTCATGGCGAAGTTGAAGATTGCGCTGGGGTAGCTAGCCAGATCGACGACTGCATCTGATGTTAGTGGTAGGTTCAAAACATGGATCAGCGGATCCCGGGGAATGAGGTCATACCGAAAGAGAAGGCATCGCCAGCAGGGGGCGCGACGATCATGATGAAGGTCATTGTCCACTTCAACATGTACGGACCCAATGGAGTTCCAAAGGGCTTAGTCGAGACCCAAAAGTTGGTGAATGGAAGAACACCTTGTCTACGTCCTGAAGTCAGCAAAAGTTCCATCAAATCGAAACGAGCATCTACTAACCGGCCAATCTCACGAATCATACGCGAAGATCCAATCAACACAGCCAACAAATTCCCAAAAGCACTCAACAGGACCAAGAAATTCAACACATTCGCAGCAGCCTTGCTCCCGCCAAACAACTTTGAAAAGAACACCGCGGCCGCAATCTCGCTCGCGCCCTTGAACTCGGCCTTCGGCACGGCCGCGAAATAGGCAATGTTGCAGAGCATGTAGAGGATGGCGACCGTCAGCAACGAAATGATGCCGTTCTTCTTGAGCGTGGGGATCGGGTTCTTGATCTCGTTGGTCATGTTGAAGGCGTTGTAGTAGCCAGCGTACGAGAAGATGATGCTGACGAGGGCGTTTGAGAGGTCGTTTCCGTTGCTGGTTGTGCCTTCGAAGGCGTTGCGGAAGTTTGCTTTTGGGTCGGGTATGTGTTTGACGTTGCCGCCTAGGACTACCAGGCCTGCTATGGAGATGCTAGAGGATGAGCGTTAGTTGTGATGGGAAGTTTAGTATAGGTTGGGTAGGTAACTAACAAGACAAGGGTGAGAAGCTTCAGAACGCCGATGAAGTTCACAAGCCAGAGGGAATATCTGTTGTGTGCGAGGACGCAGATGACGGCCAGGGTGTAAGCTGCGATAGCGACGCCTCGCATCTGCCATTCCGATGGCGTAATATCAGCCATCCTCCACAGGTATCGAGACAGAACTGCCACACGCGTTAGCGATTTCCTCCAGCTCTGACGTGGATGCTCTCTTTCACTAACCGACTGCATTACTACTGCTGAACGACAGAATCACCGACTGGACCGCGAAAGCAACGGGGAAGAAATGCTTCGGGCGGGGGTACTGCTGCTCCAAGTAGACGACTTCCGAACCGCTGCGGTTGGGGAAGTAACTGGCCAACTCAAGATAGACACTGAAACCGGCCGAGGCCATGAGGAAGCCAATCACCCAGTACATCAAGGCGAGCCCAATTGACCCCGTTCTGTTGAGGATACTCGCAGCTACACCGGGATTATATTAGTATCTAGTACTTCTGAAGAAGCCATAGTCTGGCCTTGATCATCTTGCCACACAAGCAATGGAGAGTTTGGGCCAACTTACGAGTAGAAAAGACACCAGTCCCAACCATCATATTGATATTCAGGAAAATAATGGCCACCCAATTGACATGGTACCCCAACGGGGAATCAGCTTCGACAGGAGCACCGACAGCCTCCTGGTACGACGGCTTGGAGCCGTTGCCTCCCTTGACCCTGGTGTACGCGAGATCGCCATCGTGGATGATGGACGGCTCAGAGTCGCTGGCCTCGGGGTCAGCGCGGACAGTCGAATCCGCGCCGCCCGACTTCTCGCTCGGGAAGAGCCTCGAAAAGACCATTGTCGAGGTGGTCGTTCCTTATGTTCTGCGGATAGTAGGTTTGACCGGCCGGTCAGGTTTGAGGGGCCACAGATGGCACGTGGATAAGGACCCGGGTGAGTTCGAAGAGGCCAAAGCGGTGACGGCACAATCTTGAGGAGAGTTCTAGATGAACGCCATGGTCGCGTGAGGATACATATATACAGATACGCGCTCCCACGTCGTTCTTCAAGACTGCAATTGAAACCCTCCCACCATCCGTCCCCGACTCATGTTCGCAGGCGACAGGCACTATAACGGGGGGTACCAAATCACACAATCGATTATCTCTTGGCTCAATATTCCTTACCCATGCCTTCAAGCTAGCTCGAGTTGCTTGACAAGTCAACACCAACCATCTTGGCACTCGAAAACCTTTCCACAGTAAGAGGCACAGAAGCACGCAATGGAGGGTCAGCTCAGCTCCCTTGAACCCAATTGAACGACATCCAGCCGGCTAGGCCGACCTGGACACACAATTGGACCATCAGCTGAAGTTAGCACGAGTTTACGACTGTCGCCACCCCCGTCCTACACTACATCCCGAGACGCGCGATTGTAACGTCCCAGCAGCAATGGAGAAAAAGCTTGGGACGGAAAGAGGAACGGACGGGTTCCAGGGACCACCGCGGAGAGTGCGTTTCCACCGCGGCTTGTCCCTAGTCTCTTTCTCTCCCTTCTCTTACTTGTACATAGCGTACTCGAACGTCCGTGGATTCGCTCAAATCGGATGTGCGAGGGACGTGGTATCACCCGCGCCGAATCCACCCCCGCGCGGGCGTGGTCCCACTGATTTTGTGGATGTTGTTGATAGGCTGGCGATGGAGTAACACCGAGGGTAAATGACGACATCCGGTAGCCGGTACCAAACGTTCTAGAACGGCAATTGAGGAGAGCTGGATGTCCGCGCCTTGAAGTGCTCTACAGTGTTTAGTGAGTCGTAACTCAGCTGAAGCATGCGAAACTACGGATATCATAGTAGGAAGATAGGATTCTCCAGGTGAGAGATTGGTCCACGATTGTTTCGTGCGAGGTTCTCGCGATATACAAGGAGATGTCGGTCCTGCCGGCGTAACCTGACGACTCTGCTTTCGATCTCAAACATGCCCTAATTGATAGAATGTTTTAAATCTGGTCTGGTACGAACGTGTCACTACATTCGTCTCTCGGTGTCCATTCCATCGGATTATGGTCCCAATATAGGATAGGTAGCCAAGACACGAACACGGGAAGACCGTTGCGGGAAACAAGACTTGGCTGAATATCCCCTTGATATAGCACCTCTAAACGGCCTTACCAAGAAATCACGTAATCCATGGCGCTATCCATTCAATCATCCCATCCCATGGCACCTGCCACGAGCAGAACGCTGTCATTTCATCGCGTCAAGGAAAAGCTTGGCAAGGGCAACGAAAGAGTCCGTTACCGTTGAGCTTGAACGCCATTAAATCCAAGGGCATTAATTGGGGCAAATATTCCAGATGCTAACCGCGAGAGAGGAAAAAGACGCGTGGGATTATTCGGTCTCCCTGCCGGCCTGGGGGTGGGATTCCATGTCGACATCGGGCCGCTCGATAGCGCCATCGAACAATCCCGGGCAACACACGCCTTGGCCAGCGCCCCGCCAAGCATTCAATCAAAACTTTGAAGTTCATCTAATCGGCCTAGACCACGTAAAAAAGCAGAGACGTTTACACAATTTGAGGGAGATTCTTGCATTGAGACTGCGACTGGGGAGGGCTCGAAACCCATCAAGCGGTCAAATATATGTCCGGCATGCCCGCGTTATGGCTCTGCCCCATGGTTATGAAGCTCATAGACACCGTACTAATCGAGCCGACTACCACCGATACCGAGTCAAGGTCTTCTTCGCATGTGGGAGAGTCAGCGGCAATTAGGCATTGGGAAGCGTACACCACAATAGACGAGTGCCAGATTTCAGCGGATGTTGGCAAGCCGACAAGTTCTCCTTCTCCCGCCTTGACCCTCATTCATTCAAGACATCGCGGTGTCCTCTTCAACTCTCAAACACAGTCACCAGACTTCGGAGCCAACTCCTTCAAGGTATCCAGTCTCATTACGTTACGCAGCAGACGTACACAAACTCGTACACCCAGTCTCCTACTTATATCCCAAAAAAGTACATCAAGTACTCGTCCCAACTAATCGAGGAGCGGTGATGCAAACCCAGACCCAACAGCATCCCACTACCAACGCCGGACTCGACAATCCAAACCCAACCTTACCCAGCCCAGCCCAGCCCAGCCCGTGATATACCCATGATACGTCCCATCCATAATCTATCCAGTGCACCCTAAATACACCAATCAACAAACCCCTAAAAGTCGAACGGTGTAAAGATATCCGTAAACCACCGATTATCCATCAAATCCAATCCAAACTGCCCCAACTCAACCTCCCCAACCCCAGCACCGCCACCCATCCCAGCCCCAAGGACACCCGTCCCGTCAACCCCCGTTGCAGCAGGCGCATCAACCTTGGCCAACGGCGCCATAGAAGCCTCCCACGTTCCCTTGAGCCCCTTGATGGTCTTAACAGCTTTCGCAAACGCATTTCCCTCCTCAACGTCAACATTCAATCCAGCCTCGCTGCAAACTCTCATAAACCGGTCGCCGATCTCGTCGAGCGTAGCAATGAGATCAATCGTTGACCGCACGCTGGCCCGGTCCCAGACGGGGTCCTCGAGCACCGAGAGGCGATAGAGCGCGATTATGCAGTGGGAGAGCTGCGAGAAGGTGAGGAAGGGGGTGGTGTAGTAGGCCGCGGGCGGGAGGGTCAGGAAGTGGTCGAACCAGGCTTTCACGGCGTGCAGGCAGGCGTAGTAGATGTCGAGGCGGGCTACGTCGGGGAGGTTGGCGGGCACGCAGGTGCCTGTCTTGTTGGAGAGGGCGATTTCTTGGATGGAAAGTTCTGTGCAATGAAGTTGGGCGATGATCGTGTCTAGTAAAAGGTTAGAGACGAGGTGCCGAGATATGAAAGGCAGAAGTGCGGTAGGAGAAAGAAGGAGAAGACTCACCTGTGCTTTGGAGCTCTGACGGCAGGCTCTGGATATGCTGCTGAAGCTGCCTCTGTAGCAGCTTGACATACATGGCAGGCGGCGTCCTGTGCGAATCGACGATGTCGAACGTGGTTTCGGGACGCCATGCCGCGGACATCTTCCCGGCCTCCTCCTTGAGTAGCTGCATCCTGACTAGTGCTACGAGGGTGCGGTCTGAGGGCGACTCGGGCTGCTCGTCGAGAACTTGCAGACATTCATCCATGTGTGGTGTCCAACGCAAGGGGTCCATCTTGCCCAAGAAACTCGCGACGCTACACAGGTATTAACATTGTTATCTCAGCCAGTGCCACTGCCTGGAATTGGCAAGTTGGTTGAGTAGATCGAGGGTACTCACGCCGACGAGATGAGGTAGCACGCAACCACAGCTCTCCTCTGCTCCATCGTCCGCGGCATCTGCGACTTGACATACAGAGTCTGCCCCACAGTCCCAGTCTTCTCCCGGTCAGCCCTCTCCTGAGCAGCCTTCCAGCAGAGGAAAGGGTTCAGGCTGTCCAAGGGGTCGCGGGACATTCCCAGGTCAAAGATGAGACCGATAGCAATCTGACAGAACAAGCACATGAACGGCTTGTTACCAAGCTGGTGGTTTGCCCTAAAAAGACACCTAGAATGTCAGCGACACTGACCAAACGCGCAAACGATTTTACTAAGAGAAGAAAGAGCAGAAACACGAACGTGACTTGTACTGACCATCCCAAAATCACCAACAACCCGAGAAGGTAATCGATACTCCTCTCATTCTCGACAAGCAGCTTGTGGCTCACAATCTGCCGCACACGCTGCCCCAGCGCAAGCTGTTGACTTGATACCCTCGACGCGACTGTCATGATGCAGATCCACAAAAACGGCCTCTCGCCGCGCAGCTCCTCGGCCGTCATCGTAGCCTTGAAGTTGAGAAACGGGAAGTATTTGAGATTCTGACCACGAAACGCCTCAAAGAGTGCCTCCGCCTCGTCTGGCGATGGTAACTCGTCGCCGTACCCGGGTTCTTCGGGGCTAGCCGTCTGCGTCGGCGTCGGCAACGACGCCCCACGGTCTCTGCGATCACCTTTGCCGAAATGCTGCGCCGAGTCAAATCCTCCACCACCCTCGCCGCCAGCGCCATGCACATCTCCCATCTCAGATGACTGCCTCCTCGCCGCCTCCGCAGCAGCAGCAGCAGCCGTCGTCGACGAAGAGGAAACAGACCCCCCAGACAAGTGAATATCAACACCCAAATCAGCCGACAAGTTCGGCCTTCCCGACTGCCTCAGCAGCGTAACAAGTCCATCAAGCTTCTCCTCCAGCTGCGCGGTCCGGCTGGACGGCGGCTTCTTGGAGCGTTTCCGGATGGGGTTGCTCGGCTGGCACGACTTGCCGAGCCGGTGACACCGCTCGCAGGCCCCACCGACGGGGCGGAGGATGCATTTGCACTTTGCGCGGGAGCAGTTGGTGCAGGCCCGGCCGTAGGGTGCGGCGATGCCGCCGTTGACCGACTCGGCGGCCCCCGAGTCGCGGGTTTCGATCCCCGTCGGCATCCGGGATTTAAACTTGGAAGCGAATGCCCCTGTCGTTTAAGTTTGGAGAACAGGAAGAAAAAGGTGGTAAAAAGGTACAATCCGTCAGTGGGCAAGGCTTTGCTTTCTTTGGTAAGCGGGCCGAGAATCCGGAAGTCCACCTTCCCCCGGGGTTGTGGGCGGCGAGCGGACTTGGTTGAGCAGCGGCGTGTGTGTTGCGTGATGGTTACGGTGGTGCCAGGTCCCGGAGTTGGTGGCGGGCCAAAATTTGCCCTGCTAAGCTTTTTGGCTGCAGGCGATCAATCTCCCTCTCTCTTCCTCCGTCTCTTGTGTGTAGGTATCTCTCTGTCTGTACTTTCTGTCTCACGATATTCGCAGCCAACGAAACACCCGCCAGCTTTGAACGGGCTTCAGATGTCCGTTTGGGATCGCAAATGCCGTTTGGATGGAGTGCAGGAAGTGTGAGACCAACGAAAAAGGGAACTTAGGAAGTGGGAAGGGGGAACAATGGGCGATGGAGTGAGCAGGAGGAGGATTGGCTTCGAAACCCACCGGGTTTGGGTCGTGGGTGGTGTGGGCGATGTCGAGGACCTTGCGGCAAATGTACGTCGAGAGGCGGAGTTGAAGTCGAAAATGTTGAAATCCGGCCGGTTCTGCTCGCAACAGCCTCAGATGTGGTCATGGCTGATGGAGGTGAGCCTGAGGCTTACATGTGGCTTGCGTGTGGCGTGTGGGCAGGGCCAGGGATGTGTGTTGCGCCGAATGCCGAAATCCGCTCCCACTGCCGGCCCCGCCCCTAGTCTCATCCACTAACAAACACAGGGCCGCCCACTAGGAATATTTTAACCGTTCGCATACTGCGTAGAACATCTGACATCAGCCTGGATCCTCTGACATGATGGAGGATTGTAAGTTTTGATCTCTGCCTCATTGGGCAGGGAGCACGAGCTCTGGAGACATTATAGGTGTCAACAACCCGAGACGAACATATTGATCATGAGGTACATCCGGGAAGAGGTTTATCCTGGGCCCGGCTGGTGTCGAGATCAGGCAGTCCGCTTACCTGACCCAATTCTCTGGCCTTCTTCCAAACCATGCAAGACAAATGTCACAAAGAAAAGAAGGTTCACAGCGACAGCTACAATGCACGCTGCAGACGTCAGATGGCCAGTAGTAGAGAAAGGAGCACATGTTCACATGGGTTGAAAGACAAAGTGATGAAGTGTGCCATGGGTATTCGATTAAAAGTTACCATGCAACTTGGGACCTAACGCCTTAATGGCTGCTTTTTGCTAACGCAGCATGGCCTCAAATGAGGCAATCAAGAAGTCCTCGAATGTTGCCTTATCGCAGGACAAACACATAAAGATCAACGACTCCGTAGAGCTGGCCGCAGCCTACCGTTGACGAACCACCTCCAACGCCGAAATCAGAACTCATTACTTTCCTTCCCACAGGAGAAGCACATTCATTTGCTCCCTATGTAAGGGTGCTCGTGAAAGTGGTCCTCCTGAATACCATAGTGCCCAAGACGTCGCGTACTTACGACAGCCTCCGCAACACCCACTCCGCCTAGATGTCAAAGCACAATTATCCCATACTGGAACCGGTTCGAGAGACTGGCCGACGCAAGATCAAAAAAAAGCATCCGCAGGGTATTTTTGTCGTACTGTACAATATGTCGGTCTGAAACTGTGCCGAGGCGTTGCAGTGTTTCTTTAAAAGAATTGGAAGTCTCTCCATGAAGGTCAAGTTTGATCAAGAGGTGAGTCAAACTCCGCCACCCATGAAGGCAGCGAGGTCGTCAAGCTCAAGTAGCTGGCGCTCGAATGCGGAGCAGAGTTCGCTAGCCGTCATGTCCTGGGGCACAGGAGCAGCAGGTTCGGCAGACGCCACGCCGTTGCCAATGGGAGGTTGAGGAAGCATCTCGGTAGACTGCTTGATCTCGGCCGGCTGGGGAGGAGGAGGGCTGACGGAAGCCGGGGTACCAACACCGCCGGAACCACCGTTGATAGTAGTGACACCGGGGCGACGCGGCAGAGGCGCAGGAGGCTCACTGTCGCGGCCGCTCTCTCGGCCACTCTCGCTCACAGAGGCAGTGTGGTTATTGGCAGGAGCCGGGGGGACGGGGGCACCAGTGCCGGCGTTGGAGTTGGAGGTCTGGTCGTAGTCCATTGCGTCGGGGTTGGTGTCTGGGTTCGAGGCGGCTTCGTCCTTAACAGAGGCCTGGTCGGCGGGCGGGGCGCTGGTAGGAGGTACAGAGGTGCCTGCAACACTGGGGCTACCAGCGACAGCATCGTTGCCGAGCACTCTATGCATAACGGCAAGGTGACGCAGCCAGGAGCTGATCAGAGGCCAGGTGTCAACGCCATCCTGCATGAAGTGGAGACCATCGCGCACAATATGCCCGGCAGTCTCGACCGCGTTAGGGGGAGTCAGGCCTTTGAGAGACAGGTACGCAACGGTGGCACTGGCAGTGAAGGACGAGAACAGCATGAAGATGGGGAAGCAGATGATGCCCTCCTTGTCAAAGCCAGTCTCGAGAGCAGTGAGCATGGCGATGGTGCTGTGGCACGACGTAAAGAGCCTATCGATAATATCGTGGCACTGGGGGGTCAGGCGCCAGCTCTCCAGGTTGAAGCCAGGTGCAGTGACATACTGCAGCAGGCGGCGGCGGTTGATGAAGATGGATGCGCAATGGAGCATGCAGTGCAGCATGGCATATGTGAAGCCAGAGCCCATGGTGATGTGAAGATTAATCTGGCCCGGCTTGTCGACGTACTGCATCGACAGGGAAGCACGGAGGCGCTCGATTTCGCCCATGAGACCAGTGCAGACATTATCGTTGAAGGTCTCAGTGGTCGTGGTCATCAACATTTGGACAACGTCGCGCCAGATGCGAGTGGCCATGACAATTTGGCCAAACTCACCAACCTCGTCGGTACGGGAGCCAGAAGGCATCCGAGAGGGATCACTGAGGTTGATGGTCTGAACGTAGACAGCATTGCCGAAGGCAAAGTTCATGTCGGAGCAGGGCAGAGAGACGTCGGCCGTGTCGTTGGCAGACAAAGCCGGCTGACGGCCGGGCGTGCTGGTCAGCAGGCAGTCGAGGATGTACAACAGCCACAGCACACGGCGAAACGACTCGTCCTGAAGGAACCTATCGGCATCACTGACGGCCGCATGGTGGCTGTGGAGAATGCGGTACATCTGGACCATGCGACTGGCCTGGCCCAGGTAGATGTAGGCGCGAACAGCATTGCGGGAACCCCACTCGTGGATGATGATCAGGCAGATGGCCTGAATCTCAGCGAGGCTGGGAGTGTCGAGGTTCTGGTTAATGATGCCCATGGCCTTGGCTGCAAAGTGCTCAGCAGCACCAGTCGCACCGGACTGCCCGCCATAGCGTCTAATCAAGGTGGGGGAGCTTCTGCGGAAGGACAATGAAGTTAGCTGAGTGTGTTCGTCCGCTTAAGTTTACCATTGTGCAGAGCTAGCCTGCAAGGCGGCGACTGAGTCGGGCCTCAGAGACAATAACCACAATAAAGACAAAGTGGTGACACTTTTTCGGCCCAAGTCCGGACATTTGTGGCTAAGCGAGCCGACACGAGGCTTCCGAACGGAAGGCCGCGCCACCCACAAAAAAAAGCCGGACATTGCGGGGGGGACGTAGTGAAACACAAAATCAGGAGGGAAATTGGGATCGGGGATCGGAAGACCCGAAAGGCAGAGGTACGTACCGAGCGGCGCAGGTGAGCAGCGCGTAGATGAGGGCCGGGTCCAGCGAGGCGTTCTTGAGCTGCTGGATGAACGAAGGCTTGTGGAAAGCAACACAGGCCGGGTACGTCTTGGAAATGACGCGTTCGCATTCTTGGATCAGCTCCGGTGTGAGTCTGGCGGGGATGAGGTCAGCATTCGTGTTTCTTCTTGCGCCCGTGTTGGCGTTCGGGGGGCGTGGAAAGACATATCCATCCCGGCGACTGGCCCGGGTGGGAAGAAGTGGAGTGAAAAGTGGCGGAGACGGGGATGTGACTCGGGAAATGAGAATGGGGAGGGGGGCAGAGCGAGTACGGGTACACCAGGATATTGGAAAGCTTGTGGGATCCAAGGGAAAGCCCGCCGTCAGATGGCGGCTCCGAGGGTTAGGCTAGCGGCGGTGGGAGATGCCGTCGGTTGGAGACGAAACGCCGTCTTCGGGAGATCGAAGCAATGGCAGCCAAATCTTGGGGAAAAAAGAAACAAGGGGGAGGGCACATGGGCAGACGGAACAGAAGGGGGGGAAACGAAGAACAAGAGATGACCGCGCGTGTGTGATGAGAAGGGGAACAAGCCACCGCGCCCAGGCCGCATGCAGTAGGGGGCCGAGCTCCCCTCCCTGGTCGGCGGCGGTGGGCGGCGACACAGCCGAAAGACGAGAATAGCACACCCGGCACACGGCGCGCGCGCGCGCGCAAAAGGCAACTGAGTGCCAAGCGCAAAAAGTGTGCGTCGCGCAAGGTTCGGGGCAAGGCGGCGGAGGCAGTGAAGGGGAAGAAGATGAAAATGCTTGAAATATGAATAACAAATTGTCAAACTTACTTCTCGGGAGTCTGAACGTGACGAGACGTGGTAGAAGCCGGGTTGGCGGCGCGCACATCGCCGGCCGGGACCGAGGCAGGAAGACTCTCACGCGCAGGGCGATGAGCGGCGGTATGACGGGCAGGCGACTGGCCATGGTGATGGGCCATGGACTCGGAGGGCAGATAGCACTCGTGCATGCCCTTGGCACAGTTCTTGCAAGGAGCGCGGCCGTTTTCGTAGACGCACTTGGTTTTGCCCTTGCGACAGCGCACGCAGGCGCCGCCAGCTCGGAGGGCGGTAGACCGCACAACGCTGGCCGACATGGTGCGGTTGGGTGTTGGTGTGAAGTGGATGAGATGCGAACCAGTGTTGGTCAGTAGCGGCGTGTCGCTGGATGATGGAACTTTTCTCTTTTTTTCCCTTCTGCAGAGCAGAGAGTGCGCCGACGAGAAGATGAGGGCGGTAGGTAGGGTTTGTGTGGTGAAACCCGGATGCGCGTGTGTTCAGCCGGAGGTGGATGAAAAGACGCGACGCGATGAGCTTCTTGATCCGCCCAAGGTAGGTAGGAGTAGAAGAATCTTGCTTGGTTTGTGGGATGATGTCGTGATCCCAGTGAGGCGACTTGTGACGTCCGCAAAAGTCACACGGCGATGGTCGGCGTCAGAAAGCCGGAGAGTCGACGAGGTGAAGTTGAAGAAAGGAGGAAAAAGAAGGGAGAGTTCGGGGGCGTCAAGGTCGCGGGAGGAGGAGTGTTTTGTTGAGGGGGGCTCCGGAAGAGAAGAGAGTTTTGGGGCCGGGTGACGCAGAGAAAAGACGACCCGTCGCGCCGAGATTATGGAGAAGGGTGGCTCCAGAAAGGCGAGACCCCCAGGCAGGAGGTAGCGGGCGAGGGCGGGCGGCGGCGTCAAGGCCCCAGGAAGGGGGGCAGAACGCGACGGGGGGAGTTTGCGGAACGATGCCCACAGCGGCCGAAGAGGCGACGGGATAAAAGGGGTCGGACTTGGTTGGATATGATGCCGGGACGGTGTCGGAGGCGGTTGGCGATGTTTGTTTCTTTTGTGTTGAAAGTTGTGAGAGATGCGGTGATGTTGAGCGTTGGAAGTTGTGCTGTACGTGGTGGACAGTGGAAGACGAAAAAAGAGCAGAATCGGAGGGCACGGGTCGGCCGCGATTTCTCGGTGGTGGGCGAAAAATCCGGGCGGTGGTCCTCAGGTTTCGGTGGTTGGAAGAGGAGGAAGGAAGGAGTGGAGTACGAGGGAGGGGAGGGGTGTGGAGAGGATGGGGGGAGGGGGTGTGACCTGTACAGTACGTATTTCTGTAGTCTACCTTACCTACCTCAAGGCAGGTACCTACTCCGTAGACACTACGAGGACGGGAGGAGGCCACGCCGCACGGAGGGCAAGCGGGGGAAGGAAGCGTCCGTACCTTACCTTTCAGTCGCCTCACGTGAAGAGTAGAGGATAAATCAGAGTGGGAAAGAGGGAATATTAGGTACACTGGACATTCGCTTGAGACAGCAGGAGCAATATCAGAAAGAGACCACCTCAGGCGAAAAGCGCAAAGTGGTGGACGTGAAAAGGCAGGCGGAGGTGGACGACCTGGGGAAAAGAGCAAGAGGGAACCGGCACACGGGTTACGGGACGTGGACACGGGGGAAGGAGGCACACACGGCGTGCCCAAGGTAAGGTAGGCGGGCGGGCCTCGGCCTCGCATTCATTGTAACAGCGCACTCAAGTCCCTAACTTCCATCCTTCCTCTCTCTCTCTCTCCCTACCTCCTTACTCTGGCCGCACCTTTGATTATTATATCATCCCGTCGCAACGGCTCCTTCTATCGACTGCAATCCGAACGAAAGTGGAGGGAGGAGACGGCACAGAAACTGAAGGAAGACAGAGGTCTTGCCCCCGAACGAAACGGACGGATGTCGCCAGATGGTCGTCCCCACTGAGGGCTGGCCAAGCTCGGTGCGGGTTAGGAAGTCACGGCCTGCGGAAGCGGGAGCAGTCGGCGGACTTTTTGGGGGGGGGAAGGGACAGGGTGGTGGAAAGTGCCAAAATGAAAAAAAGGTGAAAGACTAAGTAAGGTAAAGAGTGAGGAGGGCTGAGAATAGGGGGGGTGCGTGTAGAATAATCCGAAGGGAAATGGAACAGTACGGTGACACAGGTACCTGGCATTTCCACAACCCTCGGAGGCAGGCGCGAAAAAATAGCATTCGGGAAAGAGGCAGAGGCAGAGGCAGAGTGGCAGAGACACTGCACAATGAACAGGCAAGAAGGGAGGGGAGGACAGGACAGGACAGGACAGAAAACGAAAAAGCAGGAGCTGCCTGGGCCACCTGCCTCGCCCACACACGGGCGGGCCTGAGGTCCCTCCTTTGCTGAGGTTTTACGGGCGGATCGGCTGGTGGTGCCGGAGCTGAATGAGGAGAGACGGAAGGAAACCAGGAGCGAGGGGACCCACTCTGCCCATTCTGCCTTCCGCGTCAATGTCCGTCGCACATCACCTCAGGGAGGTACATGTCCGGTACTCACCAGCCTAGACACTCACTCCCCAAAACTCAAGTACCGCCCTCTGCCCTCTCTTCGGGTCTCTCCTTCCAGGTTCCAGGTTGCCCATGTCTGCCTTCACTCCAACTTCCGTCGAATCGGTACCTGCCTCAGCGTCTGCGCGCTTGCGTTGCCTGACACGCATCTCTGCCCTGCCGACACCTGCACTCCCGCGGCAGGCACCTACCTCGAGCCTCCCCTGTGCTTCCATTCTTCCATTCGTTCTTGATGAGAAGGAGCGACAATGAATGTGTAATTGTGATCCTCCCTTGTTTGATATCCATTGTTTGCCTCTTTTTTCTGTCTCTTCTCAAACTTCTGAAAAGCTTCACTCAAAGGTCATGACATTTCCAATACTTCTGCCCAATCCACAGAGGCGCAAATGAAGTCCCCCCCAACCCCAGCCCGGATGCCGCCCGAAAGCCAAAACGATGCGCATACTTCGTACAGTCTCGACACAGTGCCTGCGGCATACTCCCCCGACACATTTCGCGTCTCGCATCCATCCGTCCTCTGCCTCCGCCGCCGACCGGTCGCAATCCCGTTTGTTTGCAAGCCTAGCGAATTTCACCGTCCGTCTTGTGGGCAGACCGTTCCTCCGTCTCACCATGTTCCCCTGCGACCTGCGCCGCCAATTCTACGACAGGCAATGCGCCCATCTCCCGCAAGCTTAGTCGAATAGCCTCAAAAGACGACTCTACTCCTGTACTGATACCACTATCAACGCGAGAATAGTCTTGGCTGACACTGCAACCCCTCCTCCGAGCTTGCCTTTCGGACCCGACCAGTCCCAACGAGCCTTCATCACCTTGCCCTGCGATAAAGCCGGGCCCGCCGATTGCTACAGCGCTTTCGCCTCGGCAGCACAGAGTCACAAACCCTGCCAGACCCGCGGCACGCCGGGCATTGGCCCACACCGCAATGAGAAGGGACGGCCAGCGCAATCGGGCCATGTCCACCTAGCCTGACTTGCACCTTTCAGCGACAGAGAGAGCCACAGCCTAAGGTACGGAGTGCAGGCCACAGGGCAAGAGAGGACCGCGGACGAGAACGACGGCGAGGCACAGAATGCCATGGTCCATGGCCCACGGGGGTGTGGACGACAAACACCGCCGGGCGGGCCTGGAATCGCCGCGCCCCCCTGGTCCTAGATTCGGTATAGCACCCTCTTCCAAGTACTCCGTACCTTTCTTCCTCTCCTTGGTGCTTGTCCCCAAATTCCACGGAGCGCCAAAAACCAACCGGCGGCTACAGAGCCACGCCAGCTTGTCCCGTCCCTGACCATGATCATCGCGCCGCCAACTTCCAACGGAAGATTGACCCCATCCCGAATTTGATCTTCGCAGACACGGCGTGACGGCGCGGCAGGGCGCTTTCGTTGGACGCTGCGCTCGTGCCTTTGGATACTTCTTTGACGGCACGGCCTCCAGCGATCGAGACGAAGAGGGGCCGGAAATGCAGCAGCAAAACTGTAATTTGCTCAATGGGCTTCTGACTGTGCCGACGCTATACGCTCTGCTACGCGGAGCCGATGCGCTTCTCGTTATGATTTAGGGGGCACGTAGGCGTGGTCCACCCAGCTATAGAAGTTCTCCAGGGGCACATTTTCCGGTTGAGTCTTTCCCATGCCAACTCGACCGCGTCGTCGTCGACACTCTGCCGATTTGCAAGTCCGGACACCATACCTCTGCACATCATCAAGATAATGCTGCTGGATGTCTCTGGTATGTGGGATAGCCAGTCCACGGCTCGTCCCGGCCATCGGGCTGGTCTGGAACACACGACTGGCACGCTGGCCGAGGGTCGACACGGCTGTTGCTTCTGTGCAATGTGCACGAAAGACAGTGCCGGCAAAAGCTGCCGCCTCGTCTCCGGGTCTGCTACGTTTGCAAGCTGTTCCGTCTTCGCTCCGGTGGCATCCCACCCAGCACGCCCTCGCCCCCAGTTTTCACCATGGAGCAGCAATCCCGAGAAAGTCCAGCGCCATCTCGTTCCGGCGACGCGCCAAATCTCTGTTTAATCAAACTCGACCTGCCCGGGCCTAAACCTGGGCCTTTTCCCTCGCTCGTTCCCCGTGCTGAAGCGAACTTGCACAGTCGACGCCCCGCCCCACTCGGCCGTTTCTTCGTTTCTGTCCGTATCACCAAACATTTTCTGCAGCGAAGGCATACTGCGGCATGCCACTGTGTCTTACATCAGGTTTCCACTGCGTCAAGGAATGGATATCAAGATGTGCTCGGCACAAAACCGACGTTGGCTACCGTACGTCTGGGAGCCACCGAGCCAGGCACAGAGTGTCAATAAGTTGACAATACCTCTTCCTGTGACATCAGGTAGGGATACAATGCCCTTGTGCACTGTCACCATGCCGACTACGCGGCCAAGCCGGATCTCTGATGCCTTTTTTACACTCTTTAGGTATACGTCGTACAAACATGCGACATCTGCTTCCTCGCTGTTGTAGGGGGCGCAAAAATCAAAGAACACAGTATGGCATAGCCGGTGGGCGGGCCGAGAAACCTTTCCCAGTGCACGCTCTCTTTTATGGGTGCCTCTCTTCAGGGCTGGTCAGGCTCCGCAGCACTCTACGCGCAAAAGGAAACAGCCTGATGTCTTTAGAACGCTGCATCGGATTTCGCTACGTTCGCTACGTTCATCCTTTTCGTCCGGGGAAGCGCGTTATGTCGCATTTGTTCTGCGGAGCGTCTGAACACTCTCTCCCGGTGACCGAAGAAAAGCCTAATCCAGACTTTTCGGCAGATATCCAGACGGGGCTGGCGGCTGCCGTCGATATCCACACTTTCGCGCGTCTTGTTCCGACTTATTCCTCGGTTGACGAGAATCGCGACATTGGATACCGGTTGTTGATTGCATTCTCTGGAGCATCTGTACCCCCCCGTTCCTTGGCGAGATGCTTCATTCGTGCGACCTCGGACATGGTTCTGTGAGCTCGCGGCCGAACTTCTGGGGATGGTCTTCCTGTCTGGCGCCCGACTCGCCGTAGTGTTGCCGGCAAACCTGCCCAGTGCGGGTGGTTCCCTCTCTACGCACCCCCGACCCGGCGCGTGCCAGTATGTACATTTCAGCCCAGCGTGCTGGTCCGCGGCACAAACAAATCGAATTTTGAACACTTGCACCATACGATCTGTTACCGAAGCAGCCTGGTCTGAAACCCAACATCCGACACACTGCACGCAATTGTGTGACCTCAAATTCTCTCTTCAGAAACAGACGAACGTTTGCTGCAGCGTAGCACTGTCTTATTGACGGTCTGCTGATTTTATCGTCATGCCACGGCTAGGCCCTAAAGCCCAATTCCAGAGAGGGAAAGAGAGGGCAAGAAAGAGAGAGAGAAAAAGAGAGCGCGCAGCTCGCTACAGTGCGCTATTTTCCACCGGCTGAAGCGCTGCCAGGCAAACGGGTCATGGCTTCGAGAATCAAACAAACTGTACTCCGTACAGTGTAAGCTGATGTCGCTGACGACGCCAGGCTGTTTTCTCCGTGAAATCCGGAGGTTGCGTCCACTTTTCCTGCCCCTGTCGTCTCCTACCGGAACCTCTGCCCAGCGCTACCATGCCCGGAGTTGATGTCATTTCGCACCACACCTCCGCCTTGGTGTCGCTCTTCTGCCCCGTATTGTCTTGAGGAGACGCACGTTGGTCCGGCGCTTCTGCTCCCTTGTCTCTTCTGTCCCCCGAGTCTCGCAAACGGCCATGGGCAACTGGGTGTGGTACCGGTAGGTCTTTCACAGGATCGACACGATGGAAACCAGCCTCCTGTAAACGCCGTCATCTCTGTCTTGTGGGCATCAGAACAAAAGTTGGAAAGAATGGATCAACCGTTGAACCGGGTCGCTTGGTGGAATGGGAGCCGAGGGAAGCGCATATGATACACACACTCCGGAAGACAATCGACGGTCCGCCGCGGTCAGATGTACTGGGCTGATTACCATTACCAAAGCTGGTGAATCAAACCAGACGAAACAATGGCATTTCTCAGTCTCTCGCACAACCGGCGATCAGTGCACCGACCAGGGTTGGTGGCGTTTTGGCCTTGCGGCCTTGCGGCACATTGGAAGAGTGGGTCCTTCTTCCGGAATCACTTCCGCCGGTTTCCGGACCACCGGCGCCTGGCGAGATCCACTCGGTGAAGCTGAGGAGCCTGAGAGGCTACACCGACCCCCCGCAGCCGAGCAATCAAAGTCGCTCAAGTCCGCGGGACCACAGCGCGTGACGGCAATAAGCGGCGCTGTGGTTCGATTTGTCTCCTGTATTTTTCGGTAAATCTTTGGTGATGGACTCAGCTGAGTATCGGTAACAGGGAAACCAAGGCCACGGCGCGGCATGGCAAGACCTCACATCACCTTACCTCGCGATCTCAAGATTGGTTCCACAATGTACGGCCGAAGAAACTCCCGTTCCCGTGTGTGGCCATCCGCTGCCGCCCTCCTAGGACCTTGAAAGCAACAGCCAACAACCAACGGCGGCCAAGAGAATCTCGGAGTTTGAACGGCATTCTTGTCTTTCGCACCCCTGCCAATCGCACTCTGAAGCGAATGTCGTACTCGGCTGATCTGTGACGTATAGAGTGGTTCTGTCCCCCGCAACTTTGATTACTGGAAACTCTCGTCGCTTTTGGCTGTTCCGGCTGCAACTTTGACTGCTGCAGCGGCATCAAGAGTGCTGCGATGAAATCTAGGTGCAGCGTATCAGAGGATGTTAAGGTCATAAATCGAGAAGCTGCGTGTGAGAGCATTGCACCAGACCATAGTCCCAAACTCTCTGGCCTGACTAGCTGATCGGCGATAAATACCAAAGCCGATAGTGGACTATGTGGGGCCATCCAGAGGTTAAGATTTCTCGGCCCCTCCGGCACCCGCCCGGATATGTCAGCGGGATCCTGCTGACCTCCGTTCTCCGACAATACCGGCACTATCAGCAATCGTAACCGTAGCATACTACACAAACAGTTGAGTAAACACCATTGAATCGGCAGCTGGTCTCCGTCTCCCAACCTATCTCCACGGAGAATGTCAGCAATGATCATCCGATTCGGTCGAATAAACTCCGTACACCACATCTTTTGGCCGGCAACGGGCTTCCCATCTCCCAAGCTTACCTCACATCGCCTCACATCCTCAACTGGAAGACTTCCTACACCCTAATCATGGCATAGACTGACTCGCAATGCGTTCCGTCGAATTACCTGTAAAAGCCGGGGCAGAAGCACTAGGACTATCACCACCAGACACGTGCCACGCCCAGAGATAGAAAGTGGGAGCTGCAAACTTTCTACTTGAGATGTACCCGATACCATGAAACATCAGATGAGGAACAGCACTTCGGGATATCCGGGCTGAGCCGGCGACGTTGATACCGACTTTCCGTCTATCTACGAGAATCTCTCCCATATCCTCGTATTATATTGAGGGGCTCTTAAGTACGTTTGTGAGTTTGAAGAGAGGAAGAGATTCGACTTGAAAAGGATGAATGTTTTCAAAAGAAAGACTGTCTGATATAGTATGGTCTTAACTATAAAATATAACGGTACACTTTCAATACTTACTTGACTTAGTAGGATAATGTTAATATTGAACTTAATTAAGCGCATGACCCAAATCCAACAACAGTTGAGTCTAGATCCCTGTCCAAAGTAACGTCGATACAGACAGAGTTTAAAGGAAGAAAAAGAATAGAAGAAAACATGCCCCGTCCGGGCTCAGGCCCGTACATGCAGAGAAGCGGCGGCGCAGGACTCGATGGGGGAAGTGCATTTGCAGTAAGTGAGTTGTGAGGCGATAAAGCTCCAAGACTATCAGACACAGCTCAGTAACTTGACCCTAAACTCTCAGTAACCAATAAGGGCAGTAGCTGGTCGCCACTTAGATGAATAGTATAAGATGACCGAAATGGACGCCAGCGCATTCATCAATACTGTTTACATGCCTTCTAATTCACCTTACTAGAAATGCCCAGAACGACCAATTAGTAAGAAGCATTCGCACTGAAATTTCTAGCAGCAGTGTCGTAGAGCCTAGAAGTATCCAACAGGTTTAGGTACGGGTCTCCTCTACCCCATCGCGAATACCTAGCCTGTTTTACTTCTTCCCTCCTTTATCGTTCTTCGTCTGACCTAGCTCCTGTTATTACATGCCTTATGCCTATCAACGGTTCCTTCTCTATGTGCGCCATCTCCCTTTACTGTGCGCCACGCGCTATACAAAAGACAGCGTTCGCCTTCTTGCCCGCTTCAGAATATTCAGCGCCGGGCCGCGCCAATCGGCTGATAACGGAAACTAGTGCAGCTGGCTTATAATAGTACTCAACAGTTCAAGACCCACCAAACCCAATGAGTGTCTTGCTTACAAACCTAAGCTAGGTCCATTGCCGTTAAGAGGCTGAGAGCACAAACCGGAAGGGAACACGGCAACATCTTCCGGATCTTCATCTTCATCACCTGTACTACTCCTGATCATGGCCACCCCCGGCTCTCATCCACGAGGTCATGCTCAAAATCTAGCGACCAAGACTATAGCGGAGCTCGCCGAACTTCTGAATGAGGCTCTACTCTCTTCGGCGGAAAGCCCTACTGGAGCAACCTACATCTGTCCTCCCGCATCTCCAGAGGATATCGAAGCGCTCAAAAAACGAGTAATGGGCGAAAATGGTCACTGCGCCCTGGACCCAGACTACCTGACGTTCCTTACAGTCAGCGACGGATTCAAGCTTCAAGAACCGGAGCAGGAAGACTCAGCAGGTGACCTGGGTGACATTCTTTACAATGCGGCTCGAGTTGTGAAGGAGGAACACGTGGACTTTGACCTATTCGGAGCGAATCCCCTTCTGCATGCGCCATCCAAAGACATTTGGAAGAAGTTCGACTGGGACGGCGGGGTAGGTGTCGACCTTGGCCCAGCCGGCGACGAAGGGAGTCTATGGATGTTTGGTCCGGCGGAGCTGGCGCTTCTTCTTCGGCAGTTCGATGATACCTATCCTACGCTCACACAGGATGAGAAGAAACAGGTCGATCAATGCGTCTCGAAAACGCATGGGAGCATGGAGGCGATGAGAGAGCTCCGATTCTCTGTCATGCAATTCTATCATTGGTCGCCCAAGGTCAAGTTGCATTCAGGGTTTCGGGCATACCTTGAAGACCTTGCAGTGATGGCTTTGGCGGGCGACGATCCGCATGACTACTTTCTGTGCCAAGATGCCTAACAGGACCAAGAATTCTGTATGACCAAACCAATTTTGAAGAAAGAAAAACTTGAAAATAGTAGCAGAGTCATGCGGGGATTCCCTTAAATGTTCCCTGATAGACAGCTAGGGACTTTCTAGATAGCCCATGTTGTAGTGCGTGCAGGGTGCCTTACCCGAGAAACGGAAACCCTTCAAGATTCAAATACACCACCAAATGCATTTTATATAAAGTATGCTCTATCAGTGCAAGTTCGCTAGGAGAGTCCTCAAGCTTAGTTGTAAAGAGCTAGGCTTCTCTCTTCGCTTCTGCTCATCTGACTTGCTCGTATGACATGGCCTGAACACAGCCCACACGACTCCTCATAGATGCCATCAACCTTTCATCAAGGTCCCAATCAACGTCCTTAGGGACCTTGCGAGACAGCTGCCGGATGAGCAATATAAAAGCCCGCTGCTTCGCCAACAGTCTGCCAGCATCCAACCTCCGCATGCCTCCAGGACTCGAAGGCTTTGTCTCAAAACCGTCAGTACTTACGTATCTTCAAATGTCCAGGAAATACCCTGTTCTGCATATCAATTAATCCATATTGTCAGAATTTAAGATCTTTCCCTCTCTAAGCACTGAGAAATAGCAGGCTTAGACCCCAGATGTGTTAGATCAAGAGATATTAGTTCAAGCCTGGGCACGCAACACATCCGCGCTTAAGCACGAGGTAGACCTACTATCGCCCCTGGTATCCGCCTCCTTCTCTGGGCTCAAGTACATGTAGAGATCACTCGACGAAATGGACTTAGGTGTCTATAGAATTACACTCCTCAATGTTAATCGCAGCACGACATCTCTACCGCGCTCACGAGCTACCCACTTTGTGAAGCGACACTATTTGGCCATTATTATGTTTGCTTTGGACTAACCTGGGGATTTAATGGCTACAGCAAAGTCACGAATAGATCATACTTCAAGGGGAAACTTGTATACAGCTTCTACAATGAACCGCGCCAAGCAATTTCTTGCCGTACTAGGCCGTATCATTGGCCTGAAAAAGGCGAAACCGGAACACGACACCGACACCGACGCGGCATTTCCCTTTTCCTGTTGATGGGGACAGAAATGGGAATAGAGAGAGGCTGGGGGAGAGCAGGATGATTTGAGGGTTATGCTTGGGAGGCCGTAGTGGATAGCATAGGAAAGGGATGTGGCTCGAAGAAAGAATTTTGAGTACTGATATATTTGCGCGTTTTGGAGCGGAGTTGACTTTCTCAGTTTGTGATTTTCATTCATGTTGATTATAGAATCACAAGTTTTGAGATCGCTGATAGTGTGCAATAGCAGAACGATAGAACAACAGATTGAAGATATCTCGAGAACCAGATCATCTGTGGCCAAAACCGGCTCATGGAGGTGAAGACGACTCACAGTGATTGGGGTGTGAAGGCGTTCAAAGTCTGATGCCGATGCTTCTGCCGGAGCGTGCATGCCTGTCTACTATGTTAAGAAAACCACTTGTAAAGTAATGTAATGACCGTATGCAGGCATACACACGCTCGCCTACTTTAGTCTATAATGTCTTTGGGGAGCCTACGCTTGTTACGACTGAATTCCTCCTGTGCAAGCCTTGGACTAGGGAAGGCCACGTTAACAAAAGCAAGACATCGTCGCAGGTGGGTTAAAAGAAAGATAAAGGCAGGTGGTTCTCGAGGAAAGTCCTGGGGGGACTGAACTCAGAATCAGAGTTCATAATCCGAGCCAGAGTCATCGGTAAAGCACGCGGGGGCTCTGTGGGGAGCTTGACGGAGAGATTCTCCGAGTTCGACTTGGCTCTGATGCCCCTCAAACGATACTCCGAGGGATACGAGCGGGCCGACGACGCGGAAGGAAGAGGCTCTCAATAATTCCATTTTGAACACCTAGTACACTGCAATTGAGAGGACGAGGGACAGAGCTTCGGGATATCCGAGTTGAGACGGCTATATCAGCGCCGACACCCCGTACATCTACAGCATGGTTTCTATGTGACTTCCAGTCGGTTCAATTATCTTGCCGATACGGAGTGGTCTGAACACCTTCTTAGTACGAACATGCTCCACCAGGATCAGAAGCGAACGAACGCCTAACGGCACATGGAATATGGCGCTGCTGATACCAGTCCAACCACCAATCGTGTATGTGCAATTACTACCCACGGGAGGGCGGACGCTTGTGCAGCTAGCACCCCCGCACTCCCGGAGGTCGGGCGGCAATGCCGGTGGGGGTTAGCCTTTTCATCCCAAAACCTGGGGCAACGCGAAGTTGCTAGGACGGTAAACTGTAAATCAGCGACACCGACCTTGACGCCGAATGGCGGGAAATCCGACGTTCTTTTGAGTATCCATCACGGAGTCGGGGTATCTTGAAGATGACAGGAAACATCGCAATAAATACAAATTTGGACGAATTCTTCCCCGTTGATCTGTAAGTTTATGTCGGTGACTTGTCTCGAGATTAGACAAGTTTAGAGCATTCGCACCATTACCGTGAACATGGGCTACTTCGCTATCAACGCCATACAGGCCATCTCATTCCGCATCGTGAACGCTGTCACGTCCAACCCGACAGTTTTCCTGATCTACGCCATTCTCACGACGACATTGGCCCTATTTCTCTGGACGAAAACAAGGAGACGGACAAACGGCCTACCTTTGCCGCCTCAACCGCCCTCGAAGCCTATTCTGGGCCACTTGACGGATTTAATCAGGGAGAATCAAGCGCGGCGATGGCATTTGAAGTTGGAAAGTTGGGCAAGAGAGTATGGTGCTATATTCGGAGTAAGGACTGGGTATATTGTTGATTACTACATCAACTCTGATGGTTTGGTCAAGGTAAGCTTGTCGCAATTGTGGGCTGGCCGTGGAAATGCGAGAGTAGCGGGGGTCTCGATTTTAGTGATGATGGTATAAGAAGTCCCGGAGTTCTGACGTTGGAGACAGGAGCTTTTTGATAAAAAGTCTGCAGTGACGGCGGATCGACCCGTGTGGATCATGTCGAATGAAATTTTGAACAATGGGTTTAATACTTTGTTTTTGGACGCGAGTGATCCAACTTGGAAGGTACAGTACGTTGCAATCTCTGGTTGAACGATGCTGACTGAAACGCCTGATACCTACAGAACCAGAGGAAGGTCATTCAGCAGCTTCTCACAAGTCCACAGCAAGCGGGGAAGATTGTGCCGTAAGCTATCCTTGCCTCCTTTCACATGCTTCTTGAATCGTCTATGGATCTAGCAATCTAATGCCATGCTAGGTTTCTAGAATACGAGACAATGCGGTTCCTTCGCGATAATGTCCTTGAACCATCAGGCGGACTTTCGGGGCTTCAGCTCTTGAGAGGTATTGAGCGGTATACGTATAGCGCATTCGCGATGGTTATTATGGGCATGGATGTGAGATATCGCCCCAACCTTGTGTTGTGACGGGGCAGGTGATGACTGGAGCATGGTTTAGGTGCCTGACGCAGATGACTCGGTCATCGACTTTCTTCAAGGTGTGTGAAGATCCCTGTCGGGCCTTCTTTGGTGCTGAAAAGGTTTACTGACGATGTTGACTACAGAATCGGAATACCAGATCATAAGTACGACCATCATCTCTGAGGACCGCGGCGAATGCCATGGGTTCGGATAAACTGACAATGAGCGGTAGACACCTTCCCTGGCACCAACATTATCGATCTCGCCCCTTCTTTGGGGAAGTTGCCTCTCTTCCTCAAGCCCTGGGAGAGACATGGACGCGCAAGATACAGACGCGACCTCTCATGGGGGATGAAACGAGTCAAGGTGAAACTAAACACATCTTACCTATGAAGGCATGCTCTGAGAACACTATTGACCACTGGTTCGGTTGCAGATTGTCGAAGAGGCAATAGCAAGAGGAGATTCCTCATTCGAAGGGACTTTCTTGGGTTCTGCTTTGGCCGATGAGAGTCTCAAGGGTATGTCTTGTAAGGAGGAGCTTGCGATTTTGAGCTCTGCTTTGATTGTTGCTTCTGCGGATACTGTGAGTAACTTCCCTTTACTTCACTGCCGAATGCGTTTGATAGCTGACGCAAATTGCTAGAGCCGAATGACGACATGGTCGTTCGTCGAGGCCATGTTGCAGTTTCCCGAAGCTCAAGCCCGAGCACAAGCTGAAATCGGTATGTTAAGAACATCGATCCTAGCAGTCTTAACCCCAACCTGGTCGCTCTCCAGGCAACCACGACCGCTAACCAGCTGATGTTTTCTAGATAAGGCCGTTGGTGACAGACCACCAACATACGAAGACTACGCGCGAATTCCATACATCCGCATGCTCCTCAAGGAAGTATGGCGGTGGAGGCCGCCGGTGGCGCTGGGACATCCTCACATCACCTCGCGCGAGGTGGAGGTTGGGGGGTACAGGCTTCCCAAGGGGGCACGAATTCACCTTAACGCATAGTAAGGCCGAGTTTCCTTGTCGTGAGATTGGAATCTTGTCGCTGACTATGGGGTAAAGTGCGATTAGTCGAGATCCCGCGAGACACGAAGATCCTGATCGGTTTTGGCCAGAGAGGTTTGAGGATGACGGGACCACTGTGAGTACCTCAATGCGAATCTCGAGGTCAAGCCAGAACTGACACGACTTTCTAGACGATGGAAAGCATCAACGCGCAGGACCCGACAAAGAGAGACCACTTTGCCTTCGGCGCCGGTCGTCGCGTTTGTACGTCACAAAACCTTGGCAACTCCGCCATGCATCTATCCTACCTGACCACAAAAAGATTCATCGCTAACATCTATTGCGTTTGAAAAGGTCCCGGATACACCGTCGCAGAACGTTCCGCCGTCGTAACAATGATGCGTATCCTCTGGGCATTCAAAATCCTGCCTGCCGAGGGAGCAAAGACGCCGTTAGAATTTGCTGATTACGCTGATTCATTGCCTGGGAACCCGGGAAAGAATATGCCTGTGAGATTCCAATGCCGGAGTGAGGAGAGGAAGCGTGTGATTCTCAAGGCTTTCGAGGAGATGGAGAGTGGAAGGGGCAAGAAGGTGAGTTTTCTAAGCCTATGTCCTCGCTGGTAGTTCTTGGGGGAAGGGCGCGGGCTGACTTGATTACCTTTAGGAGGCATTAAACTTGGGCGATTCATCGGTTCCTGATATTTCTGCTTTTCTTTGATTTCTGGAGAAAGGATGAATCCAACGGATTATGAGCGCACTGAGACGGGCGGGAGAGTCGTTGTACAGGCAGAAATAATGTCTCTTCGACTGTCTACGGATGACGGGATAGAGGTGTAGTGACAGCATCTTCATTTTGTACCTAGGAGAACAAGACCATTCCAAAACTGCCTATTCACATTATCTGCAGCAAGTACATACTTTAGTTCCTCAGTTAAGTACCTCGATCGGCTCCTCCAACCGGACAAAATGAAAATCTCCATAGCAGCTCCTGTCCTCCCCTTCATGACCGGCGTCACCGCCGACTCCGCGCCTGACGGCGCCCTCCTCGCCCAGCGCCAGATCTACCCCGCCTGCGCGCCATGCAACAACGGGCGCGAGCCTCTTTTCCCTATCGAAGCGAACTGGAGCGGGTACGCTCTTCGCTGCAACAACTTTGGACCCATCCCTCCTGTACGATGACCCTTCTTCAGTATAAAAATGTCTAGTGCGCATGACTGAGCCGTACACTGGCTGTTGCGATAGAAATGGCGTGAACACTGGCAGCGGATTCCTTGCATGCGTGGTTATCAGTTATATAGTCTGGGTCATCACGGTTGTTTGGCGAGATTCATACTCTCTGTAGGAGCTTGGCGGTTACCGGTTGGTGGTAGTACCTTGATAGCGACAATACGTGCGGTCGTTGGGGCCGGATCAAAGAGCCAATGCGGCTTACAAATAAGAATCCGAATTCGGCCTATGTGTATATGCCGATACGTCGGTTTGATCATCGGGCCAATTGAGCCCTCACCATTCAGCAAAGTCTCCGAGTTCTGGCTACCTGCACCGGCCAAGCCCGGATCCGGATCGTTTGCTGGAAAACACCAACTGCCAGGCGGAGTGGGCTCGGACTATTGCTGCAGCGACCGTAAATCGAAACGGGATGGCTGACCGGACGGATTTCAAGATCCTCGTGGCACCAAATCCCGGCTGGGGGGTTTTGACTCGTAATCAATCTCTCGCAGTTATGCAGCTAGTCGAATCCTCCCGAATTCAAAACCAACAAACGGCTAATAAATAAAACAGCCAGCGCACTAGGTAAGCATGCCAAAGTAAGCTGAATGACCAGATAGCTTAGTAGAGAACAGGGCAAGTATGCCCGAGTCGTAAGTTCCACTCTGTTGGGACCAATCGTTGGCGTGTGAACGGAAATTTGATGTGGTGTGAAGGGTTAGGTATTACCAAAGTCTCCTCGGGGTTAGTGTGAACCCCGGATGTGCAGCGATTGCGCTATTGTCAGCCTTACACCGTGACCCGGGTTAAGCGAGTCTGGACACCCGAGAGCGGGTTAGTACCAGAAAATGCCGGCTGGCGTTTGCTTGTTGTTGACACGACGGGGTTAAGGATGGGTGTAGGGAGTTACGAGACGGAGTTCAGATGCGGGCTAAGGGTTTCTTAAATGCGTGCGCATCACCGTATCTTGATGTTTTTGAAGTTAATGTTACTTGCTACATAAGATGTGCCAAGTTTCATCCATACTATTTCCTTGATGCCCAGACATTTCACCAGATCTTTTCCAGATCTTGAACATGGACCGGCCTACTTCACGAAGCTCCAGGGAGCTCACCAAGACCCGCTTCACATCACCGGCATCGGCCATGACACAACCATCGACGACTCCTATCGTTCTCGATATGTCGGAAAAGCCACTGCCACCATCAAACGACTCGGATATTGAGCATACCGATAAGAAGGAAAGCGGTACCGAAGATGAGGGAAGCACGGCGGTGGACCAAGAGGAAGCCGAGGAGGAGTACATCGAGGGCCTCAAGCTCATCCTTGTCCTAGCGGCACTAACGCTCACTGTGTTTCTCATGATGCTGGACATGTCTATCATCACTACGGTACGGTTGTCAAGTGATGCATGTGACGAGGTGCTCATGGCAAGTCTGACACTGGGTCTAGGCCGTTCCGGAGATCACAACAGCGTTCAACTCTCTTTCTGACGTTGGATGGTATGGTGCAGCATACAGTCTCTGTGGGTATGTCAACTCTATGCCTCTTACACGGGGAAATCTGCGAGCCAAGTGCTCTTCGAATCACCAAAGCTGACATGCATTTCAAAATAGTGCCGCCCTGCAGCCCTTGGCCGGCAAGCTTTACACGCACCGTCATTCGAAAGAAATATTCCTTGCCTTCCTCTTCGTCTTCGAGGCCGGATCTCTTATCTGCGCCCTCTCTAATTCATCAACACTGTTCATCATCGGACGGGCTGTCTCAGGCATGGGATCTGGGGGACTTTTCAATGGTTCATTGACTATCATCGGCGCCACCGTCCCATTGGAAAAGAGACCGTTGATAATTGGGATCATGATCGGTATTTCGAACATTGGCATTGTCGCTGGACCTCTTGTGGGAGGAGCCTTGACTCAGTACACGACCTGGCGTTGGTGTAAGTTGACTCTTTTCTCAGCTTAGTTATCTTTGCCCGGTAGTTGCGCTACAACTTGTGGATGGGAACAATACTAACTTTCCACACAGGTTTCTACATCAACCTTCCAATTGGTGCAGTCACCGCAGCTATGCTTTTCCTTATCCACATCCCGTCAAAGATCACCAAGCCAGTCTCCCTCGTCCAAATACCCCGATATCTCGATCTTCCCGGTTTCGCCCTCTTCGCTCCCGCGGCTATCATGTTCCTTCTCGCTCTACAGTTCGGTGGCAATGACTATAGCTGGGACTCATCGGTAGTTATCGGCTTGTTCGTCGGCGCTGCCGTGACCGCTGGGCTATTCATCTTCTGGGAGCACAGGGAAGGCGACGAAAAAGCCATGGTCCCAATGGGGCTGTTCAAGAATAGGATCGTCTTGACGAGCAGTCTGGTTGGAGCCCTGAACATGAGCATTACACAGGTGTCAAGCTACTACATCCCCATGTATTTCCAGAGCGTCAAGGGTGAGACGCCGTTCCGGGGTGGTGTTCACTTCTTGCCGACTATCATTGCCCAGTTGGTCTTTGCTGTCGCGTCAGGGGCTTTAGGTAAGCTGACGGCTGTTGCGTCCTTGGAATCCGACTATGGAATAATGGAGATACTAATCCTTCATAGTTGGTAGGATGGGGTACTACCTTCCCTGGGCTGTATTCGGTTCCGTCTTATCGGCGATTGGTAACGGCCTCATTTCTACCTGGGATCCATCTACAGATTCTGCCAAGTGGATTGGCTATCAAGTCCTCCTCGGCGCCGGCCGTGGCGCCTGTATGCAAATGGTGAGATATGCTGTTATGCGACTTGGAAAGGCCAAGCTAATATTCACGCTTCTCCAGCACATCATCGCCGTCCAAGCCAATATACCGCCAGCGACCCTTTCCGTATCGATGGCAATGCTCGTCTTCATGCAAACGTTTGGCGGTGCCATTTTCCTGACAGCAGGCGAAGTCATTTTCAGCGAAGGTCTGGGCAAGAACTTGGCAAAGTACGCTCCGGCAGTAGATGTGAAGACAGTTCTGGCTGCGGGCGGCACAGGGTTTAGGACCGTTGTACCGGAGAGCGATTTGCCTGGGGTGCTGGTGGCATATTCGAAGAGTATCGGTGAGGTGTTTTACCTCATGATCGGAATTGGTGGTCTCGCGTTTGTGCTCTCGTGGGGTATGGGCTGGGTCGATATCCGTAAGAAGAAGGGGGAAAAGAAGGGCGACGTCTGAAGGGCCTTGGCAATGGAAACGAGACTCGACACTATATGGGGTGACGAGATGTAATGATTGTAATTGTATACCCAACTCACAAGTGATAACTATCAGTCCATAGATATCTAGACAACGATTTTAGAGATTCAATGTTCAAAACGTTGTGCATCCTCTTCCGTGTCATGTTTCACTCGGTGGAATAGCCCGGTGTTGGACCCTCGGGCGACGGCAGACTCGGCCTCCAGGTGTGGATCCCGGATCGGGCTTTTGCACCTGGCGGCCCCGGAGAATAGCACTAAAGTCCTCTCCTGAGTATGCTCTATTCTCTCGTCCGTGGTTATGTCAGACAGAAATGCTTGAACCCGAATACGATGCCGGTGCAATCTCGCTTGGCTGCTTATGCTAATCCTGTGGCCAATAGAATGTAAGTTTGCTTAGTACTTGGCGGATGTCTCTGTGCAAACAAGAGCTGAAAATCGCACGATGCGGATGGCAGCTCTCCCGGCTGTGGCAGAGTAGATTGCGAGGCGTAGGAATTTTGGATCATGAATCCTTCACCTGACATCCATAAAGCTCACGAATTCCCCTTCAGTGTATGGGATTTTGACCAGAAAACAGAACTAAGTGCAAAGAACAAAATAGGAAGATTCCCACCATGCCTGCAGAAATCGTCATGAACGCCACTATCCCGGCCCACCCCTACTTCCCCGCGGAGGCTGTACTCCCAGGCTACGTTGCCAACACGTTTGGCGCGCATGCTTTGCGTGGTATGTTTGCCGCAGGGGCAACCGCCATCCTCATACCGACATACCGCATCATCAAAAGAACAAGCCCGAATCTTCCTAATGGCGAGGTCGCCACGGCACTGTGGTTCACTCTAAGCGCCTTTATCCATCTCTTCTTCGAAGGTCAGTCATCCATGCTCGAGCCCCTAGCTGTAACCTAGACCGTCATATGAACCACCTCGACTAAAACCTGATCAGGCTACTTCTCATACAATCAATCAAGCATGCCAGCATCCCTACACATCTTCGGCCAGCTCTGGAAAGAATACTCCCTCTCCGACTCCCGCTACCTGACCCAGGACTCCTTCATCGTCTGCATGGAGACCATCACCGCATTCTGCTGGGGTCCGCTGTCCTTCGTGTGCGCATACTTCATTGTCACCGGGCATCCCCTCCGCCACCCTCTGCAGATCATCATAAGTCTTGGGCAGCTCTACGGCGATGTCTTGTACTTTGCGACGTGCTCCTTTGACAAGCTCGTTGCCAAAATGATTTACTGCCGACCTGAAGACTTTTACTTTTGGTGTTATTACGTCTTCTTCAATGCCTTTTGGATCATTATTCCTTTCTATCTCATTATCAAGAGCTGCGCGGAGACGAGGCGGGTCTTTGCAATGGTTGCTCAGTTGGAGAAGAGCTCTTTGAAGAAGGACATGTGATCCCTGTCCGGCAGGAACTGCCTTGGCAGTTTTGCAACAGCACCGGAAGCTGAGATTACATGAGAAAATAGAGAAGGCGAACACGGTTGTTGGCATCGGAAAGCCGCCTGCCGTTATCAGAAAAGTTATGCCAATACACCTAGCAGGTCGAGCTAAGAATTCAGACATCACGGGAATTGCCTAGTTCTAATGATAAAAATTACTATTTTTCTATGATTATATCTATGTACTCATGATCTCATAATTCAGTGTCATGTCTCTTCCAATCTAAGGCGCGAACTTGAACAGCGTCTCAAGCTGCGAGGAGCTGTAGCCAGAGTAAAGCGCAAGCTGCAACAGGATGCGCGACTTCTGGGGGTTCAAGTTCCAGCCACCATACGTGTTAAGGGCATCGTCATCCTCGACAAATCCACCCATGGTTCTGCTAGAGACAACAATCTGCGTGCCATTCTCCTGCGCCAGGGTCTTAAGCGCGTTACGGCCGGGCGTAGTCCACCCACCGGCACCCATACCGGCAAGAACGAGACCCTTGGCGCCGCTGGCTACGGCGGCGGTAGCGAGAGCAGGGTTAAGAGCCTGGTGGCCGAAGAGGATGTCAACCTCGGGAAGCGCGGAGGCCTCGGTGACGTTGAAGTAGGCGCGGCCGAGGGGCAGGACCGGAGGGTAGTAGAAGACGGGCTTGATGTCGAGGAAGAAGCCAAGGTAGCCCTGCTCGACGGCCTTGAAGGTGTCGAGGGAGTTGGAGTGAGTCTTTGTGGTGTAGTAGGCGCTGCCGATGCGGTCGTTAAGGACGATCATGGTGCCGCGGCCTGCGGCGGCGGGGCTGCCGGCGAGGGTGACGGCCTCGAGGAGGTTGATGGGGCCGTCGGCGCTGATGGCGGTGGCGGGTCTCATTGCGCCCACGACGACGACGGGCTTCTCGCTCTTGATGGTAGCGTCAAGGAAGAAGGCGGACTCCTCCATCGTATCGGTGCCGTGGGTGATGACTGCGCCCTGGCAGTAGGGGTCATCGAGGGCCTCTTGCACGAGGCGGGTGAGGTTGAGGAGGATGCCGGGGGTGATGCTGCCCGAGTCCACGTTGGCGACCTGCACGCCCTTGACGTTGGAAACGTTCCACAGCTCCGGGACGGCGGCGATGAGGATGTCGACGCCGAGAGCGCCGGCTTGGTAGCCTGTGGTCTGGGCATTTGAGGACGCTGAACCTGCGATGGTGCCGCCCGTGGCGAAGATTGTGATGTTGGGCAGGCTGGCGTTGTAGTGCGTCTCGCGGGTAGAGAGAAGGTTGTATGCCGGGAGCGGGGCCGGGGCCGCGAGCCCGAGAGCCAACTGAGAAGCTGCGAGGAGGAGGTTGCGAGTCTGCATCTTGGCTGATTGTCGTGCTGATGGAAAGTCACCGAAGTTGCGAGTGGCTTCCTAGAGGACAATGGGGGCTATGAGGAGAGGGAGATGCTCTGAACTGCTCTGCTGGCTGGTCAAATAACGAAACTTGGCGGCATGTTTACTTCGTCTTATATAGCGGTCCTTGCAGTGAATACGACTTATCGCGAGAATACATGACTGTAGCCAAGGCGATAAGAAACAATTCGAATTCCCATGGATTCCGGTGTCAATATCCGGCTTGTGGGAAAAATCACTCGCCCGACCCTTCCATGCCCACGCTAGAAACCATGGAAGATGTCCCAATTGACCAATACTCTGGAGAATCATCATCGACCTTATCTCGACGGCTTGGGTCCTATCACACGTGGGTTTGGGCTCCGAATGCGCTCGAGGCTAAGGCAGGCGAACGCTGGTTCCGTGCTCTCGGGTTTTCTCTTATCAGCTCGGCAAAAAAGTGACCAGTGCCGTCATCGGCAGAGCCATACCGACCTAGTGGTTAAGTCCTGGGATGGTCTCCATCTTGGGCCGCTTTGGTGTGTGGGCTCTCGAGTCTCCCCCGTATTCAATGTTTGTCAGCCTGTGTTGGGATGTGAATGGACGAGGAAAGGCCTTATCTGATACTTATCTTGATAGCTGGAGGAGATCAACTGGTCTGGGCAGAATAAGATTACGGCATAGCAACAGACCCCAACCCGGGGAATTGGCTAGTTCATGCTTATTGCTGCGGTTTATTGCAGCATTGCATGGCGGCCCCGGATCATTCTATGGGGTTGACATGTCTCTGCGGGGCCCGACGGGGCCCAAAGGCGTAAAAATGACTCGTCGGCTGGCTGGGGGTTCCTCGGATTCGTTTGATAACGGACGGGAAACATTCCCAGCCCCCCGGCCCAAGGTTCCGGTTCCGGCGATCCGCTCCATTAACAACGATATCGAACCAATTTACTCAAAGGTTTGACATGCATAACAGACGTACATAGTACGTTGGCAATCATACAGCGGGAACATGAGCTACGGTATGATTCAATGGGAGCCAAGGTGTGCCTCTTTCGGATAGGTAGCCGATTTCTTTGGGGCTTGGGTGCTTTGCTTGGAATGTCCCGATCTGGCACGATTGACTAAGACTCTCAATTCCAATGACAACTATCATTCGTGTTTACGGCATCCCACTGCTAGACTGTAGTTGAGCCTTTGTGTGGCTGTACTCATATGAGGGAAGGTCCAAGGAGCCAGCGGCAGCTAAACGCGCACTACATATTAGCCGCATGTACACAAAGCATCTGCCAAAAAGTCAAAATATTCTGCAGTTAAGATGTCATCTGTTTGTCATATTGATGACCATGGTCTCTTGGATCGATATCATTGAGGGGTATTTCGGACATACTCCAGCTTGAATATTGCTGGTGCACATAAGCAGGAGAAGTGGACCATCGTGAGCATATGTAGACTGCATCCGGACTCGAATTGAACAGCTCGTAGTCAATTCAGCAATGCATGCAATCACAATTTTCTCAAGAGTGTTTCTTATCTATTGATAAGCCTTAACATTCCATAATTGTAGAGCAGACGACCGGGAACGTATTATTTCACTTGCCTGACCTAGGCTGTAGCTTGATTGTTGTCTAAGGTTTTATCAGTGAAATTCTCTGTTGCAGTTTATATCTTCTCCTTCCCCGATTTTTTCTCATCAACACCGTTACTTGCCTGATGCCAGGAACGCTTTACTATTATACCCCAAGGCACGCTTCCATCACTCAAGGCGGGCGTGCTCGTTCGCAAAAGTTTGACAAAGTGAACTTGGGGATACGCGATTCCCAGACTGTGAGTTTTGATGTTATACGAGAATTGAAAAGGCGCCGAGGAGCGAGAGCGAGCGTGAGGCAATCTCAGAACAAATGAGAGAAGCTGGTTTTTACTACTGACTGAATCGGAACTTCCGAACTGCTGGTCAATTGTGACCTCGTTCGTTTCAATATCCCTGGAATGATCTGCCCTTTGCGCGGTATCTCCTCCTATCTGATTCGGGACACGATGAGAGAAATGATTGGCAAGTACTAAATGAAGAATGAAGAAGGTTGACATAAAGTTGGTTCTGTCAGCTTAGCGGCTCTCAACTCCAACTAGACTGTTCGTGCTTAGCAGCATTGAAGCTTCGGTTCTGGTCAGCTCTAATTGACACTCCCGGTCTTGCAATAGGCAATCATCATTTCATTAGAGAACTCAGATAGATAAGACCAAACTTAACATTGCAGCAACAATCTCACCCCTCAATTTGGAAATCGCATTGAATGAGTTTGTGGACGTCAGAGGGGTTTGCTACTTGTCCTTGCATGAATGATGCTTTAGCTTGTACGACCAAACCGCTGTTCAAGTAAGAAAGGCGCTACGGGCAAAATCATTGTTCTCAAAGCTACTTGTGCAGCTCTCTGGCAGTGAAGAAGTCAAGTCACTCATTCTGACCCATCAACAATCCAAGCTGTAGAGTACTCAACCTTGAGGCACCGTAGCCTGTGTGACCACGCCGTCTCTCAGTGCCTGCAAGGGGTTTTTTCGCTCAGATGTTTCCTTTCTTCCGCCATGACATTGCGAAGTTCAACAAATTCTGGCCTTGGCCTTCTCGTCAGGTGGCCCGTATCGGGCTTCTCGAGGCACGATCTTCTCACGTGGGTAAATCAAAACTCAAAAGTTAGGATTCGTGTGTTTGCATTCTAGCTTCCAATCTCATATGCGGCGTATCAAGCGTGAAGTGGTTTACTCACCTAATTTGTACACCGTGATCTCACCTCTCTACACCTCACTTCACCTACGACATCTCGTTGGGCTATCTAGTTGAGTCGCAATATCAACTTCGGGAAGGCACGACTCACATTCCGTCCAGGGCCAGCTCCTTCCTCCCTCGATGTAGACGTATATTCATCTGAAAATCTTTACGTTCACCGCTCTCTCACCGCTTTAGTTACCCAAAAAGGAAATAGAAGCAAGCAAGTCCCGTGATCTCCCTCTTCGTCGCCGGGCTACACGAGTATCTCTCCTCAGCCTCCCACCACGCAGCCCTGATTTTTGTTTTCTCCCCCCACAAACCAGAACAAAGAAGCACTTCACCGTCAGTGCCTCCTTGGACGAAGCTTCCCTTCTCACCCCCTCACTCTTCCTCCCTCATCGACTCCTCATCTGGCTCTCTCTTTCTCTCCCTTTCCTAAAATCCCAATCATTAATCATTGTGCGACTTGGCTTCCTTCAAATTTCCTTACGCAAAGCAAAAGTACAAGCTCTAGACTAGAGACACCGTCTCGCGTCCCTAGTCTCACGATGCGAATAATTCTCGCGCCAGTCCTTGCCTTTGCGGCGGTGGCTCTCTCGCGCGCCGTCCCCGAGCATACTGCTTCTGAGCACATTATACTCGAGCAGACCCGCGCTGAGGTTCCTGCTCCTGTCGTGGAGTACAGCACCATCGCTTACAAGGCAGCTAACGGCTCTGATGTCGTGATTCACGTCGCTCCTGGCGTGTTCATGGCTGACGACGTCTCGAAGCTCCCCGACGATATTGGCAAGCACTTCAAGATCAAGACGGCGCCTAAGCTTATGGAGCTTTGCACCGTCCGTGCCAGTCAGAAGGATAATGACAACAAAGGCACTCCTCGTCGCGATGATTGCCAGGCCCTCTACGATTTCTGTCACAGCCACCCCGTCTTCTTCTACTTCGACAACAAGATCGACCTCAACCGCTGGGCCGAGGTCGCCTTTGTAGGTTCCTGCGCCTACCGCACTCGCACCGTCCACCACAACGTCGTCTTTTCAAGCGGCGACATGGCCAACTTCCTCGACATATCTCTGAGCCGCAAGGCCTGGACCGACAAGGGACGCATGTCTGCTTCTGGTGAGGCTGAATGCACTGTCTATGAAGGCGATTTGGGCATTGCTCCTGTGTACTGGAGACTTCAACAGCGCGGCCCTCTCGATGAACCAACCTTCAATCTGGGCAACGATACCTTCATTCCGAACAACAACAGCACCGCCCTTAAGATTCGCGACACCGAGCATGAGGCGCCTCTCATTGTCCAGTCCTTCGACGACATCCCCAAAAACACCTCCGCCTTTAGTTCCGGTCGTGGGAATGCCCACACTGTCACTGACACCGACATCGGTATCCCCTCCAAGAAGGACGACGAACCCCAATTCGACTTGACAATCGGTGGTCCAAAGGAAGGTCCCTACTGCGATGCCATGTGGCTTTCCGCGGATTGGCAAGAGTCTGGTCGCCCCCTCAGAAGGGACTGTGGGAAGCTTCTCGACTTCCTCAAGTCCAACACAGCCAAGGTCGCAGTGTTTGGCGACCAATACTACGAACTGGTTCCGATCGCCGCCCACGACACTTGTGCCGTCGGCTTCCGTCCCCTGACCACCGACAACGTCACGTTCACCGGCTTCGACATCGCTAGCTTCCTTGAGCGTATGCTTCTTTGGGACGGAGCTCAATCCGGATCTGACTACATCCTTGGTAAGATGGGCGCTATGTGTGGCTTTGCGAAGGAGACTCACTTGAAGCACATGGGCGAGTTCCATCTCATCTACAGAGACAGCAATGCGCCTAAGGGCCACATCCCCAGAGACTACAAGGAAAGCAAGCGGGATCTCATTTCCGCCATTGCCGTCCCAGAGATCGCGGAGAAAGGTGCGATGATGGTCAAGTCTGGATCTCCCGAAGACATGGCTGCTACAGCAGAAATGGCCATGATCCTTAGCAACACGGATGAGTCACTGAACTGGGTCGATTATACCGTCACCGACAGCAACGGCGTCAACATCACAGCCCAGCTCAACGACAACTTCCTCAGCACTCATCTCGCTGACAGCAAGGCACTTGGCACCAGACTGGAGAGACACGACACGCCCCTTGGCCCTTCCAAGCGGTGCACCGGCCGGATCACGTTCTGGGGCGGCGCCAAGCCCGACTCGCCCCTCATCGCCGACTGTGTGAAGCTCCGCAACTTCATGTCTATCCGCCGCTTCCGCTTCCAGTTCAGCAGAGACGAGTTCCGAAGCACCAATGCTACCCTCCTTGCCCAAGTTGGAACCTGCCGTATCGCTTGGTTGCCTTGGGGCCAGGATACCACCGTCGGCAACATGGACCTCGACATCCTCTTCACCAGGGCCTTCAAGCTGTACGACCCCAGCCAGACCCGAATGCGTCTCTGGGGCGGAGAGCACTGCGACTTCTCTTGGCAGTTTGGTGAAAAGTATGCCCAAAAGTTCTACATCTTCTGAAAGCTGTAGGTCGACAGTAATGAATCAGAATTGCATACGGTCGAAAGTTGGCCTGGCTCTGTTTGCTTTTGGTTGGCTATGCTATTGGCCTAGGATTTGCGTAAGATGATCAAATGGATTGATGAATCAGGACATGCGGCTCTATGCCATAGTACATGGAGTTCCGATAGATGAGATAGGAGATAGCCCTAATAATCCATTGACTTCCCGCGAGTACATTCAGATATCTTCCACGATGACTGGTTTGCTTGAGATGTTGTGGGTGTGGACCCTTCGGAACTTTCTCGCTCAATCAAATTATCGTGGCTCGACGGCCCACGTGATGGGATGCCTGAATCCTACAGGATCACTCGATGGCAACATACAACAGCCATCTGACCGCATCCCGTCTAGATTTGGTGAAGAGAGAACTTCGATAATCATTTTCTCAAGTTAGCGACCATTCTTGAGTCATTGCCAACAATTCGGCGTCGCGATTCCGCTGTCGCTAGGTTCACGATGGCTCCTGATATCTTGCCCAACTTTGCTAGAGTGTGAGTGACCTTCTACTGAGTTTCATCCATATGCTACTGCTACCCTCTTTCCCAAGCTCCCCATCCGTCATCGCCCGGATGATTGTAATCTTGTGGATGATGACAACGACAAGCTACCGGGATATGAAAAGGGGACTACCTACAGATGACTACTCAGAACATGACATCCCCTTCTCTACAATTTACTAACTAAAGTCATTCAGAGCCCTTAGTATCTTAAGCCTCATCTCATTTACACCGCAATATCACCGACTCCGTGAACAAGGCCACTGCAACGGCCATTCACTCTACTACGTGCTCTTCAACCTCCTGAGCGCCACTGAACAGCTCACCATTGGTCTCTTTCTCAACATCAACAATGGCGCATCTCTCCGGCCCGACGCCTTTGTCAATACCCCAGCCACAGCGGGCGACTGGCTCAATCTCAGCCAGCTGATGATTGTCTGGCTTTGTTCTATCTACTTGTGAGGGTCCTGAAGATTGAAAAGCGATTGCAAACCTGTCTATGAGCTTGGGCTTACCCCTGTCCCCCTAGGTTCACTCTGTCTATTCGGAATGCGTCTCAAAGCCACGAAAGAAGAATCCAAAGAGGAGCCGCCATCACAATCTTCGTCATTTTTCTTTCCTTCAGCATCATTCCAGTCCTCATAGACGCCAGTCTGCCATCATCCCGATCCGAACCACGTCGATGGACCCAGGATATCTTCGCTTTGCTCCATTACGTCCTCCTCATCCCACTGTCCACCGCATTCATCATCGTCGCCGCCATTGCACAAGCACGCGAGATACGCTCTCGAGGTGGCGACGCAGGCGCCCTTAGTCTTCCTGGTCTCACTTTCCAATGCATCACCTTTACTCTCGTGGCGATATCCTGGGTTTTTCGCGTCAAGTACCCGCCGTACTCGCCGTCTTGGGTCGAGTGGTATCGGTTGATTGGATGGACTGTGGTTAATGATAGTCTTATTGGATGTGTGCGAGGTTTCCTGCTGGTGATAGCCCTGCGCGAAGGCATGGATGAAGGATGGGGGTCATTTGAGAGACAGCCTTTCTTGGGTTTCTCGTGAAAATCCCGTCGCGAATCGGTACTCTCATATTATCAACCGTCTTGGGGTTCGAGAAGACGTAGTTCACATAGTCATTGAGGTCCAGCCCTCACATACTCATCCTCATGATCCTCAAACATCATCAAAATCTCAAAAGTTCTCCATCCCCGCGGATCGTGCACAGAGCTTTGATTTCCCATGGTCATCCTACGCGACTCTTGGCGTGCTAGGGTGTTTGTTTCCGCAAGTTAAACAAAGCCTGGCTGACTTTTGTTTCCAACCCCTCAGTTGCAAGTCCCCGCGCAACGTCTTGGCTAAAAGTCACCTTCCGAATAGAGATGCTCTTGGCGCATCATCGACTCGGCGCATTCGAGATGACATTCAAATAATGTTTTCACATCTTTCAAGACATTATCTCTCTCCGTCGGAACTCTCGGCTTTACATTCACCATGCCTAATGAGGAGACAACGTAGTAGGCCTCGAGCTGCACAAGCCGCGACAGAGATGGTAGAGAAAAACCGATACCGTCCTGGAAATTTGGACGAGCTGATAGCCAAGTGAACAGTCCCTCGCCTTGTCAGCACAGACGTTGGTCTTGGATAGATACCGCCGCCGTGATTGGTCAATGGCTCTACAGAGCTGCAGATCTACCTTCACGTATGGTCCGAGGAACTTTTTACGCCCTACTAACTCAAAAGTCCTCTTGTTGGCTTCCCTTCAGCATTTAGGGCGCTCAACTCACCGCCAACGAGCGAGCTAAGCTTTCCATAATTTCCAGCTTCCCGTTATAGTTCTCGGCATACATGAGATTGAGTGGCGCCGCTCTTGGGACCATTGCCGCAGTTGCGCTTGAATACAATTACCCCTCAACTGGAGTCACTTCTCTGCCGAGCTTCAAATATCATTCCGTACGGATGTCAGCAGTCGTGACATCCTTGTAATATGCCGCTTGGTGAGGAGATGAGCTACAGCATCTCATTGATGCATCGGCCCACCGCCTCGGAAGATTGGGCAAGTATATAAGGGCCTAGACGACCCAGTTTGACCCATTACAGGAGGACTCTAGTTAAGTGTTCATCGTCATCAGCTGCGGAGCCTTGCTGTCACCATGCGCCTGACTTCTCTCCTCGCGGCCCTTGCCGCCTCCTCGGCCGCCGGCTCGTTTGTCGAGCCTCGTGACCCGAACAAGTTGTTCACGCTGGAAATTGCCCCAGGCCAGACAGTCACCGTCACAGAGGAGGAGAAATGGGAGATGATGGATGTAGGTGACCACCGTTCTTCATTCCCGCGAGCGCAGCTAACACTTCTAGAAACGCGTCCACTTCTTCGACATCACAGAATGGTCAGATGTCCCCGCCGTCGCCTCCTCCGCAGACTTCAAGCTTCTCGCCGCCCTTCCCTTTCCAACGCAGATGAATCAGACGTGCCACGTCAACGCCCTGATTCCGAAGCTGAACAAGGACAACATGCGCGCGCATCTCGAGCGCTTCTCGTCCTTCCACAACCGATACTACCTCTCCAAGACGGGCGTTGAGTCTGCAGAGTGGCTGTATGGCCAGATTAGCGCCGTCTTGGATGTTGCGGGACACCCTACGGCCAATATCCGCTACGTGCGTCATACCGCGTGGTCGCAGCCCAGTATCATTGTTACGATTCCCGGGCGCAACCAGCGGACTGTTGTCTTGGGTGGACATCTTGATTCAGTCATTTCGGGAGATCGTGGCGCTGGCCGTGCGCCTGGTGCTGGTAAGTTCCAAACTCTCGATGTCAATGCTTCACGATCGATGGGGGAGAAGAGACTACTAATGCCACTGTACCAGATGACAACGGCTCCGGATCCGTGATGATTCTCGAGGTCCTTCGTGTCCTCCTCTCCGATCCGAAGATCGCGTCTGGTGACATCCTGAACACCCTAGAGTTCCACTGGTACGGCGCCGAAGAGGCCGGCCTTCTTGGAAGCCAGGATATCTTCACCCAGTACCGTGCCTCTAACCGTCAGGTCGTGTCAATGCTGCAGCAAGACATGGTTGGCTATGTCGGTCGCGATGGCGTCGAGAGGTTCGGAGTGGTTACGGACTGGGTAGACCTCGACCAGGTTGCGTTCATGAAGCGCGTCATTGACACTGTGAGTCACTTTTTGTCCTTTATACTCTTATAGCCTGTCTCCATGATAAGAATGCAAAGACGTGCAAGCGCTGATCCACGTCTTTTTCAGTACACCGATATCCCTTACGAGGAGACCGTCTGCGGATATGCCTGCTCCGACCACGCGTCTGCCAACCGCAATGGCTATCCGTCGTCATTCATCTTTGAGACACCTTTTGGCAACCATAACCCGTACATTCACAGTCCAAACGACACGATGGAGCATGTCTCGTTCGATCACGTCGTGCAGCACGCGAGGATGGCGACCGGATATGTGTACGAGCTGGCATACTGGCCCTTTGCATAATGTTCAAGGTGGGCAACCATCGAACGAATGCCTCGAAGGCGTCGGATCTTCTTAGGACGTTGAGGCATAATGAAGATTTTGCCTAGGTGATGACGCATGTAGGGTAGAGAAATCAATAATGATAAGTGCAATTTAGTCACAGACTCGATCAATTCGCAAAGGCAAATTTTCTGATGATGGGACTCGAAATCATGAATTTCACCATCACAGGTCGTGGCTGAAATGTTCTGACCAAGACCATAAGCCGAAAGAAATGAGCTATCTATGGCATTATGTAGGACCACCAATTTCGAGCTCGCAACCTTTGCAGGACCCAATTATGCGTTAATACTTGCTCCACTAGATCATGTACACTTCAGACGCCGCTCATGCCTTCCTCTCACGATTTTCGTCCTACAGCCTTGGCCGGGTAATTGGGCGGCAGGTGTATTTTCGTGCGTGTTCAGTGTGACCAATGGTGCCTCAGCTCCCCTTCGTAACCTGCCTTGCTCAGCCACGAGGCATGAGTAGCTTTCTCTATTATGCAGCACTTTGGGTTCTCTGCCTTTCAGGTAGTATAAGATGATTTCGGAAAAGTCGAGTTGAGGCAGGAGGTCATCAGAATCATAATTTTGAGACTAAGTCAGAGTCAACTTGTCTTATTCACTGATCTATTTAAGAACAAAGAAAGCATGCTAGCATCCTCCAGTGAATCCAATCCGAATGCCCTTATTTGGGGCAGCCAATACCCCAGCCGGTGGTAGTGGAGCAGCAGTCGGCATCCTGTGATATTAAGTGTGAGTACTTATCCATATTGAACCGGCCTCCTTTAGGGAAAAAACTTACGCAAGTCTTGGTAATCGGGTTGCCTCCGAGCATGACATTCTCGCAGAAGCTGGCACTCTGCTCAGCGCAGTAAGCGGCGCTGGTGCCACGGGCAGTGCCGCCCTTGTTCTGGTTGGTGCAAGCCTTCTGGCCCTTGCCCCAGCAGCAGTTGTCGAGGACGGCTTCGCCGTTCAACCAGCTGTAGATGCGGCACTGTATTGGCTATTAGTAGCTGGGACAAGACATGGTTTCACTGAAGTGAAAGACTCACAGAGGCGGCGAGAGTGCCGGAGGTGTAGGCAAGGCCGATGAGAGCGATCTTGGAGAACTGCATGATGGAAGATTTGAAAAGGTTGAAAGTTGCGAAGTTGAAAACGAAGTGAGTGAGAGTAAGATTGTTGAGAGAGTGTGTTGATAGTGAGAGACTGTGAGTTGACTGTGTGAGTGTGGTGATGAAAATAGTTGGATTCTATGGGAATTTGTCACTTACTTTATACCAAGTGAAATGCCACAGTTGATGCTCGAAGACGGCATCGCCGGCTCATGGAATGAGTATGTGTACGATTCGGTTTCGGATTCGAGAACAGACCATTCATGATGGTCTCTAAAAGAACGCTACAGACTCTACAGAATAATCAAAGAAGCGCAAAATGCAATCAATACGGTGCGTCTCAAAGTAAGCCTACAAACCTAACATAATGGAGTAGGCAAGTAGAGTCTGTAGGCCAAAGATTCAAAGCCGCTAGTGTAAGGCAGCTGAGCTGTATCAAAGGGTAAAAACGCCCCACAGGCTGCACGGATGACAACGAGTCACAATATTATCCGCAAGAAACCATTTACAAGTGAGCGTCTAGGCAAGTACTCAAGCCGAGTCAGTCTCATTAGATGAACTCGGAAGCCGATCATGTCCGTCTTGAGTTGATTGACAGCGCATACCAAGGCGGCTATGCGGGGATGCCGAGCAGGAGGTGGGATGCCTAGCCGTATCCTCACAAGTAAAGACGAACTGGATCTTCAAGTCAGTCCAAACTTTGTTCGTCTAGTAACGTGACTGAGATGATAGAAATGTTGAAATTGCCTATTTAGGACACGTAAATCGAACGATTGGACCCCCGCTTAGTTATCACGGAGCCATGACTCGACTACCGCTTGGGCATCCGAAACCGACCATGACACGGCATTCTATGTAGATGCGAGTTGAATTTACCTCACGGGATCTGCACTTTAGACGGCAGACCAAGGTATAAAGAACAGGCGTATTCATTAATAGCTCATACTCGGGCCTTCTGGTGGCTCGACAAGTCGTCGCAGGGCTCGCAAATGCCCCACCATCTGGCCAGAGCTTCGGCACATCACCGTAGCTTGACTAGATATCCCTGACAATTGTCTCTTGACTTCAGATCGTATCTTCAGATGAATTTGGGATACCAACTTATCAAGCTTTTGTGATGGAACGAGGCTAAGCATCCATCGTCTTTACCGTGGTTGTGTTGGCCTAAGAGAATCCCGACTCAGCCATAGCGCCACGATCTGTGTGTCTTTTCCAGATTTTGGAAATGAACTTGTAAACTGCGTACCTTAGTGCTTTAAGATGAAGAAATACCCTCGTGTATATAAGTCATCGACTTGGCTCTCCTTTCATCATCTACTTTCCTAACTCATCACTCACAATCATTACAACACAGTCAAACTCGACAAATCTCACTCACAGTCTCTCACTACTACAAGATTTCTTATATCTTCACTTTTTCACCCATTTTTCAAAATGCAGTTCTCCAACATTCTCTTGGCCGCTATTGCCACCGCTAGCTCCACCGTCATGGCTGCTCACGTATGTGCTTGGCAACGTGCCTCAATAAGATGATATGGGCACGCTAACAAGCTGCAGTGCGCGATCGGAAGCTCTGTTCGTACTGACTGCTGCTGGGGAGGCAATGATGGATACAAGTCCTGCCTGCGACAGAACAGCAACCGGGTGTGTACACCTCTTTCGGTCAATGATTAAAACAGTACTAACGGACAGAATAGTACTTCTGCGAGGCCGATACCGCCAATTACTGCACCAATGTCAAGGGACCCAATGGGGCTATGGTGTCTACTACTTGCGTAAGGTGCAACACTGATTCGAGATGAGCTAGTTCTTACTGACCCAATACCAGGATGCTGACTGCTGCAACACTCTCAACGGCTGGGGAACCGGCTGCCCCAAATAGATAGACTATGAGGAGACATGATCTAGCGGATTGAGATTGGTTCAAATTAGATAGAAGGAGATGGTCATGACATATCTAGCAGATTACAAAGAAATGACATTCCTCGCTCTATAGAAACTTCACCTTCAAGTACCCCGGCGGAATCAAGTGACAGACTTCCGTACAACATCAAGCTCTCATTTCTCTAAGAGGAAACTCAGTAATTACACAACAGATGCATAGCAAACAAATTGGTTCAATGAAACCTCTAGTAAAGTAGCATTTTACACAAATGATTTCCGACAGTAATCAAGACAACAAACATCAGACTTTAACTTGAGTTGTCACCAAATTATCCAGACGAGTCTGTGCAATAGTTTTCCACCATGTCCAAATTTCGCTTCATTCTTTGTCTATCATCACCACCCCTTACAGAACATCGCCTCTTGGCAGGAGTTAAGACTACAAGAAAGTTCAATTACTCTTGAAGGCATTCTTTCGCCTACCCGATGAGGCTCTACCATTCAACAACTCGGGCTTGGTATGCGGGGTTCACTTAGATTTCATCGCTGTCCCTATGTGAACTACCCCATAAAATAGACTCTGCAATATGAAGCAGCTATCAACTGACAGCCGTGCTTCCGTGCTCGTAGTCTCACATTAAGCTATTGTTCCCTGCAAAGCTAATTTGTGTGCGTCGGAAGCCAAATTTGTGTCAACGGCCTGGAGCAGAGGATGGCCCGTGATGGTGTATGCAAGTCAGGTACGGATAGATCTTAATCAACCCAGGTGCTCGGTATCGCGCCCTCTTGAGCCGAAAATGCTTGAGTCAAGACCATCCATGCACTGCACTTGCAACTATAGCGCGGCCTTGGATTGTGGTTTTGGACCGCTGGGTGGTACCGCAGTCAGGCACGGCACCTTCACAGCCCTACGAGGTGTTGTGGAGACCGGGGTTTGATAGGAATCTATCTCGGAAGTCGTAGCTGCACTGGACTGTTAGAGAATGCACCGCCTTCTGCGAACCTAGCTCAGTCTCATTGCGTTGGCAAAACTCCTTTAGATTATCCTGTCAAGAATTGAGTATTCGTGCGTCTAATCTGGAATCGGGATCACCGAGAATATAGCCGCGTCGGGCTCATAGGAGAATCAGGAAACTCATCTACGAGGCTTGGAGGATATAAGAAGCGTTGACAACACCTTCTAAATGTCTTTTGCCTCTCATCATCCTCACATTCACACATCCAATCAACTACCAGTCTTTCACTCTTTACTATACCAACTCTCATTTCAAGATCAGATTTCGATCATCAACCTTCATTCAAAATGCAGTTCTCAGTCGTCATCACCGCCATCCTCTCAGCTGTTGCTGTTCCTGCCGTTCTTGCCGCTGAGGTAAGCCTTCTATATTTCCGAGCCTTCTCAGTCACAACCAGCTGACAATAGAATAGTGCAAAGTCGGACGCAACTACCCCCAGACAGACTGCTGCTGGGGCAAGGGCCAGAAGTCTTGCATGAACCAGAACGGCGATTCAGTCTGGTGCGCTTCCAACTCCGCCAACTTCTGCTACAACGTCATGAAGCAGGGCACCAACACTCCTGTGTCCGCCACTTGTGTAAGTCGCTGCAACTTCTTTGAGCTTAAGCTTGCTACTGATTGCTGAATAGGATGCCGACTGCTGCGATACTGTCACTGGCTGGGGTATTGGATGCCCCAAATAGACTCAGATAGAGGAGTCGGAGGGGGGGGGGGGGAGATGGAATGGATCTTTTGACTCAGAAGCCCAGCTCGATAGAGAGAAGTTTGTTGATGAGTTTTTCACATCAACGATTCCTGTCTGGGATCTGGAGTAGAGCTGAGTCCGTTAGATCGATATGAAGAATAGACATGTGTGCGCAATACTTTAGCTCAATTTCACTGAACTGCACGTCCTTTGCAAAAAAAAACATTGCTACGACGCAATTACGTTGCGTCATAATGTTCATGAACAAGTCTGAAGTAACTAACAGATGTTGAGTTGCTTTGCGACGAAAGGACTACAATGCTTGAAACAGAGTACTAAGTAATTATTGACAGCTATCGCCAAACTAGACGGCCTTACAGTTGAACTACGAAACTCCGAATACAAGCCAAGAGTCTTCCAACCTGTTTTATTAATTGTGCATCCTTGGCCAATGCGACTGTCGTTGAGAAAAGTGCAACCTCGGTTGCGACTCTAGATAGCTCATTGGCCACCACAGAATGCCAAGTTTCGACGTGTTCATACCGAACTGATCGCCAATTGTGTGTTGCGACGTCAAATGTCATCTCAACTTTTATCCATCTTAACTCCGTCATCTCGGTCAGCCATCGCCGTGGGGGTTGTAGTCGGGGTCTTTCCTCCGAATCCCAACTACATGTGTGCAACGCTGCTCGCTTGCAGATGTTTCGCGTCTCCCGCGGATACCGCACTGAGATTACCCCGCATCGCCCATTCGAGATGGATGGAATGTGTGGTTGGTCGCCTAGTGTCAGATCCTAGCCAGGGGTCTTCTTGCGGATACTCCCGGATGGTGGCGGCCTCTCAGAGGAACCCTTGTGGTTCTTCGACTGTCACCAAGAAGATGATTGTATTGTCTCGACAATGGCCTAAGTTTCTGCCACGCGGACGACACGTTGTCTGCGACTAAGCTGTCAGCCTAGCTGCAGAAATTTAGCACAGCTTCGTGTGACCGGAGAGACATTGGTGAGCTGTGGTGAATCCCTTCTGTCCGACATGAGCCAATGAATAAGCAATTACATTGCACGATGGGCCATCTGCCGGGCTTGGCAATCTTAGTGTCGGGTAAAAGACCGAGAGGATGCAATTCCGAAGAAAGTTATGCCCCTCCAAGCATAGAAGGAAATCTACCGAGAGCGGGGTGTTTGTTGTTTAGGTATGTGGTGTTGCCTAGGCCAACAGTCCTCGTCCACGTACTTACAAAACGCATCTGGCTAAACTTGGAGATTGAAAAGAGGCGCTGTCCTTCTCGGCTGGACTGGGTTGTTTCTTCTTCCAGAAATGATAAGATGGCCAAGGAATGGTGCAATTTCTACGCCCTGCATGAGACGGACCGTATCCGATTGAGTAGTTTGAGACAGCGGGGTCCTACCAGAGTGCCGCCATCACGAACCAGATCAAGCAGCGCTAGAGCACGAAATCCACTTTTGATACGAAAGAGGCATCGAGCTCCTCGAGCTGTCAGTGATAGTCTCGTTGGCGTGGGACGCATGTGATATGGAGAAATGTGCCGATTGGCCCGAGACCCCGCACCATTGCATGAAACTTTAGGTCTCATTGAATGGGACATTGTTAATCACAGCAATCTGGAAGGAGGATAAGAAATGATGATGTGGGTGGATCTCGTCGCGCTGCTGACAATGAGGGGCAAAGGGTCTTGTTGGTGCGCCTACGCAGATCAGATTCGGAGCTTCAGGTGTAGCTCAGGCAGAGCTGTCCAGGTCTTCAGGGTTCTGGGCCTTGGTCGTCTCGAATTGTATAAGTAGGAGAGCTCGCCGGCGGGGTTCAAGCTTGGGAGAGCAGCTCATCCTGTCGAAACCAAGTCTCGGCCTACGATTTGTAAACTCGATCTTCCAAGACCGTCTTCACTACCCAGAATTCCAGCTTCCGCTTCCCTATACACAGCTTCATAATGGGTATCTCCACTGAAGTCCCGCAGACCGTCGAGTGGTCCGGGAAGAGGGTCCCTGTCTACCCCATGGAGACTGTGGACTTTGGACGCGTCCTCTCCCAAGAGCCAGCTGAGCTTGAGAATATGCTCCGCATTTGCCAGCAACAGGGTTTCTTCTACCTGGACTTGAATGGCCTCGATGGCAGCAGATTCCTCGACGACCAGCAAAGGACTCTGGAGCTCATGCACCGCTACTTTGAGGCCCCTATCGAGGACAAGAACGAGCTCGGTCTCATCACCGCACATCTCGGGTAAGTGTCGGCCGCATCAATGAGACTGGAACACTCAGAAAATGCTCATGGCTCAATTCTAGATATGAGCCCGTCGGCTCACGAACGGGTGGTCTTCCCAACACCAGAGACGGATATGAGATGTTCAAGGTGAGCTTTTATCCTGAGACTCCCATGATTGTTGAACATGAGCTCCAGCTAACCTTCTCCACTCCAGGTCTCCCGTGATGAGATCCAAAGATCCGACCCCAAGTTCCCCAAGATCCTCCAGAACGATAAGGAGAAGGCAATTCTGAAGAACGCCATCTCCGGATCCAACCTGGTTACCAAGACCGTCCTCTCCGGTCTCTCCACCGCCATGGGCCTCGTCGGTGCCGCCCGTTACGAGAACGCCCACCGCAACGACCGTCCTTCTACCTCCACACTGGCAATGATGCACTACGTCCCCGCCGACCCCATCAAGGACACCCAAATCGGCCACCAGAAGCACACCGACATCAGCTCCCTCACCCTCCTCTTCGCCGAGGAGTGGGGACTTCAGATCCGCCCTCCCGGCACCAAGGAGTTCGGCTTCGTCGCTCCCAAGAAGGGGTGCGCCATCATCAACGTTGGCGACTCCCTCCGCTTTGCCAGTGGCCACACCATGATGTCGTGCATCCACCGTGTCGTCCCATACAACTCTGAGCAGCACCGCTACTCCATCGCTTACTTCCTCCGCGCCGAGAACGACACCATGTTCAAGGACAGCGAGGGCAGATACGTCACTGCTGGCCAGTGGCATGATGAGAAGTTCTACCTCTTCAAGGCCACCCCCGATATCCAGGCTCTTGCCCCCCCATCCATGTTGTACGGCGGCATGACTGCCGATGAGGAGTGGACTCCGTACGCGCAGCCGACCGCCAAGGCGCACGCGCCTGAAGTGTCTGAGGAGCTTAAGCAAGCTCCGGCTGTGAAGGAGACTTTGGTTGAGGCCCATTAAGCGGCAGCACTAGTGTAGATAAATGAGACCAAATACATGTACCTACGTTAGCTTGACTTATCACTAAGTGGGGGATTCCCCTTGAGGGATTCACAGTTGAATGAGACGGTCTATGTGATGAAAATGACATTGTACCTTTCATCAAAATTGTGAACAGAAAAGCGATCTTGTAGTACAACATAGATCCCGTATCCGATTCTTTGCCGCCTAGTTCGAGATGCCGGCATCTCTTCCCGAGATAGTCTGGCAAACACTCTCGTATTCATCATGCGGTATTTCTTTTTCCTCTGCTGTACCATCTAGGTGCACGGTGATCAGAGCGGGGTCTAAATCTAGATGGCGTCAGTGGCCAGAGTCAATCGAGGCATCCCGCCGGACGAGGAACGTATGACAGACGAAAACGGGCTAGGTACTGAGAATCCAGTAATGTGAAAGTCTATGCCACGTCTTCAAACAGATCTCTACGGCTACATACATGTACGCTCCAGTAGCTCCATGTCCTGACAGACCCATAAGGGCCACATCATCAGCTGCGGAAACAGAGCTCTGGGAGGGAGTTTAGTTTTAGTTTGGGCTGCCCGGAACTAATTTAGGCGAGTTAAGCCCTGTCCTGGATCCTTGTTGCGATCATCAAAGCCCCTTGGAGGCTGGGGACAAGGACGCCCTCACCCAAACAGACCTGGAGCCGTTATTGTTGTCCATTGTTACCAGTATGTGTCCTGTTGTCCGACTTCAAACCCACCCTATGGCTCTGTCGTCTTCCTCAGCCACCGACACCGACGACTCAAACAATGGCACCACTTGCGGGCGCCGAAAAGATGGATGAGCTGCCGCCCTACAGCCCGCCAGCGGCGACAGCGGCTGAAAGTCGCCGTGTCCTCTCTTCGTCAGTGCGGCGGCGGCATCATCCGGCTCTCCAACTTTTACCCCGCAGGTCGCGAACATTGCGCGTTCTTGGTTTAGCATGCCTCGCGTTCATCGTCTACGCGCAATGGAGACAGATTTACCCCGTGGGCGGCGTCTCCGGGCCGGAATTTACGATTCATGGGCTCTCAACTCGCCAGCTGCGAGAGGATCTGTCGACTTGCGGAAAACTGCACAGTCGACCGATTGACCCGCCTGGTTACGGGAGGACACGGAACGCCCGCTACGTCGACGGCAAGAAACCCACAGTCATCAGGAACGCAACAATCTGGGTCGGGGAGCCGGTCGAAGGGTCTGCCGACTATTCATGGATTTCTGCCGACGTGTTCATTGAGCACGGCCTCATCAAACAGGTCGCTGAGGGCATAGCGATAGCCTCTCTGCCCGGAGATGTTCTCGTCTACGATGCGGGTGGGCGGCCGCTCACCAGCGGCATCATCGACATGCACAGCCATGCTGCGGTGCACTCACTGCCAACACTACACGGCAATGAGGATGTCAGCGAGCTGTCGAAAGATATCACTCCCTATGTCCGATCCATTGACGGCATTCAGCCGACGGATCATCAACTCCAGGTGATCAAGTCTGGCGGCGTTACCACGTCGTTGATTCTTCCTGGATCAAGTAACAATATTGGCGGCGAAGCCTTTGTGATCAAGCACGCCGTCGGAGCTGCTGACGGACGCAATGAAACAAGCGTAACTGATATGCTAGCTGACCCGGATCATACCTGGCGGCATATGAAGATGGCATGTGGTGAGAATTCGAAGCAGGTCCATGGGAAGGCGGGTGAACGTGGCCCGTACAGCCGCCTCGGTGAAAGCTGGGAATTCCGTCAGGCTTTCGAGCATGCTGCCAAGTTGATTCGCGGGCAAGATGACTGGTGCCACGCCGCTGCTCAAGGTCTTGACAATGTCCAGACTTATCTCAGCCACGACCTAGAATGGGAGGCACTGATTGCTGTGCTCAGGGGCCAAGTCCATGTTCATGCTCATTGCTACACCATTAATGATCTCGAAGCTTTTGTGGATCACACGAATGAGTTCAAGTTTCCCATCCGCGCATTTCATCATGCCCACCAGACGCATCTCGTGCCCGAGGTAAGTATTCGCAAAGCCCTTGATGGTATCTCCCATTGCTGCGTCTTTTACTCACTCGTCATTCCCAAGATTCTCAAACGGGCATGGGGAAATAATCCACCAGCGTCCGCCCTCTTCGCCGACAACATGTGGTACAAAGCCGAAGCTGCTATGGGCTCAGAATACGCGGGAAAACATCTCTATGATGCTGGACTGACGCCCATCTACGTGAGCGATAATCCGGTGCTCAATGCACAGCACGTCGTGTTTGAAGCTGCGAAAGCGTACAAGTATGGTCTGCCTTACCACGCTGCACTGGCATCCGTCACCACTGCCCCAGCTGAGAGGCTGGGAATGGAGCATCGCCTCGGTAAAGTCAAGCCTGGCTTCGATGCCGATATCGTCGTCTGGGATAGTGACCCATTGAGCGTTGGGGCTACGCCAGTCCAGGTCTGGATTGACGGTACTGCTCAGTATGACGAACCAGTCAGACTTAACAAGACCTATGAGGGTACCATAGTCCCCGATGAGAATCTCAGCGAGGCTATCGTAAAGCCTCAGATCATGCAGGGCGACGTTGTCTTTACAGGAATTTCAAAAGTACTACACTCCGTAACAGTGAGTGGCTTAGCAGCCGATGGGAAAACCTACAACGTAGCCGTCTCTAACGGCAAGATTACTTGTATTGGAGGCTGCGAAGCCGAGCTCAAAGTTGCGTCTAGCCATGAAGGTAATCTAATTCACCTCAAAAACGGCCATCTTACTCCGTCCTTCATCGCCTTTGGCTCAACGATCGGTCTAAACGCCATAGACTCGGAGCGAAATACCGACAACGGTGCGGACGGGGGAAAGTTCAGTCGCGGTGTTGACGGGCTCGCCCTCGATACGGATAAACTGCAAGTTGCCCACCGCTATGGTGTCACCCGAGCCATCTCGGCCCCCAAATTCACGGCTCTCGGCACGCATCACGGCACAAGCACTGGGTTTCTCACCGGGGCTGGGACTACTATCGACCGTGGTGCCGTGTTTGCTCGCGACGCTGCTGTGCACTATACTCTCGATCTTTCCGCGAAAAGCGGGGTTGATGGAATTTCATCCATCTCAGGAGGTGTTGGCGAGCTGCGACGGAAGCTTCTCACGGCAGTCTCATCGCTCGCTGCGAATGACACTATCCTTGTGGAAGACCGATACACGGAGGTCGCGTTTCTCCGAGAAGTTGTCGAAGGGCAGATGGCACTCGTCGTTACTGTGCATAGCGCAGACACCATCGCTGCCTTGTTAGACGTCAAAAGCAGTGTTGAGGAGGTTCTTTCAGAGCTCGTAGACAGCCCGAACACGCTTCGTTTCGTCGTATACGGTGGCGCCGAAGCTCACCTGGTTGCTGACGCCTTATCTGCAGCCAAAGTGGGAGTTGTTTTGGCACCAATGCAGTCTTTTGCGGTTTCTTGGGATCAGCGACGAGCGCTTACGGGCGCGCCTTTGACAAACGGCACAAGTGTAGACGTCTTGGTTCAGGCTGGAGTTGATGTGGCTATTGGCTTGGAGGAGGACTGGATCGTGCGAGACCTTGGCTTGCTCGCGGGCGCGGCGTTCAAAAATGGCGAAGGGCGGCTGAGTGAGAAAAGTGCATTGGACTTGGTCGGAAGGAATGTGTACAGGATTCTCGGTCTAGAGGATGAACTTGAGGATGAGCACTTTGTGATACACGAAGGGAGTCCGCTTGAGATTGAATCTAGGGTGCGGGCTGTTGGTGACAGAGGACCGGGGCTATCAATTTTCATCTAGGAAGGGGTCACTATCGGGCACAACACAGAAGAATTGACTAGACATAGTGTTCGACAAGAGACGCGATTGAATGGAAGTATCCGCGACCTGTATAGGTACTCTCTTGGAATCGGTCTAAGGGGTCTTTCTAATTCGTAAAATGGGCAACGTTGTCGACCACAAGACTCTGTATCCCAGGGCCACGTACATCTTCCAACGGCGCAACGAAGGCCATTTGGCTCCAGCTCAAAAGTGTGTTACGACCCCCATACACAAACACTTCGAAACGCCCTGCGAACTGTCCATTGATCCAGGCCATGCTTCCATGGAGCACGTCTGTGACGATGGTGACGCTCGCAGGGAGCTTCGATATCGTAACTGCCTCGTGTGTCGAAGTAGACACGTTCGACCAAATCCGGCCTGGGTGCCCAGGGTCAAGCTGCATAGCATCTTGTGCGCTCACGGACCGAAGAGGATAAGGCCATCCGTCCGCAGTGAATGAGAGGCTGCCACCTTCATCTAATGCGAGAGCGGTATCAGGACCGGACAGTGTGAAAGGTCCAGTGACAGCCAGCGTCAGGGTATAGTTCATGCCCTTACTTCCATGGCCAAGGTGTACTGCCTCAGACTCATTGGTAGAACGAGACCATGAGACTAATGGCCCTTTGCATGTAGGCTTGGACTTCGTCACTATACGCTCAAGATTCTGCCCCGGTGCGAGAGGCGTGAAGAAGTCAATGCTAGGCGCAACCCCTTCGTCTACGAGCTGTGCGCCACGGCTGCCACTCCACGCGCGTGCTCCGACCAGCGCTATGCCTCGGCGCATGGCATAGTACGCCTCCAGCTGGGTAGAGGCATCCGGGCCGTTGTCGTTCCAAGCCGCAAGAATGGCACCTCTGTTTGCCGGTGAACTATCTGATAACTGCATGGTCTTGTTGAACGGGTTAAAATCCGCCGGTGTCCACTGCCACTTAGGCTCGTTGGCGAAGTTGAGCACTCGAGTTTCGTTGTAAAATTGGGGGTAGCGAGCAGGCAGAATTGGCATGTGGTCGTTCTTAAGAGACATGTATGCCCACCAGTCCTCGGAGTTGATTATATCGTAGTCATTGTTTGCTAGCAGAACCGGGTCCGATTCGCCGTACTGCCAGTGCTGAATGACTACGTCTTTGGAGATAGTCTTGTTTTCGGATGGCTCGTTTGTTCCCCATATCCGAATTCTCTTACCGGTAGTGGAGTTGATGAAAGAAGACATCTCGTTCACAAAGCCAATGTAATCGTCAGCCAGCGTCGCATCGTATTCGTCTGCGCCGACATGAACTTCCTTCGTCTCGAACCAGGGAAGAAACTCCGACCAGATACGCTTGACAGTTGGGATGGTATCCGGATGAGACAAGTTGAGCAAGTCGCGCTTCGTCAATGAGAGCTCGGGCTTCCACTTGGTGAGGTAGAGGCAATGCCCTGGTGCTTCGATCTCCGGGATAACAGTTACACCTCTTGACGCGCAATGACTCTGAAGATCGGCAAAGTCTTCTCGGGACAAGGTCTCGTTCTCCCGACCGTGAAGGATCGGCAACAAATTCTCATCTTCCGGCCGCAGCGAGAAGTGGGAGTAGACATCTTGCCATGACGCGTTCTGCCCGCGGTTGAGCGGGTAGTTGTCGCTGAGGTGATAGTGAAACTCGCTCATCTTGAAGAAGGAAGCGAAGCTGCACAGCTCCTTGAGGAAAGCGGGCGCGTACCACTTGCGTCCGGCATCGAGCATAAAGCCTCGCGTGGCATAGGCCGGCGCGTCAACCGATCGCCCTGTGGGCAGAGTCCCGTTCCCTACCAGCAGGAGCTGGAGCAAGGTTCTGGTCCCCCACCACATCCCCCGCGCGCCTGTTCCGCCGATGAACGCGCCAGACGGGGAGACGACGAGCTCATAACCTTCTGACGTAGGATTGCCATTTTCATAGGTGAGCGACGAGGTGTTGCTGGTGAAAGAGCCGAGAAGAATGCCACTGGCGTTAGTGGGGTTGGGGAGACGATCGACGCGCTGTAATGTCCAGTTGACGCCTGTAAGCTCGCTAATGTCTTGTTGGAAGAGCTTCGCAAAGTCGTGGCCGCTTGGTGGAATTAGAGTCAAGCCATCTGTATCGGCTTTGGAGGCTAAACTTTCCTCGATGTAGATGGTCTTTGGGCTTTTATTGACGTGCCACACAGTGCCTGGAGAGGATTCCGAAGTTCGGAGGGTGGGAGGGAGAAGTTGGAGACCCCCTGCTAACACTGGAGTGCAGAAGAATGCCGTGATGAGCTGCAAGAGCGCCATGACTTGAACTTATTTCGGCGCAGGTTGATGATATAACCTGCCCTCTTCGAACACTTCCAATGCACCTCCATTACATTGCCATTAGGATGATTGACCATTTATCCAGGAAAGCTATATATGTCTTGGTTCGTATCTCGGCTTCAGTGTTATCACCCCTCACTTCATCTAACTTTCAGAGATAGATCAGCAGAGCTGCCCCGCAAATTAACGGTCTGATGTAACAACGCATGCTGTGCTATGGTAACGTAACCGAAATCTCAACCGGGGGTTGGTTGCCCTCCGTCCCTTGCTTCATACCCGCAGTGAGCAACAAGCCACGGGTTGCCCACTGGCCTCCGAGTTCTGCCAAATCGATGGTGATTGCGCCCAATATCAATGCATCCGATGAGCGTCGGGGAACGGCTGGTCTTAGATGAAGTTAAGACCATGGATGTGTCTAGATAAAACGAGATAGATTATTCAATTGATTTCAAAGCGCTAGATAGTAAGATCGCGTCCCACCAGGGATGATCACGGCACGAGTACCTTCAAGATCACAGGAAGTGGTTGGAATGGGATCAAGCCTAAATCCGGATGATGTAAAAGTTCAGTACAATTTACGATAATATATTGGGCGACAAAAGCGTGTATTTTAGTACTCAGTGCAACGCTGGCAACTGGAAGTTGTCTTTGCGGCATGCTAGTCGCGTTCAATATCTGGAAAGCCGAATTAGCATTCATGGACTTGGATGGGAGAAAGGCACTGGAGACTTACGAAAAGTTCTCCTTGTAGAACCAGACCTCACTGGCACCACCTCCGCCTTGCAGAATGCTTTTCTGGGCTTCGGCCGCAACTTGAGACAAGTCGAAGACCAATGATGCCGGACCACAGGCTACTAAGCCAACGCTCCCTGATTGCTCAATGGCTCGCCTGGAAATTGCGGATACATCTGGTCGTCCGTTGGAGGTGCGTAGACTGACCAGCCCATAAGGTGATTGCCATTCAGTGTCGGAAGACTTCCCGGGTGTTTCAATCACCTCCTTGTCTGCATCGTATGCCGGAGATTCTTGATTTGACGAGGTCGACTTGTTTTGCACTGAGGTCCCGGTCTCATGGAAAGAAATTGAAATACATGGCGCCTTTGTGTTCTCGGCATGGGGACGTCGAGCAATAATGTCGTCCAATGCTCTGCAGTACCATTCCCGGAACTCGAGATCACGGGTTGCCACAATAACTTCCATCTCTGTGTTTGCGGTCCCTCTATATTGTCGTTGTAAAATGTGCTCGATCATTGGTAAAGAGAATCCTGCCCCTGCACCCCCCGCAACAACGAGCGTTCGGTCGAAGCCAGCGAACCATCGATCCGTAACGCCACCGTACGGACCGTCGAGCAGTACTCTAACAGGTGCCTCCGGAACTTTCCGAGCAATCGCAGCAAGCCTAGCAGTTATCCCTCCTCTCGGTTGGATATAGAAGACCATTTCGTTTCGCTGGCCGTGTCGTGGGATCGAGCAGATCGTAAACGGGTGGGCAGTCAATGAGTGCATGCCGCTAGTGAGAAACCTCAGATACACGTGCTGTCCCGGTGTCCACCGGGCATTGGTTTCAATGACGACCTTCAGACAATGTGGTGTGACCAGTGATACTCGGGCGTGATCGACACCGTGCTCCATGAAGGTTTTGAATTGTGAGTAGAAGAAGCATAGAGCGTACAACACAGCTGTGACGATGAAGTAGTCCCATGAGGTGAGACGGAAGTCGCAGTGGATGAAGAAGAAAATGAAGAAGACAGCGGCTGCAAAGAGGTGGGTTGCCTTGAACAGCTCGTAATATCGGTCCCTGGCAAAGCAAGTTAACTGTCAGTAATGTCTTCATGTCTGCATCCAGAAACCGGGGGGACAACGATGAACATGTTAACATACCGGACCCAACGAATAGACATGAAGGTCAACCATGCTTGAGCTAGGATAGCAATGACGCCTGTAGCCCACATACCTCCATCATTCCACTGCTTGACTATGTCGCCTTTCCAGATGTGAAATACGATAAAAGGAAACGTATGGACCAGCGCAAGTACAAACATAGCCCATGCCACCCAGTTATGCCAGATATTGAGTTTCTCATGGGATATACCGGTCAGGGCTGAAATCGGGTTTGCCTTAGCGCCTAGAATGCTACGGAGACAGGGTTAGAAAAGCCAAGAATAAGATCTTTGGGGACTTCTCGAGTTACTCACAAAAGAAATGGCATACATGCCAATGCCATGTAACCGGCACGAGTGGCAATTGGCGGCGAGTTACCAAAGCTCAGTTGTTTGGTGTTAGGCCAGTAGTATGGCTGAGGACCGAGGGTCATTGCTAGAAGATTGTCAGTCTTCGATCTCACAGGGCCTCACGCGAGGAGGTAGTAGTACCTAAGAAGAACATAGCACCTACAGCGCCGAGGAGATATGTGCCTAGGGACTGTGTGTTCCAGGAACCAAGCCGCCAACTCTTATAGGATAAGAGACGGCCTGATGACAAAGTCCTTAGCCATAATGAGTTTCTTCTCCACGATGTCGGGGCGTATGTCGAGGCAAAGCTGGCAATAGCCGCAAACAATATAACCGTTACGAAGAAAGCAACAGTAGGTAGTCCGTATCGATGATCAGCCTCGTACCAAAACACCCAGTAACCCGTCTTGAAAGCACATTGCTCAGGTGTCATAGAGCAAGTTCCAGCATCGCGGCTGGAGTGTAACATGACCGGTTGGCTCAGCCAGGGAAGAGACATTATGGCGTTAGGCTTCGATTAATCAAGTAGGATTCTGGGAGTGAAATTCTGCTCAAAGACGAGTGCGAGGAAGGGTTTACAATAGAAATGTCATAAGCATCGTGCTTGGCAAAACGCTGACAATCACTTCGCTTGTGGATCAGTTGACGCTGAAGTAGATTTTGCGTAATTTGGCATTGGCCATCGCAGACAATCCTGCCGTGATATTGAGGACTATCAGGGTATCAAACCGGTTGCCACGTACATTTGAGCGCGTTTTTTCGATTCGCGAAGTCGGGAATCCTGCGCTGCAACTCCCAGGGTTTTGAGCACATTTGAGCTCGTTAACTCTCCCTATCCGGAATATAAGCACCACCCATGCCACACTGCGGTTCTAATGTCACACTAGACGACCAACAGATGCGTCGGCAACTTGACCTAGGGGTTGCAATTGGCTGAGCTTTGTGATTTGGCAGATTTCCACGTGGAAAATGGAGTCAACTTGCGCGTTTCGGGACCCTCTTTTCCCACATTGTTTCCGACGACACGGACGTCAGATGCCGTGCCACCCGGGACGGAGGGAGAAACTTGCTCATAGTAACGCTCGTGCCGATCTTCCACTTTACGGTATCATCTACCTTGAGTGGATGAGAGGAAGAGTCTTCTAAAATTTGATAAATCATATGATGCCGCCATCGATATCAATGATGGGACCAGATTTGTCTATCAACCACTAATAAGCACTAAGTACAATACACCCTACTACATCGACTCTGCGAATTTCCATCGACAAAAATCGACTGTATCAATTTACAGCCGGATTGAAAGCTCAATCATTCCAGAGCAAATATCCACCGATTAGAGTATCACTCCATAGTCGACCGAAATGGATATGAACATGGCAACCAGCACAGCCATGGCGATGGCAACATCGACTAGTGCTGCCTCCGGCGACATGTCGAGCATGTCGATGTCAATGTCTGAAATGGCTATGACATTCTTCGAAGCCTTCCAAACACCGCTCTATTCGGACGCATGGACACCGACAAGTCCCGGTCAATATGCGGGCACCTGCATCTTTCTTATCGTGCTGGGCTCGATCTTACGCCTCCTACTCGCTCTGAAGCCCGTACTCGAAGACCGATTCTGGAGAAACTACCCCGTCTACGAATCGGACAAGCAAGCCTTGACAAGTCACCATGCAGAGAGTGTTGAGCCAGGACAGGCCGGCTCGGTGATCCGAAAAGATATTGTGGGACGGTGGAAAGGGTGGCGGGCCGGGGCTGCTGCTGCAAGGGCAACTTACGAGGTCATTGTGGGAGGGATCGGATATCTCCTGTGAGCCACACCTTCGCACTTGCATGATGTCAATCTGGCTGACAATTTTCATAGGATGCTTGCGGTGATGACGATGAATGTTGGCTACTTTCTCTCCGTGCTCAGTGGTGTTTGGCTCGGAACATTTCTGCTCGGCGGACTTGCTGGCGGTAGTCCGGCGATCCACTGCTAGAACAAATGACAGCGATGGAGTTATACCAAGTCGAAGCTTGGTCATTAAAAATTAGCAAATCGATTAATTATGATAAAGTAAGGTTCTAGCATCACGTCTTGACGCCAGTATCGTCACACCCAATCCCCTTCTTCGTGATATGGAATATTGTGTCTTGAGCCAGGACCTCTTCCCAAACTGACCGCAGCTGGAGCCCGATATGGTGATGTCCCTTGATCAAGGTCACCGCTATCATCATGCGGTGGAAGCCAGTTCGCCCCGGTATACACAGTGTCTTCGACGCTCTCCACCGAGTCGACGCCCATACGCCGCCCATGTTTTCCGGTCAAAGCGCCGTAAAAGTATCTCCGCCCCAACTCCCCAACTTTCTTCTTCCTATCCACCGAAGACAGCTGCGATAGACCTTCAAAGTCATCCAACATTTGGCTTTCGTTGATGTAATACATTGCGCCAGCAATGCTCCGGGGATCAACTGGCATCTCGGGCCACTTGATGAATAAACTTGCCCCCACAGCCACGATCATCAGCGCCAAGATCGTCAGACTAATAATCGAGCAGATGTTGTGGGAGTTGAGCGTCTGAGTTAGGTTGTACGGTACATTGGCCAACAGCATCGGAAGAAACTCGGCTGTTATGGACATGAAAGCTGCCAGCATCAGCGCTATGTCGCCGTTGATGATCGCGGCGTAAATGCCGTAAAATCCATTCGTGGGGCGTGTCAAAAGGATGGATGATTCTGGTCGTTGCGAACGCCGGCCCAAGTGATAATACGGACTGACAATAGCAATACCTGCAATCTGTATTAGTCAGGCTCCTCGATCCTGGCTGATGCTGGGATCGGGGCTACTCACTCATGAAAATCGATTCCCAGCAGAAAATAATAATGACACCCAATGCGGCAAGGAAGAAACGGAGTCCGAATGTTTGACTGTCCATGAAGTCTTTGAAAGAAGTACGAAGACCAAGCGTAACATGATAGTAAAGTATGATGATGAACAAGGCAAGCAAGAAGCATACGAACACAATACGCCACCAGTTCGTAAGCGCGATGAAAGGGTTTTGTTTCCGGCCATTAGTCGCACTGCCGTGTGGATGTTTGATAATATGCGACTCATCATCGGTCGATAGCGCTCCTGACCCTGCCGATTGCAAGTTGTCGGCCGATTCGTCATAGTAGATGAAGCCATATTCGTCTCGACCGTGTCTATTCTCAAAGAAACCCAGCATGTAGTTCTTGTCTGCCATTGTTCTTTCGTTAGCTTTGAATTTGACGTGATGTGGCCGAATTTCTGCGTTCAGAGAAAGTGACGATATCCCCCCGATACTCCAAGGATTTGCGTGAAGTCCAGTCTTCCAGCTGCGAAGGAGGTACAGGAGAACCAGCAGGAGAGCGACGATGAGAACGAGCAACGCGATCAAGATATAGGCTAATTTTGGGGAGACGCCTAGCTGAATGCCGCAGCCGTCGATGGCGGTGATTTTGCATTTGCCATGTAGTTTCATCCCAATCGCCTCAGTTGCCAAGGGTGCCAGGAGAGACGATGACCATACCATCAGTGTCGTGATGAAAGGGACCGGATGACCTTGCCTGAGAACTTTGAAAGGAGCCAAAAACCCATTCCAGCCTTCAAACTGAATGGTCATGCTATTCTTCCCGAGTGCACCTCCTTCTTGAGATAGTGCGTGGAAAGGCTGATATAACTTCGCGTTGAGATCAATAATTCGGAGAGGAATTGCAATCATGACGGCCAGAATCACTGGAAGGAACTTGCCGAGGAAGTAATCGCCATCGGTGAAGGCAAACTTCTCGACTTCGGTTATGACGGTATCGGGTTTGCTCGTCGACCCTGGATGGGAAACCGAGGTGAATACCGCCGTGGAGGGGCCAATAGTGGACACTCGTGTACTAGGCTTCGGAGTGGATGTGATCGTACTGAGCTTGCCCGATATTGAACTGACGAATGTGGTGGGGCTTGGAGTTGATATGACCGTGTTCAAAGAGCCTCCGATCGTCGTGATCACTGTAAACGATAAAGGCGTACTCCCAGTCGGCGTCGTCACCATCGCGATTGTGGTTGGCGTTCCTCCAATTACAGAAGTAAACTCCCTCGGAGCCGGTGTTCTAGTTGTCAAAGTCTCCTTACCATCAATGGTTGTCCTGATGATCTCTGGGGCGTCGGTGGTTGTGAAGACGCCAGTACTGCCTCCGACTTGGGACACAAGAGTCAAAGACACCGGCTTGAAGCCTGCGGCGTTTGTAGACTGAATCAGCACCATCGTAGGCTTTCCAGAAATGGTCGTCTGGACGGCAAACAGGCCTACATCCAGAGACGGAGTGACTGTGACTACCATCTGCGTCTCTTCGCCCCCTATCCTCGTCTCGACCGTCTCCGCAGGTGGCGTAAAAACGCCAGTGAAAACACCTCCAGCATTGGTCACCAAAACCTGAGGTTTCCCCGTTTCCACAACTGTCACAACCTTCCCGTCAAATACACTGGTGATGAGTTGTGTGACTGGGTTAGGCTGCTCGCTCTGCTGGCCTCGCGACCCTCCAGGAATGGTAACAACTTTGGTAATTTCGGTTGTTCCTACGGATACGTACACTACCCCCGCCGCAGTCGAGGTGGCTACACTTGCAATAGTCGTCGGCACGGCAGAAACAACAACAGAGCTGTAGGTGCTGACCCTTGCTGGCGATGTGAACTGGGCCGTTGAGGTTATGGTCGCCTCTCCCACTTCATTTGTGACTTCGACGATTGTCGAGGCTGGTGCAGCCGAGGTTGAGGTTGTCACACGACCAATTGTCTTGGTTGTCGTCTGGTAGTAGGTTGTTTTGTCGTCGCTGATAACATCTGTTTGGGTGGTTTGCACAGGTATTGTCGTGGTCATAACCACGTTGCTACTTGCCAAGGTTCTCGTGATCGACCTCTGCGTCGCAGTTGTGATCACTCGTGTATACGTATTCTCGCCAGTACTTCCGGGAATTGTTGTTTCAACAGTCGTCGAATAGCTCCACAGAGTACTGCCTACGATGGATGTTGTGTACTGGAAAGTGGATCCAGGTCTTGTGACTGTAGAAGTGAACTCGGACTTGATGATGGAAAACACCTTGTCGTTTCCGATGGACTCCAACGATGATGAGCTGGAGGATGATGCGGCACTAGTGACAGGAGCTTTGGGATGGTTCGAACCGCCAGAGGAGGAAATCAAGCTGGCTTCTTTGCCGCTTACTGTCGAATCCGTTGTGTCTTTAATCTTGTCTGAACTTTCCGGTCTTCTGGTTGTTAACGGTGAAGACAGAATAGAGTCAACTTCTTTACTCTGAACATCATTAAATCTCGTAGTGCCTGGTGATGGTGACGATGTTGGCTCTGAAGTTGGATTATGTTCTTTACTCTGAACATCATTAGATCTCAAAGTGCCTGGTGATGATGATGATGTTGGCACTGAATTTGGATCATCTGTAGCCGTAGTAGTACCGGTAGGAAGTTCGTCAGATGGCGCAGATGAGGGCGGACTGGAGACGGTCGGGCTCTGTGCCTCACTTCCTGATGCCGAGGTGGTGGTTGTGACTTGTGCCTTCTCTTGTCGACCAGTGGGAGATTGTTCTTGCTGCGTTGATACTACAAAAGCTACACTAGATGCTTTTTCTGACGACGATACAGTAACAGGAGCCGCTGAAGTTGACTTCGAAGCAGGAGATCTCCCAGGCCCAGAAGTCGTCGGGAGATCGGCATTACTAGTTTGGATGATCGTCGACAGCTGTAGACCAGAAGACGGACCAGAGTCTGAAGACGATAGGTCCTGTGCTGAACCACTTGGACTTGAGGACTTCTCGCTGATAGAACTGGACTCCTGCCGTAAATCCAGGTAATGGCGCGGCTCAATAACTGCTGTGCTGTCTGAATTTGGCATCGTATTTTGAGCATATATCACCAACCCCACCAAGATGGAGAGGACGAGAATCATGCATACGATGAAAGGCCATTGCAGTGGTTTCGGTCGATAGTCTGGACGCGTCGGTATTGGAGGTGGACGATTCTTCTTGCCTAGCTCATCGTGGTACTCGTCGATATCCTCAGTAGCTTGCAGATTATACTGCGTTTGCGAGTCAAAGGTGGGCTGTATCGCTGGTGGGTGTTGATGCATGTTTGCTACTAGCCTGTATCACGGCATGATTAATCGTTGAACACCTGTTGAGTTGAGGTCTTGTTTCTCGCTGGTTGATATTCTTATTCAGACCAGAAGGAGACGTCAACGATTGTCCACATGCAGCTTTCGAATAATTCAGAATAGGCCTGGTCATGAAAACAGAGTTCGCCGAGCCAGGAATTCGCCAATGTACAACATGAAGAAAGCCCTGAGTCCTTGGGTCGCGCACACCAAAGCAAAGCCACCATCTTGTTGTGGTGGCTTTGAGACAACTAGGCAGCTGTAGTAGCTCAGCTCCGCGAGTGGTCCATCGTCTTTCTGGTGCACCACTGTACCAGCCTCATCGAGTGCCAGTGAGGCCGCTTGACCGCTTGCAGTCTGCATCAACAGCATTTCATGGGCGAAGGTTGAAGCCAATGATCATGTGTGGTTGTCCTGGAAGGCGCCCGCTACCCTGAGCTGAAGTCCGGTGCTAGTCACATTCCGGACTGGTGAGTACCGGTAAGTATATGCGGGCTGAGCCATGGCATTTTTGGTTGAGAAGGCTGATTCGCTCCAAGGTCAGGGAGCACGAAGGACCTAAAACATGGCTTTTCTTTCTGTGGTATTTTGCCATTTCTCATGTACTAATGCCGAGAATGCTTTAATGCGTTTGGTAACATTCGATGAAGTAGGTACTTGATGTAGGCTCCATCGACGATTTCCATGGTCTAACTTGCAGGTCTGACAGCCGTAGAAAACAACTTGTCGAGAGACGATTTCGAAGCACGTTGGGCGCAGCATTGACTCGGTGGGTCGGCAGCATGGGACTATCCAGATTCGCTCAGACACGCCAAAGCAGTGAGGGTGGCTAGGGACACTAGGTTGTGTTGCCGGGGCTCCACGTACGTAGGGCTGAATGCCGCAGAAGTCGGGATTGTGCTACAACGAGTTAGGACTCCTAATCTAGCCTCGCATTTCCGGTAGTTGAGGCTGTAAAGACGATGCTTCGGAGGGCGAGACATCTCTACCGAATGGCTGACATACTCTTTGAGACCGGCCCGTGGCCGAGACCAAAGCTATTTCACTGAGAAGTACCTCCCAGAGGTAGATCATGTTGTTCCTAAGTCATGTATCTTGGACTAATTACGGCGACATAGTACCACAATATCTCCATGGTACCCCTAGCATGAAGGTCGAAGAGGCATGGCGACAGTCGGTCGGAGCATACTAGATGGAGTTCGCCAAGGCAGATTTGTATTGCTAACATCCTACAATGTGGCTTTTGTTATTGAAATTACTGAAGGCAGGCGGATATTTGCTGATCTGAATGGTACATGTACACAAGTCTTTACAATTCCTCGCCAAACCAATTAGTATCATTCTCCTTCTCATCGACGTACTCGGAGAGTCTCTCCTTCAAGTCCTCGACTTCAATCTCGCCGTCGACGTAATCGACCTTGTGCTTGTGGGGAGGAATGGGGACGCGGCCGGGGACGTGAATGACACCGTTCTTGGCAATTCCATCGGCGACGACAATAGGGATGTAGCCGTTAAGCTTGACCTTGGTCCAGCCGCCCCAGGTGGCGACATCGACGGCGATGTTCTTGCCCAGCAAAGTGGGAAGATCAACGTGGTAGTGCTCCATGGTGTTGACATCCTTCTTGTCATCGGGGCGGTACAGCGCGTCGCTATATAGAGTCGCATTGCCGACGATCTGGTACTTGAGCAATGCTCTAAGGTACTTGAGACCGAGGTCGGTGTTGAACAGGAACGCATTCGCCTTGGGTCCAAGGCGAGCGAAAGCGTTGTTGGAAGGGGCGAAAACGGTGGTGCCGGTGGACTTGATGCCGTGAATATACTTGACGAAGTCGGTCTTCTCGTATGCGAGCAACAGCGTGGAGAATTGACTGGGGAGAAGGGTGAGCTCTCGGCCGACCATGGGTGGCGGGATGATCAGGCTATTGACAGCGTGAATAATTCCATTCTTGGCGCGCTATAGATGACAAGTCAGATTTGTAGGATTGATGAACCATGGGGACTTTGAGTGCTCACAATGTTGACGGCAACGACCTTGGCGTAAAAGTTGATGCGCACGCCACCGAGGCCGACGCTGGTGCGAAGACGCTGGGGCTTGTCGCCGAGGAACTTCTCATTGAGCAGCGTGGGGAGAGTGTGGGTACGAAGGACCCTCTTCGCATCGTAGTCACCAATACCAACGTGGTACTTCAAGATGGCTTCAATAACCTCCTTGCTCGGCTTCTTGTGCTTGGGCAGATGCTCGAAGGCGCGGTTCGTCGGCACGAAAAGTGTGTGATTCGCCTCTGTGCTCTTCAAAACATTGACAATGTCCTCATATTCGTTGACGAGCTTGGCAAACTCGGTCGTGTGCTCGCTCTTCGAAATGAGCTCGTATATAGTTTTATCGGAAACCTTGGGTTCATTAAAAATCTCCTCCTCGAAAAGGTGGTCGAATTTGTTCTCGACTGTCTCTTCGAATGAGTGTAGTGCACCCTCAATGTGTGCGGACAAGGAATCGATGCCATCTTCCACAGTGCTCACGATGGAGTCCTTGGAGGGGACGCGGTCCCACCAGGAACCTCGATTAGCGTGGTCATCGTTCTTGATGGCCGCTTGCTCGAAGATCTTAGGATCGGGAAGGATAAATGCGTTGGCAACGGCCACGCATGAGAGGGCTGCAACAGCTTTCATGTTGGATTGATTTTCCAGATAAGAATGCTACCTTAGTTCTGGAAAAAGGTTGATAAGGGAGAAGGAAATGTCAGAAAGCGACTATGCCGGGGGAAATGCAGATAAGGAACCTTTTGTTCGACTCTTCGGCACCGGAAGGCGAACACCACGCACTTTGCGTACGCGGAATGGCTGTAGGCAGAGACACTAGGGACGACGCCAACAGCTAGAGGTCCAATGGTAAGCTGACGTCAACGGGATCGGACAACAGCAGCGAAGTGAAACTCTCCCCCGCCCATCCCACCCAATGGAACTCGAATCCCCGAACGAGCCGAAGGAACGACCAGACGGTGGGAACTCGTTCCATGCGGGAACAAATAGCAGCTCAAGCTGTCGCCACGACCTCAAGCACCATCAGTTCTCTTCTAGAACTTCACCTCATCATCGACTTGTCGCATAATGAATGAGGTGATTTGGGTGTGGGAGCTCGCAAGCTATGCAGAGTTATGCAAAACTAAAATCGAGCTAAGTCGGTGTGTACGAGCTTGAGCTATGGACAAAGCTACCAGAAAGCCACACAACCACTACAGCTCTCAGCTACATCCAATGCGTCATTCATCCCACCTATGAAACCGCTTTCATCCTCAAGGCCATCGGGCTCTCGGGGTTTACGGGTCTCCATGCATCGGCCTGATTTCTGCCCGCCTCCGACCATGCACGGCCCCACTCCGCTACTCCGCTGTCTCTAGGCTAATGCTTCCCGGATCACCTCCGGCCGGGTTCTAGGCGAGTATTATTACCGGATTCCGAAGATATTGTAACAAAATAACCATTGAATACGTATACATATCTCTGAAGCTTCTGTTTACCGGCCTAATCTCAACTCACGATTCGGTGCCGACACGCAGAAGTCAAGCAAAGCCTGCACCATTGACTTCTTGGCTGCATTTCCCCACAAACAAGAAACAGCAGTTCATGTTTGACAATACGATGAGAGCTGAGAAGTTTCGGTGCCAAGGTGACACCGAAAAGGGTAAGACATAACGCTCATTCTCACATGGAACGTTCATCGGGACTACGAACGAGCAAACGGCTGTGTGGGATGACCAATCTTATCTGGTGTATATTTGACTTTCGCAATCTGCTGCAGTCTGGAGATGACTTGCCCCGGCATCTCAAAGACTTACTTTGTTCTTCAATTCCGGTTCCGGAATTTCCAAACTACGGCTCGGAAACCCGAGGATGCTTGATTTGACAGGTGATAGTCACACATCTGAAAGGTCGTGTTCAACTGCTCCGCGGAGCAGCAACACAGTGACGGGGCCGGAGTACCTTAAGTCCTGGTTATGGTGCACAAGGCACTGTGGTATTAGCGTGGATTACATCTTGTACCTGAACTATGGTACATGTGGCTATCTGGGCTGACAAAGAAAATTGCCCGGATTTGGGAGATAAGTTTCGAAACGTTTGGCGAACTTGCGAGCCCCTCCAAGAAACAAAACTACAAATATGCCCCTCAATGCCAGCTTGATGGCTTCGAAAGGTACATGTATCAACTTATTGTGCATCACTTCTTCAATCCCAATGGGTTGCCTGATGCAAATTTTTCAAGTCGCGAATACTTGTCGTTCAGGACATTCTGGATGTGCTGCTCCACCCGCGGGAAGATATCCTTATGGGCGGTAGGGCTCATCCAGGCGTCCAAGTGGCCGCGGTTCTGGAACACCTGCCTCTCATAGCAGACGCCGCCGTTAGCCTCTGTGAGGAGAGTGAAGGATGTGTCGGTGTTCTCGGGCGCGTACACCTCGTCCTCGGATCCAGAGAAGAGGAAAATGGGCAGACCCTTCAGGCGGGCGATGTTTTGCGGTGTGACGAGGCTCTCGTTCTGCGAGTCCGTGACTACTTCGTGGGTGCCTTGGTACATCAAGTGGTTCAAGTTCGCCATTGAGGCACCACCAACAAAGTTCTCTAATTGTGAGTGAGTGGCCTCGTTGAGTCCCTTGTGTGACCAGAGCCTGGAAAATGTTAATCACAGAGGAGGTTGAAAAGGGCTGGGATATACTAACCGGCCGAAAGCAAGAGAGCTGCGATGGCAGACAACGGAGTTACAGATCTCATTGCGGTGACCGACGGGGTAGAAGCGAAGCAACTGGTTGATAGCCTGCTGGATGTATCCATCGCGAGGTGTGCTGGTGCAGTCAAACCACTTGCCCTGGATGAGGTTGTAGATGTTGGCCATGGAGATGGGGAGGCTAGCCTTTAGGTTGTTGACCTTGGGGAACTTGGGGTTCATGAACACCTGGGACGCGGTGACACCGCTAAGCCATTGCCGAGGGATGCTTCCGTCAAGCAGGCCTGAAGCGAGAGCAATAGACCCAGCGCAGTGTGCTACGACATATGTCGGTGACGAGGGGCCGCTACCGTCCAGCCTATCAATGATCGCATGCCTCTTGCGAATCTTCCTGAGAGCCGCCTGGATATCACGGCGCGCGTCGTACGTGGTCCAGTTCTGTTGAGCAACAATAGTCTTGCCGACGCGGTGTACCATGGAGTACACGCGGTACCCCTTAGCCCGGAAGTAGTTCACCGCATTCTTCTCAATGGTGGGCAAAGCAAAGATCTGGTGGTCGACAGCAGCACCAGGGATGAACAAAAGAATCGGCGCCCTGCTTGCGTCGCCACCAATAGTCTGCGGCTCCCACATGTAGAGCTTCGTCTTAACGCGGTCGTTGGCCTCAACTGTGATCTCTTCCGACCAGGGTGTGGGGTTCTGGTAGCTGTTGAAAGGTAGGCTGGGCCAGATTTGAGGGATGAAAGGTGTGAGGAAGGCTCCTGCTGCCTTGGCAGTGAAGTATCCGAGGAAGTTAGCGGTTGAAGAAACCTTGGCGTAGAGGCTAGATCCGGTTGCTTCCATGGTTGTGCATTCTTGAAGGAAGGCCGTGGGGCGGATATGGATAACGCCCTTACCGCGAACCTCTTCGTGAATGGGTTGGTCATGCTCGTCAACCTCAGTAATAGTGCAATAGAGAGTGGTCGTGGCCTTCCAGAGGTTGAGGGGGTTGAAAACGACGTCCGAGTTAACAACCTTGTAGCCGTTGAAATGCAACTTCTTGCCATCCTTTTGTGAGATCAGGAAGTTGTAAGTCAGGTTGGTGGTATCAGGCGATCTCGGGTCGTCGTTAAACAAGTTGAACTTGCCACCCTGAACCATAGACGTACCACCAAGAGCGGGGCACGTAAAGGTACCGGTTAGATTGGCCTCGTGTTCCTTGTCGTGGACGACTAAATGTACTTCTGTAAGCGCTGGAAAGTCCTCGCAAGTATAGATAAAGACTTACGGCTGTGAGTGTTCCATGACCTGGCGCTGAGGAAGAAACGGGCATATTCGCCCCGGCTTTTAGCAGTCAAGGTAGCCCTTTGGAAATCTAATGTCTTGGAATCCTCTCCAAAGTGGATCCATCCGTCCATGGTCTCGGTGAAGGCGATACCAGGAGTCATGTCATCTCTGGCTGTGTTGATGATTTCTTGCACTCTGGCCACAGGCGGGTGTTCGCCCTCGAAGGGGTCATGTGCCGGCTTCCCAAATAGGTTTAGAGAGCCTGGGGTTATTCAGCACAAGTCAGACAGATTGAACCTTGGATTGAGGAACCAAAGATACTTACCGTTCTTTGTCTTAAGATCGACTTTAATATGGAAGTCATCCGCGATCTTCTCAACAGATCTCTCTGCGAGGGCTGTAATTGTCGCGAAAGGATTGACACCAAGAGCCGCAGGAACAATGGTTCCATCGCAAACGACCAAGCCCTCATGGACCTCACCTTCAGTGCCCTTGAACAGCTGGCCTTTGTGGTTCACGCCACCGCTGGCGCCAGTTCCGTCGCTGCTGATACGAGCACCACCACTAGCCAGATATTAGCCAGCATTTCAACTTCGTAAAAAACATTTCATCTTACATGGCATGGACAGTGATCTCCTTCTCGCCAAATGCGGCATAGAATGGACTGTCGACGTAGATTCCGCCGATCAGGTTGGTCAGCTTGGCCAAGTAGCCCGCCAGCTTCTTGGCTCTGTGCGACTTGCCAACACCAGAGAAGTTGATGAGGGGTCTGTCCTTGTCAAGCTGCATGGTTGCTTGACTACCTGAAATGACCTAATTAGACCGGTTACTGCGAAATGCGGTCAGAAAGACTTACTGTCGTGGGACATGATGAGATAGCACTGCGTCTTCTCGGTGCTTCCATCGGGGAAATAGGGACCGAAGAAGCGGCTGCCAACGGCTGCAGTTACATGACCGACTGCACCCTTAATGGAGATGTTATCAGGGAACACTCTGCCGGGCAAATATGTGAGCATTGCCTGGTAGAAGGGCGCGAGGGCGGCAGGAATAGCACCCTCCTCAACGACGAAGCCATCAAGTGGGTTGTCCAGGCCCTTCCGGCAGTCGATAATACCAGTGATACACGGTCCGACGGGACGGTTGGGGGGAGGGTCTTCGCGTCCCATGCCGTTGACATACTCGCTAGTGTTGTAGCTTTACGATGGAGTTAGTAGACTGCACTCTCGAAGAAGGCATCTTCCACCTACCCGAATGCAAGGATATCACCATTGCCACTCATGCCGTGTCCAACATCCGGGCTCATGTCCAAGCCAAACTGCTTGCTGCGGAGCAGGATCTCGGTAGTTCCGATACTACCAGCGCCGAAGAAAACCAGCTCCTTGGCATGAACCCACATCAGGTCCTCGTAAAAGAGGTCCTTGAAATTGGCGCGCTTCCCACCGTGCCATGCAAAGTGCACGATGTAGCCCTCACGGTCCTTCGCCTTGGTGACATAACGGACCTCGCACTGGCAGAACATTTCGGTACCCCAGTTCCAGGCGTCACTGAGATAGTTTACCAGCGTTGTAGACTTGCTGCCGTCGTTGAGACCGGTAGTATCTTGGCCACTGAGCGTAGAGGCTCGCATGTAGACACCGGTGCTGTTCTCTCCATCCTCGAAGCGGGTGGTCTGGGGTACACGGTCGAACTTCTCGCTCCAACCCATGAGCTTGGCCTGCTTCTCGAGTGTCTCCAGCTTGTGTAGCTTGGGGAAATCCTTTGGGTACTTCTTAGGCTCCAAGACACCGGCGGCGCGCTTGTAATCTGTGTTGCAGAAAGTTAGCGTCTTTACGAAGTTTCTGTATGACAGGGAGGCTAAAAGTCACATTTCTTCAATTCTCCTGCATCTATCTCCTTGGGCCAAATAGGCAGGTTGAGAACCCCTTCGTCTGCTTCGAGGAAGACGTTGGCGTTGAGCAAACTTGTGCCGCCCAAGCCATTGCCCACGAAGGCGTTTTGGCCATCTCCAACAATGAGATGGTAAAGGCCAGTCGGATCACCGCCGGTGCCCAACTTTCCAAGAGCACCGAGAAGACCATCCGTCGCCGCGTTCGTAGTGTGAAGCTCCTTCACGGCTGGGATGATCTCGGAAGGGAACTCTCCGGGCCACTTCTCCTTACCGCGCTCGAGCAAGCAAACCTTCTTGTTGCCACGCGCCATGCGGCTGGCGGCGACGGCGCCACCATATCCGGAGCCGATGACAACAACGTCATAAGACGGGCGGATCAGCTCAACGGGGCGGGAGATACGCGGGTATGCGCCAGTCACAGGGTCGAATGTGTCGCCGGCCTGACGGTATCCCTCGCGGGGCTCCGTGGCCGGATAGGGGGTGTCGAAGGACTCTGTGTAGTCAGGCTCGATTCGACCGTTGGACTCGCCGTTGAGACCGTTAGTCTGTTGATGGTCGTAACCGTTGAGCTCCGCTGTGCCCTCCATCACGATTTTGTTCTTAGTAGTAGCTTCTTGTCGTCAAAGAGCGCTAAGGACTTCCAAGTGCCGCTCTTCTAAATGACAGAAGGAAGAGTCGGATACCTTACGTATACACTTGATCTTCCTGGCCGTCTGGTGGATGATGGCTTCGTCTTATAAGGTCAAGCGCCGGCAAGTATCTACGGCCCGCAGCGGCTTCCCCAGACGGGCAAGGACAGTCAACGCATTCCTATCGACGACAGCCTGTGTGCAAAACTTCCTCTCAACGGTAGACAGGGTCCTCGCGACTATCACATGCTTTCCTGACATTCAAAATGTTGACTGCTTCATTTTCCCATGATATGACCGGATGCGGATAGTTTCACTCGGCTTAATGGGAGAATGTTCGCAATCATCCGAGAGACACTTCGTTGTGGTTGTTGATGGGGTAACTAGCCTTATGCCTCCATGTGGTTGGAGTAGGAATTGTCGTTGAGGGTGTAAACAATTACACAACGTCTCTCAATGTGGCTTGCTTGAATATGTTTTTGCAAGACACTCATCAGAGGTGGCATGTGCTTGCTGAAGGCAAAAGTAAGCCGAGCGACAACTTCATCGAGCATGTAAACCAGTCGAGAACCCCAATTCTATCGGTGAAAGTCTCAAAGGTTGAGGACTGGTAGCTCTTGAAATTGAGTCGTGGCGATTGGAGGTTGGGCACTTATGTTCACTAAATCTGAAAGACGACGTTGAATTCGGAATGATTAGGTGTTTGCCGCTGGCTTTTTGGGAGAGTTCTGCGAACTTGCATTTCCTAACGGGCGCTGAGACTATTTGCACACTAGTTCAATACCACCACATGCAGGGCAATCTCCACCGGGAGGGCGCAGCCGTGATAGGGCATACCGGCAGAAGATCGCATTTCAACGAGGGCTCTGCTTTTCGATTCATGCTAGTCAAGCTAGTCAAGCTAGTCCCCAGTGTGATGTGACTGTAGCCCAAAAGGTCTGATGATTGGTCGGTTTCCCGCCAGGAGTCTCACTAGATGCCGGAGTGGCTCAACGAGTAACTGAGACGAACCAGCTGCTTCTTTTCTATCTGGGGGTAGAAGGTCGCGATAAAGCGGCGGACCATTGCATGCTCTTGCCTTCACCCAATTGGCTCGGGATGCTTATCATCTTAGTAGACAATCCAGAATGTGAGAACGCATGCAAACAGACGGGAAGTCTAGCGGCCCGCAACCGGGTCGAAAGCGGATTTGGGGTAGCCATTCTTCAGAAAGCATGCGTAAAGCGTGCGTAAACAGGACAGCATGCAGGTGGAGATAACTCCGAGCTTCACAGCTCCGATAATGTCTCAGACAAGACATTGGTGATCGTCCGACTAGCTTTCAGCTTGTCAGTGCTAGCTTTGCAATTGTCTTGAGGGGCCATATCAAGGGATGTCTGACATACCAAATCTCACACTCAGCCCTGAGGCGCTCGGATCTGTAGCGAGTTCAGGGTCAGAAAGCCATCTGTGCCGTCTTCAGTCTAACACTGCTCCAGTTGTTGGGAATCGTCGCGGGGAGAAATGTAGTGGAAACTCTGATCCTGCCCTGCAATCATAAGAGCAAAACCACTAGGACCACGGAAACTTCACTTTCAAGCCTCAATCATTCGATCGCTATAGAAAGCATTCAAGTTACGGCGCGGCATGTGAAAACACTTGTTACTATCAGCATGTGATAGTAAGACACCAAGGATTGCCTGAAGTTCCTCCCGGGTGGCCATCACCTTTGGCATTTTAGGGCATCAGGAAAGCCTCAACAGTCCTAAACGTTGAAGCCTCTCCAGACTTCAGATCACATTTCAAGGGAATTAAAAGTAGTATTTTATCCAGCTATCCGGCAGCATTGCGGCTACTCGATGTCATTTCTATTGACAACTTATTCCATCGAGACTATTAGCCGCACGTGCCTCTAAAGATGGCGGCAGTCGAAGTCACCTACTCCCTTCCGAAAGATGTCAACGAGAAGAAGCTAGAGGTCCGGACCGGCTCGGACATTCGCCTCCGTAAAGAGAGCCGCGGAGCAGATGTAACATGGAACGGCACCGACCCCTTCCTTAAGCAGCCTTACTACTACACAGGTGCTCCCTGGACCCTTCTCGCAAGCGACTTGCTCCTGTTCTGCAAGAACATTGCTTTCCTACCATGCATTGTCCTGCCACTCTGGTCACAGCCCCCGGCTCGCTCCTTCAACCTCGGAGTCGACAACCGATTCAAAGAGCAGCCTCGATTTCTCGTGAGCCAGCTCCACCGACGCTTCGAAGCATGGGCTCAACGCTACTTCCACTCTGGACCCATGGACGAGCTGTACCCCTCTTGGAACAACATTCGTGACATCATTTTCCACTCCATTCTCATCGTCACTCAATCAGCCTTCTTGATCTCCCTTCCTTTCCTCTCCTTCTTCTCCTTTAACATCTTTGTTGCCTACGTGGGTCTTTTCATCGGCATCAACTATTTGGCGTGCATCGGGCTCAATGGCTGGATGCCTGAAGGATTTATCTGGTCGGCCGACACTCTCGCAGCGCGAGAGTGGGAACTGAATCACCCCGAGGAAGAGTGGATTTTCCTCAACGGTGTTGCTGTCGGGTAAGGACTTTTGGCCTCAAAACACTCATTGCATGAACTAAGCATACCTCTACAGCAAGAACTGGCTCCAGAGCAACATTGACCGAATTTCCGTTACTTTCCATCGAAGAGTGAAAGGTGTTCACAACAAGACGTAAGTCAGAAGATTCTATGCTATCGGGACACACATTGACATTGTTTACCAGTGCTGGCATCATCTTTGATGTGATCCAATGCCTCCTAGAGCGCTGCCTCTATTTCGGTACCACCGATACCCGAGTCTGTTTCTCGCACATTTCCACCGCCCTGCTCAACCAAGACAAGAAGAAAGTCATCCTCATTCTCCACTCTCAAGGTGGACTGGAAGGAAGCATCATCCTGGACTGGCTCATCAACCAACACCCCCGTGAAGTCCTGCAAAAGCTTGAGATCTACACCTTCGGCAACGCCGCGAACCACTTCAACAACCCCCGCACCAAGAGGGACCTCGGCATTCCCAGACCCAAGGGTCGTGCCATCCGCCACATTGAGCACTACGCCAACTCGAAAGACTTTGTCTCTCGGTGGGGTGTCCTCCACTTCAAGAAGCAGACTGCCAAGAGAGATGGACGCTTTCTCGGGCTTGGAGAAATCGCCGGTCTCATTTCCGTCAACAAGAAGACAGAGGTCATCAAGGCCGTGGGGAAGACTGAGCCGAAGCAGGCGAGTCACCTCAGTCCTGACTGGAACGAGTTTGAGGGTGCGCTTATTGAGCGACCTGGTTCTGGTCATCAGTTCAACCAGCACTATCTTGACAACATGTTTCCTCTTGACAATAATTTGAGCAAAGTCCAAACAAATGGAGATGGTTCGCCCCTCCCGGGCACCTTCATGGCGTCCCGCACCAAGGTTCACAATGATCCTTGGAAGATTGATGAGCAGCGCAATCTCACGAACGGGGTTGATGGTACTGCTCACCATTACCTCAACGGTGTGGTTGAAGGACCCAAGGTGTATGAGATCAGCCGGCTTTGGAAGTTTGTCAACGGCCGACGACCAGAGGACTACTCTTGAGAAGACCCGTGAGCTGTTACCCCAGAGAAGAGCAGCTTATTAGGTACATGTCGGTCAGACTAGCGTCAAGTAAGGTAGTTTCGGATAACTACCGATAATATTTAAGTAATTGGAACGCTTCTGTAGACCTATTCAGATATGTAAATCTTTAATAGCAAAATAGTGGTTGATATTTGGCCGGTCGCTATGACCCGACTATGCACAGTTGATATCTAACACGAAGTCCCAGAGTCTTTCGCTGACTATCTAAGGTAGGAGACCTTCTCGATTCCACTTGCGCGTTGACTGCCACGGTCTTGCACCCTGCCTCACGGCATATGATCATTGTGACGAAGCTCTTTGCCGCTTATGGTCATCCGAATCATCGACATCGGACCCGGCTGCTCTCTTTTTGCTGCTCTCCTGGCCACCAGTCTCTTCGCCACCGGATCCAGACCCAGACCCGGATCCTTTGCTCTTCTCCTCATTGCTGAAGGACTCGTAATCCTCCGAGTCGGATGTAACTGAAACCTCTTCAGATGTTTGATCTTGTTGAGGCTCTTGACTCTGCTGCTGCTGCTGCTGTGCTTCCGTTACCTCTTGCTCGACACGTGTCTTCACCATGGCTTTGGCCGTCGACTCTCCTTCCGACCCGCTCTCATCTCTTATCGCATGCGGAGAGATCTGGCTCATCAACCTTGCCTGCATCGCACTCTCGCCGGCCTGCTAGACAGTCAGTAGCCATCATTCAGGGCAACACACTCCCGAACACATACTGGAGACAGAATGCCCTCCAATATACTTTATGTCTGGGATGGGATCGCTGCGACGGGAATGGGAGGATAAAACAACTCACAACCAAGGTGACCGTGTTCCTCAAAGCGTCAGACTCCCTCCGAAGCCGAGCCCTCTGCTCTGGAGATAATTGAGGAGTCTCAACATCGAACGGTCCACGAACCCTTGTGGGGTCGGAGGTCCCTGTAGATCCCGACGCACCGTGATTGCCACTCATATTTATGGTCAAATTACCGCTTCTCGATAGTGAAGTCGACGTTCCGGATGTTTGGTTTCCTGCCTCAGTATGCCTACGCGACACTCCTACCCGATACTGGACTGATACGAAGCCATCGCTCACAGCGAGTTCTTATATACATTGCCATAAACACCTGCACTACTCTATGCTTGGGATTCTACTGCAATACTCGACCTTTGGACTCTCGGCTACGTACAAACAGTCTTCTTTCAAAGATGAGTCCTTTCACGATCTTACCGCCCGGCCAAGCGCTGGACTCGCGAGGCAGAGCATTTGATCAGTTCTGCCGTCAGCTCGTTTTTCACACCTGTGAGATGACTATTCAACTTTCCAATTTCTTTGGCTAATAATAAAGCGAAACTGATCACAGTGTGGTGGGCGGTGAAGTAAATCAAGCCCAAAAGAACAAACACAGTGTACCGACAAACAGAAAGTCCAGCTTTGAGTGCCCACCAGACTTTCCATGATCAAGGGGGAAGCATGTCACGCTTTTCTTTAACAAAGGACCAAGTTCCGACCATGAGGTCTTCGAATCGTATTCGAGATGGCTGTGAGGCGGCAGCTTCATCCTCATTGGAGCGATACCCGCCAACAAGCGAGGGTTGCACGACTCCATCGCTTATGGCGACACCGCCAAGATACTATCCTGTAGCACAACTGAGCAACCAGTATAACGATGGGTTCCAATCGATGATGAGGTAGGTAGAGTCCTATCCGCAACAGTACCAATGTATTGCAAAAACATCGACTACTTTTGCGGTTCGTGTGTGTCAATACTTCAGCTCACGTCGCAATTCTCCATCTTGCGACCATGTAATGTTGCGGTGTCGTAGCCGGCAATAACGCGGCATACACATCGGCGCCATGATTACCGGCTCTCCAGCATCGCCGACCTCGCTCCGACGAACGACCCTTCAATTACCATGTATAAAATCATAAAAAACATCAAACATCAACCAGAGCACATCAAGCTGCAACATACACTCTTCCCAAGCCAAATGACGTCATCATGGCAACCCTCAGCACCGCAACGTGGATAGCCTCACTCACCTACAACGACCTCCCTCAGGGCGTTAAAGAAGCAGCCGTACGCTCCTTCTACAACTGGGTCGGCTGCGCCATCGGCGGAAGCTCCCATCCGACAACCCTGACGGCAACCAAAGCCCTCTCGCCCTTTTTTGGAAAGGAAACTTCTTCAGTACTTGGATTCGATCGTCGCATCGATGCGCAACACGCCGCTCTCGTCAACGGCATCGCGTCGCATGTCCACGATTACGATGACACGCATCTCGAGACGATTGTTCATCCGACTGGATGCGTCGCGGCCGCGCTGCTGAGTTACGCAGAGACGCTGCAGCGCCCGGTCACGAGGGAGGAATTCATCACGGCGTTGGTCGCCGGCATCGAGGTTGAGTGCAAGGTAGCCTTGGCCGTATACCCAGAGCACTATGATATCGGATGGTACCCTCCTCTCACTCTTCCCAGTTCACATAAATGCGGAGGCTGACACTTCTTTCAAGGCACATCACAAGCACAACAGGCTCCATCGGCGCCGCCGCCGCCATCGCAAAACTCCTCGCCCTCCCGGCAGACAAGACAGCCCACGCCATCGGCATCGCCGCAACGCAAGTCACTGGCCTACGCGAGATGTTTGGCTCTGACACGAAATCCTTTCACGTCGGACGCGCCGCTCAGAATGGGCTTCTTGCTGCCGTCTTAGCTGCAGAAGGATTCACGAGTTCGCCCAAGGCGCTGGAAGCTGGGCGGGGCTGGGCCAAGGTCGTCAGTACGAAGGAAAACTTGAATGAGCTTGTTCAGAGTCTTGGACAGGGAGGACCGGGGAAGTGGGAGATTGAGAAGAATTCGTTCAAGCCTTTTCCGTGTGGTATCGTTATCCATCCGGTTATTACGGGCGCTGTATGGCTGCATCACGAACTGAAGAGACGAGGCATCTCCACGGAGGAGGTCGTGAGTGTCGACGTGACGGTTCATCATCTTGTGCTCGAGCTCACTGGTAAGAAAACACCAAAGGATGGTCTTGAAGCCAAGTTCAGCGTTTACCACGGCGGCGCGGTGGGCTTGTTGTATGGGAGGGCGACTGTAGTGGAGTACGAGGACGGGCTTGTCACCAGCGCGCCTGTTGTTAGCTTGAGAGACCGTTTCAAAGCTACAGTTGACGAGTCTATGAAGGCCGATGAGTGTCATTTGGTGGTCAAGCTGCGCGGTGTCCAGGAACCGATTGAGAGGCACGTCGACCATGCCCTTGGAAGCGTTGAGGTGCCCATGTCTGATGACCAGCTGACGGAAAAGTTCATCACGCAGGCAACCCTTCAAGTTGGTGCGGAAAAGGCAGAGAAGGCAAGTCAGTGGTGTTGGGGTGTGGTTGGATCAGGGGACATGAGAGAGCTTGGAGGGATTGTCTAGTTTCAGTTGGTAGTTTGCCTTCCATGGTTCAGCACTCACCTATTGACCCCAGTGCCTGAATTACCTCGATGATTTGGCCAGCAAAGTAACTTTTCATGTTCTATTGGCAAGAACAAGGGCCAAAGCGGCCCGTTCTCTAGTAGATACAAGCTTTTTACCTCTCCTTTGAGAAGACAATGAATGCAACGCTGCATTTGTACACAGTCTCAGTGCCAAGAAGGCATACGCAAGTGCTCGTGAATATCTCCAATCAGAACAATGACTCTTCTAGCACAATGGCCGGAAACCAGAGTATCTCGTTTCCCCATCCCAAAGGCCTGCCGTATGTGAACCCTTATCTTGCATTCCCAAAGTGAAGGCACCATCCTGCAGCATTGCCCGTTGAGTGCATCTGGACTTAGCGCACAGTAACGTTAATAGGGCTCACGGTTGGCGAATGGAAGGCCCAGTTAGTTGAAGTGAAAATCAAGACCCTCGGATATGTCCACGCGTTCGGGCCAGACCCAGTCGTCGGCCACAGAAGATTCAGAAAGCTCCAAGTCTTCTTCTGGAATGGTCTCCAGATGGCTGCAGAGAGGCTCCCACTCCATAGACGAGCCAGAGGTATCTGTCGAAGGAGACTCGTGGCTAGCATCGATCTCGACCTGGTTGCAGCGGTACATCATCATGCGCTGAGCCCTCTCGGTCTGGTAGTAAGTCTCGGCATCCATGAACTTGATGTTACTCTCATCATCTGCGTCGTAGGCAATATCGTCGACGATGCTTGGCAAAATCTCCTTGTTGGGTGTGGATGAACCCCAGGTGGTGAATTCGAGCTGGTCCTAGTGAGTTTCCAGCCGGTCAGCTCAAGCCACAGTGTAATTCTTTGAATCTCTGATCACTTTAGTGAGAAAGGAATGGGAATATCATCATACTTGGTTCTCTGGGATCTTGGAGTCATCTCTCTTGCAGCCCTGCTTGGGGTGGTCCCTGGTCTGACGGGGCAAAGTATTCTGAGTGGTCTTGGCTAGAGACTCTGGGTCATTTGAATTTCCAGTATGGCCGTTTGAGGTCTTCTCGGGGCTGTGGACTCGGGCCTTTTTCGTGCAAGGCTGAGGGGCGAGATCATCGTGTGTGTCGGACATGGTCTTGTTCTTGGATGCCATTTTGCGCAGTTGATGCGAAGGAAATGCGTTGCTTGCTCAAGTTGAAATGCAGAGGAGCTGTAATCGTAATTGGGATGAAAGTGAGGAAATGCTGGTATGTTGTAGTGGAAAGTGTGCGCGATGAGTGCATTGGTGGGATATGGATGAGGCGAAGGTTGTGATCATTCCATCTTCGGTGGAAGAGATGTGGGGCATCACTTTGCCGGCTCCCAAGAAAAGGTCAGAGGTACGCTGGACTGCTGCACGTGACGCAGGATTTCAATGAAAAGGTGGGAAGGAGCTGTCTAGGGAAGTAGCTGTCGGGAAAGGGAAGGAAGCAAAAGGAGGAGAGTATAAGCATGCCCTACCTACCTACAACTTGTCCACGAAGCTGTCTCATTTCAGTGAGCATAGCTTATACGATTGAACGTAAGGTAAAATGCTGGCCAGAACTATCCGCAGCCGGCTATTATCCACTACTCTAAGGTCGGTGCCTTAATCAATTATAAAGCAAAATATATACAAATAATCAAAGGCCAAAGGTCTGGACAACAAAAGAGTTCACCCCCCCGGTGCTGAACTGGGGGCTACATCTCTAGTGCTCATGCTGGGATTCGAACTCGGGTGCTCTCGTATGCGCTAAGCCTGTCGTCGAGTAGGCTGGTTGGCGAATTGATTGTTGACCATGAACCGTTCCACCACCACGCCACAGTTTGACCTGAACCCCGGCCTAGGGGTCGCCTGCTGCGCTGGTGACAGAAACAGAGTTGAGGATGTATATGAAGGTCTCAATCCATCGGATGAGAGTCTGCTGGTACGTATCCATGGATCCTCAGGTGCGAGGGTGGGAAGGCGCTGACACGGAGCTATCGAGGTGCCTCCTTCCCGCAAAACATTTTCTCGGATGGACCCACCTAAACGACCACCTCACACGCCGTACCTCTAGTGCTCAATGTAGGTGCCTTGCCGTGGAAGTTGAAGGCCGTACTTCTTCTTCTCATTACCTAAACTTGCCAGAAAGCCTTGATCCCACCATGGCAGTCTTGAAGCCTCGACCATAAATACCTTACTGACCCCACGGAAACACATCTCGGCGCCGGCGTGGTCCTCAGTAACCTCCTCGCTTCCATTGAAGAGAATACCGTAAGATGCGATGGTGAGTTTGACGATAGAATCTTACATACGGACTCTGATACGAATATGAGGCAAATTCTTTATCAAGGCCACTTTGTGATTTTTCTTCTTCTTTTTATTTGGCCCGGAATTGAGTGGATTTTCTTTACGACAAGAAATTTACCTGAGGTATCCTATTTCACCCTTCTAAACAGCTACTGTAATTTTCTTCAGGAGAACAGGCAAACATCAAAAAAGAAACGTCTCACACAAACCCTGAGTGACATTCCGCGGTTAATATTCTACAGGTGAATCGCGCACCGCTCTCGAGATATTCGCCCAAGTGCATTTTAGTGTTTGCCAGACGTTGGGTTGACTGTCACTCGTCGATTCTGGTTGGTCAGAGCTGCATGTGGTGGGGCACCCCACGCTGTACCTGCACTTTGTACTGCGTACTTCGTGCTTCTGGAGGATCGATCGTACCTTTCCATCTTCAGATGCCTCCGGCCGCCTAAAGGTAATTCCAACGACCTGGAGTTTCTAGCCCAGGGAACCCTTCCCAGATTCAGAAGACCCTTTGCTCGAAGTTTTTCTCTCGCCATTCTGTGGTGTTTAATAATTTGCGTCTGAAGGTAAGGTATGTTACGGAGACTTGGTGACCTTCCGTAGGCAGTTGAGGACAAGACTGGCAGCCGGCAGGTACTGTGGGCCCACGGCGAGTGCCCTTTCCTTCCCATGGTGACGATGGTCATCGGAAAGGAAGGAAGGGGAAATTCCAACCATTTCTCTTCAAATCCAAAGCGACAACATTTTACCATCACTTGATCGTTCAGCTTACACATTCTGACTTCAATAAGAGGAGCGTGCGAAATCCGGTGCGACAAATGATTCCAGGCACCCCAGGCCCCACTGCAAAGGCCGACGCCAAGTCGGGGTAAAGCTGGCCGAAGAGTGAGGGGCATTTTGCTTTGCGCTGTGGAAATTAGGCGACCACTCATCTCACCAACTCTTACCTAGGTGCTCGATTTCCATCAACCGCCTTGCCAGGTTTGACTTAAGGTTACGGTTTACGAACAATCCAACACCTGAAACCAAATCGCCGGCCTTTTTCTCCCCTCGGCAGGCCCTTGGCCCTCAGCTGCGAATTTCTTGGCATCCAACATGTCGCGCATACCGTGAGTGCATGTACTTGCTCTAGGTCCCGCCAAGAGTATGAAGCGCCCAAGCTCACCACATCACGCTCTCAGGAGCCATGTCTTAGTCACTGGCGCTACAGGATTCATTGGCGCGCACGTCGTAGATGTTCTCCTGTCCCGAGGGCTCAGGGTCCGCGGAGCCACCCGATCTCTCGCCAAAGGGAATGCCATGATCAAGGATCGGCCCGAGTACGCCGGCAAGCTCGAGTTTGTCCAAATTGGTGATTTTGAGAAACTTGGTGTCTTCTCTGAAGCCATCAAAGATGTCGACACCGTGGTTCACGTCGCCAGTGTGAGAATCCTCCTGACGCTATAGAGGCCAACATCGCTTGAACTTTTGTTAATTGTCTCATGCAGCCATTTACCTACGATACTAAAGATAACGAGAAGGAATTGATTATACCAGCCATCAACGGTGTCCGCTCTATCCTTGAAGCAGCCGTCACCAATCCCAAGATCACTCGAGTGGTCATTACTTCCTCCTTCGCCTCAGTCCTCGACGTCAACCGCAAGGCACCACCGTACTTTACATACACGGGGGAAGATTGGAACCCCTTGACCTACGAAGAAGCCGCATCTCCGGAAACAAGCGCCGTAGTTGCATACCGAGGTTCCAAGAAATTCGCAGAAAAAGCAGCGTGGAATTTCATACAGGAGCACAACCCCCGCTTCGACATCGTGACGCTGTGTCCGCCAATGACGTTTGGTCCCGTGGTTCACCCCGTAAGCAGCGCCGACAAACTGAACGAATCGAACGCAATGCTGTGGAAGATTGCAAGCGGACAGAAGCCCCTTCCTGTTGCTCGGGTCCCATTCTGGATTGATGTCAGAGATCTTGCGGTGGCGCACGTGGAAGCGCTCTTTAGACCGGAGGTGGGTAACAGGAGGTTTGTTCCGGCCGCTCAGGATCGCTTTTCATATGGTCTGGCTGCCAAGATCATTGAAGGCAACTTTGATTGGGCCAAGGGCAAGGTCGCGCGGGAAGAACAAGCGATCGACACTTCGCATGGACTGGATGGGGAGACGGTCGCGAGAGAGCTTGGCGTCGAGTACCGAACTTTTGATCAAACGGTCGTCGACCTCATTGACCAGGTTACGAAAATGGAAGGCGGGACAGTATGACTTCGGAAGAAATAGTATTACATTTATCAAAGGGCTGGCTGGTAGGGGCAATTAATATGACAGCCACCTCAGACTACCCAAGCAAGATTCTCTCAGTTTGTGGTCAAGACCCAGCAAAGATCTGGACTATCGGTTCCCGGGCAAATCCGTTTGTGAAGGTCGACCGCACTTTTTAATCTGAGAATCACATATCATTGACTCGGCCTAAAAGTCTTCTATCCCTGATTAAGCCACGGCCGGGACACTTTCTGCCTAAATTGATGTTACTCTTGAGCGGAACGAGCCCTCCGTTGCGACAGGTAAGCGATTAACACAGAGTGTGATCTATCCACCTGCGCAACACGGCTGGCAGATCAATGACTAACTAGTCTCCGGAACCCATTTCTGCTTCTCCGAGTTTGAATTACCGTGGTGATGGTATCGGGCCGTGTCGCCTTCTTAGCTTCGGAAGTGTCTCCGTGGAAAGGGAAGATGAGCTAATACCTGCGAATGGTCCTATACAAAAACAAGCGACATCTGCACGACTTCCAGAATGTGCTGCTGGTGTTATATCTTCTTTCAGCCACCGGCTCTATTCCATATTGTGCTAATCTCATACACATCTTGTTCGATATCTTCCGTTTTCTGCGCACAGGCTGTCGCCATGAAGGTATCAGTGGTCTTGCTAGCGGCCTGCGCTGCTCTTGTTCAAGGGCATTGCATCTTCCAGGTAAGCCTCCTTCATACCTTCATCAGATCCCCAGCTGACCGTCAACTTCCTTGCAGAAAGTCTCCGTAAATGGCAAAGAGTACGGCTCCCTCGCAGGTCTCCGAGCACCCAACCAAAACAACCCAACTGAAGACGTGACTTCCCAAGACATCATTTGCGGAAAAGTCGCAACATCCTCCCAGGAAGTCATCACCGTCGCCCCCGGAGACAAGATCGGCTCCTGGTGGCAACACGTCATCGGAGGCGCCCAGTACCCCGGCGACCCAGACAACCCAATCGCAAAGTCTCACAAGGGCCCCATCACCGCCTGGCTCGCCAAAGTCCCCAGCGCTTCCAGCACCGGGATCACAGGGCTGCAATGGTTCAAGGTCGCCGAGGATAATCTGGACACGAGCTCCGGGTTATGGGGCGTCGATAAGATGATCAACAACGGAGGCTGGAGCTACTTCAACTTGCCGCAGTGCATTGCCCCGGGGGAGTACCTGCTGCGTGTTGAGTTGCTGGCTCTCCATTCTGCTCATCTGTTGAAGGGTGCGCAGTTCTACATTTCGTGTGCGAATATTAAGGTTACGGGCTCTGGAAGCTTTTCACCTAGCTCGACTGTGAGCTTTCCGGGCGCGTACCAGCAAAGCGACCCTTCGATCTACATCAACATCTATGGTACTGGTGGTCTTCCAAATAATGGGGGCAAGGCGTACTCCGCCCCTGGACCGAGACCGATTACATGCTAGAGATTGGAGAAGATGGCAGGAGAGTTCCCGGATAGGTTGACTGCGACTATATAGCTGCTGGTATCAATGCAATGTCATATGTGACATGGAGTATCGTTTGTTTTTACAGAGTGGTTCGGAGTTTGTTTGAATGGAAGTCATCCGCCCGAGTTTCTCATTGATCACATTACACAACTCCTACACTCACACGACCATCTTCAACCATGACACGCAAGTTGATGTTGATGCTCATCTCCGTCGCGTTCCCCGTAGAGTTCCTGGCGCCTTTCCCGGAGCCTATGCCGATGTCAGAGAGGTTGCCAGATCCCACATTGATGTTTGTTACTTCTGTAATGCGGTCGCCGATCTCAATCGTGTTTCCATCGCCGATGGTGTTGTTACCGTCTCCGATATCAAAGTCGTCGCCTGCACAGACGGGAAACGTTAGCAAAAGCTTTCACAGGGTACATGAGATACCATCGTCACCCGACTTCGTACCTGTGTCTATGTCATTCCCTGTGCCGGCGAACCCAACGCCGTTTCCGTCGCCGATTCCTCCAGAGCTGATTGACCCCGAGTTGCCAGTCTGGTTGCCGTTCACGCCATTGCCTACTTGACGCGGCGATATAGTGGGTAGGTCTTTGGTAATTGGGGTGAGGCTAAACTGGAAGGGTAGGCAGTGTGTCGTCGCGGCGCACAGGGCGAGAACCGCCATCAGGCAGATTCGTAGGCTAATGAACATGATGGCCTGATCGCTCCAGAGTGGTGCGCTGGGCTGAAGTACGCTGATTGAGTTTCGCTGCTTGCCAAAAAGAATGTCATCAAGGCTGGTATGTGGTTGATTTTAAGCTCATCCAACTTGCAGAATGTCGTCAGAGACACAACTCCTTGAGCGTTCCCATCGCTAGACCGATGCTACTTTCTTCTATTGAAACGATAAGCAAGCTAAAATTGGTCTTGTTGCCCATCGGGCTTCCCTTGCCAAGCCTGAAATATTGCACTCCTCAAGCTTCACAGCCCTCTTCGGATGAAGATACTGTATCGGTATTTCAATATAACTGCAAATACAGCACTAAATATCAAGTAAAATGACGGAGAGAACCAGATTTGTCGGCAGCTATTCTTAGAAGGCATTCTGGAGGTGAGGTTTGGAAGTTGATTCGCCGTGTGCTCACATATTAACCGCGGGCGAAGATGGAAGACCACTACCATTCTCACTCATCCTTGGCGGGCTGAAACCACGTGAATGGCCGGCAAATGAGGCATCCGGGCATACCGACGGCAATTGGTATTAGTAGAGGCGGTGCGGTTGAATGCTACGCCATCACGGGGGGCATTTGCGAAGGCCTCCAACATCGCGTTTCACATGCGTTCCTTCCGAAATACGTCACTTCAAATCCCCTCAGAGCTCTTCTGTACCTTTACAAGGCCAGCAAGTGAAGACTGCTCCAGACGTAAAGGCTCTGAGAGGCAAAACATGAAAGAATTGAAGGATGCCTAAGGAGTTCTGCCCGCACTTCATGCTGCGGTTTATCTGTTGTCTCTCAACGCTATGAGCTCTTGTCAAAAAGGCAACTGGTGGCACTTCTGTTCGAGAAACCAATATCATACAAATGGCACCGATGTCTGTGAACTTTTCTGAGATTCCTGCGGTATCCTTCTGGACCAGTCATCTTTTAGTTTGGCTGCTGCCCAGGCTAATACGCAGCATTCCACAAACTGTTTGATCTAATTGAGCGAACCGAGCTACTTGCAGACATCTATAGACTTCTTCGATCCTTGTAAGCTACTTTCCAATGGGGTAAAGAACCAGAAAATGTATGGAAAGGCTCTCAGGTAGCTCCTATAGGCTTCTTTATGAAGCAATGGCCCCCAATGAACAGTGGTTGGCCCAAGCATCACTGCCCTTCGACTCCATCACTTACCTTACTCTTTGGTTTCTACGTAGGAACTCCCGTGAAGGAACTTCTGAACCGATTATCACTAGTCATTGACCTAAATTTCCTGATTTCCCGGACAGTTCTTGACTTCTGGGCTACAGCGAATAGACTTCTAAAAAGAAATGAAGTTTCTAAGACATAACTTATCTACTTGTGACGTTTGAGTCAGCTATAGCCTCTTGGAGCACTGCTCGAGAAAAAACTCCACTATTGACGTCTATGTCATCTCCAATTGCTTGCTATGTCTTCTCACTTATATGACTGTTCCAGAATCCATCCTCTGGCTAAATGTTCAAACTTATTTTTCAAATCATTGTCCATGCTCAAAAATGTATGCTGTGGTAAGATTCTAATTACGGCTATAGAACCTCAACCTGGAGAGTTTGAGATAGAGAGCAGTCGTTTGAACTTTCAGAAACGTAGAGATGAGGGCAAACCTCTCTCTAGGTACTGTCATTTGGCGGTCAGGATCAAGAGGTAGTCGTCATTGACCCAAGATTTGTGATTTCATTAGAAATATATCTACTGAACGTTATCTTCGGTCCGTCGCGCTTTTTTTTTTTTTTTTTACCTGTTTTTTCTTTTATTTCAGCGAAAAGTGCTGGGAAGGTTTTATCCGAACTTAATCCTGCCTTTTGAAGAGCCCAAATGTATTATTGGCTGTTTATTAGGGCTTTCTCTACAGTTTCTTCCTCCTTGGTGAGTTTAACTATCTTAATTCGTGATCATTCGATAGTTCAAGGTTAGTACAATGGGTTGGCAGTGGCAAGTGATCTCTGCCCATTTTGCACTGGAAGAGAGACACATACCGTTTGCACGTAGGACGGTTCTTAATTACAGCATCATATCTCAAGCCAGACAAGAGCATGAAGAAAAGGCAACAACAGGAAACATTAGTTGTCGTCCTGTTGTCGAGAATCAGTGTGGTATGTACCAGATCTACGAGCTACGAGCCTAAAGACGTCGGAACGCAACAACAATTCTTATTAGTATGAGCCCAGGGAAGATACTCCGCTGCTACTGCCCAAGATGTTTGTCTATCTGATTCCCCAATAGAGGAGTTCCACAAAGTTCTATCCAGCAGGAAAGGAAGAGGTGAAAACTAAGACGCGAGCACCGCCAGCCTCTTATACAACCTCATGGAACCCAGAACGATCAACGAATTGAATACTTTGAGTCAATAGGGCTTCCCCGTTTCTTCTGCGACCCGGCCCTGTCGAGTCACTGTTTCTAGATATGCTGCGAATCGGGCTTACACCCTCCCCGAGATCACACTTGACAAAGCAGTACGAACTAGCAACGTACCTTAGATCACAAGCATCAAACAACATCACCTAATTCCTTGTCCCGGCTGGAGTCGTCAGATTACTTAATTGTCTAGAGTACTCGATCTGACGAACAACCTGCAAAGACACTCACGATGTTCAACACTCGTCACATCTCGGATCAACGCCAGTATAGGAGAGCATCTATTGCTATTATGTTGCTCATACGAAGCGTTGACAAGGGGTTCACTTGTTCAAGACTACAAGTTGATGCGGTTTCGGATTCGAAATCCTTGTCACGTCCTGGGAAGTGGGGCGTCGAGATGGTGAGATAACGCGGTAAGCGCTCGACTGCTTAGCCGAAGGAGGGATTTGGAATTGCAATTGAGATATGCGTAGTTTGTTGGATAGATCGTCTCCGCAGAACCGCTTTCTCGCATTCCGTAAGGTTGACAAGCTTATCATCTTGTCGGAGACCGAATGATTAGGCGGGTTCTGTTTCCCGGTCAAGTGAGGCTGTTTTGATGAAATGTCGTAACTTGACAGAAAACGTTGCAGGGGAATCCCCTATAGGAAGTGAGATCCGAGCGTCGCCTAATATAACCCTGCCCTGGGGTTGAACGGTCGGCAACTAGGACTCTCGATGATGGAATTTCTTTGAGATGGAGAAAAATGCAGAACTCGGGACACCCCAGCTATCAGAGTCTGGCTGGGCCCCGCATCTCCGCTTCTCATTTTGAAGATGTTGCACCGCTATTGATCGGCGGTGAAGATGTTCCAGGACCTTGGCTAGCTCTTCCGTCTCCCCTCCCTCTGCCCTTGCCATTGGCCTCCGCTCTCCGCCCACATTGCGACCCTGCATATGTCAAGACGAATACCCCCATCTTGGTCCATCTTGAGCATGGCCATGCATTTGGGCTGCGCGTATTAGGAATGAGAAGGGGGGTGTTCGAAGCATGGTTGGCTGGAGCTCGTCAGAGCTGGTAGAGCCAGAGGCTGCCCAGAGAGAACATCTGCATTACGAATTGTCCGTCCTTGTTGTGGTGGGGGAGAGTAGGATTGCTATGCTACGCTATAAAGTCTCGAGGGTCCTTCATTCGGCTTCATTGCCGCCTCATTTTCTCCCCAGTCATTAGCATATCGTTGTGCAGAATTTCAAAATGCTTCGATCTCGTTTCCCATCAGCTCATCACTTCACTGTGTCAATCTTCGGATGCCAGTATCATGCCGACTCACCCTCACCTGAGAAACTATCTCTCATCAACAAGTTTGACGGACTCATCAAGGCCGCCGCGATTCATGTCGAAGAGCTCGAGCAAAATGACCTCCCCTCCAAGGTCTGGATGAGCTACTGGAAGTCTCCCCAGGTTTTCAAGGCATGGTGGGAGAGCCCGGAAACTTCTGCCTTCTGGGCCGCTCTGCCTGAGAACGCTGGTTTCTGGAGAGAGACCGTGAGCTTGCCCGCCACGAGATCAATGTACGAATCCAACAAGGAGCAACCTTCTGGTTTCGGCCACTGCGGAGAGCTGATCCCCCTCACTTCGAAAACGGGATACTGGGGCGCCTACCGCTCGCGTATGACCCCTGATGGCCCGGAAGACAAGTTCGAGTCTCCTCTGCCTGCGGTACCCGAGGCTCGTCCTTTGACGGACAAGATCCGCCCCGGAAGGGTCAGAGTGTCCAAGTTCCCTGACAACATCTCCTTTGTTGTCGAGGGCCAAGACTACAGTGCCATGAATGATAACGAGCGCGAACACTGGAACGAGAACTTCGACGGTCTGACCAAGCAATGGGTCACCAATGTCATGAACGCTGGTCCTGCCGGTGGGATGGTTTCTTCAAGGGCCTGCCACGCCTTCGCGGGTAATAAGCAACCTGGTGCCACGAAAAGCGCTGTCAACGGCGCCTCAACCAACGGCACTAATGGTACAAATGGTACCAACGGAACTTTGACAAATGGACACGGCAACGGAATCTTCCCCGGCTTGGACTACATTCGTCAGGCCCAGATCCTCTTTTGGCTTGATCTTTCCAAAATGGAACACATCGGCAGAACGGATAAGGTTCACGTCAAGCTCAGACGCGACTTTTTCGCTGCATACGGGCCTGGTGGAGTTATGGAGGGTGGTGATTTGCTGCTTTGGGTTGATGTGGCAGTTCTGAAGGGTGAAGAGATGGACGCGGAGTATGTTGGGTGCTATGATGGAACAGGATTTCTTGCATACGACGACCACCCCGCGTTCGCGAGCGAAAAGGTGGACATCGCCAAGCTGCCAGCGTTTTTCGACGCGCCGATCAAGTCCCAGCCCATTGAGTGGTAAAGCGTAATAGTAATAATGTGTCATCTCATGTTTGTGTCAAAATCGTCCACGTAATCCTCCTTTGTAGGTGACCTTTCACAATAAACAGACGAAGAGCCTCCTCTAGCAGCCGGTGGGCACAGATAGCAGAGAAGCATTCCGTCTTGGGTGCTCGCTGCTCCGTGCTCCACGTTCATCCGGTATATTACGAGGCCAAAATTTCGCTCAATCAGGAACTGCACATTCACAATCAGCAAGTGTTTCCGAGTGGGGGCGGGCCGGGATTGAGTCAGTGGTTGAGAATAGAGTTCACAGGGGCCCCTGTTCCAAGTCGGCCCAGTTCCCCGGACGGGACCGTTCTTCAGCAACGACTAATAGAAATGCAACGTGCATGGGGTCCGCCGGCCGGCAACCTCGTCGCGGCCCAACGGGCCAGAAGGCGAGACCACGGGAGGGATCTATTGTCTTACCAGAAATGGTCTGGTTTTGGGGGATGTGCGACCGTCGCCGAGATCTAACCTGCCCATCCGCTGATTGTGGTTGGGAATTTGGTCCCTAGTGGTGCCCGTTTCTGATGATCCAACGGTTTTAACAAGCATCTTATGACCCATCATTACAACTTCATTGTTCACGTAACCAGCTACTGGCCAAACTCTCCATTATTACGAATCCCGCATGGGACGAAAGTCATGTTATGTCGTTTTCTCCGATGCCACGCAAATGCCTCAGGAGCCCTTGCTTTCTGCTGCCAAGTCAGTTTGACGTTCCCTTCCGCGGGCCAATGCAGTCCTTGTCTGCCAGCTTGCTAAGTCATGTCCCATGAGCAGAACTTTCTAATGTGGAAATGTGCTTGCCGATCTCCACACCCTGACCTCTCAAACAATCTACTTCGGCCAGATACGTTCAGAGAGGAAGAGAGAAAAGGGGGTTCTCTCGTCATTACCGATTCAGCACTGTGGACCTATGTTGTCTCCTCCAACCCTGAGAACGCTTTCCTGTAACGTAGAATTACTACCTGAGTCCACAATCACGGTTCACTATCTTTATGTCTTCCAGTCGTTCCCCTGGACCTAATGAACGAGGGTTTGGTCGATCCTAACTGCCGATTGCAGGTTGGAAGTAACCTGCAGATGGGTCCTGCAGGCGGCAGACTCTGCAACCTTTTCGCGACCCGATTCTTAAGCACGAGCTGCCCAAAACTGGCGTCTGTCTAGCCGGTTCAGCATTACCCGCAGGTCTACTCCTTCAACTTTTTGGAAGCGCTTTGTTTTTGCCTATCCCCGATTAAGAACGAGTGTGTGTGTGTGCGTGCATTTGCGGTCAACTCCGACAACCCGCAACAATGGCGGTCGCTGAAGCGTTGATGCCGGCGGTGATTGAGATGTGGGTGGAATATGCCATTGGAATTTTGGTTCTTTTTCTACGAATCTTCACGAGATGTAAGAAGGTGGTGGGTTTCAAATGGCAAGGCGACGACTATTTGGCCGTGGCGGCCATTATATTCTTCACGGTTAGTTTATTGTCTCAATCGGGAACCCCTATTCCCAACCACACCACGGAGCGGGCTCCGCTGACAACACCATGAACCTTAGTTAGAGGTTATGATGTGTCAAATCATCGGTAAGAACAGACTCCTGTATGCCAAGAAACTTTACTTTTGTTCTAACGACCGCTTTCTAGTTGAGAAGGGAAGCATCACGGGTATGACCGACGAGATCGCGTTGAGCCTCACGCCAGAACAATACAAGAGCCACGAAACGGGAGCGAAATGGCTTTTCGCTGCGTGGTATGTCTACGTTAGCATGATTTGGAGTCTGAAGGGCATCATGCTCTTCTTCTTCTCCAGAGTCACGTAAGTTGCTGTTCATCGTTTTCCTGCGGAACAGACGCTAAACAACGATTGGGCAGAAAAACTCTGCCAGAGGAACGCCTGGTCAAGGTGGTGTCCGTCATTACCGTCTTTGCCTACTTGGCCACACTTGCGGTTGTTACAGGACATTGCCGTCCTATGCACAAGCTTTGGCAAGTGTATCCCTATGCCGGAGGTAAGGAAGATACTGGGATGTTTCGAAACGCGTTGGACGGCGAGAATCTAATGTCCTGTAGATGACTGCACGCAAAACACCTCCAAATATTACGCGTTGGTGACTACAAACGTCGTGTAAGTACTGATGGATCTGGAACGTTCATCGTATTCCTTAGCTGACGCGTGTGCCTAGAACCGACATCATGATCATGTACATTCCCATCCCGTTGTTGTGGAGGTTGCAGACCACTCTTCAAAAGTAAGTTGCAACTGAACGCCAAAGGGTCTGTGATTCTAACAAGCCATAGAAAACTTGCATTCGGCCTAATGTTCTGTGCCGGTTTCTTTATCGTAATTTGCACGCTATTGCGGTGCATCATCTGCTTGAGCACCCCCGAACGACTTGACTTGGGATTGAACTGGTCCATCCGTGAGACGGTAAGCTCAAAATTCATCGCTTCTTAGGTCTTGATCGTCATTTTGGCTAATCAATTTCCGATCAGGTTGTTGCGATTATCTGCACGAACGCTCCGTCAATCAAGCCGCTTTTTCCCCATCGACGCACCGGCTCCACGAATCCGAGTACTCCCCACTCCGGCCTGGTCACATTCGGCGGCACCGGCAGCTCACACAAGATGTCACGCGTCAGAAATGGCCATCAGAAGCTCGACGACACATCCGTTGGCAGTCAGGAACATATTGTCAACCCAAAAGGCGCCAGGAGCCAGACCACGGCGTTTGCGGACGACCGAAGTTCCGATGACGGAGGAAACTATAACTCGGGTATTCAGGTCACTAAGGATTACCACGTTGAGGTTGGCCGATAATGAGATGGTAGGAGCTACTAATGTGTGAATTCCGAGGCAAGCTCTACGCAGGATTACAGAGCTGCTCTGGCGGTTAAACTCCATCCATCTGGTGCCTGCTGGTGGAAAAGAGTCAAGATGTATAATACATGTACATATTGCGAGCCGTCCTCCTACGGCTGGCCGGTTGGGTACGAATTAATGACGTTCTGGTAACGAAAGACTCGAGTGACTGGGAAAGTTCATGATCATCAAAAGCTACGTGAGAATTTGACATCCATTTGCCATCGTCACTTGTGTGGGGGCAAGCAGTTGGTATGGACAGGGAGTAGAGCTAAGAAACGGCATAACTCCTTAGCAAACCTTGACTACACGGGCAGGGTGCTCAAGTAACAACAGCCTCTTGATCAGGAAACATGTGATGTGTATGGACGGCTAGCGCTCCTCTCTCGAGTCATTACAAGCCTCGCCAGACTGTCTCAATATATGGATGCAAGAATATCCCATTTTGGAGCCCCGAGCAATCGTTTCAAGCCTTGCATCCGCCGCTGCATCTCAGTCTCCACTACGTCTTAGATACCAACAGACTGAGGTCCTTGACGTCTTCAAGGTTTTTCAAGCAGGTCTCATGCTTCTGCTTGATAAAGCCCCAAGCCGGTCCACCGAGTGGAACACGCAAAGGAATGCGTTTCTTGCTAGACGCAATACTGAAGATAGCGTCTGCAATCGCAGACGGCTTGGTAAGAGTTCCCGACTTGATACCCATCTCCACGTATTTCTCGAGAACACGTGCCGGCATATCTTTCTCGGCATAAGCCGGATGAGGCTCAGTCCGCGCCTTGCTATGCCCCTCGAAATTTGTCTGGACACCACTCGGCTCTACAATACAAAAGTTTACTGAAATACGTCAGCGACTCCTGCAATTTTTTATGCGAGATATGATGCCAGCTTACTGTTCCAATCAGGATGCATCTCCTTTGCCACAGACTCAGTCCACCCTTCGACGGCCCACTTCCCCGCGTGGTAGTACGCGTGACCCGGAAAGGCGCATTGTCCAGCAAGAGAGGAAATGTTGAAGATAATACCGCCTCGTCGGGTTTCAGACTGTCGCATGTTCTCGATGGCACAAGTGGTCATCCGAGCCGTACCGAAGAAGAGGGTCTCAATTTCCTGGTGAGCTTGTTCCTCTGTCGCAGACTCAGTATCGCCGGACAACGAATACCCGGCATTATTCACCAAGACATCGAGATGAAAATCTTTGCCAAAGTATTCGGTTGCGGCTTTGAATGCCTCTTTCACCGAGGTTGGTGATGTCACGTCAAGGACAAGTTTGAGGAGGTTGACATTGTCATCGGGCAGGTAATCCAGGTCCTTAGGATTCCGAGCTGTTGCGATCAAGCGATGTTTCGGTTTGCTTGCGACTAGAGCTGCCAGTGCTTGGCCGATACCCGACGAACATCCGGTGACTGGTAGTGTGTCAGTTGTGTGAACCTGAGCGATTCTCACCATAGCAACTTACTCAACCAGATTGCGTCCGGGGGAAGAGTGTACGGTTTGGTGTTAACCGGGTTCATATTGACGTTGGAAATTGAAATTTTCGAGATGCTATTGACGATCGAGTCTGGTAAAGAAAAGGTCGATGTGAGAGAGTATGCTAGCTGAGGCCATCCTTTTCTAATCTCACCGTCTCTGTCCCAGATTCGACTTCATCGTCGCGGATCTGATCTCTTGGGCTTTATAGTCCTGACTCGTGGGCTCACACATTTCGATGTTGACTTGAGGTCCAATTGATTTTTCGGCTCCAAGTTGTGGCGCAGATAGGATTCAAGGTGCTGACAGCCCAAACCCGATTCTTCTCACCGTGCCGGTCGGATGACTCAAGCGGTATCGGTCAGACTGCAATGCAACGGTATTCGCATTCGCATCTGGCAACATACCGCAAAGCACATGATTACTTGAGAAAACAATGCTCGCACTCGGCTATGCCCATTGACACTGGTCTCGCATTTTCTTCGCACTCGAACAATTCCCTCAGGCATTGATTGGTCTCCCATTTTATTTATGTCTAACATTGCATCTTCGAAGTCAAGCTTTGGAATGCAACGATCAACAGGATTCGTTTTCCGCTCTTCCAAGTTTTTCAAGAACAAGCAAGCATATGGAAACATTTGGCCGTCTGCATTCTTACCCAATAGTTGAGCTTTGAAGTGTCATTATCTCCGTCGCAGGCCCACCTACATCGTCTGACAGACAACGCGCGTCTGATGTGCCGCGCTTAACCCATAAATGAAGCGTCATCATTGGCCTAGAGACATAGCTCCAGACGACTCCAAGGCGTAATGCCATATAAAGGTTCTGCCAGTCCTAATAGAGCTGGGACGATGAAGGCCTGGGCGTAGACTCGCGCCACGGCGAAGGCCTTAGGACGAGATTAAGCTGTGAGGTTAGAAGCCCCTACTCTCAAACCTCAAACAAAGTTGACAAATGTGTTGCGGACGGAACAGATAACAAAGAGTACCCGGAGTTCATGGTTGTGTCTGTTCATCCAGCACCATTTCGGCGACTGGCATGATGGGCTTGCCGCTCATTTAAAGCTATGCAATACTTGACATGTTTCGCGAATCGTCGTCCCGTCATTTCCGTCGAAAAGATCGAAAAAGCGCAGAGACCGACGTTGGGCATCCATCTTAGGTCAAGCTAGGAGCGGAGATTACTACGAGCCTATTGAAGCCTGGTGGGTTGCGAGCAAGGACGAACACGACAAATACAAGGCTAGAAAGCCGTGGGACTGGACTCAACTGAGTCACAAGTGCATGCATGTGAGACTTGAGAAATATTCTGACTAGTGTTTATACGGTGATGATTCCAGCTACGAGTGCGAGTTGCCGGCATTATTATTTGATGGAAGCAAATATGCGAATCCATTCTGGCGTTTCTACATAGGCCGAAAGTTCAGATTAAGTTACATCAATAAATTTCTTTGTTTTCCTCTTCTGCATATAATCCGAACTACATGAGCATCGTGTCCAGGCATTGAAGTGACATTCGTACTCGCGGAACTAAAATGACGATATGCATGAAGATTTCAAATGGGATAGATAGTCTATTTTCCAAGTTCAGCGCCTGTCTTTTACTTTTTCATAGCTTGTACGCAGCCGGGTAATAGACTTTAGTAAGTTCAATTAGAGAATATGGTTAGAAAAGGATAGGATATGTTCGTAGCTGGAGACTTGTTGCTTCGTCACGCAAGTATAGATTTGATTCGAGGTTTATCAGATGACGCTTACTCTCTTCTCGTGTCGGATTAAGTTTTACCTGGTTGAGTTAGTCAAGTCACTGTGTCAGTGGACTGAAGCCGTGACAAAATTCGCCCACAAAAGGGTTCTGAAAGTTTGGTCTTTTCGTATTCATACATCATCTCATAGTTTCTACTTAATCAGCTCACTTACTCAGCTCCAAGGCAAACGAGAAATGGAGGTGGCTGGAACCGAATCAAGTTGCAACTGGTCACACGAGACTTTGGTTAGTGGGGAAGCCCGCAGTACAACGGGCACTTAACATCTCCACCCCACAAAAAATAGCCAGAGCCTTGAGCAAACCCTGCGCGCAACAACGCCATGTCTCCGAGTCCACACCTCACCGCCTACTTCAACCGCATTGTCGCCGCGGCTCCTTGACGCCAATGGCCGCGGAGAGAGACGCCTCGCCCCCACGGCAGCTGCCGGACGCCGAACCGGAAGAGCTGTATGGCCAAGAGGTACGCCTGGAAGAGGAGGCTTTTGCTTGGTATAATCCCGACAAGTGGTACCCGATCCAGATTGGCCAGGTCTATGAGTCGCGATATCAGGTGCTGCTGAAATTGGGGTTTGGCTCTGCGTCGACGGTGTGGTTGTGTCGCGATCTTGAGTATGTGCGCGATTTATTTCTATGCTTGTTGTTGTTTCGAGAGCTACTTTGCTAACTGGTGGTTTAGGAAGCATTGCTATGTAACTTTGAAAGTCTATGAGACTGGTCATCGGCAGGCTCGTAACGAGGAAGTGGTCCTTCGCCACTTGGAACGCCTCGAATCTGAGCACCCAGGACAGAAACTCCTTCGCTCCATCAAGGACAGTTTTGAGCTGCAAGGGCAAATCGGCCCGCATGTTTGTCTGGTCTTCGAGACTCTAGGCTTATCCCTGGCCGATATTCGAGAGTTGGCAGGCGGCAAGCTGCCAGAGAATCTCTTAAAAGGGTTGATATACGGCTTGTTACTGGGTATTGACTATATGCATTCAGTTGCACATGTCGTCCATACAGGTGAGAATGATTATGCTCCTGCAACACTTCACCATCATGCGCCTCAGAAGCTGAGGTGTTTTCTGCATCGGGGCATAGATCTGCTTCACTAACACACACGTCAGATATTCAAGATGGAAACATTATGCTCTCAATTTCAGACACGACAATCTTGGATGTCCTAGTGAACGAAGAATGGAGGCTTCCAAGCGCGAGAAAAGTCATGAGTGATCGTACCACCTACGCATCAACGGGGCTCGAGATCCCAGATGATCCAGGCGACCCTGTCATTTCAGATTTCGGCGATGCGCAATACGGAGAAGGCGACTTCGACGGCGAGGTGATGCCAGATCTGTACCGCGCGCCCGAAATCATCCTCGGAATTCCCTGGGACGAAAAGATTGATATATGGGCTTTGGGATTGATGGTGAGAGATTCGCCTGCGGCGAGGGGCCTGCCAATTGCTGACGCTGATTTTTCACCGTTGCCAGGTTTGGGATTTGTTCGAGGGGAAGCTACTCTACAACACACGACACCGCGATCGGAATGCATCCCGGGCAGCCCACTTTGCGAGGACGGTGTCTTTGCTCGGACCACCGCCTGATGATCTTCTGGATAGAGGGTCGACATGGAAAGACTTTTTTGACGATGAAGGTTTGTTGATGACCGTGCGTGGTTTGCAATGTAGGCCGGGTGAGACTGACGCGCGAGAGACAGGAAAACTAGTTATCGACGGCGAGATACCAGAGTCCTCGTTCGAGGAGGAAGAGTGTAATCTCCAGGGAGCGGAGCAAGCCGAGTTCTTGGTGTTTCTGAGGAAGATGCTGCAGTGGAAACCAGAGGATAGGTTATCCGCCCGAGAACTGATGGAGGACCCGTGGCTGTGTCGGCAGACGGCTGATGACTGAAGGGAGACTTAATTAGATGAGGATGAAGACCCAGAGGCGTGAACAGAGAAAAGGAAGACGGTTGATAGGAAGCAGAAGAAGATACCCCATTGCTTTGATGTTTCGATGATCCAAGCTTCTTGAGAAGTTGTGGTCCAAAGGCGTTCTTTCAAATTGCTTGGTCAAGTGTCTCATCAGGAAGTCTATCATGAATGATGAGAGGCGTCTGGTGAGCCATAGGCACTACATATGGACATCCTTGAACGTAACAATGAAGCCACGGTCATCCGAACGGGGCATTCAGTGAGTCTGCTCAGTTATGAAGAAGAATTAGATCATTAGAATTATTCCAAACATGCTTCTATATGCTCCGTGTCCCATTTTGATCCCGAAATAGCATCCCAATCCCCATCATCATGTACAATGACCGGGAAGGGTTTTCTAGGCGCCGGAACTATGCGAAAGTGCGAAGCATCCATCAAAGGAGTGTCGTGAAAGCATAACAGCCAAATCATCGTAAAAGTCGTGTAAAGCGTCGTCAATTATGTGCGGATGGAATTGAGCCCCGCGTTGGAACTCTGGTTACCCATGAACCGTGGTTTAGAATGGTCCCGTCTAAGCGACCGCGGAGATCTCCTTGATCGGGGTAGGCAGCGTGATGATGCCGCAGTTGATGTTGCGCGTCGAGTAAATCTGGCCAATGGTCCAGTTGTCATTTTGCCAGAACGTCTCCTCGCACTGGAGATCGGCGACGGCGCCGCCCTTTGCGGTGTAGCGGGCTCTGGTTGTTCACATTCCAATAAGCCTAGGCGTTTCTTATGGCAAACCGTACTCCGTGACGCTTTCGGCGCAAATGTTTCATCGCCAGGGGAAACTCCACGAGGTAGAAGGCAAACCGGTAGGGAGTTGAGAGGATGTGACTTACGGGTACTTTGGATCATCATTGCAAGTCCACGACTGGTTCAACGCAACAGCCTTCTCAGGCGTGCTCCACGTGAAGGACGTGGCCGTGCTCTCCCCGCCCTCGGGCGGCGTGCACTGATAGACCTGCTCGCCATAGAAGAAGTCGTTGAGACGGCTGCTGGCGGCGGAGCAGGCGACGGTGTAGTCGAGGACCGGATTGGAGACGTTGAAGCTGATGTAGCCCCACGAGTTCTGGTGGGAAGGCGTGCTGAAGATGTAGCTGGCGTGGTAGTCGAAACCCGTGAACGTCCACTCGGAGAGCTTGCCTGATTTCTGGCCGCACGTCTCCTCGCGCTGGGCGATGGGGGAGGCGAGGGCTGGGGCGAGGAGAAGGAGGCTGGCAAGGAAGTGCATTTTGAGGGTTGGTGAGGGTTGTGATGGGTTGAGGGGTCTTTAATTTGAGAGGATGAGTTTATGTTTACTGTGAAATGGGATTAGGTGGGATGGAATGAGATAAGACGGAAGAAGCGTGATGCTGTGATGCCAAATTTCAAGACTTTAGACGAGGAACATCACGCAGGTATAAGTACACATCGCATTGTCAAACTTTTTACCAATCCTCTCGACATTGACAAAAGATCGCCAGTTGACTTTCCACACAGCATGCCATCAAAGAGCCTAAACCCGGGAGTCCCAGCCATCCATTGCATGAAAGTCGGTAAGGCCGGAGAGGTGGCACCGTTGAACCATGACGTAGCACAAAGGGTGCCATTCTCGTATTTCTTGCGACCGCAGTCAAGTGGATGGACCGTGTCGCCGTCAAGCGACATCCTTTCTCACCTATCCCATCCCATCCCCTCTTCCCCCACAAACGCGGCGTAGATCGTGCCCGTTGGCAGACAAGCGGGAGAAACAAAAAGAGGGGTGAGGGGGGGTCGCATCGCTCACTCGTACGGTAGGTAGAATGGGTGAAGACGGCGCTGAGCGAAGCATGGGGGTTGGAAGAGCGATCAAAATTGCCCGATTCCGGCTTGTCGCTGCAGGCACCATTCTGGTTCGGGTTGGGGCGAAATGTGTATTATTAGAAGAATTGTCTCTCGTCCTCATGATTTCACTATATTTTCACGTAAACTCAGCTGGGGCCTGCCTAGTGCTCGGCTCGGCAGCTGACAGCTAGCAAGCTAGCAGCTTTTTCGAACAGCGTGTGCCCTGGAGCGGACTGCCGATCGGTGGCTCGTGTTGAACACAGCAAAGGAGGATGCCAGTGGGATGGGATGGATATGCATGAATGGTCTTAATGACAGTCCCTCTTGCTTGCAGCGACGACCTTGCTGAGAGTCACGGGTACACCTTGGACGTTTTGAGTAGCGGATGGGACGATTACAGGGTCTCGTTGTTCCTCTTCGTCTGATCCCAATCAGTTGTCAAAGACCGGATGGGATTTCCTCGGTCAGATTCTGGATTACGAGGGAAGAATAGATGAACCGCGCCCGCCTCGGTGGCTCCTTGTGATGCAAACGCTGGCAGATACGACCAGGAAGATCGATGACCTGGAACCTGCATGGAGCCAGGCTGCAAGATATGCATATCGCTGCGTTTGTTTTTCTGGTCCCATCCGTCATGCGGTGCAGTCAAGTCGCAATAGTCAAAGTGACTTCGTTTCCAGCCGCATCTCCACTGAAGAACCACTTGTCGGATCGGCGCTTGTCATGCTCGTCATGCCATCCTCGGCTCCGGTGGGCAGGCGGCGCGCTCAACTCATTGACCAGCGGACAAAGCCGGTCGTGCCTATTGTCAAAGTGCCTGTCAACCAGCCACTGCCGCCCAGACGAAGGATCTTGGCGGGTGGCTCTGTCGGACTGGACGGAAAGCAGTGAATTCGATCGTCGCTCAAACGTTTTTATTCCGCCTCAAACCCTCGTGGGAACGTTACACCTCGCTGCGGTTGTGTTCAGTCTTCACCGACTTCATGGGTCTGGGACCCCAGGGCCGCCGAACAATCTTTGGTCCTTTTCCGACTTGTGACTCTCTCGTAAATGAACCCTCTCTCGAGATGGATGTTTTGTGTTTTGGGTAAATGCAGGAACACATCGCCGCCGGGATCTGACCGCTCAATGCACACCCGAGAAAAGAGAAAGCGGCTGAAGATGGCGGTCTGTCACTATCCGTACCTAGACGGCGAAGAAACTACGATTCTTGTTTGTGCTGCAATGATCGTGACGAGATTCGCATTTTAGAGTTGGTGGCCCCTTGGTTGTGCAGGTGGCTGAAGCACCAGCCATAGCTAGGAGCTGGGTGTGGATGACCAGGTGTGATGACTAAGTGTGGCACAGAGGTGTGGCGGTATCAGCCACCCATCTCCTAACTGTGGCCGATATGACCCGAAAATGCCGGAGTAAACAATCCGCTTGAGTCGGACGCATCCCGGAATCGGCAGATGAGCCAACCCGTCAGAATGCCTCGTTGCTCCACGGTCGGCGGCCGAAACACGGGTCCGCCACATGCCTCCATATCCAACTCCGAGAGGTCAGGAAATCCGGAGCTACCTTACCCAAGGTGGTATCTCTTCAATCACGAGCGCGATAAAAGCGATAAGATCAAACTGATGTGCACAGCCAATGGAAGCTAAAGCGTTAAAGATCAGGGTTCATCGAGGGGTAACGCAACCGTTCCAAAGTTGAAAGATGGAGATTCTAGCCTGCAAGATCCCACGGGGGGCTAAAGGATTCCACGAATAAGAGTCGATAAGAATCCACGTTGCTGATTTTCCACTCCAGCCTCGAGGCCCGATGTGAGCTTCAAGAACCGATCCGGCGAACAGTCAGCCCCACGTGTCGACATGGTTTGTCGCCAGGGAAAGGATGCGGCGGTGGGGCTGTCACAGCATCAATCTCGACACAATGGAGGGGTAGAAAATTCTAGACATCGCTCATGTTAGGCATAAAGCGCCGCGGCAGCTGCGAGCTCTATCACATCTGATGTCCATGTTCATCCAAACTTTATGTGTTATCGAGAACCTCAGAGGCGCTTTTACCGCGAGTCCAAAAGTCCATAGGGTGGAATGAATCGCATGCAGTTGCCGCTGCTCTTCAGATGCCCCTTGATATATATCGTGAGTTGCAACGTGCTCGCCACGCTTCGGATGGCATTGGAGCACGTCAAAACAAACAAGGCACCGCTGTAGGTCGTGATCACGTCTTCGCCGAGACCTCTTCTGCCGTCGCCATCATGAACAAAGTCGCCCTTTTGACCTCGTCCAAACACGAGCCTGGCGTGACCATCCGCCAACGGTCGGATCTCGTTGCCGCACTCGGGCCTACCTTTGACATCGCGGTCCGCTTCCAAAGAGTACTGGCCGTGGCGTCGTCGCTGCTTTTCCTCTACGCACACCTTCTTGCCACCTCAACCCTCACATCGGCAGTCATAGCAACCCGACTCTTCGCCGTCCATTCGCTATTTGCCATCAAGAAGACGACGACAGCATTCCGGACGTCCATGAGACATGTATGGGAATCCAGACGAATCCAGAAGTTGAGGAAGAAGGTCTTCATGGAGTTTGCAACAACAATACTGGGCCCCGGAGGTAACATGCTGATCGTCATGGTCTTCTGGCCGGGATGGCTGTTTATCCTGGGTCTCGTCTTGACTCTTCGCACGCTGTCGGGATGAAAGCGCAAGGACGCTCTCGTGGCGCAACTCTCTCTCTCCCTCAGCGGTCCTTTGATTCAGGCTCGCCAAACGTTGCCGACGATACAGGCTTCACCTCGAAAAGAAGAACGTGTTGCCGCCGGCATCCTTCCGCACCTCCGTGTCATAGTCCTTCTCGGGGTCAAACTCTTGCCACATGCTCGCTGGATAGATGTGCTTATTGCGCTCATACCAGCGCCGATCCACCACTTTCGTCAGGGTAGGGTCGTCTGTGGCACCTTCAAGGGTGTTGATGTCAAGCAGGGCCTTGCCTACAGCCGCCTTGAGAGCAGCTGCGGTGGTCAGGCCGCCAGATGGGGCAGCTGGGGCTTCGTCTGGTTCCGGTCCGTCTTTCTTGGGCGGCGCATCGGCTTTGTAGTTGAACAGTTGTTGGCCACCTGGGCCAGCATTCTTGTTGATGATGAAGAAATAGAACTCATAGTGCTACAGAGGATTAGTGAAAGACTCGAAAATATAGAAGCACATTTGACTCACATGTGGAATGATGATGGACCCCCGGACGAGCATCAGGTCGTCCACACCAACTCTCGCCCATTCTCTTCGTGCATTGGCCTTCTCTCCCACGCCTAACTCGGCGCCAACTTTTCGGCTCTTGTCCAAGAAAACCCAGATGTAGTCGCCCTTCTTGACACGGACAGTGCCACCAGGTATATTCGATCCATCGTAAAACACAAATGGTATCGCAATTTCCGTCGTCTTGACGGCCTCCTGTATCGCGAGGAACTCCTTGCGCAGCGCCTCTCTCTCGGCCGCCTCGCGTCGCAAGGCTGCTTTCGACATGACCTTGGGCACAAACGCGACGGACGAGTTGGCAACGACTTTGGACTTCTTTATGGTTGTGCTTTTCTCATCCTCATCTCCATCTGCTTTCATGCCTTTCTTTAGTGGCAGCGAACCCTCCTCTTCCTCTTCATCGTCGCCAAAAGATAGCTTGCTGCCGCCGAGCTTCTTTTTCTTCTTTTTAGATTTGGTCGCGCCGCTGGCCGAGTCGCTTCCGGGGTCTGGAGTCGCGGAATTGGATCGGTCTGGTGTGGATGTGCCGGACAGGGCGGCTTCTCGTTCGCGGTCTTGCTGGTCGAGGACCTCGGCGCGTCGCTTGCGAAAGTCGGAGAGCGCGACGAGGCCTACGGTGCTGTCTGAGATGCGCTCAGTTGTTGTCTTGTTGGACGGCGTAAACCGTGAGCTCGCTGGGTCGGGCATTGTGTATCTGTAGAGGAAATTGGCAACGGCGCGGTGGTGTTGGCTTTGGGAAAGACTGGAAAGGCTTCACACCTGGTCGAGCTCTGGCAGAAAGTGACGCCGCGGGAAAAAGCGAAGCTGCCAATGTGTGGCTGAGGCCTCGAGTTAGCGCCACACTTGGAACGGTGTGATGGACCCACATCCCGCAGTGGGTCCCGTTCGCTGGCAAGCCCCCACTTTTATGCCGCCTTCACCTTCCCGTCACCTTCCCTCCGCCTTCGCCCTACAGTGAGCTGAGTTATTTCCAGCTCTTCTCCAAGTTCGCTCCCCCGCCACCTCATTAATTTCTCGTTGCTCATATTATCCTCATACCTTGTCCATAGACTTGCCATTCTTTGTTCCTTGCTTTTGTTCTGTTGTTCTTTCGTTGCGGTTGTGCTCTAATCTGAGAGACCCGCCTCCACTCCCGCCTGATCCGCTCTGCTCCAGTCGCAGCCCGAAAGACACTATCTCTCACCGCCGCTAAGTAACCTTAGGGTGTCCTGCTTCCCGAGACTATGGACAGCCGGCCGGTTGCAACGGCGCCTGGTCCGTACACTGGACCCGGTTCCTACCCTCCACCACCGTCTGGAGCGCCGCCGGGGGTCTCAGTCGACCCGTACTCTCGGCCGCCTCAGTCTACCACACCCACGGCTCCGTACCCTGGGACAGTCTATGGAGGACCGCCTCCTGGACCGACGAGTATAGCTCCAGTTGAGCACATGTCTGGCCCTGCAGCCTATCCAAATCCTTACCCTCAAAAGGCTAGCATGGTGGAGGGTCCGCGCCCTTCAGCTGCCCTGAACCCTCTTACTACGACGACGCAGGACCTGAAAACGGTCAAGACCGGGACCCAATTTGCGCTTCGAGAGTATTTGTCTCTGCAAAGAAAGAGAGGCCGACTGGATGGTGCTATGTCGTTAGAGTTGGAGGATCAGATCAGGGCCCAAGGTCGTGTCCTGCTAGGTGATCTTAAGGTCTTGCGAAAGGAGGTTGGAACCCTAATCAAAGATGGCGAAAATCACCGCTGGAGAAACTGGCTCATCGGTGGGGCTGTGTAAGATCTCATGACACGGCAAATCGTGGGACCTCGCTGACAACTGCCTATAGAGCAACCTTTATCCCAGCCGTGAAGCGCATCTTCCGCCGCCCTTCTGATAAGACGGAAACCGACGTCCAAGCGTCTAACAGCACCGAGTACGCATTCTGGCGCAGCAAAGCACTGGTAGCCCGCATCAAGGATAGTCTCCTGGGCCACAACAGCTTCGCCAGCATCGCCTTCTTTGTCTTTGCTGTACTCTACGTCTTCACCAATGAGGTTTCTTTGCAGGTGGCCAAGACCGTATCCAAGCGATTGAAGCGACTAAGTGCCAAGATCGAGAGAGGCGATGTTGAGGTTGTAGACCAGGACATGAAGCTGCTCGAAGGCTGGCGGTGGAGAGTTCTCATGTGGGGTCAGTGATTTACGCAAGGCATGATGTATATGTGAGCATGTATGACGGACATGAGAAAATGACAGCGTTGCATAGCATGGAAGCGTGCAAGTTTCGATTTGCTTTCGGAGCTTTATACATTTGAAGAATCAAGTACAGACATGTTTGTGGTCATCAGTACTTTACGACACAAGATAGGCCTTCCGTTCTATCACCAGCTCGAAACATCAAGCCATCAAGTCTGGTCTCTGAACATTTCGACAAGTTGAACCACCTTCCTGTGCTGCCTCTTGTCTGTTTCGGTCGGCCACCCCAGGCCCGAGTCGATACATGTAAGGTTCTACTGTGACTAGAAGCAGAGAAAATTCGACCAAGGCTATGACTGAAACTTCCAACTCGTCGACCCTTGCATTTGAGTGACTGCGAGAAGACATTCTATAATACACGTAGTAGACGGCGAATTTTAGGGGACGTGTTGTTCAGGAGGAACGCTGGTACTGCTTATAGCGATGACTCGCCAATAACTAGCGCATATTCGTCTATCCAATCCTCTCTCCAACAGGCTCCACTTCTCACGAACTTACCACCAGTAACAATTTCTCTTCACTAACACGTCGCGAATGTCGAAGCCAAAGCAACTTTGACACCACCAGCTGAGCTGAGTCTAATATTCACACTCTTGTTGATCACTTTCACAAGAGTTTTTGATACTCTCTCAAACATCTTGTGTGTTGTCGTTTGCTACCGCTCTCGATCCAAAATTCGCTCGGTGGCGGTGGATCGAGTAAAGACACCAACCACCCCAGAGAGCCATGGCAGGCAAAAGACGAAGAAGCTCGGAGACCACTCCCTCCGCAGCCAACGATTTCAGCTTGAAAAATTCAATTCGAAGAGCTGATCGCGGACTCGCGGGTCGACTACCGGAGCCCGGTCCTCATGCAGACGTCTACTTCCGTAACCTCTACTCGACGGAACCTGACTTTGGGAAGCTAGGCCGCCAAGACCCAAAATTTGGCACTCTGTGCGTGACAACATCACGAGACTCTTCTTTACCTCGACTGACCGACTTTTACTCAGGCTCAAACGTGGAAATCTTGATTTCAATGATCCATGTGCCGTGATGCAGCTCACAAAGACGCTACTGAAAGCTGACTTTGGGCTGAATATTGAGCTACCCGACGATCGTTTGTGTCCACCAGTGGGTCCACTCCTCTAAACGTCTGGGACATCTCTTGATCACACTGCTGACAGCAAAAGGTACCAAACCGCCACAATTACCTTCTTTGGCTCAAGACCCTACTAGATAGCACTACCTACGGTGATTCGGATCAGAAAATCCTCGGGCTCGATATCGGCACCGGAGCAAGCTGTATCTACCCGCTTCTGGGATGTACCCAGCGGAAATGGTCCTTCTTCGCGACGGGTATATTACTGTTTCTCGGATGTTTTTGTTGAGATACTGATTAGCAGCAGACATTGACTCAAAGAGTCTGGAATTCGCCGAAAAGAACGTAGAGTTGAATAACCTTCAAAGTCGCATCTCCATCATTGCTCGTGCACCTCAAGATCCCATGATCCCTTTGGCCGCTTTGGGCACAGAGTCGCTCACCTTCGTCATGACGAATCCCCCATTCTACACATCCGAAGACGACCTCCTCAACTCGGCGAAGCAAAAGTCGCGCCCTCCTCTGACGGCATGCACCGGCGCCCCAGTGGAGATGGTGACAGACGGCGGCGAAGTCAAGTTCGTGTCCAAGATCCTTGAGGAATCACTCATCCTGCGCGAGAGGGTCCAATGGTACACGTCCATGTTTGGGAAACAATCGAGCCTCGAGGAGTTTATCGCAATTTTGAAAGAGAAGAGCATCGACAACTACGCAGTGACGGAATTTGTTCAAGGTAACAAAACGAGACGGTGGGCCGTCGCGTGGAGCTTCGGTACGATGAGGCCGTCAGAGGAGGCCGCGAGGGGGATGAAGGCTACAATTTGGAAGAAGCTGCTCCCTCCGAGTGTGGAATCTGAGGTCACTGCCTTCCCGCTTGGCACAGAGATAGGGAAGCTGCAAGATAAGATCCAAGAGCTCATGTCTTCATTGGAACTGGTCTCCTGGGAATGGGACCGTCAGAAGCTTCTCGGTATCGGCAGGGCGCGAGAGAACGTGTGGAGTCGCGCCTGGAGACGGAAGAAGATGCGGGAGGAACGAGAGGGCAAGGCTGCCATCGAGGGGTTGTCGAACTCTGAGGTATGCAAGCTTGGTTTCGAGATTGCGCTGGATGTTGGACGAGAGAGAACTATCCTGAGGTGCCGGTGGAGGGAGGGGCATGATCAGGCACTCTTTGACAGCTTCGGTGGTTTTCTCAAGACTCGCGTGGCCTTGTGATTGATCAGTCTCATCACTACACGAACCAAAATTTGCGAGCGACAAGTTGTTTTCTCTTCTAAAACAACATCTATATATATTAGGTAAGGTATTGAGTCAGTGTCTGCGCAACCAGAATTCCGTTGAAGTTTTCGGGCTGCTAAAGACTGTGGCAAAAGCCTTGCCCTCAATTGTGATCGATGCCTAGCTACACCATCGCCGTGAATAGCTCCTTCTTTGCCAAGTGGCTATGCCGCGCAGATGCCTTCAGCTCCGACTCACCTAGAAATGGGAATTTAAACGGGAACAAAACTCTTTCCTCATAAGGGCAGATAGAATGGCTCGTGAGTGTGAATCACAATCTTAATTGATTGCCATTTCCAGTATAAGTAACTTAGCTAGCGGCGAACATCGGTGAACCGCGGGCGGTTTTGCATCTATCACATTCACTTCAACACTATGAGCGTTAGGAAGACATATAAATACACCCTATCTATCAAGGAGGAAACATGGAGGTACGTCTCTTCCTTATCACACTTTAACAAGTATCTCTTAAGAAGCTCTCATCTACCCAATACTTTAGCCTTACTGCAGCAACCTCATCGAGCTTCTTAAACCGCCAAAGGCCAGCCATATTTACATCCCAACAATATCCAGAATGTGCATACCAATAAGGTCAAAGACCTGCCGCCACGGGATTTCCAGGAATAGCTGCCCCGACTGTGCTCCTGCCTTGAGGCTTTGAAAATGGAACACGTCAGAAATTTGGGGACTTAAGGTCGAAACCTTCATATACACACCACGACAGGTTCTACCTTAATAGTCTGTGAATACTACCGCATCTCGAGTGGCGCGGTCAAATGTAGCGAACCGGTTTCATAGGTCCATCCGGTACTTTAGTAATGAGATAACCTAAGTCTTTTTCACCTGTGCTTTTCCATGTAGTTTTCTATGAGCCCTTTGTCTCATAGTTATGCCCTCAATGTGACCCTCAAGTTTATCTGCATTTCATGTGCTATCTAGGGCAAATTTGACCTTTCAATCCGCCATACCATAGTCTTTGGTGACTTCTAGAGCCTTGAAGGGCTAGCCGCAAAGATCCGATTGCTGTACCTTATGCCCAGAAGGTCGCGAGTACATGTAGTGCTGGCTAAAGATCATGGCTCTCTGGAAATCTCAAATGCACTAGTAGGACATGAACACGGTCGTGGCTCCCGCATCAATCTCCGCCCACGCGGTGGCCAGAAAGTCTTCCGGTTGAGTGAACTCGTACTCAGGCAAGAGCCGGTTCCACTCGTCAGAGCACTTCAGGTTACCAGCCACAATACCCCGCAGCATGCCAGAAAGCAGGCTAGGAGCGACGGCATCTAAGGTCTCGGGGGGTATCGATGGGTGCTCAACCTTGGGGAACCAAGGGGCCTTGACTACCCCTGCTTTGAGGTCGTCGGACTTGAGCTTGTTCACGTCGAAAGGCTCGCCTTTGTTGGCATATCAGTGACTTGTCCACAGAAGAAACAAAATGTCTGAGAGAAAGATGGATCGTGGGTAACGGTTCAGTCACCTACCACGTATCTTCTCGCCTAGCGCAATGAGCTGCGCGACTGATACCTGCGCGCCTTGGACGCCGCCGATGACAGGCCATTCGCCTTCATACTCCACAGCTAAAGCGACAACTCTAGCGAGATCCTGTGCGGTCGTAAAGGTAATAATGGCGTTTTCACCTCCATCAACGACAAGAGCGCGACGTTGATAGAAGTTAAAGGGTGTCTCGAAGAGCTGGACATGCTTGGAGGAGCTGAACGGATATGTCATATAGTTGGTGAACAATCCCGGTTGGAACAGACAGTATTCGAGGACCTAGCGTATCCAACTTCGATGAGTCACGTGTACCGGGTAAGGGTTGGGGTAGTTAACTTGAGAACGCGAATACCTTCTTGTCTTTGTTGATGGTTGCGAGGTACTTTCGAGTCTCTTCCTTGAAGCCGTACCAGAACATGTACTCCAGTTTGGAACTAGATCAATCAGACACGAAGTAGATGCATGAGACATGATGTAGAAGACTCACGAACCCCACTCGCTTGGAGCAAATCGTCTAACGCCAGCTTTGATGGATGCATCGATCAAATTCTTTTGCGTATCTCTCTGTGCGACGTTTGTTGGATCGACGGGTCCGGCGACAAAAGAGAGAACAGTGTGAACTCCTTCAAGCACTTGAGACAAGTGGGCAACATCGTTGTAGTTTGTCTTGATCCATTTAACTCCTGGGCCAAAATCGGTGACAGGGACATCCTGCAAAAGTCAGCTAATTGTTGATAAAATATGGCGTGGGGGACAGGATTGAAGCAACTTTTCTAGATAAAATCAAGATTTCGTGCTTGCCTCTAGCTACCAGAGCATCTAGGATCTCTCGTCCAACATCTAACCAAGGTCTTCATTAGTCGGCGCCTAGAAAAACTGAAAAGTTGTCGGAACCTACTGCCAGAGCCGCCAGCAATCGCGATTCGGACCATTTTCAAGCGTTGGTCTACTCGTGGGGGTTGGTTTTCTCAACTTTTGACTCTAGATTGTTGTCCTTCTTTGGATGGTCGATCCTACGCTTATTGGGTCTTTGCAAGATTGAAGGTAGATTGGAGGCAGCATCACAGGGCGAACGGCACGGAATATATATATGTACATAACTCATTACATATCGTTGCAGACGATTCATATCTCCATCCCAAATGTCTTTCTAGGCTCCGCCGCTCATGCGGTCTTCCCGTCCGGCCTCAACACTTGTGAGGACTAGGATGTGTAAGACCGCTAGGTACCAAATCGTAGCTCCAGCCTTCGGTAGTCTATTAGCCCCACCCTCCGCCCGATTCACCGGTGCGGCGGCGGAGCATGGCGGGGGATTACTAATGGACAACGTTCTCTCCTTTGTCAGCTGATCGCCGCTACACTCCGCCGCCAAACCGGCGGTCGAACAAAGATACGCCTGTTGGACTTTCTTACGAGTCACACTTGACAACAATGACCTCAGGCTATATGCTGGGTGTGTCGAATCAAGCATCATGATGGCCGCAACTGAAAGAATCCCGACCGAGGAGCCTCCAGTTGCCGACTCCGCTCCGGCGCCGAAACGGCGAAAGCTGCGCAAGGGGACGCAGAGCTGTTGGGAATGCAAGCGACGCAAAGCCCGCTGTACATTCTCGCCCTCCACGCAGGATATCTGTGATGGCTGTAAGCGTCGCGGAAGTGATTGTGTCAGTCAAGATGTCGCTGATCTGCCTCCACCTCCTGGCAGCAACAAGCACATCGTAGACAGACTTGGCCAAGTTGAGGCGCTGGTGAGGCAGTTGATAAAATCAGGGACCGAGAGCGAGCACCGCATTCAAGATCGACCGGTCTCTCCAGCTGGATCTCATAGCCGGATCTGGGATGAAAGGATCACGCCTAGGCGATCCGCTTCCCCCACCGTTCTCTCAACCGCAACCTCTCAACCACATTGCTCAGAATCTCGAAATCAAGATGCTCGAGCTGAAAAAACGGTGGTACGTGGTTGTATTTGCACATTGCATGACACTAAAGCTGACCGTTTAGGAAACACATACTCAAAGGAGCGTCTCGCCTGCGCGCTCCGTAGCGGAGCGACTAGCCCATCCAACTCTCGCTGCATCGTCCACACAAGCAGACGAAATCATCTCCACGCAGCTTCTCGCTGCATGGCCAAGTCCGGAAGACATGGCCATCATCTTGGCGATTCCGGTGGAAACTTCGCAAATTATTCGAGCTGTCATATGCACTAGAATAAGCCCCAACCCATCCACCCTTCCGCTCTCCGCGGCTTTACTACAACTACCGCCCACTGGGTCACATCCGGTGCTCATCGCGAGGAGTCTATTGATCTTAGCCTCGTTCCTCCAGGGTATGCCATATTCCGCGTCCCATCACCTAGAGAAGCTCAGCACCAGCTGGTACAACATGATGTCACGAGCGGTAAAGACGGCCCACGACTTGGTCACATGCAAGGATGATCTAGTCAATTCTCTGGAAGGCATTGAATGCATCATGCTGGAGGGCCTCTATGAGAACTACGCTGGCAATCTGCGTTTTTCATGGCTCGCCGCACGCCGGGGAGTCGCAATTGCGCAGATGCTCGGCCTCAGTCGGGGCATCAAGCCGCGCTCCCTCGTCGGCTCGATCATTGAACCGAATGATCTCTGGTTCCGTCTCGTACAGTTCGATCGCTACCTTTCCCTCATGTTGGGCTTGCCGCAGAGCGCACTCGAGGACGTCTACGCTCGCCCAGATACATTGGAAGGATGTCTTCCATTAGATCGGTTTCTTCGCCTCTGCACTGTCGCTTGCGGACGCTTACTGCAACGGGATCCTTCGGAGGTATTTGACTACGAAAAGGCCCAAAATATTGACAAGTTACTGCAAGAAGCCTCAACCGTAATGCCAGCACAGTGGTGGGTCGCTCCGACCCTCGCCTCGGAGAAGGGCCATCTGGAGAAGATTCGGGAAACGTTACGGTTCAACGACCACTTTATGTACTATCATCTCCTTCTCCAGCTCCATTTCCCCAACATCTTACACCCAATATCAGAGCACGACAGAGCGACAGCCGTGACGGCAAGCCGGGAGATCCTTTCTAGATTCTTGTCCTTTCGCGCGACTAGACCGGCGCGATTCTATTGCCGAGGTGTTGACCTCATAGCATTTCTATCGTGTACCTCATTGTGTCTAGCGCACATTTGCAACGCCCCTCAAGATACGACGGACGGAAGGAGTTCCTACTTCTCTGCACATCAACGCCTCAGCGATCGGGGCATGGTGGAGCAGGCTCTGGTCGTCATGCAGAAACTTGTGGATCAGTATAACGATGAGATCGCTACGAGAGTCGCTACACTTCTCAAACACCTCTTGCGCATCCAAAACGACATAACATTGGGAGTGAGATACAAGGTCGCATTTTCGCCAGAAACATTCCTGGATGACGATCTTGGGTACCGAGTGAAGCTGACGGATCAAGACACTGTCCTCAACATCTGTCTACCGCACTTTTGGGTCATCAGGATTGAACGGTTGTCTGATGGGATGTTGATACCGACCGGATCGAATTCGCAACCTCTGTACCATCGTCTTCCTCAAGATGAGCGCCCATGCTCAATCGGAAGTCAAGACGCCGTCGTTCCGCTTCCTGGAGATAAGGAACTGCAGGATCTGGTACAGTACCCATGTGAGGAAAGTTGGGCACTGAATAATTTGGATTTCACGTTATTGGACAACTGCATGTGGGGTAGCTTGGGTACGGGCACCGAGACTGCTTAGCAGGCGTAGTTTGTGAGATCGCTATTAAGAACAGGAGGAAAAGCAGCTTTTTGGGTTGATCAAAGTTCAGAAAGCAAATGAATCGGGAAGAGATACTCATACACCTGAGTTGGTCAAGAAACCATCAGAACAGCGAAAAAGAACAAGATGTCTGGCAAGGAAAGAACATCGGAAAAGAAGGTCAGACCAGGCCAAGATGTCTGAGAGCAGTCCAAACTCTGTGCACATTATTTCCCATCCCATTCGCCGCCAACTGCGGTCCCATCATTCCCCTAATGTGTGTCTGGCCAATGACATCCATCGACTCCCACAACTGCCTTAACAACTCCATTTCAAATATCGATTCGCGAAAGATGCGAGCATATCCCACAAACAGAATCTGCATCGCCGTGGGAGGCAGAAATGCCTCCACGCTCGGCAAAAAGTCGAGGAGGAACTCTGCAATCGGTCTTGCCAGCAAATCGGAGCAGCCAAAGGCCCGGTCCTGGTCCAGCACGCAACAGAGAATGAAGATGTGCCAGAATATCTCCCGTACCGTCACGAATCGATCGCGGGCATTTGCGAGGAGGTAGCGCGGCCGGGCGAACAAGTCAAAGGCGGCGCCGCCGCGACTACCAGTGCCCACGCCCATACCCGCACCCATGGCCCCGTACGGCGGCGCGTATGCCTGGCTTAGCGCCTCGAGGTGTCTGAAGATGAACGTCGCGCCGCGGGCGAAGGCCTGGTCAAAATTTTGGGGATCCATCAGGGTTCCCATGAAGCCGTCTTCGTAGCCTCGGAGGAACTCAGGGACGGGGAAGAGGCCCTGCTGCATGAAATTTCGGGTTCGGGGGAGGTGTTCGTGGAGTAGATCGCGCTCGAGCAGAACCCGCGTGCCATCAGGGAGGAGGACTGTGACTCGGTTGCGGATCCGGCCTGGCTGGTTGGGATGCAGGGGCGTGGGGCCGAAGTTGTTGTTAGTGATGTTGAAGAGTTGCGAAAAGTCGAAGAGGCGGGGTCCTGGATTCGCAAAGGCTGGAGTGGAAGGGCCGCGCGGGTTGGGCCCGAAGTTGTTGAAGTTGACGCCAGGTCTGGTGCCAGTTGCGTTGTTGAATCGAAACCAGTTGAAGTCTGGTTGGGGCTGAGTAGGCCACGGGCGAAACATTTCGAATCAGGAGCACAACTGGGTGTGTGAGATTCGAGTAATCCCATCAATAGTTAGGAACGCTACGACAGAAGGGATATAGATTTGGGTTATATTGGAGAAATCTTCATCGGTCTCAATGTTTTAGCCTCATCGCTCTTCGCTACACACGCACAACCGATACAGCAAGCAAGGGCGGGGTCCGGTGTTTGCTGCTCTGACCTATAGCCTGTATGTGCCGAGTTCTTTCTGGCGGTGAGGACCTGTATGCAGCCGAATTACTGTCGATTCGGTGATAATCAGCTGTGTGACGGATGCACACATAGCGGTCAAGGATGCCGCAGGGTACCAAGATCAGTGCGTTCAACCTCATGAGGCGGTGGTACATAAGCAGAGTATGAAACTATACATCGTTTCCGTCCACCACAGTGCGGATTTGATCTATGTTAAATTGGGTGGTCGAAGTTACAGCAGAACGGTTTAGGGTGAGGTTTTACAGATGGCCCTTCGTCAGAAACTCAACTTTGCCGCCTTCCTCAGTTTGGAAAATGACCTGGAGGTACCGCAGACTTCAAACTACCTGAGTAGGACGTACCTTGTTCAGTATGTTCAGAGTTGAAAGACACACCAATACAATGGGGATGCTCACGGTAGACTGGCGGAAAGAACTCAGCTGCGGACTGAAGATTAGCAAGACGAATGCATGTTTCAGGCTAAACCACTGCATGTTCTTCTTTCAAAGCAATTAAATCACTGACCTACATTGAACTCATCGTTTATTTGCATCGTGAAATCTGTCGGAATTCTTTTGCTTCATTCCCTCCCTGATAAAGTACTCGTTACACAGCTTCAGATGTGGCTATTTCTGTGGCGAGGCACCCCTAGTGATCACCAAACCCACGGTCTCTGCGGCAACAGTCGATCTAGGAATGAATGCCATCTGGAGACAGAGGGATGGGTGATTCTACGGTCTACTAGTTTCGAAGCAGTTGACATAGGTGAAGTGATGGAGAGATGAGGTATTTCTCACAGCCAACCCTACTACCTACCGAGCCCTTGCTCAAAAATAGAGACGTCGAGGTCATCGAAGATTGCTCTGATACGCCAAGCTTCAAGCGCTTCGGCTGTACAAAAAAACCCGACTTACCGAAGAAGTGGTGCCAAGCGATGAAAGACGTAATGAGAATAGATGGTTGCATCGAATAGACATCCCCATGCGAGTTGCAAACCCTCGGTAGGATATGCGACGAACCAGCTGTAGATACGTCCCGCACGGCATGTAACTCAATATAACTTCCTACAAAACCTAGAAGTTGTGGCTAGCGCACCATGTTCGGAAGTATACATTACCGCAGGAAGAGTTGGGAAGGTGTTTACATGGTTGCCTATCCAGCTGGCACTGCGCAGATCCTACCCCCTTAGTAGAAGCCTGCAGTGAGCCCCTTATTGAACAAGACATGGTGTATCCAGACGTCAAAGACAAGCGGGCCTTGATACTCCCGATATACGCCCGTGTCACGCGAGCTGACTTGACTCCGGACTTAGTAGACAATGAAGCCGAGGTAGTAGCTCGAACAAATGATGAACCAGGCGCGAACTCCTATCAACCGCATCCACTCCCTGCTTCTTGGCGAACTCATTGCACACGGCCCTGGAACTTTAAAAGGCTTCAAGCTACAAAACTTTCTTCTATCTCAAGTTAACTACTCAACCCTTAGTTTTAGCGAGACCTTTGCAACTGGGTCCGAGATTCGAAATGAAGCTTTACACAGTCATACCGGCTTTGTTGCATTTGTCTCTATCCGCCACTTGCTATGCAGCCAAGTCATTCTCCGCCTCGAATCTTTACTATGCTGCTGGCCTAAATGATCAGCAACAGACCACACTTTTCCAAGGCCTCCAGAGCGCTAGTGTCAAGGTTCTACGAGTATGGCTTGATGGTAAGAAACCTTTGGCCTAACGACAAAGATGATGCGTGCACACTGATTCATTTCTTGTCGCAGGCCAATCGGGAAGCGAAAAGGGCACAACTTTGGACAACTTCAACAGCCTCCAGGGTGACGGTCCCGATACGTGGGACGACACCGTACTCAACCGCCTCGACAACTTCATGGTTCATGCCCACGACTACGGCATCAAACTGCTCGTTTCCATCCACAGTTACAACGCTCTCGAAGCAAATTCTGACTTTTACGGCAAGTGGTACGGCACCGGCGACTTTTACACGAACAATGAAGCGATGGGGTACTTCAAGACGCGCATTGCGCATGTTCTTGGACATGTGAACCCCAAGAATGGCAAGACCTGGGCTCAAAGCTCTGAGTACATCTTTGCCTTTGAGGCGCAAAACGAAGCTATGCATCCACAGGTAAGACGACATTCCGCCAACGGGCGATATGACTAGACTGACGACGTCTTCAGGGGAACCCATCAGCCCTAGCGTCATGGCAGTGCACGATGGCACAGGCAATTAAGCAAGGCCTCAACGGCAGTACCGATATTCTAGTCACTACCGGAGGCGGTGCCTACGTCGACAACTCTCTACTAGGCCCATACTTCAGCTGCAGCGCCCTGGACGTTCTTGCCATCCACGCCTACGGAATTGACGATTTCGCTACGTCAAAGCTTCAGCCCTACGTCACCAAAGCCAAGAATGCTGGGAAGAAGCTCATCATGCAAGAATGGGGCGCTTGTTACACGGATGCCCCGAACCACAACTGCAACGGCGGCAATCCCATTGGTACTGGAACCAGAGACTCCAGGATTCGTACTTGGGCTGCGAGTATTGACGCTGCCGGGATTCCGTGGTTCTACTGGCAGATCTTGCCCAACCCTGACCCCCACCACGGATGGGACTATGAGGTGGGAATCAACGATGTGAATTGGAACGCGCTCAAGGCGGCTGGTCTCGCCGCAGGCCAAGCAGAATCGGCATTCGACTTTGACCGTTATCTCTTGTGATGGGTATCCGTCAAAGTACACAAAATGATTAACCGGTGGAATGTGCGCCAGCCATACAACAAATGAACAGAGAGGTTGATTGATGAGAAGCCAATTCTTGAAGGCTATGTCAGACGAACGTCGATGTGACGCGGAGAATGGAAACAACCAGGCGGAAATCTCACAACTGTGAATTGGCCCAGGTCCAGGCTAGTCCATGCCAATGTGCCTAGCTTAGGGTAGGCAGCAGCATCTTAGCGTATCTAGTATCCTTACCTAGAGCACATACATATTCATGTATTGCCCAGATGGATGACCGGTAATTGATATTTCCGCATGCAAGCCTGATTCATTCTGTTCTTCAAGTAGCTAAACTATAAAACCTCACACTGGTGCCCATAGCTGGCATCGTTACGATACACTATTGAAATTGTTTCTTGGAACCACCCAGAATGGATATCACCCGCCAAAGACGCCTTCTCCTGGAGAGACTCAGCCCAGGTGATCGTTCCTCAAGGAAGTTTCAGGAAACTGCTGGTCGACGTGTAGGGACCATTGGTGAATGGTTTTTACAAAGCCTACAAGTACAGCATTGGGCCAAGTCTCAGGGACCGCAGTTTCTCTGGGTTCGTGGTGATGGTACGCACAGCTCGATTCCATCAAATTCATGAATTTGCGCATTATGCGCTGCTCTTTAGTCGCTAATTGCACTCCAGCATCGACCGGAAAGAGTTGTATAAGGTATGGCGCTTAGTTTCTTGCCTCAAAAGGCCCTGACGGTTCATTTCCCACAGTTCACTCCTTGTCGAACACCTTTCAGCAACCCAGCTCGATTCCGGCATAAAGTCTGCAGTCGCTTGTGTACAGTTTGAAAACACAGGACTTTATCACTCATTGGCAGACTTTGGTGATGCGATCACTTCCATTGCCAGACAGATTGTATCCCAACTGCCCGAGTCGTCCGAGGCCCTCAGAAGGCTCATCTCTACACCAGTAACTGTGTGGACGTGGTGGTCAGACAACTTCCAGGTAATCTGGGCCGAACTCGAAGCATACTTTGAAAAGATAGACATCGTCTTAGACGGCCTAGACGATCCAAATCCCGCAGCGTTTCTCGACTTCATGGCCAAGCTTCGTCTCTCGGACAAAGAGTCGCCCATCAAGATTGTTCTGTTGAGCCGCTCAAAGCCCTTTGACGAGGTCCTACGAAGATTTCAAGGAGCGAGCTTAGAGGTACGGGCAAGCCAGGAGGATATGATTCAATACCTCCAGCAGTCTTTTCAAAGCAACCACGATGTACAGGCTGGAGAGCTAGCCAAATCCGAGCTGGCACAAACGTTGACGCGATGGGCCGGGCTATTCGACCACCGGTAAGTGCGCGCACATATTCATGACCACAACCTGTCTGGCATTCGCTGATGATCAACGCTATCAAGTTTCATGCCCATATCTAGTCAAGACTTACTCCATTCAGCATCTCCAACGGGTTTCGATGTTTTGGAGGCTGTTTCGCGGGAACTCTCTCAGGCGAATGCTTTGCAGAAGGGCGCCACGTTTTGCGAGCTCGCCGTGGCTAGCATCACTCAGTCTGCACACGGGGACCTAATCATGACGATTCTCTATCTTCTCATTGCGGCCAAGAAGACTAGACACCATCTTAATGGCGAGGCTATCTTGGATGCCTTGCGTATGAGCGACCAGTGGCTTGCAGGTACCTTGCTAGCAACGACGGAGGATCTTGCCCGCATGTGCTCGGACTTTGTCTTTATCAATGAGCAAATACAGGTATGGGGCATCAAGTCTCCTCTTCTGGCAGAGCATCTCGATGAAAGACGTGCGACACATTGCCCAACGGACACAATTGCCGGCATAATCCTGCGATATTTGTCGAACCAAGAGTTCACAGCCGGCGCATGTGGATCATCTACAGCGCTCAAACGCCGCTTCAAAGAACATCCACTACTATCGTTTACCGCACGAAACTTGAGCCTCTGGATGGCTTATGTTGACGTGGAAAGCATTTCTGCGGCTTTCTTACAATTCTCTTCCAAAGCCGCTTCAATCGATTCCTATTTGCAAGCAGCCGAAGCCTGGGAGTTTAACGAGGAATCAAGCTACGAAGAGCTTGAGGCTGTTGAAGAGCGCTGGAATGTCTACCCAAAGGGATACTCGGCGCTTCATCTCGCCGCCCATTTGGGAGCAGGGAAGACTATTGTAGGTGAACTTGTTCGGCTCGGTGCGGATGTGGAGGGGCTAGACAGGATGTTGCAAACGCCCTTGCATGTTGCAGCCTACGGAGCACAGTTTAAAGAAACGATCCGAGTCCTCTTACAACACGGAAGTGACGTGTCTGCCTTGGACGATGGGGGGCAGGAACCTTTGTCGATCGCTTTGGTTCACGGGAGCGTTGGAACGGTCCGAATACTCATTGACCACGGTGCCAAATTTGATACGAGCGATGAGGATCTTCTGGGAGAATGTCTAGAGGAACAACCGCAAGTCTATGTATATTTGATTGAACGAGGCCTGATCTCTAATCAGTCCTAGAAGTCTGTTTCTCAACTGCTCTTAGACACCACGTGTGTGATGACACTTCTCATACCTACGTAATCAAGTCGTCACAATCATTTTCCTCTCTCGATTGCCTCTATGCTTGAGCTTCCGGTTCCATCTTTATGCCAGACTTTCGACGTTGTCAATTCGGCTGTGATTGTGACCGCCCATCTGAGCAGACGTGCCTCTACGGAAAGGAGGCTTCAGGTTCGAGATGACCTCTTACATAAGACTGCTTGCCCCGATACCAACCATATCTCCATTTGGTCAGAGACCATGACCGCCGTTCCTTAACCAGGGTCTCAATATCCCAGACAGTCCCTGGATGAAAACTGCAAGACACGAGAGAGTTGCCTTTGACAAGGTTTTCTATCGCCTGCGGAAAGCTCTCGAAGATATGACATCGATTTTCAGGACTGTCATGACGAGCATAATCTGGGTTAGGGATATGTCCTACGACATCCATTATTCCACCCCAAGGAGTCTGTCTCCTCTCCCGCCAAGATAGCTGTGGAAGAAAGCCTCGTTTGAAGCACTCGTCCATTCCTGCCCGCCAAGCAGCGTCACGCAGCAGGACGTCCTGAAAGATTTGTTCACAGCTTCGATCTCCCTCAGAATCTCCATCAAATATGAGTTTGAAGGCATCTGGAGGCATGCCAGATGACGGCAACGCCAAGGCTTCCACCACCCAGACAGCTATGAGGTAAGAGACTTCATCCGCCAGCACTTTCCGGGGAGGTTGTCTCGCCTTCTCAGGTTTCAAGTGAAGAAGATTCTCCTGAAATACAGTATCCCATAATTTGACGCGACGTTCAATGCGTAGATTCGGGTTTTCTTTGCAGAACCGAATCATCCCCAATCCGTGGCATTGAGGATTGCAGACAGACATTTGATCTTCCATGAGCCTGATGTTGCGAATACAACCGCGAAGTATCGGGGAAATCGAATCCAGAAACTTGACGGCAGCTGCAACAGCGGAGTAGCGGAACCGCTGCGGATCGACGGAAGTCTCCTCATCCTGGTACAAGTCGTCCGAGACACAAGAGAGTCTGCAATTCTCGGGATCAAGGAGGTAACTGAAATGATCGAGAACATTCTGAGATGGAATTGCCCATGGGTCAGGGGCAAATTCGAAGAGTCGGTCTGGTGGAACAGTTGGTTGTTCAATTGGGCTTTCGTTGCCATAATATTCGTCGACCCAGTGCACTTCGTTAATGATTCTGTCGTAGTCGCTGAACAGTGATTTGTTGGATGAGATACTTTTGAGCGTAAATCGAACAAAGTCGCGGCAGGACGATGGAGTTTCACCGTAAGAGCTTCGAAAATTTCCGAGATTACCGTGGTCCGTCTTCATCACGTCTAGAACGGGAATGAAGGCCGGATAAGCAGCTGCGACTTCCTTCACCACCTGGCTGTGGAAGTATCTTGGGGGAAGTTGCTCAAATTGAGCCGCAAGTTCCTCGTCCATCATATTCATCATGTGATGGAATCGTCCAACATTGATGCCGTCAGTCCTTAATCGGGGGTGAAATGCGGAGAAAGTGATGGTGTTATGCTGGAAGGGTAACCCTTGCATCTCCAAAGCAGCGCGCTTGCAGGTGTACAACAAGTCGAGAGAGATAGGTTCGTCGTTGCCGGCTCGCAGCTTGTTGGTGTGCGGATCAAGCTTGTATCCTTCATCAAGCTGAAGATAGTATTTGTAGATCAAGTTGCGCAACTCATTCGGAAATTTGAAGAAAACCAAGCCGCCTTGCGTGTCGCAAACACGTGAATTGGCGAATGAAGCCATCGTGCGATCGAGCGAGTGTGTGCGAGTGAGTGAGTGACTGAGAGTGACAGTGCGGAATTGAGAAGAAAAGAGGTTGGAGACAATTCGGCCTTGATAGTAGTCTTTGGTGTGCAGGCAGGCTAAGTAGATATAGGACTGAGTGAGCAGGTTGATCAAGGTGTCCGCATCTGCAGCTTTCTCCGGTACGTGATGTGGCTGAACTGAACCAACTAGCGCGGATCAAGGGGTTTCCACACCGACGAGGTGGCACAGCAAGGGTGGCTGATGATCAACGATGGATGTACGGATACAAACAATGTGGAACGGTAAGTAGGCTCAGCATTTCTTATGTTGAAGAGGCCTGAGGAAGCGGCAGAGTTGTGATTCATCACGCATCAGGGACGGCCGGAACAAGGTTTTTAAGGACGGAGTATCGCCCAATTTTATTTGTTTTTTATTTCTACCTTTGCTGGCTGCTCGGGCGATTCTCGATATCGGTTACACAGTATTAACACACAGTATCAGTAGATACTCCCACTATCTCGTTAGACTATTTTTTTTTGGATGTTCTTCCACCTTTTTGAACTTTCCCTCCTGCAAAGTTTACAATCACGGCTGGATGTCGAGCGGGCATTAGCATTCAATCCATAAATGAGTATAAGAGATCCGATTCAAGGACTCAATCTGAATTGAGATGAATGTCCAGGACACTTACATTATTGACGGCGATATTGGGCGCCCGACGCCACCACCTTGTGAGCCTGCTTGTTGTTTGTTAGTGTTTCGTGCTGCTGAGGCTCCTGACGTCCAGACGTTAACATACCCGCGCACCTGGCTGAGTTGGCTGCCCTCTATTAGATAATGTCAGCTTCTCTACAAAAGATAGAATTTCCTAGTAACCACAGCCTGTGAGGATAAACGTACTCCAGGTACAGCAGCTCACAACGGTGGCATCGGAGATGCCCTCGTCGCCGTCGTTAAATGATGTCGACCTCTGCAAGCCATTGCGGTGTTAGCTACGGGCCGTCAATGACGCTGTCGGGTCGCGGTCTCGCTCTCACCACGATGTCTGCCCTGCTAAGGAGAACCCGTCAGCACGAGTCATGTTCAAAAGGAAGTTTGGATGGCTTTGACGACAAACTTACACACTTTCAACTTCAACTCGCGCACACACACACATTCGTTACCTCGTTTCCTTTGTCGAAGTCGGAAAACGCTGCTGGAATGAATCAGTTATCAATTTGCCAGGGCACGCGCTCATGTATGTGTGTAACACACCTTCCCTCGCCGTCTGTCGCTGTCGCCCTGTCGCTGTCGCCCTGTCGCTGTCGCTGTCGAATCGTCTACCTGCTCTAAAATGATCAGCTCACGATCAAATGTTCAAATCAGCCTACCTATTGCATTGGAACACAGTACACTGCCTCGCATCGTATGCGATGCATTCCCCGCTGATTGACCTTGAGATCGTGCACCATGGTCCTTGACTAAAAGCAGCAAAACACGAGGATACAGCGCGTCAATTATATTCTCACCTCAAACACATACTGTCGAAATGCCGAGACGCCCAGTTATCGTCGACCCCTGGGACTTCCTCGATGGCTAAAGAGAATAGTTATAGGATGCAATCCCGTTTTCACTTCACCAGAACACGTACCCAGAAGCTCAATCCCACAAGCATCATACTGGAGGACCCCGAACTGTGGCACGATCGTCTTAAGGAATACGGATTGGACACTGTCGACTTGAAGATCGGAAAGATGCATGTCGACATGGCTAGTGAACAGACATTAAATGATATTCTACGTCCCTCCAAAGAGGGAGATACGTACCTGTTGCCCTAATTGGCGCCCAGCTTATGCAACATGGTAGCCTCGAAATGCCTGACCGACTCCAGAGTACTATCAATACTCTGAAAACGCAGCGTGGGAGTAGAGTAGGAAGGACTAAAAGGGATATTCTGGAGTTGTTAAATAGGGCGGAAAGTAAGGGGTGGTTTTCGGCTGTTCGGAGGGCGATTAATGTGCTGCGGCGGCGGGGTCGTTCTGATGAACTTGTCAGCTCCCTGTCCTGTAACGTGTAACGAGAGTAAATTATAAGATTGCATACAGCATCTTGAGTTTGGTCAGTGTCGACAGCTGCTTGCCGCATTAGTATAACCCTGTGGTTCCCGGCGGTGAACTGACCTACTTGGTGACGGCTGCGGCCGGCTGTAGTCAGTTATGAAGTTTTGTTAAAGTACGCAATAAAGACACTCGATATTGACCCTAATAGACCAGCTTGCCCGTGAAGGCGAAGATGGCCCCCAATGAGGCGGACCGGACCCCAAAGGGTAAGTGGTACTGTGTGTATTTATCACTATCGAGGCATGACTAGGACTTCTCGCATGATGGATGGGCAAACTATGCATTGTAATGCCCGAGTACTAAGCAAACCAGTAATGACCTGCAGTTCCACCAAAGGCTGTCTTCCCCCGGCCTCCCTCGTTCCAGTTTCCGGGGCAGAGGCACCAGACACCCCATCACGCTCCATCTCTCTTTTGGAAGATTTTGTCGGGTGTTTGCCGCCCAGTCAAGCCAAATTGTTCAATGGATAGGTAGCGGATAGCCCACGCGGCAGCAGCCTTGGAATCACGCGTCAGCAACTTCTTCAAATCATGGTGACCGACTTGCTGATAGAGCCGTGTCCGCTCAGCCAACAAAGCAGGACAGTGGATGAAGACATGCTCGACGGTGTGCTTGCCCTGCTTGCACGGGCAGAGGTCGTCGACGATGTCGCGAACCTGGTGAAGACACAAGGGTCAGTCAAGGGCAGAGACCGGCAAAGGAGAAGGGAATGCGACGAACATGGATGGAGAAGAGGTAGGACTTGAGTCCCACGACACCAGTCCTAAGGTGGAACAACATGGTGCTCTCAGCACGCGTGAGCTTGGCATAGTATTTCAAGCTGGCTGGGCCCCATTTTTCCGAAAGGGAGAGAGGACGGTGGTTGGCGATGCGAAGGTTTGGCTCGGTCTGATCCTCCCTTCGGTCTTGGCGAGCGTCAAGGTAGTTCTGCCAGTACCGCGCGCATGCCTCCTGAAGTTTGTCGTTGATGACTTTGCCCCGCACTTGCTGTCGGTCAAGGAAGTTCCGCCACGTTAACTTCGGTAGCGGAAAACCGCGCCGGTCTGTTTTCGTAGCTCGCTCCTCGTTGAGTTCGATGAGTTGCTTCCGGGCCGCGAAATCAATAGAAGCGGCCGTGACTTTGTAGAGGATGCGGTATGGGTGTGCTACGTTGTTCGCTGCGCTTAGGGTCTTCGGCATGGTACCGGTTGCCCACACGGTATCGAGAGAACCGTATTCCGGGGTGTCAAGATTGCGAGTGCGATGTTTTTGGCCGAGTTTCTCAAGGAATAGAGAAAGCGGCGGCACATCAAGCTCCTGGTGGACGACCTGGGTCGCTGTGGTCTAGTAAGCGCCGGCGACCTGTCGGAGACACGCCGCCTGTGCCTTGTCAAGCTTCGTGACCAAATTGGCGCTGATCTGCCAGCGGACCCTGCGTTCGTTGTCTCGATAAAGGAACCACACGGGAGCGGCGCGGCGATCGGGCGGACACTTGTGATGTACAGGCGTCTGATGCTGGCGAGAGAGGGCCCCCATGTCGAGCCGGAAATACGATAGATGGTGCGCATCTTGGCTTTCATCTTCTCGGTAACCTGTCTCCCACATTGTCAGCGGCGTACTCAGCTGCATTAAGCTTGTCAGGATGTACTCACCTCCTTTACGTGCGTGGCCCATGTCAAAGATTGGTCCAAGTAAACCCCAAGAAGCTTGATCACCTCCTCCTTCTTTGCCCCTTCCACACCAACGTCTGGTAGATCTGCCAATGGTATGATTCTGGGTGGCTCAGGTTCGTCGGCAGTTCTCGAGTCTAGGTACCTGCCATAGAGTACAACTTCGACTGAAAGGTGCTTGGCCAATCACCCGACTTAGGGCTCCACAGGCGATCTGGGAATACGCTTCCTCTGGCCTGCCTTTCTTCTTCATAGCACGCCTCTGGCAGGGGTCAAGTCAAGGAAAGCAGCTGAAACTACACACTGTCTGTCCTGTCATATGTCTACGATTTGGCACGATGTGGGAATGCGCTGCAGAGGTGGGTAGCATATTGAATCAGTGAAATGAGACTCAAGATCGTGCTGATTTTCGTGAGCGAGTATGCGCTTAGATCTCAGCAATGTTTGACCAAGATTGCGTGACGAGGGGCGAGGTCAGTAAATGTCGACACTGCCATGTCCGGAAAACGTTCAAGAGCTGCATATCCCATGTTCCAGATTGATATATGGCAAATCAATCCCTTTTCACCAGGTAAAAGCAGTCCCAGATATCCCATTATATGAGGGGCTTCGTGAAAGACTTTAGCCACTAATCCAATCAATGGCCCACTCTCCAGGTTACCTTGCCGTCCTTGCCTTAGTTCCGGCCGGTCGGCACTGCGGGGCCGGAACCACATTCCCCACACCCGCACGGCCGGCCTTCAAGCCGTGTAACGAGTCAAGATGTGGGTAGATAAGTAGGTGCCTCTCAATCCACGAAATCTAGAAGAGGGTTTCGAGAGTCCCGAGTGCGGCAATTTAGTCAAGCAATTTGCTGGCGGTAGTGCCCACCTAGTAGTTGAACCGGTATATGTTCATAGAGGTGTCCCGTGAGGGAGAGTTGACTGGCATGCTGGTGCGATGTGGCTGTCGAGGTTCGTAAAACGGATGGCTGGAACCGTGATGGCGAGACTGCAGCCACAACGGTGTTGATGATTCAAGTAAGGCTAGCGTGACATTGGTACAAAAGTGTGACTCCTGCCCATCCTAGTTCCTCATTCTGTCACTAAGTGGTACTCTTTCAATACCTTAGACCACGAGCACACCAGAGCTTTCACTGACACAGACGTTTCTAAACCACAATGAAGCTCCAGGTTCTCTATCTAGTTCTCCTCAAGTAAGCATCCAATCTCTCTTACATAGCTCACAAATGTCGATGCTTACTTTCTACAAGCACCTGGATCGCCTCCGTCAACGCAGACTTCTTCCACTGTATCTGCCAGTCATGGTCATTCCACACTATCCGATCCAAAGAGGCCTGTATTTGGATGAAGAACGAATCCCTCCCCAAAGACCAAGTCACCATAAGTCTGGTGGGTGAAAGCGGCCCTTGGGCGGGTGCCCTTACGGTATGAAATAGCTTCCCATCCCCTCCAAACCCCTTCGTGTGAAGCCGTAATGGCTGCTGATCTATGTCGATCCGCAGTGTCGCATGCTGAATCCCGCCAAATTTTGGGGTGCTCCTATTTGTTGGGGACAGTATGGCTACGACTGGCATGATTTCTGCAAGCCCGAGTGTAAGAACGATGGGAAGGACGCCGAGGACTGTATCAGGACCTACCGGTCAATCGCCTGATAAGACGGTGTTTGACGCAACACGTATTCGAAAAGGTGTACTTTAGTATGAGTGAATCTCAATATTATTGAGTTTTCAGTACTGCTCAAAAGCACTTTCCCTTTGAATACAGGGGAGGGTGGATTCCGTGTAACGTCGTCACCTCCATGTGGTCTTCGTCTGCAGTAATGCACAGCGCCTCGTTCTCGTGAGGTGAGCTTGTCGAGCACTTATTGGCAAAGACGTAGCATTTGTATCCAATTATGTGCCAATAGCTCAAAGATGACTGAGCAAAGGGTTACGCAGAGGGGCAATCATATCAGTCCGCCATTGTGAAGTATTCTCTAAATATGTGTATGTGTCCAAGTCCTAAAGCATAACAGCGATACCAAAACCTTCCCCCTACCGCGACCTGGATATATTGGCACGACCATCCCATGAATCAAGGCATCTCGACCCGTTCATTGATTGCCGGCATCTCGTGTATAGCCCTTGGCTGATCCGCCAACTCAGAAGGGGCTTGGCCGACGCCGTGGTAGTAATACGGCGAGCCTGGAGTTCTCGGCGTACTGAGCGGACTGGGCGAAAACATGCTCAGAGTCATGTCCGAGACTGGCCGGCCCTGTCCTGCGTCCGAGGCTGTGGACGGGGTGTGGGGATTTATAAGGTTGTGTTTCTCGTCAGGCAATTCTGCAGGAACAGTCTGTTCGTGGTCATAAGTCTCAGTCTCATGGGTGTTGAGTACCGGACCATGTCGGGAGCGACGACGTCGGAGTAGCATGAAGGCGACGAATAAGGCCGATCCTATGAGAAAGGCGGAGGAAACGGCAATGCCAGCAATAGCCCCGGTGCCTAGGGTTGAGCTGCTCGTCTCGGAGTCCACGGATGTAGGGGTGGCAGCTGTGGGTGATGTGATGTTTACGACAGAAGTCCCAGTATCGGAAATAGAGGTAGGTGTGGTTGAAGAAGCCAGAGATGTCGTCGTGCCGCTGCTTTGCAACGGCGGCATTGATAGAGACGGTTTGTTTGCGGGGGCCGTATACGCCAATGGGACACCGCCAGCTGAAGGAATCGTTGCTGGGGCATACATTGCCAAAACCCGCCTTCCTAGATCTTTGCAGTCTTTGTTGGGTGGCAAAGCCTGAGGTTTCCAGGGCCAGACAGATTGGGTGACCTGCGGTCGCTCGGGTTCAGTCGGGCAATTTTCGCCGCAGGTATCTGGATGGTTGCAAGCCCAGTATTTCAGAATACCTTCGTTCTCAGTATCGCACCGGACAAGCCCTATCCAGGGGGACTTGGCTGTCAGATTGATTAATTGTTAGTGCCCTGAAGGAATCCAATGGGTCATGGCAGAGGAGGAACGGACCTGGGTCGAGATCGCCCTTGAGGGGACAGATTTTGTCTGCGTAATTCGGGTCGTTACAGCCATACTGATAAGTCACGCCCGAATCATGATTCCAACAGGCTTCATTGACGCAGGCGTCCCCTGCCAGACAGCACCAACTGAAGCCACCTTTTGTTTCATTCGCCGGTAAGCAAGGGAGAAGGTTAGGTGGACCGACATAACCTGCATCAAAGTAGCACTGGTCATAGTCGTCGTTTTCGCTTTCCGTAGCGTTGACTAGGAGACCGAAGGCCAGATAGAGAAGAACGATAAATAGCGTTCGATCCCCCATGATTCCCGGCAGTCGCAAGTCGTACGCGTAATGGGCGAATTCCGACACACTATCGAAGCGATGGTCAACTCGAAGGTCCCAAGGGCCAGTGCGAAGTCGCTGTCGAGTATGGAGTAGACGGACAAGCTGCGGTTGAAATGGCGGCCAAATGGAAGAAAAAAATCGGCTCGATGGTTGAGTCTCGATGGACAAAAGGAGAGAAAAACAGCGTAGAACAGGCGGTGACAAAAGAAACAAGGAAAAAGGAGACCAAGAGGTGAGTACTTGGGTGGACGATGTCAGGTTAGAAAGGAAGGTGAAGTGTGCTGAAAGAAAGAGCTCCTGCCTTGGATACCTGACTTATTGACACAGCAGGAGCAGCTGCCCTCCTCCTTCTCTTTTAATTCACCCCGATCGGGACAGGGCTGGATTCTACGGAACCTCGGACCTTTCTTGCCGTCCTCACCTCCCCCCATCTGTCACCTAGGTGTTGGCAGCCAACATGTTCGACCTTCTCTCTCTTTTGGCCTCGCTCTCAACAGGTAGCTCCAAAGCTGGTCTGATGCGAACTTCCTGCTTTTTCGCCGAAATTATGTTTCTATCCTTCTCACAGGCTGCAACGTTACACAACGGCGAGGCGGTGGTGTTGTTTGCTCCTGGTAGGCTACCTGCCGGTGTTCCACGCCAATGCCGCCAATCAACCCGCGGGAGCCACGTCTGAAGATCAATTGATCTGCCATGATGTGGGACTGATACCAGACAGAGTTCCTTTCTTTCACCCTTCGCCACGCGGATGCGCACATGAAGACACCAGGATGATGGAAGCACGACCAGACACAGCGTTCGAGAAAGAAACGGTCAAGAGAAGGAGCTGAGCATACCCGTGGGAGTTGCAATAATGAAAGATGCTGACACCTTGTGGGTACGATTCTAACTCCAAGCAAGGTACAGACGATCCGAAGGCGGCGATACACGTGTTACTCGTTTGGAAATCACAGCCCATAATCAAACGTTCAAACGCCAATCCAAAGGCTGCCTTGCATCCCCCGTCGAAAATATGACCCTCATAAGTGACTACTCACAAGTGCTCGAGATAGGCACCAGAACCCAGTTCAGAAACAACCATCTGTGATGGCTTGATAAGCTCCCATTCACCCTGGTTAAAGGTGCTGGGCTCGCTGGCTACCACAACGTGCTCTCCATGCTTCTTCTTCTCTAGCCGCCCGTCGTCCTCGGCATCCCCGTCACCACCATCGGCCGAGTCACTCACGTCGCTTGGAAATCCCTTGTACTTGCGGTTGAGCGTTGCTCCAGCTGTCGTCGAGTAGTACAAACTCGGGGGTTCCAGTCCTTCCGGGCTGGCATATCGCACAGCGACGAGCGAGCTGCCAGACATGACAACAAGGTTGAGTGTGTTAGCCTCTCGGCTCGGCGGTCCAAACTCGGTCTGCAGTTTCTCGAGGATGATGATAGTCTCCCGCATCGCTGTCGCCATCTCTCCTGCATCATAAACAGACTCCCAGTCGCCATCCTTACCGCATAATATGAAAAAGTACACGGCCGCAATGTGCTCAGCATCTGTTGTCCCGACAACGGCCTGTTGGTATCTCAACGGAAGATATTGCAGAATTGCCGTACGGATACGAGGAAAAGACCCGAGGATGCCGTTGTGGGCGAACAAATGACGACCAAACGCAAAGGGATGGCAGTTGGTCTCTACGACTGGCGTCAGGCCTGGGGCTGCGCGGATATGGGCAAGGACGGCATTACTGCTGGTGCCTCGAACGATGCTCTTGAGGACCAGATCGTTGAGCGGAGGTCGAGTGTTTTTGTACACGACTGGACGAAGGGACTCGGGCCACTTTGGATCGATATACGGGTTGAACTCGCACTCTGTCGACGTATACCACCCGAGGCCGAATCCGTCCATGTTGGTCAATGGATTCGGTGAGCCTGCGTCATTGGCAGCCAAAGGGGCGACCTGAAGCTCTCCGAGAAATGGTTCAACCGTTGAATGGCCAGCCGGTAGGAAGTGTTCGTCCACTACCGATATCATCATGAAAAGCCACGCTGAAACGTCATGACAGAACACTCACCTTGCTTCACAATGGCATGGCGCGGCCGAATGACCAAATCTTCAAGAAGCTGGGCTTCATCGCCCAGGTAAGCAAACCAGCGACACATGACCGAGGGCGAATTTTTGTTCGTGTCAATTGATCCCAGGAGACTTTCTCGATTGTTCGTTCTTTCGTGGAGATGAGCGATTGACGTTGAGATGGCAAGAAGGTAGTTGGCAGCCCGTCGGGACTACCCTCATTCCTCACGCTCGGTCATAGCGGACGTCTGATCTGAAGCAAAAAGCCTCGACATTGACCAGAGGCGTAACTGACGTCACGGCCTTTAGAGTTCTCTTGCGCTTGAACAGACCTCAAATTGGCGCTTGTACGGATATAGCGTGCCGTGTCGGGAAGCACTTCTTGAAAGCACGACAGCTTCTACCAGTGCGCCCCAAGGCTCGCCTACGGCGTTGGGAAAAGAAACATAGAATCGCCGACGGACCATAATTGTAGTCCCTTCCGGCTTGTCACTCGCAATAAGGAATGCAACCACGCAGGCGAAAGAGTGGACAAAAAGGCGAAGATTGAATATGCCTTAATTACCGCCTAAGAGCCAGTCCGTCTTGAACCCCAACATTGAAGGACCCTTTGGCCCAAGACGTTCAGCGCGGCGTGTTTGGCGGGAGGAGCCGCTAGGTGCGCCACGTTCTGATGAGATTTTGGCTCGAACGAAGCTTGGCTATGAGCTTGATTCCGGCCTGAGACCTGCCAGCGTCACCAATTCATGCCTTTCGCCCCCCCTTTGGCTACCACGCATTGGCAGGCATAGCAGGCATCGAACAGAGATGATGGTGGCATGTGCGGCAAGCAGCATTCGAGACAATATCCGGCGGGAGTGGTTCCCGACCGAACGAGAAATGGAAAGCCAAGATGCCGGACAGACCCGCCCGCCCGGCCATCACTCGGGGGCGACACCGGATTCCCCACTCATACTTTGACCGTCAGCACTTGGCCATATTAGGACCGCGAAGCTCGCAAAGCTGTCAGGGTGAAGCGTTGCCCAGTGTGCTGGACGGACTCAAGCTTCTGTCGTGGAAGACATCCCAAGAGCGAAGCGCGGCTTCACCCTGCACCTCATCCCAGCGTCATACTCCCGTGGGGGCTGAAAAGGGGCGGGCTCCAAGTAAAACCCCGAGGAAGGCAGAAGACGAAACGCCTTTCTCAACGCTCCCAATGGCTGACATTGGCAAGGCCGGAGAAACCAGGGATGTCTCAATTGCGAATCCTGTGGTGACCGCTTGGAAATTGGGTGGCTTTCGGAAGGCGTCTTCATCTTTTGGGCTTACTTCCGAGTCCCAGAGCCTACTCGAACAGCTGGTCGCTGTTTTGGCGCGCTGCCTTGGCACAAAGGTACTCTGAAAGAGGGTTCGATGACCCGACGATGCATCAGAGTTGGTCGGGGGGTCGAATCCTTCGCGCGCCAAAGATCCCAAGTGTGAACCCATTTGGCGCTGATCGCTGCCGCGCCTGATTTTTAATTGGACAAAGCTGAGAATACTACCGTGACGGCCACCACCCTCCCTCAGCCTTTGGGCTGAGTCTCCTTGGGTAAAGTCAGGGGGCGATGCTCCCTTGAGACTCTTCTGCCTTGACTACCCACGTCTAGATTCAGGCTACAGGAGCAAGCTTGTTGTAACGGCGGGCCAGTACCCCGTAGAGACAGGTACTATTCTCGCGCCAGCCCTACCGCTGTGACGGCCGTGGAACGGATGGCGTCCTGAATTGTCTTGGACCAGCGAGCCAGCCGGTACAAGTGCTGATGACGCCCCGCCCCTTGTTGCGCGCGCGTGGTGTGGCACAAGACGGTCAATCCTGCATGTCGCTCCCCGTCAACAACAGTATCGAGAGAGTCCTCGACCAGTCTTCGCTGCCCATTTTGTCTCGCATTTTTTACGTTCGGTCAGATTACCCCTACCTGATGCTTGGCAGCCTCATTTAAAGTCCTCCCCCTCCTCCTTTACTCTGTCGTCCCTGAGCGTGGCTTGTCTTGGTTTCCCCTCCGCGCGATGGCATCGCTACATCCGCACGACCACTTCTATTCCAACAGGCATAGCAACTATAGCAGTCACTCCCCATCCCCTGAAGCCGAAAAGATGCTCAAGCATCCAAACGGTGGGCCCGGACCCGAAGCCGATGCCATCCCGGATGGATTGGAGGTGAACACCGGAGCAAACTACAGCACGGCGCCGCAATCATATGAGCCGGCACAGGCGCAACCGTACTATGACCAGCTACAGCATCAGCATCAACACCAACCTCACACGCCACAGACGAACTACACCGAGACGACGTACGCTCAAAATCAGCACTCGCCGATGCCGGAAAAGCAGCTGGCGGAAAGGAAGGGAAGCAAGGACGACGGCACAATATGCGGGCTGCGCAAGGCCACATTTTGGTTGTTGATTCTTTCCAGTCTGCTGTTCTGCGCCTTGGTCGGTGTGGCGGGCGGATTAGGTGCTTTGGTGGCAAGCAAAAACAACGAAATCGCGAAGTAAGTTCCTCGCCTACAACACACGAGCAGCCGCATTCTCACAGCAAAACTAATACATCTCCACAGCCTCCAATCGCCATCCTCCTCTTCATCAACCGCCACACCCACCTCGGCGTCATCGTCAGCTGCCTTCGACCTAAGCAAGCCCGCCGCCACGGACACGCCCATCGCGCTCAACAAGTGTCCCGGGTCCAGCTCCGTGTTGACATACCAGGTGCCCGGGACGAACCTGACGTTTAGTAAGGATTGCGGGACGGATTATCTCTACAACGACATCGCGCAGGTGCCGGCCAAGAATTTCGAAGAGTGCGTACGGTACTGCGCGGCGTTTAACCTGCAGCAGCAGTCGAGAAAAGGCCCATGCAAGGGTGTCGTGTACATTTACGAGGGCGAGCAGGGGGAGGATAGCAATTGGTGCTGGATGAAGTACACCAAGAACATGGTGCAGAACGGGGCCAAGGACTACACCGAGTCGGCTTGGATTTTATAAGGATTTCTTGGAGGATTGTTGAATGTGGAAGCGCGTTCAAAAACTTGGTTTCGGAGTTCTTGGTGTGTGCTGCGGATACCCAGTTGTCACCCCGTTAATGAGAGACGTGTTCCAAAATGGCGAGAGGTTTCTTCCTTCTGACTCCTGCAGGATTGCATGCATCGCGATCCATCGTCTCCAAAGGCCGGGGAGCGACAGGCAGCCTTCACGGCTCGCCGGGAGGGGAGCAAGACAGCGGGCCAGGTCCTTGCCAGCCGGGGGGTTGGAAACTGGCCGGCTCGCAGACCGCGGACGAAACTCAGGCGCAGACCCGGCCGAAAACATTCACCAATCAAATACGGCCCCCAGCCGCCTTGCTAGCTCAATCGGTAGAGCGTGAGACTCTTAATCTCAAGGTTGCGGGTTCGACCCCCGCGTGAGGCTCAAATCCTCGCAGCGATTGTGTGCAAATCTTTTTTTTGGTGTTTTTTGATGCTTCTCTGGACATTTCATCGTCCCATGTGCCAATAGAGGTTGCGGTTTAAGCTTATTGCTTTTTGTTAAAGCTTGTTTGCCCTGCGTTGGGGTCAGTCAGGCTTGAACTCAATGAAGTTGGGGTACTGACGGAATAATGACATGGGGAACCACGGCGACAGACTTTTTACGCCCATCTCGCAAGCTTGGTTGGACCTAAGCTTGAACTTCAATCTCTATATTTATTGCGTGCATATCGTCTCTTTACTGTTCGAATTCGTTCAGAGGCGTGCACGATGTCCAACTCCGTCCCGAAAGGCTTGGCATTTTGGTTCACGAAGCCAGGGTGGGTTAACCCGTTCTTCAACAGTCTGGAGAAGGGTCTCGAAACCGGACCTTGGCGGATGTTGCCGTTTGTTGTCTTATCCGTAACGGCCGCTAATCTTCGTCCAGATCTCTAGATCCTATGTTCCCGCCAGGAACCTTCAGAGTGCCTTTTTGAGATGTATCATAGCGGGAAGGACCTGAGTAATGCTGCTAGGCAGACGCGAAAACTCGTCTCGCCGTCAGCAGAGCTTATCGTTGCAGAGAGCAAAAGAGTCATTAGACCCATGTCCGTGTCCCCGAAACTATTCCGTAAATGGCAGCTTCACAAGTGAGAAGTATTAGTCACACTCTCACAACATACAACAACGCCTCGAGTTCTCAACCAACTTCCAGTAAACAGCTCACAACTCAATACATACTCACCAACCTACAACCCTCAGGGTCTGCAGAGATTCTAGACCCTGAAAGCTGCCAAACATGTCCCCTACGCAAGATCTTCCACCCGCAATCCTCGCCCTGCCGAAAGCAATAATACGACCCTACCACAAAACAGACGCACCCGCCCTCTCCACCGCAGCAAACTCCCCCTCCGTATCCCGCTACCTCCGCGACTCCTTCCCCCGCCCCTACACCCTCGCCGACGCAGAGTCCTGGATCGCGATGAATTCTAGCGACGGCGGCGCGTCGGTGTACAACTGGGTCATCGCCTGTCCGGAAACGGGGAAGCCTATGGGGAGTATCGGGCTCGCGCCGGGGAAGGATGTTTATGCGAGGGGGTATGAGCTTGGGTACTGGCTTGGAGAGGAGGATTGGGGGAAGGGGGTTATGGGGTGTGTTGTGCCTGCTTTTGTGAGGTGGGTTTTTGAGGGGATGGGTGGTGGAGAGGTTGATGGGGAGGGGAAGAGGAAGGTTGAGAGAGTTTGGGCGGGTGTTTTTGAGGCGAATGAGGGGAGTCAGAAGGTTCTTGAGAAGAGTGGGTTTGTGTTTGAGGGGAGGGCGAGGAGAGCTGTTGTTAGAGATGGGGTTGTGATGGATGAGCTTTTGTACTCTGTTATCAGGGACGACTTGAAGAAGTGATTATGATCGCTCAATGCAATATTGCCACCTGTGTGATTTTCCCCAGACGCCTCAATCTCTTCACAGCATGGGTGGGAGTTGTCTTGACCGAGCAATGGTAGGTCTCAATTGGTGAAGAGCATTCGTGTCAAGAAGCTTGATAAATGTAGCTCGATCACAGAGTTGCGTCTGGGCATCTAGGCTCCAAAACAGGAGGCACTAGGCGACGATCCCTATGGGCTTCAATAACCAAAGCATGGGAGTCGCTGTCTGCCACCCAAGAGAGAAATTAAATGGTGGAGCCTGATTTAAGCAGTGATGTCTTTCTGACAATAATTACCTAGGTTCCAGTGGGCGAGATTACAAATTGAGCGGATTTGTCGCGAGACTGTCGAGGAGGATATCGTGACAGTCTTTCGAGACAACCTCCCCCACGGCCTTGACCTTCTTTACCAAGTATCTCTCGATTACATTTCCCACTCTGGGGAGGTGGCCCAAGACATTGCTACAATAGTTCTGTCTTGTGTTCTACACATGGTAGAACCGCCGAGACCTCGGGCCCTTCTAAAGGCCATATCTGCTGAACAAGCCTTGACCTTAGACTTGACACAGGTGTTGGTGATTTGCCCAAACTTGTCTTCCTAGACATCATGTGCGACGTACTGCGATTCTCACTAGTCAGTTCGCGACTTCTTAAGGCGCCATCAGGCCTTTTACCTGCCACAGCTCACGACACTCTCGCGTCTCTCTGCATCGGAGTTTGCTCGCGAGGACTAGATCTTGTATCCATCAACGGAATGCAGATTCCAAGCGATGACTCTCATATCTACGCAGCGCTGTACTGGCCGGTCCACTCCAAATTGGCATTCTATTTTGGCACAGACACACCTACTATGAAACGTGTTGAAAAGGATGTAACAACATTCATCTTTGATGAGAATTGGGATATCACCCTTTCTTACGAGAGCTGGGCGATGAACGCCTATAAGATCGATCTACTTCTTCCGGGAGACCATGCCCTGAAAGGCGAAATGAGTGCGATTGACTCATCAAACTCTGGATTCCTATTTACACTGAGCACATTTGGACTCGACTGCATTCTATACCAAGCGTTAGCGAACATCAGCAACGTGGACGTCAACCTACAAAACCATCTGGGTCAGATCTCCACTTACTTAGCCGCGGCATGTGGGCATTCAGCGACATTGTCTTTACTTGCTAATCGCGGCGCCCTCGTCAACCTTTAAGTGTGGAAGACATGGGAGTCCTTTATATGCAGCTTGCTTTCCTGCCCATTTGCAACTAGTCAAAGATTGCCTCCTCCATGGCGCCAAAGTTTCGTGGGGCTCTAGATTTGGAACAGCATTTGAAACTGCTTGCCGAGGTGGACAAGAAGACGTAGCGATGCATCTTCTACGAGTGGGAGTCGTTGTCAGGGATAGAGGAGAGTATGAAAAAGTCATTGAGAGTGCAGCCTTGGTCGGTCTTGTCAACGCAGTCCAGAAACTACATGATTCTGCATTTGCTGCTTGAACATCGACAATAACTGCAAGAGTACGAACGAAAATCAAGATCAGGAGGGCGATACAAAGCGGACAAAGCGGCGTCTTGCAGTAGTTTCTAAGTCAAACTCTCAGCAACCAAAGTCTTCTCACTTCGGATGCTGTTGCGCTTGCGGTTTAATTCAATGATAGATCGACAGTGTAACTACTCCTAGACAAGGGAATGGATATTGAGGCCAGCGGCGCTTTCGGTTCTCCCCTGAGAACAGCCTCGTTGCTCACTTATCAGTCGAATGTTCGGTAATTACTTTAAAGAGGCGCACTGATCAATGCCTGCGGACACTTCGGCGATTCTCTGCAGACTGCTGCGTAACATGGCTACATTGATGTCGTTGAAGTACTCCTGGACTCTGGTGCGGATGTCTATCAGAGTGGATACTATGCCAACGCCTTTGAAGCGGCTTCCAGAGGGAGCACCAAGCCGCCTTGAAGCTGATGCGGGAAAGCGCTGTGCCTCTCAACAAGGTTCAATACCAATTTCTCATATTGATGAATTCGAAGCTCTGGTTGCTTTACGAAGAGAGCACTCAGGAGTCGCTCTATGCTAGACTGTTAGACTTGGTCGCATTCGGTCTTAGGTGTCTAGGTACCTATGATGTTTAAACTTGCCTACGTAGCCTAACAACACAGCGTAATATTACCAAGATTCCGCTTAGGATACGCTCTCATTCTCCTAGACTGCTTGAAATCTGCGGGGTTGTGTCAAAGTCTTTCACTCATATATGCTTACTTCCAGAACAATATCACTCCTGTGTTAATCAGATCTTATCCGGGGCAGACGCCCCAGAATTCTCATTTCCTCTGGCCCTCCAACAATTCTGGGTAATTCTATATCTGGCAAATCTTCCACCAGTTTTGTCATTTAAAAAACCTTAATTGACAGTAAATAGTCATTCATCACTCAATTTGACACCGCCATCCCGGGACAGACGCCTCTTCACTTGTGATTTGACCCTGTCAACAGCCTTACCGAGACGAGATGTCATCATTCATCCCCACGCTGTGACCTGATTAGTAGCCAACTTATAATTCATGCAACATCACGTCAGGATCTGGGATAGTTTACAGGGTCTTTCTAGGAAGCCGAAGGCTGTATCAACCCCCCAACCAGTCGTGGTCGCCAAGACGGCTTGCGGGCAGAAGATGCCGTCAGTCTCTGGGCAGCATCTGCTTGAGCCACCAGAACATCACTGCTTGGCAAGGCAAAACTGTACCTTTAGCGTAAGTCCAGCCAATAGCAGTCTAGGGAGACCCCGAAGCGTTTGACAACTTGTCACTTGGTGACTGGACTATCGTCTGATCGTCGGCGCACCGGGGGGTGTCAAGGCCAACGGAACCAGCTTAAAGTGCAAGTTGGTATCTGCCGTGTTCTTTGGCCTCTTGGCAACGAAGGGAACTTGGTTCAAACTGGTACTGTGAGGATGACGTGATCCTTTTCGTGCTGTTAGTTGGGTCACCTGATGAAGGTTTGTTCAAAATAGTCATAAACGTTCCGCTTATCGAACAGAGAAGTGGCCAACATCCGCTACTCTTTGAGAAATAGCAAGAAACTCGGAATAACAGATGGAACGGAAAATGCAGGGCTCGTGAAGAAAACCCCCATCGGGTTTTCCATTTTAGTCGAGTCCTGAATGCTCATAATCCGGAATCATCTATCCAACAGCCCTTGCGTGGCGACCATACAAATACAATGGCTCTCTTCCCTGGAATTTCCTGAAGTAAAACCGTTACCGTTGACTATCATGGAAGCAAATGAGTGAGAAACCTATTTCATGCTTTTATAGATTTGGATGATTTGTGCACCCCGTGAGATATCTGCGGAGATGATGACAATATCATGTCAATCGCGCGAGTTGAAGTCTCGTTGGACAATGATCTTCCTGAGTCATGGCAAAGGCATTGCCACAAGGGTCTCAACCACCTAGACCATTTCTAGAAGTAGCGACAACGTACCGCAGACATTCATCGAGGCCAGGGCACGTTGCAAACATCCAAGAGAGGCAATTGATGATTTCAAGCTGATGCGGCCGTTCTCCAAAAACAGGTTGTAGATAATTCTGGCAAACTTGCCAGATGCAACTCGAAACTCTACCCGACTTAGAAAAGCGACTTGAACAAGGTCCCCCAGCCCATCAGTGGGACTAATGACAGCTTTCAGGAGCCAGTCGCAATGCAAACCACCCGCATGATCCAATAACGGAGCAGCCGTTAAGTGCAACGTCCGGGGCTTCCAGGCCCCCCGGGAGACCGGATCTGCGAGGCCGTGGCCGAACTTCGGACGAGAATCTGCAACTGCCGATGTCTACGGAGGGAAGCAGGCGGAACCACCGTTCGCAAGAGACATCGAGATTTTTTCGCCAAACAGCGCTCACGTTCGAGAGCTGCTTATCAGGTCCGTCTCAACATTTTGTAGGCTTCCACGGGTTCCGGGAACTTGAGGCCGGCCTGTAGTTCGCTCCCGCATCATAGGAATTCATTTTCTTTTAGACGAATTTCCGCACAAGTCTTCTTACTGGGTTATGCTCGCATAGAATTCCTCTCAAATTAAGTGAAGGCTAGAAATTAAGATTAGTGCGTGGGCATTTCTTGGGCAATTATCGGGCCCGTATAGGTCACTGTCGGTCCCGTGGATCAAGAGAGAGGAGGGGGGATGGCACTCCGCCGATCATACTCATGGATACCAGGGGGACGTTGCAGGCTGTAATAATTGCACTGGCCTAAAATCATACGTCGGTCTGGTTGAAGAAGCCCTGCTTACGAAGGACTAAGTGTTCGATGAAATCTCGCGGTCTTGATGTTAGAGTACGACACATGTGTTGCTCAAGATTTCCAGGTATACCTCATGTTATGTCATCACACGTATGTGATCCTGGGATCACTGAAGAATTACAACGGACTTGTGTGACGATTGCACGCAATGCTCAGCGAGATAGAATGCGAAACCGAGTTTCTAATCAAAATGGTATTCAGCCCCCAAGATACTGCCTCTAATCCGCAACATTATTGCTTCGACTCATCCATATTTACTTGATTATAGCGTTTAATGTAAGGAACCCTTGCTTGGAGAGTCTCGATGTAGTCAATGTACCCGCTGTCTACCTTAATTTATTTATGTTGGACGTCGGCAGGGCATCTTTGAGCTGCTTTGCTTGCTCCTAGTTAGTCTTCTCCTGCATTCCAATTTCATGCCAAGAATATCTTGAGAAAGAGTAAACTTGGTAAGAAGGCCCATCTGGAAGTGTAATTTTCTCGCTTGATCTTCATAAAATTGGGTTAGTGTAAAGACGGCTCCTTTGCACCGGACGCAGATTCCGGTATCTCAATGAATGTCGCTCAAATGGCCCACTTGATTGACAGAGATGGATCGAAGTCAAGAAATCGGTTAACAAGATTCAACGGCTTGTGCTTCTTGTATATGAGCATGATGACGCAGCAAAAGCCTGTTGATCCAATTACGTCCAGTAGTAGACAAGGGCTAATATCACCAATGAGTTCAAAGGAAGATGCTTAGTATTACGATAAATGGTGCGACGTGGTTCAAATTTTGCAGAACATGTATATCTCTCATTCTTCAAGTCGTTTACGAGCTTGGATGTGTCACTTTGATGCTACGGTGATACTGCCCTCGGACTCAAACCCATCCACTCGAGGGAGATGGATTCGAGCCCTATGTGAACACACCGACATTGACAGGGGATTTAGCCTACACAGTCTGTCAAGCCGTGGTACTGGGGAATCCAAGCGTCATTTCACGGGGGAGATCCCGGACCGGGGGAACCGGGCTAGCCCATTCATGGGCCACACCACTTAGTGATATTACAACGAGGCCAAAGGAATAATTGCCGTGTGGTTGCACCCACGCTTTGCTGCCGACAATTTTGCCCAGGCGTCACCGGGGCCGAACATCTCGGCGGCCAAAAGCAGGGTGCCGAGAGTTGTGGGAGTTGGGTAGATCCAGTACGTACTGCTGAAACAGCACCCCCAAAAGACTATACCGGCGCGATATTATTGACAAGGGCTCTACAATAGAGTTTATCACCACCAGATATATATCACGGCTGACAATTCCGTCGCTTTCGTCCGGTAGACAGATTTCTTTAACTCGGAGCTATCGGCCTCTTTTCGACATTCATCCGTTGCGGCCATACGTTGTGCAAATCATTCATCACCGTTAGTCTCGAGATTGTCCACTGGATGGCAACCTTTTCTGCAACACACGACAAAATATCAAGCACCATGGAGCAGCCATATTTGCAGTACGGTCCCAGCCATAACAGCCACAACGAGCTGAGCACCTACCCCGAAGCTGAGCCGCGAAGTATGGACTGCTCATACACTATGGGGCCTTCTTCTACCTACACCGGAGAATGGTTTCAGCCCACGTTGCATCCAGATTCCGTCGCCTCCATCTATCAGCCTTTGCCATATCTAGGCACGACCTCCGGCGCCATGTCACACTACGATCCCAACCATCTGGTCGAGGCCAGCAACACGCATATTCTCGCGCACTCAACACCACCAATGATGCAAGCAGCGGTGGCGTCGCCCAGCTGGGAGCTTTTGAGCTCCAGCGAGGGCTCTCAGAGCCCGGGAGAGGAACGCGAGGAGGAGGTCTGGGAGCCGGAAGACCTTCGTCGGATGGGTTATCTCGACGCCAGCGGCAACTGGCGCTGCAAGTTTGAGGGGTGTCGATCCTCACGCGTATTCATGCGTGCGTGCGACCTGAGGAAACACTTTCGTGGACACGACAAGTACTTCTTCTGCACGGAGAAGCCTTGTGCGAATGCCGGTGTGGGATTTGCGACTCGAAAAGACTATCAGCGACATATGGGCTCCCACAGGCCGACGATCAAGTGTCCCCATCAAGATTGTGGGAGAATTTTCAGTCGAAAAGACAATATGGTACGTTGTGCCCGCATTTACTTCGCGTTACATATTCAGTTTACGAAAGTAAACTTTGTTTAAAAACTTGGGCTAACACGACTTGCAGAGAGAACACTTCAAGAAAATTCACTTGCGACTGCGAAACAATTTGTTTCCTCGACCTTGCCGCCGGCCTCGTCGTGGTGAACGTTCAAAATCCCCTGTCCTGAAAGTCGAGACTGAGTAGCTTTGGATTTCATTCAGGTGGCGTCGAGAATTACCATTGTATGAGACACTTGGAACTTAATTACCAGCAGGCCGCATGGTGTTTGGAGAATAAGGGTATAGCTAGTTGCTAAGTCGGTTTCGTGGTCTATCTTGGGGGCTGAGCACTGAGTTGCGGAAACAAATCATATGAATAGAAAGATCTAAAATAAAAGCGTTTGATTGACAGATTCATGCGACCATTGAGATTGTACCGTACAGCCCTGCGGGAAAGTCCTTGCGCCAAGGCGTCAGCCCTCGCCCCCTATCCGTCCCCCTCTGTTTTAGTTCAACCCAAGGTAGGGAGGCCATCACCTCATCCCGTAGACTCAACTTGCGATCATGTCTCTTTGATAACCCCTCGCCTAGTTTACGCCCAAGAATTGCAAAATACCAGAATCGTCAACGATGCGAGGCATAAGTTGCGCGCTCCAGGACTCGGACCTTCTGGGCCTGGAAGGCCTGGTCTGATGATTGGCAGCAACTTGTTTACCACGAAATGCCAGAATCGGAAATGTCGAAACATTAGGTAAGAGCTGATTAACTTTCCATTGGTCTCAATTCCGTCCGAAGTCAATTTCTGGTCCGTATCAAATGCCCACCCTTCTTTTGGTTCCGCTCGAAATCTCCGACTTGTTTGACATTGTCGGCGATAATTACGCTAGCATTGTTAGCAAGGTGGCTGGGGAGGCAAAGGGTAATAATCCGCCGGGTAACGTCTAATCCGAATAGAGCTTTTGTTTTCTTCCAAAAAGGCTTCTAGACCCTTTCTCCGGCTTAAGTTTCCGGCGGGTCGATTCGGCGACGTGCCGATGAAGCTTTGTCGTATGCTGGAACTGTATTGGGGGTGCTTCTTTGTAGGCAATTGAATCCGCCGCTTCGACCTCGCCGTGACGATGATCTTACAATGCCGAAGGTAATTCTAAACAGTTCATATAATTCTTTATGGAGAGTTGTCTTCCACTGAAAGTAAAGCACATACGCTGCCCAGAAAAGACTCTAACTCTCGGCCCAAAAGACTTCCACATTACACACATGGACCCAAGAAGTTGACATTTCCATCCTACAAACCTCGTCGATCAATCTTCTGAAACTATCGCCAAGTGACAGCTATGAACATTCCATTGCCGAATCTCCTGTAGGGAGAGCAACGACATACTCCAAGCCAAGCTTCACAGCCTTGCCAGCATTGAGCTTCACCTGCCACTCCACTTGGCCTTGGCGCCCCTTCAACGTTGCCGTCGCCTGGCCCCAGTCAATATCCTGCTTACTCTCGCGAGCGGGCTGCCCGGTGGAGGCTCCTGAACCGTCGACAACAAGCCCCTTGGGTGCCAAGACATCCACCCTGAGGCGCTCGTCTTCCGACACGGGAACCTGGTCCAGCACAAGAAGCGAGACGGGTTTACCCGCCGAAGCACGGGAGTTGAAAATGGTGATGCTGCGGCTGTACACGGAGCTGTTCTCCTTGGAAAAGAGCCCTGTCGTCGTTCGTCGGACGTCAACTTTGGGGTAGTTGACCTTGATCGCCGGGTCGATGCCGAGACCCAGGGAAAAGACATCACCGGCGCTACAGCGCGGCAAGTGGGTGCGGCCCATGAAGGTACCGTCGAGAGTGAGACCTGCTTCGGCCCGGAGCAATGTCAGGCGGCTGCTATTGCGGATTCGCGATTTGAGGTAGGCGACAGGTTTGTACTTCGCAATGATGGTATGGCTGAAGGCGACGTTGGAGAAGCTGATACGAGCGACTCGCTGCTTGGATGCCGTTGGACGAGGCGGCAACGTCTTTGTACCTGGAAGGTCGTAGGTTGTAGTGAATCCCGTCTCTTCGATAGTAGATTCTTGGAAATCGAGGTCTTCGTCTTCCTCGGATACTTCGGATCCCATGAACTCTTGAGTTGTCCTCTGAGGTCTCCATTGATGAGGCGAAGGAGCTGATCCACTTTGGTGCATTCGCTGCATTTGTGGCATTTGCTGCATCTGCTGCATCTGTTGCACCTGCATCTGTTGCGCCTGCATTTGCGCCTGTATCTGATCCTGGTGCTGTGACTGTCCTTGCCCTTGTGCTGGATACATCATTCGTCGATGCTTTGAATCTTGGTTAAGTACCATCAGGCCCTTCTGGTAATCCGCGAGATTCGTGGCGCTGTTGTTGACATTATTGCAGTCCACGCCGAACAAATCATTGCGAGGCTTTTGGGGCTGTGCTTTCGTCTGTTGAGCACGCCACCATTCACTTCGTTGCTGGCGTTCCTCCCTACTGGAAAGGATGTCCGTCCCGTTTGCGTTGCCTTCTTTTGGTGCCAACTTGATGTTCCAAGGCTTGAGCGTGGGTATGGCGTTCTCGAGCCCGGCAAATGTGGCTTGAGAAGTCGAAAGGATAACTTTGCAGTTGCTCCACGTCTCGGAAGTTTTGTTGGTGATGCGGGCGTCGTAGCACAGTGTGCCCGTGTTGTTTGTGGTAAACAATTGCAAGTCATAGCTTGGAGCCCAGAATGCGGAAGATGTCACATATGACAGTGATAAGTCGCACTTGATGTCTCTTCCCTCGTCGGTCTTCTCAGGAGCTGGCGTCCAGGCCTGGGCTGTCTCACTCGACACCGATGTACGACGAGAGGATGATGGGGTGAAAGCCATTACCTCGAGAGACACCCGGACAGAGTAACATAACTTGGGCCAAAAGCGCTCCCGCTCCGCCCGAATCCGAGCTTTCTCCTTCTTCAACTTCGCTCTCTCCCTAGCATCCTTTTGCGCCTGTCTGTCCCGCTCCTTCCGGGCTTTCTTCATTGCACGAGTCGCGTCTGCCTCCTCTCTCTTTTCTCTCTTCACAAGCCGAGTTTCTTGCTTGAGAGCGATGCTGAGGCGCTTCATGTTGTCCTGTCCGCGGGTGACTCCGGCCACGTGGTCTTGGAAGATTCGTTCTCGCTCGGCTCGGTAAGTTTCGATGCTGTCAGCGATGTTGACGCCTTCTTTGCTCTCGAGTGAAGCTCCGTGAGCATCGAGGATCTTGAGACGATTGGCTGCGCTTTCGACTACTTCTTTGGCGCTGCGTTCCTCGTCTCTCAGCTGTCTTATCCGGGCTCGCACTTTGTCGAGGGGCGACGGTTCTTTCTCCTCCGATTCTTCTTCATCTTCTCCGTCTTCTTCGTGAGGGACATCGGCATCCGACATTTCGTCATCAGAGTCAGGATAGACATCTTGAAAGCTCTCGCGGTTGGGAATAAGCTCAATGGCGATGTCGGTGATGATGGCTGAGCCGGCCCCGTCTACCTTGATTGTAGACTCATCAATTGTGGGTGTAAGACCGAATATGGTGATTTCGTTAGCGCCGGGCTAGTTCTTCGTTAGTTGTGGGACGAGACACCGCAGGGGACACAGGTATCCTCACCTTCAGTTGTAGGTTGCGCAAGTCCCTCACGACTTGGGCACTGTTGGGATAGAGTGTGACGGATCGGGTGGCCAAATCTCGTACATGGTACTCCTTGTTGTGAGTAATGTCTGACATTTTGGATGACTTTCGTGGTCTCGCTGATATGAGTGTATTGGCAAGTTGGCTGTAGTGGGGAAACTACGAGACCTGAACGAGTGTAACAATTGGTGAGATTCAACTAGAAGAGGGGGGAAAACGAGAAGAGAGTAGATGAGAAGAAATTGAGTTGAATTGATGCCAGTTAGCAGGACAGAATTTCGGAGGGCATTCGTATGATACTTATAGTTGTGGTGGGAGGCGGAAACGAGGCAATGCAAACCAGCGGCCAAGAATAGGGTGGCCGCATCCTGTTGCCTGATGAGCTAGACAACTGCTGCGGAATTCCATCGTCTCCCCCGCTCAAACTTTCATCCGAGAACTAGGGAGCCAATAAGTGCCAGAAATCGATTTAATACGCCTACATAACCATTTCGATCTGGATTGAAGTTTGAAAGACTCAGGAACTTTGATGCCTGTGATAGGGATGTGTTTCCCGATTGACGAAGTGCCCCCAGGGAAAAAATGAGTCGCTACACATGATGAAGGTGCATCAAATGCGGTAGAAATAGGCTGCCATATTTAAAACTAGGATGGTGACTGACCAGTCTACCCTAGTGATACAACTTTTTGACCTTCTCGTTCATGAAAAACCCCAGTTGGTCGGCGTCTTTTGGCACATGCTTCGGGTGTAGCATCTCTGGGTCAAGTACTTAGCTCAGCCAATTAGCCTCTTCCTTTACTTCTGCGGACCAGCGTCGAGTCTTCGTCGCTCGTCTCTAGCAATCCGTCCACGTTGAGTAAAATAACATGTAGGCAAGACGGATCATCCATCAAAATGCCAGCGGTTTGACTATCTCAACTGCGATCCAGATATGAAGGTGACAAAGGACAGATTAGCACACAGGTTGACGCGAGTTCGCGGCTGTTGCTCTGCGACACTACCATTGCTTTCATGTCTTAATGACAACTTAGCAGTGCGAGCTTACGCGAACATTAACCTCAATTCATAGGCCTGCGGCATAGCGCGAGGTTTCTTTTTCATTATTAGCCTACTGAAGTCGGTCGTGACGACTAGATACGTCTAAGTCTTCTCTTCTTCTTTTCCAAACTGGACAAACCACAATCAGCGAGACCGTACTCCAGGCCATCAACTAGATCCACCCAGGATATCATGATTTTTACTCCATTCCCACTCCAGGGAAGTTACGCGACGATGCTTTAGAGAAGCATTGCCATCCCAGCCACAAGACTAACTGCCACTGCCATAGCAGCAGCGCATCCAGCCCCTATTCTACCAGCGTCAGCCATGACGTTTCCGCTGGACGTCAAAAACGGCTTCTCTGCGACGACGCGGATGTTATCGACGAGCCGATCTTTATCAGGCGTGTATGTCGATTCCACAAAGTTGCACTCCTTCATGATGAAGTCCAGGTCTATTTCCCGTTAGTCCGCGTTTCGAAACCAACCAAGCCCCCTCTTTTAATGGTAAGGAGTAGTAGAAGAATATTGCACTCACTGTTTGCCCGGTTTCCAGTCTTCCGGATACAACTCTGACAAAGTCCAGCCAGCAACTGCACGTCGAAGCTCTTATTCGAACAAGTACACTGCTTCTCGGCTTCTTCACGGTCGTTAGGCGACTTGTTATCCGGTTGCTTCTCCGAGCCCGGTCCCATGATGGGTATCGCAGCCGGGTTGCTCATAGACGCCTGAGGAGGTTGAAGCTGCTGTGGTGGTGTCGGCTGGAGCATCAGGGGTGTGGTTTGCTGAGATGATGAAGGAGCGGGTTGCTCTTGCGGTGGCGGTGGCGGACGCTGAGGCTGCTGCTGTGGCGGCGGTTGTTGGGCTGGAGGTTGCTGAGGCGCGAGCCTTGACGTCGATGATGGTGGAGGAGGTGGTGGCGGTTGTTGAGGCCTCGGGGCTGTGATCACCGGAGGCGGCTGAACCGGAGGCGGTGCTTGGATCGGGGCCGGAGCTTGCACCGGAGGTGGGGCCTGGACGGGCGGGGGAGCCTGTACCGGTGGAGGCGGCGGTGGCGGCGCCAGAGTGGGTATCGTCGGCGCCGACACAGTCAGGAACACAGTCGATGTGATCAAGACAGGCACAGGCGGCGGTACCTGTGGCGGAGGATCTATTGATGGCGTCGCCTGTGGTGGAGGAGGAGGCGGTGCCGAGGGTGTAGGTGTGTTCTGGGCATCCGGCGTACTCGTGCTCAACGGAATCTCCGGTGCGGGGGCAGAAAAGGGCAGCGTGGCAATGAAGCCGGGTGTGGCATCCACGGCCGGCTGCTGTGCGTCTTGGGCAGGTTGTTGCGCATCTTGAGGAGGCTGTTGTGCAACATTTGTAGCTTGAGGCTCGTCTAGGCCGGGTGTCGATGCCTCGACCGCGTCGTTTTGGTTTGGTCTGCGGTGGTGGTGGCGGCGAACGACTCCGTGTGCGCCTGCTGGTGATGGTCTCTTTGCCTTTCGTCTTTCTGGCGGCGGTTTGTATTGCGGTGCGTCGACTTTCCTCCTCTTCAGTCTCTTGAGCTCGTCGAAGGTATTGTCAACGTCGCATTTGAAAGTAAGCTCGACGATGGGCCCGCATATTGTTGCGCATTCGACGGGGACGTCGTCGACCTGGACTTCTCTGGCGCCCGCTAGCACCGCGAGGCCCGAGAAGACCAGAACTGATGCCTCTTTTCCTCTCATCCTGTCCGGTTCTAACTATTCTCGGCAAAGCACGAATTGAAAACTCTCAAGGTCGGTGAAAAGGTATCGAAGGACGCATAGGAGAATCAACTCCTTTCGCTCGCTGGTCGCAAAATTATGGCAAAGTCACGATACAAGCACACACAAATCAATAGAAAGAAGATCAGCCGCACATCATCCAAAGGAGAAATAGGTACTCCAAGCCCCAACACCTATATCAGACAGTCACATCTCTCCCTACACACCGTCTCTCACACACCAGATCCTCAGACTCAGGACGCAGCCGCTTCCCGCACACAGCAGACATGGCTGAAACGGCAGCTCAAGCTTCAGAAGGGAAAGGGAAAAAAGGTTGGACGGAAGGAAAACTAAACACTCCCAGTGCTTACTACCCCGGACCTGACGAAATTGGCCACCCGGCGCGCCTATCAAGCTTCAAGACGGTGCAGAATACTCTAAAAGAAAGTTGTGGACCAGGAGGGGGGGCAAGATGAGGCACAAGGGGCACAAGGGGTAGTATGCGTGGGAGATTGTGAGCTGGTGAGGAACGCAAGACGGCTTCATACCCAAACTGGCAAAATCTGGGTTCGAACGACTCGTCTTACATGTCTCGGAAACAAAACCATCGCATGGGGAGAGGCTAGGAAGAGGGGAACAAGGGGAAGCACAATCCCTACCCACATCCTCTCTTCCTCTATCCACGGATCTTCACTAACCCCAGTGCCCAAGTCCTGGACTCCTGACTGAGACTCGAGACTCGTGCGCGCTGGATGGGAAGAGTGCAACGTGAAACGCGAACAGACCGCGCCGACTCGCCAATCGCAATGCATCACGATGGCCGCGGACATGGTCCATCCTCTCAATGCTTCCCATGGAATGGGGACGCTGGCGATCAGAAACAGTCCACTATGGTAGAATCAGGAAAGTCGGTTGATGCACGTAGCAGCTGGTATCTGAGGCTCTGCGTTGATGACGAGCCTATTGATGTTTATTTTACTAGTGCCCCGCAAGGTTTTGAAACACTCCTCGCTTGCTTGAATTTGTGGTCAAAATGATGTAGACGATAATCGTAAAAGTAGATGATGAGCAGTGAGAGAAATCAGTCAGTGGGAAGATGAGAAAGCAGTGAATCTGGCATGTAGCGCAGCTGATGGTGAGCATTCCGAGTCTAGAACCCGCAATCTCCCTCCTGCACGCTCCTCAGACGAACTCGCGAGCCGGATGTGAGGAGTTCCTTTTGGATGCTAAGAAAGAAATATCTCCTGTTTTCAACTCGAAACGGTAACTTGAGGATGGGACGAAAAGAAGAGCACACGTATCGGATGCGCATTGAGGTAAGTGAAGTAAGCTTCTAGGACACAGCTGCTGGTGCTTGCGGACTTTATTCCGTTCATGTCGGCACTAGTTCTGCCTTTTTCATTTGAGTCAGTCTCTAAATAGCTATCGCTAGCTTAGAGGATGGGTTCCTAAATCGTGATTATCGAGCTGTTAATACTCGTGCGAACTGGGCTCATGGTCTATTACGATAGCTTCTGTTGACGGTGGCTTTCTTTACAACCCTCAACTGTCTCGTAGAATATTAGGTAAGATATAGTCTATACTTCTTCCACAAGTCCCCATAAGAAGAGCAAAGCTCAACTCCTCCCCCGTCTCCCAACACTCTCAACTCGAACCCCCAGCTTGGCCATCTCATCAGCATCAATCACCCCTCTCCCATCAAACACCCACCTCGGAACCTGCATATCGCCCGCCACCCTCTCCCAGTCAACCCTCTCCTTGGCCGTCTGCCCCTCTTCCGCCCCCGGTCCATGACTGGTAAGTCCCGAGACCTTGCAGTCCTCCTCCTCCGCCCGACAATCCGGGCAATCTCCCGAACAAGCAGGCTCAGCAACGTATCGCCCGAGTGGATCATCCAAAGTCGCCGCGCCCATCTCCCCCTTGCCCAGCGCTGGTCTCACACCCGACTGCCGAAGCTCTTGGCCCGCCCCCTCCGCCGCCCGCGATGTCGTGCTTCCGCGGGGAGAAGAAGGATCAGAAGGTGCAGAACCCGGCGTATCCCTGACGCCGAGCTCACCCGTGTTCCGAAACTCGTCAAACTCGGTGGTGATGAGAACCGCGTTACTACCACGACAAGCGTCGTACGCGTTCCCGTACACAACCAAGGGTCCAGGGCCACCGCCGTCGTCCTTTGACGTTGTCGTCTGTGGGCCACAGAACTGCTGGATCTCCGCTTGAATCACGAGAGGATTACAGCACGGATCAAACACCGCAATCTCCCGTGGTCCCTCCTCCGACAGCGCCCGAATAATCTCCAGCGCAGGTGACTCCCTCGTATCCGACGTATTTTTCTTGAAAGCATACCCGAGGATAGTAATCTTCTTCCCAGCCAGGGTATTATTCAGACACTTGACCACGCGCCTCGTGAACCTCTCGCGGGCGTACTCGTTCATCTTGACCACCTGCCGCCAATACTCCCCCACCTCGTCGAGATCAAGCGACTCGGCAAGGTACACCAGGCTCAAAATATCTTTCTTGAAACAGCTGCCCCCGAAACCGATGCCCGCTTTGAGGAACCTGTCCCCGATACGCGGGTCCCGGCCCACGGAAGCAGCAACTTCATCTACATCCGCGCCCGTCCGCTCGCAGATTGCGCTGATGGAGTTGATACTGCTTATCCGCTGCGCGAGCATCGCGTTGGCGACTAGCTTCGCGAGCTCAGATGACCAGACGTTTGTCGTGAGGATGCGTGCGCGGGGGACCCAGGCAGCGTATACACTCGCCAGCGCCTCGGCTGCGCGATGGCCCGAGGGCGTCGTGTCTGCGCCGATGAGGACGCGGTCTGGGTGCAGGAGGTCATTTATGGCTGTGCCTGCGGCGAGGAACTCCGGGTTGGAGAGGATTTCAAAGTGTACGCCAGGTCGATGGGCGGCGAGCTGTGGGAGGTGCTGCGTTAGCTACCCTGTTGACGTATTTTGTGAGCTCACTCGTCGATGATGTGGACTCACTGTCTCTCGTACAAGCTCCGCGGTCCGGCATGGCACGGTAGACTTTTCTACGATAATGGCGCCCGGTTGTGCATGTCTGGCCACTTCGGCGGTGACGGCTTCAAAGGCCGCCATGTCCGTTGCGCTGCCGGCGCCGTGACCCCTCGTTTTTGTCGGGGTGTTGACCGCGATGAGGACCACGTCCGCTTCTGAGATGCATTTCGAGACGTCTGTCGAAAAGAAGAGATTCGGCTGCCTAGGAGGGACCGAGATTCTGCTGATGATATTTTCACCACATTGACTTCCGCACTCAGATGTGACTGATGACGATGGCGAAAAAGTCTCACAGTGTCCCGGCCTGGCGCGATGGCTGGAGACAGATGCTGAGTCTTCCTTGGTACCGTCCCTGGCGACTCGGACAATATCTCGTAGCCCAGGCTCGTAGATGGGAGGATGCTTCGAGTTCCACCTCCTGATCCGGCGCTCATCTCTATCCACGATCGTGACGCGGATGTTAGGATTCTTGAACGCGATAACCGCCGCCGTAGGTCCCCCTGCACTAAAGGTCAATTTCCTGAGTTCATGGGACTACGCATCTTATAATTGCGACTTACCCACGTAGCCAGCGCCTACACAACAGATGTTGCGAACCGGACCGTTGCCACTGTTTTCAGCGGAGCTCACCTCCTCGGCCTTCGTATCGAGCTGAGGAAATACATCCTCGCCAGCTTCCTCGCCTTCAATGACCAGCTGGCTCGCCGCTCTGACGACAGGACTGGAAGTGCAACTTCCCTCAGGTGTCGTTGGAACCGTAGACGCCGCTCGCTCATACACATCTTCATTCCCAAGGCCAACGTTGATATCGCAAAGACCCGCCATTGTCACAGCCGTAATCAAGCAATTTGAGCAGACCTTGTCCCAGCTATCGCTCTCTCTGGTCTCTAGAACCCGATCTGTATATACCCCCAAATCGCTTCAATCCGAAAAGCACGATAGCCAAACTCGCCCGGCTAGCTGGCTGGTGATTTCGTCCGATGGTAAAAAAGGGCGTTCGTTTCACTATCATCAACTAGGAAAGGTCCCCCAAACGGTGGCGGCCGTGCGGGAACGAACCGGTCTGGCTGTAGATCTGACGTGGCTTTTCAAGGCGCGCTGGTGCTCGATTTAGCAACCGTCCGTCTGATGATCGAGCTTATTACTGACCTAAAAGCCAGTGATGAACGATGAACAACGAGCCCTTTATCAGCTTCAAGAGCTTGACGCGCGTCAATGTAGGGTGATGGTGATTGAGGAGACGCGGCGCGGCGGTCAAAGTTGCCGGTTTCCCAGAATGTGATGTAAGTTGGGGGGGGGGGGGGGGGGGGGGGGGTGTGGGGGGTGGGGGGGGGGGGGGGGTGGGGGGGGGGGAGAGAAAGGGGGGTGGGGGTGGTGGGGTGGGTGTGTTGGGGGGGGGGGGGGGGGGGGGGGGGGGGGGGGGGGGAGATGGAGGTTATAGCTAGATGTGGGATGGATCCTATGTGGATTGGAGGTGTAATAGGGCATAAAGAGCTTCAGGCAAAGAGTTCATGCGACGTCTGAACATAAGAAATGGCAGCGTCGACATGACCTTTGTAGGGTCGGGTCGACGAAAATGCTAGTTTGTACTTTGATCCCGATAACGGCCGAGCGTATCGCGAGTTACCGATGAATGCATAGCTACGAGTTGACAACAGCACGGCTTATCGTCGAGTATCAAGGCAGTTGGCCACGAGATCTCCGTCGAGAACATCACAATGGCCCCTACCCCGCTACGATGACCCCTCCAACTGATAATACTTCGAGCCGGCATGGGTGATGGGAATTCAGCGAATTGCATCCTCGCAAAGATCCAATCGTGCGGGCGACAGACCACGATTCGTCAGGCTTGGGCGAGATAGCCGTGGAATCTACACCAGAATGTGTAAATCGCGGAAAAGAGGTTGCCGATAAACCTCACCCAACCGGAGGGGCCACGGGCATCTGGATACAGCCCGCGATTCGCCTTCTCGACGACTTTTTCCCATGTGTATGAATCAGGAACTTGTCATGTGGGCAATCTTTCACAGGCAACTGAAAATGTGACCTTTCGATCGTGTTTGTAACTCAAGAAAGATGTCGCCGTTTCGCTGATTGGTTCTCATCCACCGAAGCGGAAATGTGCCGCGTTCCGGGCTTCTGATTGGCTGTTGACCTAATGTCTCGCGATTTGTGAATTTTGCATCGCCTCAGCTCTGTACGAAAACAGGTCTCCCCTCCAAGATAAGAACGAGAAGGTCGAAGGCTTGGCGCGTGGGTTCTCTGGCCCAATTAAGCATGTATGCATATGTAGTTTTGCTTGATCCCATCGTTGATCGTCATCAAGGACTCGGTATCAATCCTTACCCCTCAGCTATGCGGCTTCAGATGTGCATATCAGACTTGGGATATCGACCAGATATTCATAGACATGAAGAGATCATATAGGTACACAATCTCCAAATATCTGGCGGGGTCAAGGAAAGGATGGTCACTTCATAGTTCCCGTGATATGGTCTCACCAGTCTCCTCCACAGGCGCCAACCATCGAAAAAGAATGATTCGGGAACAATTCCACACACAACTGGAATCGGCTTCTGGACCCTGCAGCGATGCACCCGACAATCTTTAATGAGTTGCCCCGCCCCCACTACGTTTGCGGTCGGCCAGAGAAGCTTGCCATGTGGTCCAGCGCGACACATCGACAGGCTCTTTCATTCGAGTCTCGTCTGCCCCTCCCCCGCCGCACATCGTCACAGGTACCTGCGTGATAGTACACCTAGCACGGTGAGACATCTAGGTCGCTTGACCTGTACGCATCTTCTGCAGTCCGAACATCGCAGCCATGGGCGAAGATATCAGAAGGCCAAGCGCCGCCTACGGCGCATTCCCCTCATACTCGGCGAACGCCATCATTTTCCTTACACTGCACGCAAGACCTGCGGTTTTTCAGCTCCGCAATAATCGCTAGCAGGCCATACTGACCGTCGCTGCGAGACTTTCGAGTGATTCTTCGGTAAGATGCAGGCCTGTGATGGAAGTGTAAATCCAGCTAACATAGTAACTGGCCTAGGCATTGTAGCCACCGGCAATGGCAGAACCTCTTCTACCCAAGAGCTACGGCACCATGCCGCGGTACCCAGCTCACAACAACTCCGTATTCCCGTCATCATTACGAGGGAAGCGCATTCTGCTTTGCACAGAATCCTTTGGCCCCGTCAACGGCGTCAGCCGGACGACATTGATGCTCGTCGAACACCTGCGATCCCACGGCGCACTCGTCGCCGTGGTGGCGCCACACAACCATACCCTACACAACACCTTCTCTCCGGCAACAGAAGATGACGGTCAGGTCGAAGTGCGCCTTCAGGGATACCCGCTGCCCTTCAACCCTGAGCTCTCTGTCGTTTATCCAGTACGAGTATCTGCCCTCTTCGCGAGGACCTTTGGGTCGGACAGCCCGCCCGACCTCATCTACCTCGCCTCGCCGGCATCACTGGGCTTCCAAGTGATGCTGCAGCTCCAACAACAGCCAAAAGAGAGACGGGTGCCGGTGATCTGCAACTTTCAGACCGACCTGGCCGGATACTGCGCCATCCTCTTCCCTCACCCCTTCAGCACCATGGCTGTCTTTGCTTTCGCCATGGTCCAGAGCTTTCTGTTCCAGCACGAATCAATCAAGACCATTTTCTACCCCTCACGCTTCGTGCGTAAGTATCTCGAGGCCCAGGGGGTCCAGAGCTCCAAGCTTGAGGTGCTACGACGAGGCGTCAAAACAGAGGTGTTCCGACCAGAAATGCGAAACGAGGCGTTGAGGAAGCAGATCGCACCGAATGGAGAGATCATTTTGATATGTGTATCCAGGGTGGCGGGTGAGAAGGGGTTCGACTTTCTCGCCAAGGCAGTAAAGGAACTCGATGCAAGAGGCCTCCGTTTCAAGCTCTATGTCGTGGGCGGGAACCGTAATGCAGCAGTTGAAAGAGAGGTTCACGAGATGTTTGACCCTCTGAGGGACCAAGGCAAAGTCATATTCGCCGGGTTCAAGACCGGAGACGACCTGGCGACGGCGTACGCATCGGGCGACATTTTCCTCCACTGCTCCGTCACCGAAACCTTTGGCTTGGTCGTCCTGGAGTCCATGGCAAGCGGCGTTCCGGTGGTCGCTCGCGATGAGGGCGGGCCAAGCGATATCATCGACAATGGCCGCTCGGGATACCTTGTATCACCCAACGACCTGGACACATTTGTCGACAAGGTCATGTACCTCTCCAAAGACAGAGACTGTCGGGAGGCTATGGCCGCGCAGGCTCGAGCGATGGCGTGTGAGGCTACTTGGGAGAAGATCAACAATCAAGTCGCCTGGAGGATGGTTGACACCATTGAAGAGCGAGAGCGAGAAAAGGCCCAGATCACCCATCAGCGTTCGTCCATCGCCATGCAAGCCAGCCAGCTTGTACCAGTATACAGCTGGCTGCTCATAAACAACGCTACGCGTGACGTTGTGGTGGGCAGAATAGTAGATGCCAAGCTTGTGGGCGGGTTCGGCGTCGTCATGGCTTTCTGGTTCTTTACGGGCATGTATCTGGCGTTTACTGAGGCGGCTCTTTGGACCAAGGGCAAGTTGCCACGATACTGCGGCCAGCGAGTGACGGAGTAATGGCACGGAATGGTTGGTTTGATTTTCATTCAAGGGCGCCGATGCGATACTCCCAGGAGCGAGACAGGTTCATTAGTGTTTTGTGGCTTAGTATTAGCGTTTAGCGATGTCTTAGTAATTTAGTAGTATTTGCGACGGGGGGCACTAGTAGCAAATACCTCCTTCGTCGTCAATGGCGATCTTTGAACTGTAAGCGTTATCGTGACAATCCAATAATGGACCGTCGATTTTGAGATGAACCGTTAATGCTTGCCGCGGTAGCCGAGTATTCCACCGTGGCCGCGTCATTGAAGGCCCGTGAGGCACCGGGTTGACGAGTCTATCGCCGGTGGTCCGTAGAATACTCCTACCGATATCGAAGAGATGGCCCCTGTTCCCACTGCCGCTCTCACCTTATTACAACGACTGTGAGTTATCATGAAGGGGGCCGGAAGGTGGGCGGGCGCGATAAACCGTGCCTGGGCCAGCTGGGTCCCGAAACCGGTCGCACCAGGAGCGACCAGGAGATGGAGGAGGCGTTTCGGGCTTCGGCCACGGTGTGGTTCTCGCGGTCGCGATGGAACGTCGTTGCTTTTCATCGGCGGCCAGGAGCCGAATCTTGAAGTGACCAAGCCTCTACTCCGTGCTGTGGTAGCCGGTAGGTATTCGTAGGTAATGATGCGGGTTTGCGTAGTGTGTGGTCTGGGCGTATTGTACGGATAGAGATGTTGACAGATCGCGGGGATGTTTCTAATAGAGGCGGCGATCAATCTTATTCAATGGTTGACATTCATTGCTCTCCCACAAGCTCACCGCACCAGATCTCCGTATCCTAAGATTGAGGGCGAGCCAGCTTCTCCCGGTAGATGGGCCATTGGGCAGGGCATCGAGCGAATAGGATACGCCTCAGGGGCGATCAATTTGATGAGCAATGGTAGGCCAGGGTTCAGACGAGCACAAAGCCAAGCTTTTTGGTGACAGGAGGTTAAAAATCGCAGGGGGCCAGCCACAAAAGGATGAAACGTCGATGTGAGGAGACTTGAGAGGATGAGGGTCGATGTAATACTCCGTCGGAAGACCAAACTTGCGAGGTGTGGCTGGTGACACCCACTTCTCCTATCGTGGCTTACGGCTAAGGAGTAATGTGGCTTGTGTATTGTTTCCGGCTGTGGCGCAGTAGGTACCTCGAGCCCAAAAGACCTTCTGAGCAGCCCAATTCGAGAATGCCAGATATCTTCCCCAATTCATTTCAATTCTATTCAATTCAATTCAATTCAATGAACTGGTGCTGAGAACAAGCTGCAACATGGGCTCCCAGCGCATGCCGCTTAGCCGTCCTGCCCATTCTCCATTCCCTTTCAGGGCGGTGTCCACCGGACTGGGCAAGGTGCGCAGCGGTGTCGGCATGGATGCCATGGAAATGCTCAGCGCTCGACCTGGTCGTGCTGGGCCCCACGCGTTTCACCTGAGACAAGGGCCGTTGCCTGCAGTCTGCACTCTGCAGACGCCGCGCGCGGTAATGCAGGCCTGCTCGCTCGGTGTGAGGGCGAATTTTGACTGTTGATGGGTGCTGAGAGAGTTGAACTCTGTGGTGATTCTCTAATGTCAGAGCCAGGCTTGGCCTTCTTAGGCTCTTGGTGTCCGATGACAGCGTGGTGATGCGGCCATTCCTGGAATGAATGGCTTGATATCCGCAATTTCGAGTCTCTTGATGGTATCAATGTCCGCCCGTCTTTTGCTAATTGTCGCGGCTCATCCTTGCGATGCGTACCACGGTCATCGCATCCGAGGGAAAAGGCGCAAAGACCATTCGATCACGACACGTCCCATCCCTTGCTTCTCTAGACTCTAGCACCTTATTGTTGGCGTTGGAATAGACGGATACGTGCTGTGGTACCCGTCTCCAGTGGTATATTCCTACATCGGATTGTGCATCGTGCGGCTTCGAAGTCTAAAACAGGTGGTTGCTGTCGCCGGTGGGATCCAAGCCCCTAATGAGTGGACTTTGTCTGCTGACTGTGCCTCTCGAATCTTCACTAGCAATTCGGGTGGTGGATTGGTCCAGTGGCTGATGGATGATGGAGCATCGTACTGTGTGCCCCTGACCAAACAATCTTCACGTAAGACCCCTGGCACCTCCCGCCCTGGGCTAAGTTGCACCAATCAAAGCCGGGTTGTGGCCCAAAACTGCTTCAGCCCCCGACCAGTCCTCGAACGACGCTTGTTCCATCTCCAGTCGATCCGACAATGCCATGGGCTGGGTGCTGGTGCGAGGTAGGGATATGCTCAGCAGATTCAGGCACGAGTGGCACATCTGAGCTTCCCCTTCGAGGGGATGGTCAAACCTTGCAGACAAAAAGTTGGAAGAATAAGACGGTCTGGGATATGTTTTCGTGTTATCCGTAGTGTACGGAGTACGGAGCACCGTTTTAGCGACGGCGTTTGCGGTTTGAGCCAGGGCCACACACTCCGTCAGTGTGACAACTGGCTGGTCCACAGCTGATCTTGCCGAGTCCCGTATTTCTCGGGCTGAGCGAAGTGCAGACCGGGTGACTGGCAAGGGGTAGAAGAAGAAGAAGAAGAAAAAAAAAGCCGAGGCGGTAAAGCGAAAGAAATGTGTAGTGGAAATGGTGTAGGTATGTACTCCGTAAGTTCGTCAGGCTGGCGGGGAGTGGCGAAAAGGGAGAGAAACGGCGGCTGCCAATGGAATGCGACCGAGGGATACGTATCTAAATGGATACTCCTTAGGCTCTCAGGTACGTATCCTCAGAGGGCCCCATCACGTGCATCACGTGCACCAATCTTGCTTAATCTTTCCCTACAAACCGGTACGCTACGCCCAAAGAGGACTAAAGGAAGGTCCCCCGGCTAACCTTACCTCAACTTACCTCGCAGCCGCCTCCAGTCTTCCCGTCCCTCCACCACCCCAGCAGCCAATCACAGGCCCCAAATCCAAAATTGGCACCATCGCGCTACAGCCTCGGACCCTCTCAGCCTCTGCAGTGCTGCACAGTTCGCCCACATTCCCATCCTCTCTGCATCTTCTCTCTACATCCCTCCATTCCCCCCCAGCCCGCCTCCGTTATTCACTTCAACCTCCCCTTTCCACTCCTCTCTTTGAGTGTGTCCCGTTTCCACGTTTCCAGGCCTGTTACCATACAACAACCCAGGTCCCTGCGCGCCTCTCGTTGCATTTATCGTCTCGCAAAGTCACAGACCACACATAGTCTTATCCATCGTCCACATTCGCAACCACAACTCGCCCTTTCCAGTCCATACCTGCGCAGTATACAGAGTGCTTGTCGACTCTACAATCTAGTTGTACCAACGTATTCTTCGGCTGAAGCACGCCTCTGGCCTCAGATCCTCCTAGGTCTATCATCATCCCTGTCTGGCCACCACCCCTCCCGATACTCGTCTCCGTCTCTTCCTCGATACGCCAGAGCATACCTTGACACTCACACCCGACAACCACATTCACATTGTGTGGCTCCTTACTGCTTCCCATCAGCACCATCAAACTTGCCGTTTCCACACCCCAGAATCACTGAGCCAACCCTCGTCTTCGCGCCCGCCAGACCATCAATCCCATCTCCATCCTACCTTACCATACACCACTCCGTACGGACCGCACCCAAGAACGGCTCAAACCACCCCTCAGCCCTGCTGTGGATCGCAACGTGTCAGGCCATTGCTCGTCTTGCCAGGCACCACGATGGTCGCTGCATGACACAATTCCTCCCACCCGTCTCCTGTTGTCAAAGGCCTAGCCCTGCTGTGCCCTGCCCGTTTGTCGACGTTTAATCTCCGTCCTTATTGATTCCTCGCCACCCCATCCAACTCTCGCACTCTTCCTTCCTGGCCTTCTCTCGTTCGTTCTGCGCCATTCCGAGTCGAGTCGACAAGACATCTCGCGACCAACTCGACCCGAGTACAGTCAAGCCAGCACTAACCAATATCCTTCCCTCTGACGGGCAGGTCCCTTTTTTTTACCTCATCCTTTCTCTCCTAACATCGACGCTACTCTCTTTCTCCGCCTCTGAATAGCGGCTCGAATCGATTTTTCTCTCTTCGATCCCGTCGTTAACGAATCTTGGACGACACGTCAAGCAATCACCAAGCCATCCCGGGCACTCGACGAGGTGGACACGACTAAGGCTCTTTCTTTGGCTTCGTCTTATTTCAATTCGCTTCGCTTCGCCGCCGGCCGGGACCCGACTTTTGTAATTAGACCTTGGCGACGCCAAACCATCATCAGCAATTCGCTCCACCTTTTCTCTCGGCCCCGAGCCCATTAATACGATAGCCGCCCGATCTTCCCGGCTACAACGCTACTCTCCGCTTTCTCTCAACTTTATCGACGACAATGTATTGGAAGGTGGTTGTCACCACGGCGGCGCTGGCCTCGCGCGCTTGCGCCGAGATTCGCCCGCTATCGATGGATACCGCAATCGAGGTTCGCGCGGTCGACGTGTTGGAACGAAGCTACGAGGATGTCGCAAACCGATACATCGAGAAGCGACAAAGCTCCATGGTGGACGCAGAGTGGGTTTCGAGGGCGACTGAAGTTACGCTGAACAATGACGGCACCATCAACATGACAGCTTGGGAGCAAGAGACGTCGGCAAAGTGCACCGACGCCCTTTCACACCTCGACCAGGCCTCGAACCCGTCCGGAACCTGCATCTGCTACAACTTGCCGAGTCTGAACGCCCAAACCGGTGTCTTTGAAGCCGACCTGCGGTTGTTCAAGGTCTCTGAGCCAAACAATGCCTTTGCTGGTATCCCGCCACAGAACATCCAGGTCGGGCTTTCATTCAACGGAGCTTCCGTCTCGCCAGTCAGCGCCAGCAAAATCGGCAGCTCCACTACTAAACGGGATCTCAGCTTTGAGGTTCCGTGGACCGGCCTGCAAAAACGAGTCGTCACGCCACAGGCCCTGCAAACATACCTGTTCGTCGGACAGATTGACCAGAGCAGAATGGTGGCACCAATGTCCATGTACGAACCCCATTTTTACTTGCGTAATTGGAGTATAGAAGCTAATGTTTTCCAAGGTCACAATTTGAAGCACTCGTCATGCCGACCCTCACGCTTACCGGCGTCAACGCCGCCGGCCAGACCGTCAGCACGAACGTCTCCTCGAACGAGGCTGCTTTCCTCACTGGTGTCTTCTCCAAAGAAATCATCAAATCCGACCTCGCCGTTGCCCAAGCTGCCGTCGACGAAGTAGTGGCTCAACTGAAGAACGGCACTGTCGCTTTCGTTCTCCCCGGTGTTCAGCTGATGATCTTCCCCGTCGGTCTGGTTGTCACCAGCACTTGGCTCCTCATCGGACTGGCTTTCTACGGATTCGGCACCTATGAGCGCATCGGCTACGCGGAGAGCTACAGGAGAAGACGGGCTATCGCTGGCGACACAGCCAAGCGTATATAAATCAATGACATCACGCGACCGGATACGAGACAATTTGTTCGGGGGCAATCTTTTTTTTTTTTTGAAGAATGAGGGGCTCCCTCACGAGCCGAGAAGGTTCTAGGAGTGGACTACTTATTCTGCCCGTGGTGGCGGAATCATCAGCATCAAGCAGCAGCGTGACATCTACATCTTTTTTTTTATTTTGGCCCACTTCTCTTCATCCTCCACGCCTCTGAGGAGTCCCCTATCTGTCGTAAATAGTTGGATGTCAGTTTTGCTCTCTCTTCCATAGAAAAGAATATCCACAACACAATAGTGAAGGCTGATTTCGCCTGTTCCCAGCCCAGTCCTTTCTCCGGCCTTCAATTTCGCGATAACTCGGTATTGGACCGCTGTTAGTTCGAGAAAGGAACACTGATACTTTTTGCTGGAGGGGTGTTGTTCGAACCTGCGGCTGTTGTGCGACATGTCACAGTTTGGGGTCCGTTTCAGCTTGGATGTGTCGAGGGAATGCGACGTCACGGCGATCCGACGGTGTGGGTGGATGCGAGGGGGTTTCTTGGGATGATTTCAGCCACACGTGGCTGATAAGGGGCACTTAGTGATCTGCCTGTTATGCTTGGTATGATGATGCTGCAACCTGCATGCCGTCAAAGACAGTAGATCGGAGATCAAAAATGGTGAAATGCCATTAGGAGCCGTCGGGTTAGTTTTCATTCACTCCTCGAGTCGCCTGCGATAAGGTACCTGACGGCGCAGATGAGAAAAGTAGACGGCAGTAAGCTCGATGCAGCGGTGCGCCAAGGCTGGCGGGAGACATGGGAGATTCGGAGACGGAGAAAGTCCATTTTGAGGTCGAGGCGGTTGAAGTATTCGGCTTCGACGGAGGAACTAGGTTGGCTGCACGTTGCAAAGTCCTAGTACAAGCGTTGTATCTGGTGCCATTTGGGATACTCGGCCTTTGAATTTGCGCTAGGTACAGGGTACACATCAGGTACGAAGTCTGGTTGCATCTCCATGCTGACTCCTCTCTTCGTCCAACGTGTGGAATAGACTTGATCGATTAGTTTATCGAAAAGCTCATGACTGTGGCGAAACAATCATCAGCAAGCGGGCGTGCTGCTAGAGCTACCTGAACTACTGCTTGATAGGTGTTGAAGCTTAAGATGCACTTACCCACCTCAGATGGGATAATAGACTTCCCACCTGCATCAAGGTTGGCTCCTTTTGCTAATTCGATGTGAAGGTAAGCTTTCAAGGTTTCTGGAGTACTCCAATAGTCAAGTGGGGAGAAGGTTTGCTGTCGGGGTGTTTATGAGGGTTATCCTGTCCGACGGAAATCTGCCGATTTGGACTTTTTTGATTTTTATACACATGGTCTTGTTCGCTTTGCAACAAGGTACGTTGGGATCCTCAACTTCTATGTCTTTTAGTCGCGCTTCTGTGATAGAAGCTTTGGGGTGTTCTAGTTGATGTGATATGCATCCATAAAAGATAGCTGCTAGGAGAAGTAGGAGATGGTATATTGCCATTCTTTTCCACTAGAACTTCCCGAGATTGCGCCTACGTGCCAAAGCCGCTCCTTCATACAACTGAGACACATGTATGATGCCGTTGACCGTCGGCGGGGCTATATAAGCTGATGTAAGCAGACAGTTGCCTTCGTGATTTACGGGGGATGTTTATATCAGTCATGTACTAACCTAAACACCCGAAGACGTGACCCGTTGAGTCTCCCATCTTTCCAATCCTCGTGTGAACAAAGAGACATGTTGCCTCTTGAGAAAGTCAAAGATCATTAGGGAGTTCCTGTCGGAGAAATCACGGGACAATTCCGGTTGTTCTTCTGGGGCCTCGCGGTGGGCTGTGGACGACTGGGTGACAGCCTTGCGGGACTGCATGGTGAGGGTCACTTGGAGGGTCATGTGACATTGGCCCAACGTCAACAATGAGTCTTTGTAGAGAGATCTGTTGATGAAGAAGCCGAGCATAGTCGTGAAGAGCTGTGTTTGTCTACAGCTCCAACCTTTAAGCCATTGAAGGGCTTAGGGCAATTGAGTACCTGGCAGCTTCCTCGATCTCACTGTATAGCTCTTATTGCTAGCTCTAGTGTCTTCTTCTTCTGGACTGTGTTTAAGGCTTTATTCAAGGCTTTATTCACAGCCCATTATGTCCATTTACTAACAGTGTTGGACACAGTTGAACTCTGTGGGATTCCTCTAGTTGCTCCGGCCCCAAACCTTCTACGTGAATTGGCATTTGGGTGTCCAGAGCAAGACACTCATTCGCAGAGAGGGCTTTATTTACGAACTTTTACACTTACTTCCGTTCAACCACCTTCCATGTATCAACCTCATAGAGGTTGTGCTTACCCATACTTCCATTATACCATTGTTGTCGTGGCTAACACTACCTTCACCCCTTCAGGGCAATTGCCAGCATTAGTTACCTTGAACTACTGATTCTCTCCATAGAGAATTGAATCTTGCTGGTATGATCTAATGCATGCGTCTAAAATGCTCAACCTAGAGTTCGAATGCTTCCGTGATCACCTCGTGTAAAGTTGTCTCTTTACTGAAAACTCAACGTTGAGAGTTGTAGAAATAGTCACTGACCATTGAAACTTTTGCGTTCTCGGACGCATATCTTGTGAGCATTCAGGCATTGTTCTTAGGCGTTTATGTATCTGTCTTTCTACACGGGGAGATGTGAAGATTCAGATTAAATATAATCAATGTTTCCCTCAACTCTCGTAGCCCAGAAGGTCCACTGCCATGGCCATCGGTCTAGCTTAGATGGCCTCAAATGTGGGAATACCCATGACGACAGATCTAGACCTTGAAAGATGGGAACTCGAGCCGGAGAAGGAGCTGCATCATTCTTCTGATAGTCAAGTGCCCTAACTGCGTACTTGAATGCATCCTCATTCCACTTGCGAGGTTCTAAGTTCCAATTCTGCGGCGTATCAACGTTGCCCGTTTCATACGTAGTACTTACGTGTACGGTTATTTGGAGCATCGACTACCTCGTGATACCTAACGGCCGTTTAGTATCAACCCATGTATCTGAGTTAGGGTAAGTCTAGTTGCCTATTGTTCACCCAATTCTTCATCTCTCCCACGTATGGTAGTTGAAGTCAACTGAGCGGAAAGTTCCAAGTCTGTAGAGTGTTCTTCTGCATCATCACTCCCTTCATACGTCAGGGTGCACATCACGTCTACAAGTATGAATAAGATTGGATTTGAGGTCATCGAGCTTCACTGGGAAAGCTACGTTATGTAGTCCGTGGTCAGCCAGACCCATGTCCCTGAAGGAAACCGAAGGTATGTTTCTAGGTGTAAACATCTTCTGAGGTAGAACTTAATCAAATCTAACCGAGCTCACATTTCACGAGCGACTTAGTACTTGCTGAGCCAGCTCGAATTAGCTACCCAGCATAGACGGTCCAGTCTCTCGTCATTATGTGAGATCTCACGGCCAATGACCATCTCTATGTAGCAATTGTCTTTGCATGAGCTGCACTTTGGGCCTTCCAAGGCATCTACTTTTCATCATTGTTTGGCTTAGCTGGCATTTGTTGGTTTACATGCAAATCCAGTTTAATAATTTGATGTCCCCCTGATTCCTCGTCTAGTCTCACAACGTCTCTGGCAGTGTGAGGGCTCGGTCAATCAGAGCCATCATGCACAGAAGTCAATGCCTTGGATGCAGAAAGACGCCGATTATCGGACGTAGGTACGATGCACTTTCTGAAAGAGCAATAAGGATTTTCAAAAAGAGAGAATTCCATGTTCAATGGAGTTGATCCCATACCATTCATTGAAGATTATTAAGACTTGACATTCACAATTCAAGCATCAATATGATATCCACTTTGATGTTTATAGACATGGGATATACAAGTACACTTTGACAAGGACGAAGTTCCACTGAAACCCTTCCCGATCTAGATTCTTTGCCTTTCCTTACAGTCACAAGTGAGATTGAAGTAGTAATACTCGGTTGGTTCTGAGAGCAGACGACGACCATCTTTGGGGATATATGACTGAGCACATTCAATCAACCGCCTTCGAAATTCCCGACCCAGTGATCAACAGACATGTGACTTGACCAGTGAGGATATCTGCCCCCTCTTCAGACTCCAGGACAAAGACACTGGAATGCGATAGGCCCAATTGATCCCCATATCACCCACTCTATGTCTGCCAGCAGCTACCCTGCAGGACTTTGGAGGCGCATCATACCATAACACATAAGAGAGACCTACTGCACCTGTAATTGGTCAATGTGTGTGGTGGTGTGCAGGTGATGGACCATGAAAAGTCATTTTATTGATGAATTGGCTTTCGCATGCAATGGGATTGTGGCCATAAGTGTAGCTCTTATATACCCAGGAGGCCTCAATATCGTCACAATTTGATGAGAGCTGAAGTCAAATGATGTTGCGTCCCTTTCTATTTAGTTGAGATATACATTTGGTCGTGAAGCGTCGGCTCCCAGTTCGGCTCAAGACACAGGAGGGCCAGTGGGATGCCACGCCAGCTCTGATCTCGATTGCTGAATCACGTTGAGGACAACGCAGAAATGGAGCTCAGTTACGTGCTAGCTAGCCTCGCGGTCTGGGTTGATGGGGGCAGGTTGGGCAGAGAAGGTTTGCGATATATCAAATTAAGGAAAACAAAAACAACACGGAGAAAAACATACGCAGACTCACTCACATGTTTGACCCATCCTGGTCATCAAGACATGACGTCATGCTATTTCGTGCTTTTGTGTCTATTTCGATGCTTGGCTGTTGAAGCCACAATGTGGCTTGAGTCCTCGTATCCCTCGTTGAATTCCACGCTTCAACCATGCTTCAACCACGGAGGCCAATACTACTCAAATGGACTCTTGTGGCCGGCAGTATCCGACATCATCCTTCAATTTGGCAACTTGTCCTCCCGTTCCGAATCCGGTGCGAGTCCTGAAACTGCCCAAATGCATCACAATACCGGCCATTTCCAGCGTATTCATGCGGCCAAGCGGTTTGCTAGACGCCGGGCTCCACGCCAGTGGTAGTGATGGAGCGACGCTCAGAACTCTCAATACCCCTTCGCTGCCGGGCGCATGAATGATGCTCGTTTCTAACAGGGAACGCCTGTCCACCAAAACCGACTCCGTCGCCAACGCACACCACGTCGATTTCTCTCGACGACCAAAGCACCGGAGCCCAAGATGGGTCCTTTTCTTCCATGTCCCCAATGACCAAGTTGTCGTGGCACAACATCAGACGCAGGAACACGGAAACCCTTGGATGAAGCCCCCCGAAAACTCTCGCCCGAGGCAAGGAGGATGCTGTCGATATTTGACAGCTGTCACCAGGTTGCCCGGCGACAAGGCGAAAATTGCCCACAAGACAGAGTTGTCTAGTTCTGTTCCCCAATCCCCTCTTCGATGGCGGTGCCATTTCGCGATGACCGGTTGCTGGGCTGCGGCCCCGTCGAGAAGTCTTGACTCGGCCATGGCACCCTCGCATCGCCCCTAGTTGACATCGCCATCTGCACCACAGTATATCGATGTCATGCGTTGTGAGGCGGACGGGGTCCACCTCAGCAAGTCCAGGTACATCGGATGGGAGTCCGCCGCGATGTCTCACCAATCACGGAACGGAGGGACGCGGAAGCACAGAGCATTTCCTCTCAATATCGGGTCGGGGGTTCGGCCGACTAAGGGGGGACAAGGCCAGGCCCTGGACGAAAGCACTTGCATGATCGCTGGTAGGAACATCACACAGGGCCGGGTTTTCCTGCCTTGTCGCTTGGCTGGAACTGTATCGTCTGCTTGTTGTTCTTTGGTGGTCGAGTTGAGGGGTGGGTGGTATATATCGTAAACTGGCTGGCCACCCCGCAAGAGCCGAGGATGTTTCGAACGTTCAGTTCAACGTCAGAGTAAAGTCAAATTCACCAAACCTCACGATACTTGCTTTCCCACGCAAGATTCCCGGCACTGTCCAAATCCCACGCACAAACAATTGATCACAACACCTTTACTCATCATCCTGTCGCAGAGGGCGCCGACTCTCTTTCGAACCCCCGATTCGATGACAGCCAAGATGGACGTTGCCACGCTCGTGGCGCAGATGAACGAGGCCCTCGCGTCGATCCACTCGACGATTGAGGGTCTGTCAACATTTGCAGCGGAGAGCGACACAAAGCTCGACGAGCTCGAGCAGAAGCGTGACATGACGCTCGCGGAGCTGAAAGCAGCCTACGAAAAAGAGCGAGAAGAGCTCGCGGCCGCGCACCAGAAGGAGCTCGAAGACATTGCCGAGCAAAGGCGAAAAGAAGACGAAGAGCGGGAGGCCCGTCGCCGGCGGGAAGATGAGGAGCTCGCGGCCCGCAAGGCCAAGGAGGACGAAGAGAAGCAAGGCACTTTTGATACCACTACCCGTAATGTCGAAGACGAAATGGACGACCTCATGGACAGCATTGAGGAAGAGACGGCCAAGACGATTTCTGAGGGCGAAGCAAAGTTGGCAGAACTCGAGGCGAAGAGAACGGTAAGCAGGACTGGTGAATCTTCCCGAACCCTGGCAGCATCTGACATTACTTGCGTTCCAGGAACTCAATCGCATGATCGAGGAGCAGATGAAGGCCGCGGTGCCTCCCGTCCCGACGCGAAAACGCGCGAGAACAGGGCGGCGATCCGGTGCCGCACTATCCGCGGAACCGTCTCCGTTACCTCCGCCCGAAACCCCAGCCCAACCGGCTGCAGGGGACAAGAGCGTAGACGAGGAGAAGCCCGCCGAGAACGGTGCGGCGCCCGAAGAGAAGGCCGAGGATACCGCTCCCGAGCCGCCGGCCGATGCGCCGGTCGAGGAAGATAAGACTCCCGAAGGTGATAACTCCCAGCCACAACCCGAAGAACCTGTGGCTGAAAAGAGCTTGGAGGAGGCCACTAGCACCGAGGAGGCACAGCCTGCCGAGGAGGAGACGGCACCGGCCCCCGGAGCTGAAGCTGAAGCTGAGGCCGAGGCCGAGAAGGCTCCTGAGGACGAGCCTGTCGCAGAGGCGGCCGCACCAGAAGAGGCTCTCGAGCCCGCGCCCACGGAAAATGAGAAGGAGGAGACCGCCGAGAGCGCAGCTGTTCCCGAGGACAGCCAAGTGAGCGCAACAGCTGATAGCGGGGAAGCTTCTGCTGAGGCTCCTGCTGAAGCCCAAGATGCTGCTGCCGACGACGAGAAGCATGATACGGTCGAGGTCAGGGGCTTGGCTGTAGAGACCCCGGAAACAGCGCCTGTCGAGGGGGCTTCTGCTGCTGAGGAGCCTACTACCGAAGAGCCAGCAACAGAAGAGCCTGCGGCAACCGAGGAGCCTGCGACAGCAGATCAAGCCGATGATACCCCTCCACCAGAAGAGCCTGCGGATGAGCCTTTGACCGAAGAAGCTCCGGCTGCTGAAGAAAGTCCTGCCCTAGAAGAAGCTCTCATCGCCGAGGATGCTCCCGCCGCTGATGAGCCAGGAACAGAGCAGCTTGCTGTGGACGAGACTCCTGTTGAAGATACTCCAGCGGAGGACAAGGAGATTCCCGACGATGCGGCTGTGAAGGAAGACACTGTTGCGGATGAGGCGCCTGCTGTTGAAGAGACACCTGCTGCTGAAGACGCCCCCGCTATCATCAACGCTCCCGCAGAAGACACTCCCGCCACGTCAGAAGAGCCCGCCGAAGAGCCATCTACCGAAGAGCCAACCACAGAGGACCCTGCAGTAGAAGAGACCCCCGCCGAAGACGGTCCGGCTGAGGATAAGAAAGCTTCCGAAGAGGCGGCTGGGGAGGAAGACACTGTCGCAGATGAGGCTCCGATAGATGAAGCCCCGACAGAAGCAACTCCGGTGGAAGAAACCCAGGCAGAGGAAGCCCCGGTAGAAAAAGCTTCGGCAGAGGAACCGGCAGAAGAACCCACAGTGGAAGAGGCTGCAGCTACTAGGGATCTGGCAACTGAGGAGCCTCCTGTGGATGAACTACCTCAAGATGATGCACCCGCTGTCGAGAAGGCTTCGGCAGAGGAAACCCTAGCTGCAGAAGCAACCTCACAGGAACCAGCTGCCGACGAGGAGGCCCCGGCCGTAGAGGCTTCAGCCGAGGAACCTCCAAAGGAAGATGTCGCCGCTGACGAGGCCCCCTCCGAAGAACTTCTTAATGAGGAAGCCTCCGATGTAGTCCAAGCAGCGCCGGACGCCCCGGAAGATGATGCCTCCAAGGAGGTGCCTATCGCCGAGGATGCATTCGCTGAAGAGCCAATCGCTGGAGAAGCTGCGCCAGGTGCCGAACCTGAGGAGTCTGCACCGGCGGAAGAACCCAAGGCATCCGAAGACAGTATCTCTGCGAAGGAACCTGCGGCAACTGAGGCCGATGTTCCCAGTCAAGACGACGCGTCTGCCGAGCCCGTTGAACCCGCTGACGAAGCGATCAAGAATCCTGAGGAGGAGACGACACCCGTTGAAGCTGCTTCTCACGAGTCAGCACCTGACGCAAGTGAAGATGCGGCTGAGCCAGAAGAAGTCGTGGCAAAGGATGCCCTAGTTGACGAAGCCACGCCTGAAACGAGCCCCGATAGTGCGGAAGATGATACCCCAAAGCAAGCAGGCGAAGAGGCTGAAGATACGGGTGCCGACGAGGTTCCAGGGGAGAGATCATTGCCCGAGTTCTCGATGAAGGCTGTCGAGGATGACTCGGTCGCAGAGGAAGCTCAGGCTCCAGACAGCAGCGACCCCGTCGAAGAGGAAGCAGCACCCAAGGTGGACCAGGCCGAGGAAGATGCGTCTCCGGAGGTCGATTCTAAGGCTGTTGAAGTAGAGCCAAGTCAAGAAGAGCCCACATCTCAGGAGGAGGATGCGCCGCCTCAAGCTGAGACGGCGACTCCTGATGAAGATCCAGCCGCCGAGGAGCCAGCTCAAGGTGAAGCCGTCTCACCAGAGGACGCTGGTTCTGTGGAGGCTGCGACCACATCAGCAGAAGATGGAGCGGCCGAAACTGCAGAGCCGAGTGAGGAACCACCCGAGGTTGCACCTGTGACCGAGGACGCGAAGGAACTGGAAACTCCTGTTGATGCAGCACCTGAAGAACAAGAAGAAGCTCATGCTCAGGATGAGGCAGCTGCTGCAGACATCGGAGCAACAGACGGTACCTCTGCTGACGACGAGACTTCTACCAATGAGAAGGCTACCCTTGAAGAAGAGGCACCGGCGGCGGATGCTACTCCCAGCCATGATAAGGTTCCTGGTTCAGAGGAGATTGGGTCTGAGCAGAAACCAACTCTCGAAGAGACTCCTGTCGATGAGGCTTCAACTGAAGCAATGCCCGTCGAAGAAGCGGATTCAGCAGAAGACAAGCCCGAGCCAGAAGCTGACGCACCTGCTCCGGAGCAAGCTGCCGACGAGGTGACGACCAATGCAGCGACTGTCCAACCGGTAGTTGACGGGCAGGTTGCCGAGGAGAACCCTGTTGAGGCAGCTGCCGTGGATGACTCCGAGGTCGCCCAGGATGTGACTCCCACCGAGGCAGCGGATGAGCCTACCGATTCAGATCATGCCGTGCCCGAGGTAGCTACCGCTGAAGATCAGCCAGTCGCCGAGTCCGAGGAGCCTGCAGCTCAAGATACCACAACTGTTCACGACGAAGCTACAGTTGAAGAAGACAAAGAAATTGCCCGCGCCTCTCCGGAAGGCGAGCCTATCAAGGACAATCTCACAGCCGAGGAGGATGCACCTGCTGAAGAGCCAAGCACCGAAGCACCGGCCACTGCGGACGTCGAGGTCCATGATGCCAACGAGGATCAAGCCGAAGAAACCGCCCCAGTCACGGATGCAGATACAGTGGCAGCCAAGGAAATCGACGAACCTGCGGTGTCCCCCACAGATGATGCTGTTGAAGCTCAGCCCGACCCTGAAGAGACACAAGCCGAAGTCAGTGAAGCACCCCCGACAACCCAAGAGGAGGAAGAGCCTGAGCCAACCACTGCCAGCAAAGATCTTGACGATGGAAATTCCGAACACCGGGACGCTTCAGATCCGCCAGAAGAACAACTCGCTGGTGGTATCGTTGACGCAGCTGCGGACGATTCCACTGCTGGACCTTCTGACGCCACCGCCGACGCCCCTGCCGACTCTGACTTGACGGAGGCTGTTGCTGCTGATGAAGTTGCGGCGCAAGCTGCTGACTCAGAGGGTCACGTCGAGGATGAGAAGGTTGAGGTTCACTCAATTCCAGCTGAGCATGGTTCAAAGGAAGATACTCCTGCAGCCCCTGATGCCTCTCCAAATGAGTCTGTCGCTATCGAGGCACATGACTCTGTTGCTGGCGATGTCCATGCCGATGCCGAAGAACCCCAGTCTTCTGCTGTTGATGATGACAAGGAGGAGTTCGAACACGCCGAGGTTACTCTGCGGTCGGCGGAGGAGGCAGCTCCTCAAGCGGATAGCCCCGCACCTATTGAAGAAGAGGCAGCGGCGACGGCAAGCGACGAAGCACCCACTACAGGTGTATCGAACGAGCATGGCTCTGTGAAAGAGGACCCAGCCATTTCGGGCGACCCCAAACCAGATGAGCAAGACAAGGATCTCGAGGACTCGCAAGTCGTCGATAGCCAAACAGATGTCGCCCCAGAGACAGTTCGCGGAGATGAAGGTGAAGTAGACGTTCACGAGCGTAGCGTCTCTCCTGGGGAGCCCGAATCACCGCCGGCCGAAGTCCATGATGTCAGTCAATCCGGAGACCACCATGAGCACAACGACGACGACCACGACGCTGATGCGGCAATGAAGGCTTCACCTGGTCATGGATTCGACGTGGAAAATGATATCACTCAGCATGACTCCGATCATGGCGAATTCGAAATTGTCGAGACGCCTCACGATGAGGCTGGCGCCAATGAGGCTGATCAGTCTCGTGGGCCCGATCTTTCCGTGATCACTGAACACACTGAGCCTGCTGCATCCGCAGCCGGCGACACCTCTGGTTTAGCTGCAAAGACCGACGAAGATGTCCATCCCGAGTCTCTCAGCCGGAATGTCTCTGAAGCCCCGGACGCAGCTATCGAGAGTTCTTATATGACTGAGCCCACGGGCATGGGTACGGACGATAGCCACGTTCAAGATCAACAACAAGAGAGCTCTACGCCTGGTGCTACGTTCTATGACGGCCACTTCGGAGTCAGACAGGTTCACTTCAACGAAGAGGAAGATGACGGCGATTCTTCTCCAGTTCTCAGTGTTAGAGACGAGGACAGCGATGCCGATGAGCCTGCAGAGACCTCTTACAACCCGTTCACCAGGGCCAGAGCTGGTTCCACAGCCCACGCGCAGCCGACGTTTCATTCGCAAGACATACCGTACAATCCTTTTGCATTGCAGACGGTCGTCGAGGAAGAGCCTCCCCGGGAGACTATCAACCCGTTCGCAAGGAGCCCAAGCAGAGAGCCTCAGGAGGACTCGACCAACCCGTTTGCACGCAGCACGCCCACTGGTGCAGATTTCCTGCGGTCCGCGAGCGCTCTAAGTAACCATCAGCCTTCTTCTCCCGAAGAGACATTCGCTCGATCTCCTAGTGCTCAAGGACTCCGCCGTGGTAGCGTGAGCTCCAGTAATCCCTTTGCTAGAAGTACGACTCCAATCGATCGAAGCTTTTCACCAGCCCTGAGCACTCCCGGGCGACAACGCGCACCAAGCAACCCGTTCGCTCGGAGCACGACACCGCAGCAGAGCTACCCACTGGCAGAAGAGAGCGACTCCGAGGATGAGGAGGCCATGATGGCGGCAGAGTCCACGTACAAGAACCTTTTCCCTGTCAATCAATCACCCGAAGTTGCCAATGACGGCTTCGCCTCCGCAGCCCAGTCAATCGAGCGCCGGCAGCCCACGCCGCAGGTCCCCGAGTCAATGTACAACAATCCCTTCGCCCGAAGCACTGCGTCTGACCAGAGCTTCCTGCCCACCGCGAGCACTTTGGGACAAGCTCAGCCTGATGCCTCTTACAACCCATTCGGCGCCAGGAGTAGCACTGTCGGTGTTGACGTTGATGAGTCCATGTTCGACCAAGGCTATCCTTCCGCCGTTGGAGGGCACGACGTCGTGGGTCAAGGGATGATGGATCCTTCCCAGCAGTTTGTTCAAGAGAACAGCCCTTTGTCGGCCAAGCACCTTGCTCCAGCCACTCTGGATAGCATCCAAGAGCGATACAACAGTGAACTAGAGGATATGGATTCCGACTCTGAGGAGCCAGAAAGTCTGACCACCTCCCAGCAGTTGCCAGCTTCGCAACAGCGAGCTCCTCCTCCTCTGCCAAGCATCGCAGAGCGTTCCCGTCAAGCGCTCGACAACTCTTCTGAAGAAGAGGAGGACTGGGATGCTCGTGCTCCTCAGCCCAGCCAGATCAATACTTTGTTGACATCTTCCCCGTACAGATCAAGCCCCCCTCCCCCTCCGCGTGTCTCTAGCTCACAGGGCCACTATGCGCAAGAAGTTGAAGACTCATCTGAGGACGATGGCGACATCTTCCACGCGCAATCTCCAGCACGGCTGAATCCCCTCTCATCATCGCAATACAGGGCAACCCCGCCACCACCTCCACCACCGCGCGCGCCAAGTTCACAGGGTCACTACGGCCAGCAACAACTAGAAGACTCATCGGAAGATGAGCAAGCCGACTGGGATGACGCCTTCGAGCCCATGCAGCCCAGCACATTCCCAACCTCGCAGTTCGGATCTACTCCCCCGCGTCCACCTCCGATTCCACCACCCCGTGCCCCCAGTTCCCTGTCACAGAGCCGCTACAACATTGAAGACTCAGACGAGGAAGATCAAGGTGTCTTGTCCCCTGCCGCTGTCCAGTCCAATCTTCTGCCCAGTGCGCTCTCACCATCTGGTTATCGGGCGACTCCGCCGCCACCACCACCGCCGCGTGTCCCCAGCTCTCAAGGCTTCTATCATCAAGAGCAAGCGGACTCAAGTGAGGACGAACACCCCTTTAGCCACGACATTGCTCGACCTGGTCAGTTCCCCATTTCATCATCATCTCAGTTTAGGGCTACACCGCCCCCGCCCCCGCCTCCGCGGGTATCAAGCTCTCAGGGTCAATACCGCCAGGAGATTGAGGATTCCAGTGACAAACAGAACGAGGATGCTTGGGATTCGAATGCCGCTCGGCCCGGTCAGATGCCAAATCTATCGACGTCGCAGTTCAGGGCGACCCCGCCGCCGCCTCCGCCTCCGCGCACATCCAGCGCACTGGGTCGTTACCGTCATGAACTCGAAGATTCCGACAGCGAGGAGAATGAGGAGGCATGGGAAGCTAATCGATATGGCCAGACAACGAGCATGATGGGAGCAAGCAACCTGATGGGGACCAACCAGATGGGAGTCGACCCGACGAGATCAGCAAGCCCGCTGGGCGCGAGTCCGATGAGAGCCGTCAGCCCACTGCAAGCGACGAGCCCGTTGGCGGCGACCAACCCGATGAGGGCTTCCAGTCCCTTGGCCTCGACAAGTCCGTTGAGGTCAGCCAGCCCGATGACGCGGAGCAACCCGATGGAGTCAGCTTTCAGGGACTCGGTGCCGGCAACAAGCAGTCAGGGCCTACAAAGTCATCAAAGAGAAGAAGGAGGGGAAGAAAGCGATGATTCATGGGAGAACATTGGGAAGCGCGGCGGTGATGAGATCAGCCCAGTCGACGAGAGGTTCAGCACCGCCATGCCGACACCACAGCTGCGCGTCGATAGCTACGAGCAGCAGTGGCCGAACGCGAGCAACGACCAGATTTCCACGGCATCGACATACCTCCAGCCAGCAGGACCAGGTGACTTTACGGATTCTGACTCACAAGAGTACGCCACTCCGTTGGCATCGGCCGGGTTCAGCGCGTCTTCACAGTATACGCAAGGGGCCATGGGCTCGCCCCGTCACCCGGATTCAATCGGCAACAAGGACATCTACGACCAGACTTACAACCGAGGAGGAGCAATGTCTCCGTATGCTCAAGCTCATGAGACTTCACTCGCCGACGAGCTTGCTCAGGATGACGACTCCGACGATGATAGCGAGTATGATCACTCGGAAGCCCCAGCATTCCTCACCCAGATCGGCACTGCGCAGCAACTGCAGCAGCAGCAGCAGCAGTCATCAGACGAGCCTGTCTTAACGCAAGTCATCGACTCGTTCGGCAGCGATGAAGATGATGGCCCAAAGACTGCGGTCATGCAGCCGGCTGAGCACCCCACACAATATGCCTCTTCCCGTTTTGGAGCTTCAACTTGGCGGGATGAGCTTCGCTCGCCCACCATGTTCGGTGCTACAAGGCACAGCCGCTCTGGGTCTCTGTTGAGGGAGGAGGTGCAGAAATCACTTCACCGAGAAGCTTCTGCTGGTCACTCTTCTCCTCTGCGGTCCGCTTACGAGCCTAATACCCAGATTGAAGGTTCATATGGCGGACAGCAAGCTCAAATGCATGGCCAGGACGTTTATGGACAACAGTCAGCCGAGTATCACGCGCAAGACGCCCTTGCCCAGCAGCAATACGGTCAAGGTCAGTTTGGTCAAGACCAATTCGAGGCCCAATCCTATGGACAAGCACAACTTCAGCCACAGTACGGACAAACAACTTCGTGGCAGCCCGAGGTGCAAGTCTCCGAGGTACAGGCGGAAGAGGAACATGAGCAGACAACTCCGCAGTTGGCACCACAGCAAAGTGAGCAAGCACCGGACATCAGCCCCTTAGCGTTGCGTCAGGAGGAGTCACCGGCGACACCCTCGGCGTCGTCGCAGTCTACACCCTCTCGTGGACTTGCGTTCAGCAGGCATAATCCTGACCGGCCACAGACACCGCCCACTATGCAAGCCGAAGCAGATTTTGATCCCGAGCTCATGGTCCCGCGCGATGTGACCAACGTCCCCTGGCACGCTCGCAACGACTCGGTTCCTCACTCGATGCGAAGCCAGAGTACCCTCGACTCCGTTGCGTCGTCACCGATTCATTCGGCGTTGCACGCTGACAAGCACGAGCCGGTCATTCGGGACTCGTGGCCGGCTTCTGTTCATCACTTGACGAGGCCGCGCAACGACTCTTCTCTCACCGACCGCGAGGAATATGATCCGTTCAGAGATAGTGAAGAGGCGGCGAAGGCAGCTCGTGCACCATCCGGCTCCGTAGGCTCCAGTTCAGACAGCCCTCCGCGGAACGCGGCGGCTACGAACAACAACTCACCTGGAAGTCTGATCAGCAGAATGCGCGGCATCTTTGAGAACAACCAAACGAAGCAAGAGCCAGCCAGTCCAGTCCGATCACGGCCGGTGTCGGGTGTTTTTCACCCCGTCCGGCGCAGCAAGCCCGGGGGCGATGACGTCGAGGACCGTGGATACGATCGCAAAGCAGGGTTTCTCAACGAAGCCGAAGACGAGGTTGACGAGCAGAGCGCACTCCTACGAAGCTCTGCTGGCGGGTTGGAGGCAAATTGACCACGCTCGGGCGGAGCGGGGCTCAGAGTCGTGAGGGTGAAGCGGGACGCCGAGTACAATGAGTGGGAAGAGGACGTGAACACGGAGGAGCCGGGCGACCGGCATCGTCCGAAGCGACGCAAGTACCGCAGAGACCCGAGCGGCTTGCGGGTCCCGGTCCCTTGGAACCCCGAAGAGAAGGAAAGTGGCGGCATCCCCGTGGAGCCCTCTGGCGAGAGCGTGTTTCGTCTGGCGTGGTTGTTTGTAGAGGGGTGGAGGCAGAAGCTCCGGAAGGCCGGGGACATGGTTGAGAAGACGCGGTGGGAGTGGGAGCTTGACGGGACTGCTACTGTCTGTACGCATAGTCGCGCGTCGAGCTTGACGTTTGGTATGGTGATTGCGGACGCTCGTTTGCGCGTGCCGGAGGAGTTGGGCATGAAGAAGAAGCAGAGAAAGTCGGTGCATTGGGCGTAGGATACACACACGATGGGAACACGATATTACGACTAATGGGTTACGGATATGGTTATGGACATGGCTTACGGGTATAGAGGATAATTGAATAATGATATGACGTTTTGGACCATTCATCACTAGCCTGCTAAAGAAAATGACACTGTCATGCGGCTTATGCTCTCTTGCTAACTCTACAACACAATTTAGCTTCTCTAAAGTGAGTACGAAACGCGATTGCACTAGGTTCAAGGACGCGACCAGGATGAACAAACGCCCTAACCGTTCCCGTAAAAGTCTTTGCCAAGGTCGCAACCGGCAGTTCAAAGTTGTCCTCGGACAATCTTAAACCCCCGCATTCTGCAGAACAAAATCAACAATGAGGGAGCGCATGAACACTGTGTGTGTAACTAAACAAACAACAAGTGGACAGCTCCGTTGACCCCGATTCTTCTCACATGCCACCTGCAATATTACCTAATCCACATCCTCGGTCGACTGACTAGCACGTTCGTTCACTTACAGATGTTGAGCTGCTGTTGACCTCCCCCCCATCAAGAGCATTCGTCCCCCACATAAGCTTGCCTTAGACAAGTAACTGGTTCCATTGAGAATGGGGAAAACCTAACCTTGATGAATTAGCATGCATGAAGGCCAAAGGGCAAAGGGGATTCTCACCTGATGATAACGATAACGTTTCTCACTCTACACCTTTAACTCCAGCGAAGGCTGCAAGCAAGGTACACAACATGTCTCTACAGCACAATGACTCTTCTGTCATGGCCACCACTACGGGTTCCTCCCCTCCCTCTGCAGCGGCAGTCCGAACCTTCAAGCGTGCCGCTGTAGCGTGCAAGGCTTGCAACCTGCGCAAGGTGAGGTGCACAGTCACCTTATCTGGCCCTCCCTGCGCCAACTGCTCTGTGGACGGGATTACATGCGAGGTCCTTAGTCGTAAACGACGTCGGTGAGTCTTCTGGTCACCGGTCTATATAATTTGCTGCCGTACGGGGCCATGTTGGTGAGTTGTCCTAACGAAACAGCAACTCGGATCAACTCCCCATGAACCCATCCCCCGGAGGAGGTGGGGAGAACACGTTAATCCTCATCCCCCAAAGAGCACAACCCAGAAGACGGCTCGTGGAACCCCAGACCCCGGGGCCATTGTCGGGTACCCTAGAGAATGAGGAGGCCGTCGAGTCGAGGGACGACCGGGTCACATCCGCGCCGCCCGAAGATCACCGGCGCACCACACCCCAAGTCAACGGTGGCCCGAGGTCGTCGACGTCCCCACGCGCAGCCGAGACACGATCGGTTGGCGGTGGGCCATCCGCTCCAACCACTCGGCCTTACGATGCCGTGCGTGCTTTGCTTCCAGCCAAAGGTCACCGGCCACCGGATCCATCCGATGCCACTGAGGACAGCTCCGCGTATGCAGAGACGCTGGAAGGTGGTAAGAATCGCGAGGATGGCTGCGTCCCGTTCTACCCAGGTAAGCTGTCCTCTGTCTTGGTACCTTGATGCATCAAGCATAGCTTCGAGATGGTTTCTCTTGACATTCATTCATCTAGGAGATCAACGTGGCCCGGCCTTCTTGATCGATATCTGTGAACCCAATAGGTCATCCAAAGACAACCATTTCCTAGTGCCGATGCCATCCATCAAGGCCCTCTCGCCAGAAGATGTCAATTATCTCAGGATGAAGGGCGCCTTCACGCTACCTCCGCCCCATGTCCGCGAGGCGATGATCCGGTGCTACTTTCACTATGTGCACCCATTTGCACCGATCCTGGATGCGAGCGAGTTTATCACCGAGTATGAAAAGGGAAGAAAAAGCCTGTTGCTGCTCTGGAGCATGTTCATCGCGGCCGCGAGTGTAGGTCAACGACACAAATGAGCTATCATTCATTGCTAGGCATAGCTGACATTTACCACAGTTTGTTGACGAAAGTCTCCTGACGGAAGATTTCTTTCCCTCGCGAAAGGCTCTGAAACGAGCCATGTACCAGAGAGCGAAAGTCGGCTCCCCTTCCGGTGTTCCGTCACCTCAAACAGGAGCTAATCATATTGCAGGCTATGTACGATGCAGATTACGAAAAAGACAAGGTGACACTCATCCAGTCCGTCTTCCTGATGGGCCACTGGTACACCAGCACAGACGACAGAGCCGGGCCCTGGCACTGGAACGGCATCGCCATCAGCCTCTCTCACACGATCGGTCTTCACCGCCTGCACATGCCCGCGAACCAACAAGCGTCTCAAGGTACGAAGCCGTTCTGGAGACGTCTCTGGTGGTCTCTCTACTCGCGAGAGGTATGGCTTTCTCTGGGACTCGGCAGACCTATGCGGATAGCCCTTGATGACTTTGACACGTCTATGCCGGCTGCGAGCGACGCTGACGTCCTGACGCCCGAGGTCAAAGGCCAACTTGGTCAGAAGTATCTTCCTAAAGAGATGCAGTTTCTGTTCGATACCTGGCTGGCTTTCATTGGCTTGAGTGTCACCCTTAGTAATGTTCTCGCGACGAATTATAGGGCCAAAGGGATGAAGCCGTCAAGGTTGGAGATTGAGCAAAGCGAAAATCAGATTCGTGGTTTTCAGTATCGGGTGCCTGAAGCAGGAAGTCACAGTCGAGTTGTCGCATCTCATATCTACCAGTTCAAGCTATACTTTGAGTAAGTGCCCACCGAATCAGTCCGCGAGATTGAACGAGGGCGAGCATCTAACACAAGTCAGAACATCCATAATCGTACTCTATCGGCCTTTCATACTCGATACCCCGAGAGAGATCCCGGCAGCAGACCAAGGAAGTTGGAGGACTTTTGCATGCCAAAAGACGAGGACTGCTGCGTCCAACGCAAGCGCAGCGATGAACTCCATGATGGCAGAAGACCTGATCCGACTCTGCCACACCATCACGTACGAACCCCGACCTCTGCAATGATATCCTGGTCCCAGGTTCACTAATCAGCTTTCCAGAGTCATTGCCCTCGTCCCGCCAATGCAAATCCACCTCTTCGAATCAACTTCGTCAAAACAAATGGCGCGCCAGATGGGAAGACATAACCTCGCCCTCTGTATGGTCGCCATGGACGAGATGCGCAAGTCCTACATCTCGGCCGATGCATCATATAAGCTCTTCGAAACGGCCATCAACAAGGTAGATAACGCGCCGCCTCACGAGCAGCATCAGCCATCTCCGGCTGCTGCTGCCTTGACGCCGGATACGAGCGCGTTCGCGAGCTGGCCTGATGGTTATGGACTGGGCACCGCGGGCATCATATCGGACATGTGGAGTCCACTACCGAATGCATACGCTGATAATGCCTCTATATCGGGGACCCAGTGAGTCTTTTTATCTCGGGTTGAAAACTGTACATGTTCTGATTCTTTGGCAGTACCGATTCTTGGCTGGATATACAGACTATGGACAGGCTATGGACGCTCGACGATTTCAGTCTGCCATGATTCAGTTCATTATCTCATTACAGGCGAAATTTTTACAATGTCAACCGTGAACACGAGCCGAAGTTGCACCATACGCACAATGAATGACACGTACAGCATCAGCTCAGCCTCTCGGGCCAAGAACTTCTCGAACAGACCGAAACCTAGTTTCAAGCAGCTTCGAATGCCCTTGTCTGGCCCTCTCATCCCGCCGGCCAACGTCACCCAAGGCACTCGAAACGCACGACCGGCTTTCGGCCAGATTCAATGGACTGACTACTCTTATCGAAGGACCGATAAGCTCCCGGGCTGTGGGACTAGAAATGTTGAGGTGTCCGTAGGAAATCCGAGTCCCCGGGCAACGCGTCCGCCCCCCAAGCGGCGAGTCGCGATGAAATGTGCCCCACATCTTGCCGAGCCGAGGTCCCTCGGCACTTGGGCCGCTTTGGTAGAAGCACATGCAAGAGTCAAGACGGCTCTCAACAATCTCAAGTATCCGTACGGATATGAGAGATAACGAATCCTGTGTTATAATATGAGCTCGACGTTCGGAAACATGCCGAAATGAGCGAGTAGAGAATGAAGCGCTAGTACAATAATTACGGAGTAAATCGGCCCTTAATTAAGTAAAGAACTTGACTATGAGAGCAGGATTAATGGTTAAGCGCTCATTGGGTGGTGGGCCGTTGCTTGTCATGGCTACCAAATTCATAAAATCATCACATGTATTCAAGACTCTTCCATGGCAAGGCAAAATGTGAAATCAGAGTAGTGATTTAGACGATATTACAAATGAGTTTCATTGTGATACGAACGAAATGGAAGTTACAATCTTCAATTTTGCGTTCGTAGAAAGTTGAAACTAAGCCAGCGCGTGACATGCCTTCAGATCTTCGACCTAAGTATCTCCGGTTTCCACCAAGGATAGAATGAGAAATCACTCCTATCAAATTCCCCAGAAAACTCTGCCTGTCTTTTTTCCATGAAGCTTGTCAGACCTTCCACGTTGTCCTTGGACCCAAAGGACGTGATAAACACCTTGGAGTCCAAGTCATGGGTCTCCTCCGGGGTATCAGGACAATACAGCATCATGTCCCTCATCAGCTTGGTACTCATGATGGAAGTATTCTCAGCAACATCGGTAGCAAGCTCGATGGCATACCTCACAGTTTCGTCGGGAGTAGGAAGCAGCTTAGAAAATAGTCCGCTAACGAGGGGGTCGGAGGCCGTGTAAGTGCTTCCTGTTGTGACAATGTGGTTTGCCTTTGAGAGGCCGATGAGTTTGGGGAGGTAAAAGGCGCTGACGGACTCCATCGTCAATCCGCGTCGTGCAAAAGGCATGTTGATTTTGGCATCCTGCCAGGCAACTCGGATCGCGGCTGATAAGATTGACGTAGCTCCGAACCCTGCAGCGCCTCCATTTACGGCGACGATGGTTGGCTTCGAACATTCTGAGATGGCCAGAGCTACACGTCCACCACTGCGGTGATATTGTTAATTGGCATCTTGGGCCGAGGGTACGGGGCGCGACTCACGGATCTTTCCACTGATTCATCGCATCTGGATTCTGTTTGATCTTCATTAGCCCCCCTGGGCCCTCTGAAAGGTCCATTCCTGCACAGAAGGATTTGCCGGCGCCGGTCAGGACGACAACTCTGACGCGGTCGTCCCCGTCTATGATGTTGAACACGGAGACCAACTCTTCTAGGATGTTTCCGTTGACGGCATTGTGTCTCTCCGGGCGGTTCAGAGTCACGACTATGACCTTGGTAACGGCCGGAGCATCGTGGGGTACGTGGCTGACGACGATGTCTTTGTAGTTCAGTGACGAGTACGAGTCCGGGACCTGAGGAACTGTTGCATGAGACATTGTGAGATGACCCGTCGTTACTGCTTCTGATTCAAATGGCTCACAATTTGACGTTGCTATATGTAGGGTCTGTTTCTGATAGTTATCAACAATGACTTTGTGTCTGGATACTCCAGCACCGCAGAAATATGGCGGTTGATATAACAAATACGGAAGGTTTGTGTAGCCAGCCTGATCTATTCAAACTCAGGCCGTAGCCCGACAAAGCCTCGGTACATGCGGGCAATGAGAGTGTTGTCATCCCCCAAGGAAGATTTAACAATCATCAACTGTGTTTCATCTGGGTAACTCCGCAGGCTCGTGAATCGTTCTAAACTATACTCATTCGCGATACGCCCTCAATTTGATGCAATCACCGCCGAACGATAAATGTTACTCTACTAAGAGTCTAGCTGAGCCATGTTGAACTCACAGAACGGGCTTCTCCGTCTGATGCAAGTCAACCCTGAGCTCAAGGGCCCACATCCAGCCGAGGGCCGTTTGTCTCTTGACTCGAAGGGGCCATCTTTCCGTCAGAAGAACTTTCTGTATAAACCAAGAATCATCAATTTTCAACGCGGCTTTGGCATCTACTTTGGGCAATGACCCGTTGCCGTTCCTTGAGGCTCCCAGGCGGGGTGCATGTACTTGGTCTCGCCGAGCACTCAGTTTAGTTGTCGATGGATGAAGCTCTCAACAACTAGCTAGAGGATATCCCAACAAACGTGGGTCGTTTTTCATATTTGAGAATAACGAAGAGATGGAAATGCCCAAGATGGGGCTTCACTTCAAAGTTATTTAATCGAGTCCAACGCCGAAAGGGGCGAACGAACAACCTCGCTGGAAATCGAGATCGGCAACATTCCAAACCCACTGAAGCAACGGGGTCTATTCAAGCAAAATCTGTCGAAGTGCCTATATCCATAGTCGCTACGAGTTGTACACTATGGCGGGTCTTTGGAACGATTTGGTCTCTTGCGGACAGATGGCCTTGTCGCTTCTAAGCGTTAGATCATTCTTGATAGGATTGGCCCTCGCCAACATCAAGAACTGGCACTTTGTCTGGACCGTAAGTGGGAACAACGGACACCTCTGACCAAGCTTCCACGAAGAGTTCTCGTAGCTAAATCACATCTCGCAGATCCGATTCCTACGCGCCTTTATCCGACGTCTAACAGACTCCGCGCTGCCGAAGCACCTAAGCTCACGATGCCTCTTCCTCCCAGCCATTTCCGCGACGCGATCGCCGCTGTTGGAATGTGATTACAACATGCATAAGTCCAACTCGACTTACTTCACAGACCTCGACATGTCTCGCGGCAACATCAGTCTGGTGCTCTTCCGGGAACCTTTCAACCCGTTCCCGGGACCTAAACACTTCATCATGATCCTCGGCGGCGCACAGTGCGTCTGGCGTAAGGAGATTGCGCCTTACGAAAAGTACGAGCTGTGGACGCGGGTGTTGTCGTGGGACGAGAAGTGGATATATCTCGTGTCACACTTTGTCGAAGCAGATGTATTCGTGCCGGGGGAGTACGCGATGCAACCAGGCCCGAGGGAAAAGAAGAACAAATACGGAGGAATTGAGGCTAAAGATCCTCAAAAGGCTGTCTTTGCATCGTCAATTGCTAGATACGTTTTCAAGAACGGCCGAAGAACGGTGCCTCCCGAGCAGGCCTTGTCTAGATGTGGCTTGCTGCCGGCCGACGAAGCCAAGTCGGCCGAAGTGGAACGGCTTAGATTGAAATGGCTGCCCGTAGCCCAGCTCAAATCCGGCTGGGATTCCGTGCATGGTCTTTTCGAGCCTGGTGAGCTCGCTCTCGGCAGATACACCGACCTCTGGTGGCGATGAAGCAGATTTTCTCAGCTTCGCACTCAATCCAATAGCTTTAGACTTCGAGAAAGCCTTAGTTGCATTTAGAGCGGGAAGACAATTCCCTGCGAAAGGCAGCTGTAGCCCTGCGATTGTGAACTCTCGCGGAGACATCCATAGTTTGGGTTGTGGCTAAATGTCGATCGAGGAGGTTAATTCATGCAGAGTTTGCCCTATTATCGAACCACTCTCTGGATCATGCATAATCCCTCGAAAGAGCCCGAAAGCCTCAGCTCATATGGCGTAAATCACAATTTGAGACATATTGTCACCAGCACTTGAAATACAAAAACCTCGATTGGCTCTATCGTGATTCAACCAATTCTCCAGGAAAACCGACATCCAAAACTCCATCCTAGTCCCGCAGGAGTTGGGAGCTTGGGTCCAAAGGCCGGCGGTGAATTCGTGCTTACATCCCACTTCCTGGCCTGCATGGAACTAGCTTCGTGTACGTGTCAGCGCACCGGATCCTTTCCTGATCTGCGCCGCTGCAGTCCTAAACTCTCGTGCTCCAAGTCCGTACACTGACGCGCCAAGAAGGCGTCTCCCTGCGTCATGGTGTCTCTGTTCCCCGCAAACAGGCAAGCGAGAACGAACGTACGAGAGGGAATGCAAGGTCGCGTGGGGTTACGTTGGCAGTGGTGGAATTGACGATGAGTCGCTGACGGACGAGTACTTTTCTAGTGTTCCGTACAAAGGGCAGCCGCTTTCAACGGAAGCCTCACTGGACTCCGAGAGGACTCCATCATCAATGGCGGGCGCACGGCGTCATGTCCGCCAAACGAACCCGTTGACTGCCTTGACCCGGGGCGGGAGGGCAAAAAGCATCGGTTTGGCCGACGGAGCGGGATGGGGCAACTCGACGGCCGGTAAATGGGCTGCAAGAATTCGCCGTAATAACGGCGGCAGCTGTCCATTGCTGCGCCGTAGATGCACGCAGGTGACGGATCTCGGGACTAAACCACCCTGGCGGCCTTAGTCTTGGGATCCAATGGGTTGGGAGGTGGGTGGCGCCGTGGTAGCACACGGGTGGGTGCCGGTGGGCGGGCGCGTTGGTTTCTGGTTAGATTCGCACTGGGAATGGTCTCATCAGTCGGTCTCTTCGGCACTGATTCTATGAGATCCGTCTAATCATTAAACGAAGTGCCTTCACGTTATTAGACAGTACATAGAGTATTATGGACCAAGATCGCGGGACGAGGATGCCAAATCCGTCTCGTTGCATGGGGGGGACGGGAGTGAAAAGAACCCCTGGCTTCACCGCCCACCAACAAATGCAACACTCCAAGAGTCCATAGAGCCCCCCGACTCAGTGGCCAAGTGTCACTGCTTACTTTGCTGGCATTCCATAGGGCAGAGAACGCTTGAAGCAAGTCGGCGCGGAATTGGACTGGCGCCGAATGCCATGTTTCACTAGAGACGGGGACGGACGGGATGGCCGAGCTGGGCTACGAAGCTGGCTCGAATCCGCACGATTGCGTTCATCTCGACCATTGAGATGACCGGGATTGGCCCACCTGTCGCTCAACTTGCCGTGAGGGAAAAAAGTGGGAAAATGGGAAATCTTTTTTCGGCCATGATATCAGCGTTCATCCTCGTGCTCCACGCATGAGAATGGGACCGAGGCATAACGCTTGACAAGCTCGAGAGATTAGCCACATACATGAATTGGAGGGGCTCAGGCGATTCTCGAATTTGAATATTATCAGGCCGATATCCCCTCCTGTTGCTTGATTTTGTCTCACCACATAGAAGCATTCAAATCTCTCAGTTAGCTGACTGACCAACAACGCTCGAGGACCAAGACCACACCCTCGACACTCACAATATACGCATACGAATAGATAAACACATACATACACAACATGTCGGAAACAGTACCGATCCCAGAGCCCGGCGGACTGCCATTCCTCGGCAACCTCAACGAAATCGACTCTGAATTTCCCCTAGGATCTATGATGTCTCTTGCGGACCAGTATGGTGAGTGATGAACCCCCTGACTCATGCGAGCCAGACCCTCTTATTTTATCCATGGCGTGCAGCTGACAGTGACATGCGCCCCTGAAGGCGAGGTTTACCGATTGAGATTCCCAGGACGTTCAATTGTCCTGGTCTCGACACAGCAGCTCGTGAATGAAACTTGCGATGAGAAGCGGTTCAAGAAGTCCGTGAACTCGGCATTAAATGTGAGTTTGCCAAGCTAGACTCATATCATTAGTCTGTACATGTTCACGGTGGTCATACTCATTCCCGAATAGCAAGTCAGAGCAGGTGTCCACGATGGACTCTTCACAGCGAAAATGGGCGAGGAGAACTGGGGCATCGCTCACCGCGTGCTCATGCCCGCCTTCGGCCCTCTTTCGATTCGCGGCATGTTCGATGAGATGCACGACATCGCTACCCAGCTGGCATTAAAATGGGCGCGATACGGCCCCGAATCGGCAATCATGGTGACGGACGATTTCACGCGATTGACGCTCGACACATTGGCCCTATGCTCAATGGGATACCGATTCAACAGCTACTACTCACCCGTTCTTCATCCCTTCATTGAGGCCATGGGCGACTTTTTGACCGAAGCCGGTAACAAGTCGCGTCGTCTCCCGCTCCCGGCCATGTTCTACAGCGCAAAGGACCAGAAGTTCCAGCAGGACATTGACACCCTCAGAACCACGGCCAGAGAAGTTCTCGAGTCAAGAAAGGAAGGGAAGAGCGATCGCCGGGATTTGCTCACGGCCATGCTCGAGGGAGTTGACCCGAAGACCGGCAAGAAGATGACGGACGAGAGTATCATGGATAACTTGATCACATTCCTCATCGCCGGTCACGAAACGACGTCAGGACTCTTGTCATTCGCTTTCTACCAGCTGCTGAAGCACCCCGAGGCGTACCGCAAGGCCCAGCAGGAGGTCGACGACGTTGTTGGAAAGGGACAGATCAAGGTTGACCACATGTCTAAGCTGCCCTACATCAACGGTGTGCTCCGCGAGACCCTGCGTGTCAACGCCACGATCCCCGTCTTCTCAGTTGAGGCCTTTGAAGATACCGTGCTTGGTGGCAAGTACCCCGTGGCCGCAGGCGAGACCATTGTCAACCTCCTTGCCAAATCCCAGCTCGATCCCCTAGTCTTCGGCGAGGACGCCAACGAGTTCAAGCCCGAGCGCATGATGGACGAGAACTTCAACCGCATCACCAAGGAGTTCCCCAACTGCTGGAAGCCGTTCGGCAACGGCATGAGAGGATGCATCGGTCGCCCCTTTGCCTGGCAAGAGGCCCTTTTGGTCATGGTCATGCTTCTCCAGAACTTCAACTTTGTGCTGGACCCCAACTACCACTTTGGCGTCAAGCAGACCCTTACCATCAAGCCCAAGGACATGCACATGCGCGCCATCCTTCGCGACAACCTCACTCCGACGACTCTGGAGCGCCGCCTGGCCGGTCTCGCCGAGCCCGAGAAGCCCGCCGAGCAGGCCAAGGCCAACGGAGCTGCCGCCGGCGCCGAGACGGGAATGCCTTTGACGATCCTCTACGGATCCAACAGCGGAACCTGCGAGGCTTTGGCGCAGCGCGTTGCCTCCGATGCCGCATCCCACGGCTTCCGCGCCACCAAGATCGACTGCCTGGACAGCGCCAACGGCAGCCTTCCTACTGATCAACCCGTTGTTATCATCACAGCGTCGTACGAGGGCCAGCCTCCCGATAATGCTGGCCACTTCGTGGCCTGGATCGAGGGACAGGACAAGGCCAAGTCCCCTCTCAAGGATGTCTCCTACGCCGTCTTTGGCTGCGGCCACAAGGATTGGGTTCAGACTTTCCACCGTGTTCCCAAGTTGGTCGACACTACCCTCGAGCAGCTCGGTGCGACTCGTTTGGCCGAAGTTGGTCTGACGGATGTATCGAGCGGCGAGGTCTTCACCAACTTTGAGTCATGGGAGGATGACACTCTCTGGCCCTCATTGACCAACAAGTACAAGACAACTTCCTCTGCCGAGGACAGCAAGACCAAGGGACTGGGTGTTGTCATCAGCAACCCCAGAACCTCGACCCTGCGCCAGGACGTCAAGGAGGCCACCGTCACCAAGACCGCGACGCTCACCAAGGGCAGCGACCCCAAGAGCATCAAGAAGCATGTTGAGATCAAGCTCCCCGAGGACATGACCTACACTGCTGGCGACTACCTTGCCGTTCTGCCCATCAACCCCAAGGAGACTGTCTACCGTGCCATGCGTCGTTTCCACATCGCCCGTGATGCCCACCTTAGCATCAAGACTGACGGACCTACCTCTCTCCCTGTCGATACTTCCGTGCCCGCCAACGACCTCTTGAGCTCTTACGTTGAGCTTTCGCAGCCTGCTACTAGAAGAGTAAGAACCATCCTTTTTACGTACCGTAACCATCGATACTAACGATATTGCAGAACATCCTTGTTCTCGCAGAGCACGCAAAGGACGAGGCCACCAAGACCGAGCTGAACCGCCTCTCAGGCGATGCCTACGCAGACGAGGTCAGCGGCAAGCGTGTCTCCGTCCTTGACCTCCTTGAGCGCCACCCCTCCATCGACCTGCCGATCGGCGTCTTCTTGTCCATGATGCCCCCGATGCGCGTCAGACAGTACTCCATCTCCTCTTCGCCGATGGCGCACCCAAACAACGTCACCCTGACCTTCTCCGTCCTCAACGAGCCCTCTCTCTCAGGCCAGGGCCCCTACATCGGCGTCGCCTCCTCCTACCTCGACTCCCTCGCCGAGGGCGACAGCCTCCACGTCTCCATCCGCCCATCCCACGCCGCCTTCAGCCTCCCCACCGATGCCGAGAACACGCCCATGGTCTGCGTCGCCGCCGGCACCGGTCTCGCTCCCTTCCGCGGCTTCATCCAGGAGCGCGCCACCATGCTCGCAGCGGGCCGCACCCTGGCGCCCGCGCTGCTCTTCTTCGGATGCCGTTCGCCCGAGGAGGACGATCTGTACCGCGACGAGTTTGACAAGTGGGAAGAGATGGGTGCCGTCTCTGTCCGGCGCGCGTTCAGTCGCGATTGCGATAAGAGTGAGGGATGCAAGCACGTGCAGGATCGCATGTGGCAGGATCGTGAGGAGCTCGTCGACTTGTGGAAGAAGGGTTCCAAGGCGTACGTTTGTGGCTCGCGTGGTGTGGCTGAGTCTGCCAAGGAGACAATGCTCAAGATCAAGGTTGAGATGGAGAAGGCTAGGGGTGTGGAGACGGACGAGGAGAGCATCAAGGAATGGTTTGAGGCGCTGAGGAATATCCGCTACGTGACGGATGTGTTTGATTAGACGTTAAAAAAGTCGAAGGCGTATGGGATTTCATTACATCGTCATACTATAGAAGGGGATCGGAGTTGGGGGGCATTGGTTACAAGCATGTAATACCAGGTGGAACAAGCAAATTGATTACCTTGAATTCGTGGTTCAGCATTCCCTTGACCAACATGAGCCTCCACTGCATCAACAAGATCCGAGACCGAGATATCAAGGTACGTAAGTTTTCAATGATCCACCGCTTGCTAAACGTGATAGATGAACGCACAAACACGATCGGCCCATTCATTAAAAGCGAAAGCTGACAGTCTCATCAAGTAATTGGGAACCGGCGCCTCCCCGTTCACGGCGAGACGGAGCTCGCGCTCCACTTCCTCCGACGGACAGTCCAATGGAACCAATTTGACTTCGGCCACTGAAACTCAAACCAGATGCCGGAAGTCCGGACGCGGGAGAAGGACAAGCATTGCCGATGCGATTCGGCGCGACTAAAGAACGTTAACATGTGGACCGTGGGGGGCCTTAACAAGTGCCGATGCCGTCCTGCAGGTGTCCCCGGATTCCTAGACTTGGAGGTCCCATTTTCTGCGTATCATAAACGGTGTCTTGGCGTTAGATTTGTTGCTCCTTCGGGAGCCTGGGCCGAGTTTGGTATCTGGTTCCGGCGCTACATTTAACGTCCTTCGAGTTTGTAACAAATGAGTGAGATCTTTGCATGTTGCATTGCAGAAACTAGTGCTTTGGAAGCTTCAAAAGCTTCCATGAAGGTTTGTTCTCTTGTTTATCTACTTTGCGAGCTGCTGAAATTACTTACTTCACCGGCAATATTTTCTGGCCAACCTCTATGGCCTCTCGCGTCGATCGAAAGCTTCACTCTACACTGTCTGGCGTGAAGCTATGGCCAATATGTAGAGCTTCCCCGCACGAGAAAGATTAAATTGCCGAGGCGTCGGGGAGATCTTGAGCGAGTCAGTAGCTCAGACGAAACGTTGTTGTCTCTCATATTGCAAGCATATTGCAAGGTAGAGCTACATCGTTGATTTCTCTCAGGAAACTAGAAACGAGCCTTGACTTGATCGCATCCGAGAGCTTCGACGTCTTCCCCGAGCTCGAGAAGCGGCCATTCTGTGTGGAACGGGTTTTTAGATGGCGAGTGGTTCAATCTCAAGGCTGGCCTTTTCGAGGAATCATCCTACCGTCAGCTATGGCGTCCAGGATCGGCCCAAAGCTGGCCCAGGACAAAGCCTAGACAAGGAAGATGGCTTCCATCGCGCTCACTCGAAGTATAGATACTTCTCAGTCATATGATCTATCGGGAATAATGTCGATGTTGTTGTTCATCGTCTCATATCCGGACGCCATGCACTTGAGAAGAGCCGTGGGCTGCCATCTCCTCGTTCACTCGTCCAAAAACTTGAGTACGTCACAATTCGGCGCCGAATGATCGAGGCTTTATGCGAAGACGGTCCCGAAAATATCATTCCTATCGGCTGATTTATCCTGCCATCCACGCTGATAAGCGGCCGAAACGGAAAGTTAGACCTACCCTCCGACCGAGGCTGCCGCTGGTGGAACTCTGTAACAACCGCAACTACGTTGTGTTCAGAACGCCGGAGAGGGCATCCCAATAGATAGACTCTTGCGGGTTTAAAGTCTCTTTGTTATCTCCCCCTCAAAATGCTTAGAAATACCACGATTCGTCACGTGTCGTCTTAACTTTCAGACTGCAACCGAGGAATTGGAAACAGTATATGAGTGCGCTTTGGTCTCGTCGATTTCTGGAGTTCGGGAGTTGGTATGGTGCGTCTATGAAGCCATGCTCTACCCTTACTTATCATCATCGACGAAAATCACAATGGCCACAACTACCGTTCAAGTCACGGAGCCGAGGACTCTCTCCGTCTGTGGACAGCGGACTTTCCCGTCCATCATTGACGAGAGGGCTGTTTACGAGCCTAACCTGACGTGTTTCTCAACGCCATACACGTCGGAGCCCCGGGATGGGTGGAGAGTTGTCACCTACAGAGATTTTGCGAATGCTATCAACTACATCACGCACTTCCTTCTAGACAACTGCGGAGTTCCTGCGCCAAACACGTTTCCGACAATTGCCTACATTGGCCCAAATGATGCCAGATACTGCGTGCGTGGACGGCCAAAATCTTCTGTCTGATCTGCTGGACCCCTAGCTGACGCGATGGTAGATCATGACCGTTGCCTGCATCAAGGCAGGATACAAGGTCAGCTTCTCCTTGGACTAGTTTGATATGTACACAGTTTGCTGACACGATACCGAGCAGGCCCTATTCGTGTCTCCTAGAAACCCTCTCGAGGCACAGTTGAATCTGTTCAAGCTATCTGACTGCCGACTGGTGGTGCGTCCGCCATCACACCAGTCTGTTGTCGAATTCTGGGTAAAACACTGGGACATGAAGCAGATCGAGATCGAGCCTCTGCACGATGTTCTCTCCAAGCCCCAAGTACCAAACGTACCGTACACAAAAACTGCTGCAGAGGCAGAGTGGGATCCTTTCCTTGTCCTCCACACCAGCGGTAGCACAGGTCTCCCAAAGCCTATTGTCACCAAGCATGGCTCCATCGCCTTGACGGATGCGCAGCACCAGTTCCCGGAATGGAATGGCACGATCCCCATCGCGCGGGCAATGGAGTCGCTGGCGGACGTACACTTCAGTCCCAGTGAGTACTATGAGTGCACCACCGACTATTATTCACGGAAGCTTACACGTTCAGTGCCATTATTCCACGCCGGAGGCGTCTATGGGTTCATTGGGACTGCGGTTCTCAGCAACAAGCCCATCATCTTCCCGTTCCCTGACCGCCCACTTACACCTGATCTTACCATCGAGATTCTCAAAGCGACGGGTGCGAAGAGCGCGGCGCTACCTCCATCTCTACTCGAGGAGATGGTCCATCGTCCAGATCAAATTGAGGTACTGAAGAAGCTTAACTTTGTTGGCTTCGGTGGAGGTACGTCCCCGTGAAGGACAGAAACCAGAGGTTGAGTACTTACAATGTGCTAGGTCCCCTCAACAAGGAGGCCGGTGACACTCTATATAGGAACGGTGTCAACTTGCTCAACATTATTGGTGCTACTGAGTATGTGTCTTCGAATCTTTGAATCTCAAGAAGCATCACGCTGAGAATTTCAGGACTCTACCATTCTGCATCTATTATCAAAAGAACTCGGCACTGTGGCAGTACTTCATCTACAATGAGGAGCTTTCCGGTGTCGAGTTCCGGAAGGCCACGTCTGACGAGAACGTTTACGAGATGGTGATCACCAGAAAGTCGAAGCAGATCCCGATCCAGGGCATCTTCTACACGTTCCCCGATAGAGAGGAGTATGCCACGAGCGACTTATACAAGCCTCACCCGACACTGCCGCACCACTGGAAGTTTCACGGCCGTGCAGACAACATCATCAATCTTTCTAACGGGGAGAAGCTCAACCCCGTGAGAATGGAAGACATCATTGCCGGAAACCCCGCGGTGAAAGCTGCCCTCATAGTAGGAGCACAGAAGTTCCAGCCAGCTTTAATCGTAGAGCCCTTTGTGCAGCCAAAGACGGACGAGGAGATTGACGACTTGATTGACCGCATCATGCCGCAAGTTGCCGAGGCTAATGAGACAATTGGTAAGTCTCTCCACTACATCCAAACTAACGTCACTTACACCCATCCATCCTTAAAGAAAACGTAGCGCTGACACGGGAATAAAAGCTACGCACGGTCGGATCGTTCGGCACTTGATCACCGTGTCCAATCCCGAGAAGCCGTTCCTGATGGCGGACAAGGGCACCCTCAAGAGATCGGCGACAATCAAGCTTTACGCCGATGAGATCGAAGAGCTCTACGCTAATCCGAGAGAGGTTCCCCTCTCGAAGGTGCCGCGCCTCGATCTGAGCTCCCAGGCCGCGCTTAGCAAGTCCGTCGAGAAGCTCCTCCGCGAGCACCTCGGCGTCCCCCACTTGGAGTCTGACACTGATTTCTTCGCTGCGGGCATGGACTCGTTGCAAATCATTGCTTCTGCACGTTTCATTACTGCTAGTCTGCGCGCTACGAATAAGCATTACAGTGATACGACTATTGAGGCCCGCGATATGTATACTCACGTTAGTCCTCACCAGCTTGCTGGTCACATTTTGCGATCTGGACAGGGCAAGGCCAATGGTAGTACTGCGAGTGAAAGCGAGAATCACCAAGCAATGGACAGGCTATACCAGAAGATTCGGCAGAACCTGATTCACGCCAAACCTGGACGCCCTGAGCCAGCAAAGGAGCAGCAGACTGTCATTCTCACCGGATCCACCGGAAACATGGGATGCTACCTGCTCGATGAGTTGATTCGCAACCCACACGTCAAGAAGGTCGTTTGCTTCAACAGGTCAATCGACGGTGGTGCTGGAAAGCAGGCCAACGCCATGAAAGAGCGTGGCCTAGCCTATCCAGGAGAGAGCGGCAAGGTCGAATTCTTCCACACCAACTTGTCGCAACCCAACATGGGGTTGTCGCAAGAGGTCTACTCTCGCCTCCTTAAAGAGGCGGACCGCATCGTTCACAACGCTTGGGCTGTCAACTTCAACATGCCTCTCGATGCGTTTGAACCGCACATCAAGGGTTGTCGCAACTTGGCTGACTTTGCTGCCACGGCAGAGAAGCGTGTCGTGCTGGTGTTCGTGTCGACCATTGGTACCACTAGCAAATGGGATGCAAGCCGTGGACCGGTCCCGGAGAAGTCCCTGCGGGAATACGGTATTTCAGGTCTTGGATATGGCCAGAGTAAGCTGATCTCTAGCATGGTCCTCGAGGACGCCGCCCAAGTCGGAGACTTCCCTCTGGCTATCGTTCGTGTTGGTCAGATTGCTGGGCCGCTTGCTGATGGCGGCGCTTGGAGCCGCCAAGAGTGGCTGCCCTCCATTATCGCGAGCAGTCTTGTTCTCAAGGCGTTGCCGAGACACCTATCCGGTATGAACACGACCGCCTGGGTCCCGGTTGAGACAATGTCGAAAATGATCCTGGATATCGGCGGCCTGACTGAGGAGTCGAAAGACTACCACGAGGGATACTTCCACGGCAGCAACCCCTCCATCACAACATTTGAGAAGCTGGTCCCGGCTATCCAGCAATACTACGGAAGGAATCAACTTCCTGACCTCATCCCCTTCAAGGAATGGGTAGAGAGATTGGAAGCAAGTCGTACTGCACCCGGAGCGCTTGGCGCTGATCGAAACCCAGGCTTAAAGCTGGTCGACTTCTATCGAGGCGCTGCTTCTGCGGGAGAAAATATACCGAACACGAGGACACACGATACTACGAGAACTGTGGCTTGCAGTCCTGCGCTCCGCTCGGTTGGACCTGTGACGCCGGAGTTGATGGCTCATTGGTGCAGACAGTGGAAGTTTGAGAGCCCTTCGGCTCGTGTCGGTCGTTTGTAGAGGCCTAGATCTTGGGTTAGAAATGTATTTTACAAATTGAATATAAGTCATCAAGGACAAAATCTCGTTCAAAACATGTGCCAGACCTTTGGTCAACTTGTCGCAACGTACAGCGCTACGAGGCATACAAATGCAATGGCAAGCATCTGTGCCTAACAAGACGGGGTTAGTATTTCTCAAGATCGAATCGAGGTATCATGCCATCCTGAGGGAGACGAAGGTTGAACATGTACTATGTTTAGCACATAGGATTGCGAAGTAATAGTGACGATGATTAGCATGAATGTTATTTCTATCTATGATGCTCCTTCTTTCCCACAGTCATGACCATGCTCCGACCGCTACGCCACTCAATTTCCCACAAATGATCCAACAAGTAGACAATCAAGCAAACAGTCCATTACAATCTTTTGCAAAATTCCCATGAGTGATAACATCCAGGGCTTTTTTACATCTTGAGCTTACGCAGACCAGAGTCGGTCTGGGGGTAAGGAGCCTTCTTCGAGTACGTCTGCCACTGGTTGCACATATCATCCATATCCTGAGCCCGGACAGTATCCATAATCTTGTCAGTCTGCTCCAAGAACTGCACCGACAAACCCTGGCTGACGTGCCACGCAATGTGGCAATGGAACAGCCACGCGCCGGGGTTGTCCGTCTTGAAGGCGACAACGAGCCAGCCTCGGCCGGGGAGGGTGGTCACGTCGCGCCTGGTCGGGTTCTTGAAGTTTAGCTTGGAGACGTCGGTCTGCGCGTTGAAGCGGACGCCGTCGCCGCGGCCGCTGGAGGCCGGCTCGGAGTGGCCTAGGATGTAGAAGTCGTGGCCGTGAAGATGCATGGGGTGAGGGGCGGGGAACAGGTTCTCGACGACCCAGAATGCCCACTGTGATAATGTTAGCTGGTGGTGCCGGGATGGACGATACGGGGAAACTTACAGCATTGTCGGCGGGAACCTCGAAGACGTTGTAGTTGTCGGGGTAGTCGGTGCTGTTCTTGGCGAGGTAAGAAAGCGTCGGCTGGTCCCAGTTGATGTCCATGTTCTGGCCATTGACCTTCCAGAAGACCTGCTGAGTGCCGGTGGTCCTGCTCGTGTCTACGGTAATGTCAAGAGTATCATCTTGGGTCTTGGCGAACGATGTAGAGTTGACGTCGACGCTGTAGATGGGCTCAAAGTCCGTCTTGTCTTGGCACTGGGAATCGGTGGGCGCCTTGCCGGCATCCTTGGGCATGAGGCCGTTTGCCGCACCCTCATACTGGAAGATGGCAGCAGGCTTGTTCATGTTGGACGTGCCGCACAGTCTGTTGGACGGGAACGTGACGTTGAACCAGTACGCCTTGCTGGCGTCCTGGTCAGCGTCAATGATGACATCGTAGCGCTGGCCGACGGTCAGGTAGAGTGAGTCTGTCTCGAAGGGCTTGACAGGGACAAAGTCGGTTCCCGTCACCGTCATCTTGTGACCGACGAGGTTCACCGTGAAGGTATTGTCGACGGACATGTTGACGAGGCGGATCTTGTGAGACTTGCCCTTCTTGAGCGTCACGCGGGAGTAGTTGCCACCGCCGTTCTTGTTGATGTTGGTGCCGTTGAAGAGGATATTGTCACTGGCGGGAACGGCAGCGGGGGCAGTAAAGGTGGAGCGGATCTCGTCGGCAGACTTGTAATACCAATCCGTGATGGAGTAGGTGCCGAGGTCCTCGTCGTAGTTCTTGGAGGTAGGTCCATCGATCTGAATGGTACCGGCGATACCGTTGGCATACTGGTCGGAGAAATGCGAGTGGTACCATGATGAACCGTACTGCTCGGCACGCCACTCGTAGGTCTTGGTGGCTCCTGGCGGGATGGGGCACTCGGTGATACCGTTGACACCATCGTTCTGGTTGTTGTTCAGAAGTCGCAGGCCGTGCCAATGCATTGAGGTTCTGTGGGGTTGTCAGCGATTCAGTATCCTGGGGGTGGGTGCGCATTATAGCTGCTGTTACTTACCCATTCGTCCTCAAGTTGTTCACGACCCTGACCTTGATCTTATCACCCCAATTTGCCTTGATGTTCGGGCCAGGGAAGCCACCTATAAGGGCTTGAGTGAGCACACAACGGTGTGGAAGAAAGGAGAGATTGTAGCCTACCATTGATTAACATCGCCGTGTTCTTGGTCATGCCATCTTGACCTTGGAAAGAGGTGTGCTCGGTGAGAACCAAGTCATACTGTCCAACTTGTTAGCACGGCGTAACCCTCAGAGTACACGCGTCAACCAACCTCTCTCGTCACACCAGTATCTGGGATGGACTCCTCGTAAGCAGTCTTGATATCAAACCCTTCAACCCAACACTGTCTGTTGTCGGCAGTGTTGCAAGACTTAGGCCCTTGGTTAGAGTCCGCAGGGGTTGATGAGCCAGGCTGTGCGTTGTCCTGCCTCCTCGAGACACCAGTGTTGGACGACGGTGAGGGGACGGCTGCTGCTAGGCCATAGAGGAAGAAGAGCGCGCTCTTGGAGAGTGTTGACTTCATCTTGACTGTCTTCAGCTGATGCGTATGCCGAGGGCTATGAATATCTGCTCGAGTTGCCCTACATAGGAGTCAGTCAACGAGGATCCCGTTTCATGAAGTGGCACTCTAAGAGGAGGCGACTTACCTAGTCCACCCAGTATTATCTCTACCACAACCTTGTTCGTTCGACGTAACAAAAGAAGAGAAGAGCTTCCAGAAATTCCAACTCTTCAACGGTCGACGCAACCTTTAGATAAGGTAGAAAACCTGCGCTGTGATATTGGCCACCGCCTGATTAACCTTAGGAAAGAGGGCACGGTGCTGTCGTTCGGGGACGAACCGTGATCTAGCCTTTTAGGTCGAGCGTCGCGAAACGTAGGAAACTGTTAGATTTTGCGCCGCGGAAGGGAAGGAGCTCGTTCCTAGACACACCCACGTACCAACCAGAGAGCTTTATACCAAGGCGGGCGGCACCAATACGGCGGGTTAGTTTCAATATATTCGGGCTGAGGAGGGAAGGCAAAGGTAAGATGGGATGATGTTTGGAACTGTCTGAGTGGGAGTGAGCGTGTGTGTAGTTTACTGCGGTTGGATTGGATTGGATTGTGTGTAGTTCCTGACAGTCGGTCCCGGGTACCAAGCGGTCTTTGGGTCCATGGCCGCCTTAGTGGGCGGTTATCACGAGTGTCAGACAAGCCCGAGGTGGGTGACTCTGAATGCATGTTCGCTTCTACCCGGCAGCCGGAACCAAAGTCCGCTCTCCTGGTTACTGAGTACAGGTATGCGAGGGGGACCAGTTCAGACTGAAGGCAGGCTGCAAGGCGAGAAGCAATCTGAGGAGAGGTATGGGGGTTCAGGTTAGACGGCCGCCACCATGCAGCCCTCGGGCGGCCTTCGGGTTCGTATGACTTCCCGTTGTAACCAAGGGTATATCGGCATCAGAGAAAGAGATAGGCGCGTCTGCTGAGACGGAGGAGTCTCGCTTGGCGGTTGCATGATGATTCATCAGGAAACTCGAAAAGCCACAATCTCTTCGTCAGCTGCGCGTCTCTAAGCGCCGTTGGATGTTTCGCGACGTCTCTCTTATCGTCAAATCATGCGGCTCAAAGTTGAGAATCCTGTATGATATTCTCTAGTCGGTAGATCCTACGGCTCCTACCCCGGGATTTACCAAATATGAGAAAGTCGCCACAGCCTAGACCCCGTCTTCCCGTGTGGCAATCATGTCGCTGTTCAAGCTCCTTCATGTGCTTTCTCCAGCCCATAGTGTCGATTCGTCGAACGCAGCGGTCGTCTTCGGCCGTGTCTTGGCCCTGCGCAAGCAAAGCGTATCTTGCGTTTGGCAGCAAAAAGGTCTGAGCAGTGTGGCTATATCATGTATCAAAACCGCCGTCACCTCTCAAAATGTCGAGCGCTCGGCCACCGGCAAGCGGCAACGTGCATCTGTCGCCCCGCTATGTCCTCTCTCTACTCAGCTTCACAGTCCATTTCCCCCACGAACATTTCACCTCTGAGAAGAAAGGCTGAAGCTCGAAGCTAGGCACAGTGCCCCTCCAACCCTCGGCCGGCGCATGTGGCGCGGTCGACGGTCTTCAAAAATTGGCCGTGCGGATGTATGAGAAGGACTGCTGAGGGTTAGAGCATCGAAAACTTTGAAGGATTTCATCTTCTGCCCGAGGATCGAACCAAAACGTCTAAAACGACTTTGTTCGATGGGCGGGTAACCGATTTCTTCTCTTCCCTCGCCACATTGCTTTCTTACCTGAGGACTCAGCAAAGAAGACGTGCGGGTGTCAAATCTGACGTGAACCGCGGTGCTGGTATACGTTGGATGAGCGTTGTAAAGCATTCCGGAAATTCCCGTTCGCCTTCTTTGGTATGGCATTTATTCGTGGCGGGCGGAAGTGCGTATTTGAGATGTTTAAGCTAAGTAAAAGCTGCAGCCAAGTCGGCGAAGATGAGGCTCAAGTTGGACCCAATGACATTGCGATAGAGAATAATACGCGCTTGCGCTTTTATGAGGTCGGCGGACGGCTGTCTTTGAGTCCGACAAACCTGGTCAAGTGGGTTGGGAAACATGGGATGAACCAATTCCCAAGGGCTAGAGAACGGTCAGTGGTGGCGCAAACACCACCAGGCAAAACTTTTTGAAGAAACATGGTTCACTCGTGCTCAGAGGGCTCTCAGGCCTGCAGTTTTACACATTGTCTAGTTTGTCCAAACACGGTCAGTGATGGCCTCATGCTTTCAATCTTGGAAGAATCGAGAAAGAAGTCGGTCTGATCCGTGGAAATGGACCACCAGCGCTTGATATAAAGAGAGCGCAAGTGCACTCTGATTCTGGAGAACTAGGAAACCAAAAAGTCAAAAGTGGTGATAGCACAACCTGGTTTCGATCCAGGGACCTCTGGGTTATGAGCCCAGCGCTCTACCCCTGAGCTATTGTGCTTGATGATGGGTACTCGTTGATGTCGAGGGCGAGAGCACAAGGTGTTCATTAGGGCTTTGGATTTGTGGATCGTTCTCTGTTGAGTCACGATGTCTACAGTTTTGTGTGCTTGTGGGTGCGTTTGTGGGTCGTTGGTAAGCGCACGACTTGGCCTCAGGGCTGGAGTGAAATTGGCCTCACATCGTGTGAATTTAGGAGTTCGAGACATGTGGCATATGTGGGGAGAAACACCTGCCACTCCCTTGATGAGTTGCCTCAAGTTTGCCTGAGTTGCAAAGTCTGAATTCTTTTCTATGCCTAAGAAAGAAAAGTCGCACAGCATGTTTTGCTCAATGTGACGATCTGGGGTAAGGGTAAAGACAAATGCCCCGACCGGCTCCGTAAGCGGGCCCTGCTCTCGGTGATGTGGACCTTACCGACACGGATCATGATCGGGGCCTCCGGTCGCTGAGAGGGTGGGGCAATGGGATCATGCCATTGGATAACTGCTTTAAGTCGGGGGCCGAATCAGAAGTCCCTCGTTATCTTGATGTGGCGATTCGTAAGCAGTCATTCAATTGGTGCGCCTATGGGTTGGCGTTGAGAGAAATACCACGGTCCGAGGTGTTCGATGAGGAATCCAAGCCAAGGTTCGGGTTGACAAGCAACCAGCGTGTTGATACATAATATGTAGAACAGTACGATCTATTGAATTACCGTTAGTGAGGGAGATCACTACACTAACTCCACCGGCATTAAGCTCAATTTCGGATTGAAAGGAGGGTGATGAGAATCAGGTGAATGTTCGAGCAACTTTATCTCACTTGCGTTGATAAATAGTCAGATGAAGTTCTGGGGTTGAAAGACACGATGAGTTGCGTTTGTCATCTACGCTGCCAAGGATAAGAGTCATGAGATGAGTGAAGCAGCTGACTGTGTCTAGGTGTGGGTGGGTGTGATGAAACACAGACAAACTGTGAGTTCCTGCATCACGACAAGATTAGCTGCTCGCGATACCTGGCTATATTAAGTGAATCGACAGGTGAAGGCAACATCACATGGTCCGGATCTTTTTGCGCTGCAACAATTTCTTCAGAGCGCTAGTCTATTAGAAAGAATTCTAGACTCCCTGAACTCGAGTACTTTCAGTTGACTCGTCAAGGCTTCTTCTGGCCATGTTTTTATCTCATACGCGCACACAAAGACCGCTCAAATGTATCATCAAGTATCCCAATTAAAACGCCGTGCCTCTTGCGACATGAACATATGTCCCAGGGCGTGTATGCCAAAGGTCCCATCTCATTTCGTACCCGTCGTAACATGACAATCTGAAAGGGCATGTCTACCACTTGATGACCTTGGTGGGGAAGTACTCATCGATAAGCTCCATGTAGTAAGGCTATCAAATTGTTAGTCTCATGATGAAATTTAGATCTGGATAGGACTGAGTAAGACATACCTTGAGCTCCTCAACGGTGGGGGCATCATCAGACTTGCTGTACAAGTCGTAGGGGTTGAAGGCAAGCACGGCCTTGAGGAGGTCCTCATCACCCTCCTTCATGAACTCGCGGTAGGCGCCCTCGCGGTGCCAGGGGTAGAAGGAGTGGTAGCGGATCATGGCGAGAGCCTCACGGGGAAGCTTGGACTGCTCCTTGCAGACGGTGTACATGTACTCGTCGTGGCCCCAAGAGATCATGAGGTTCTCAATACCGCAGCCGGGCTCGTAGATGCCGTTCTTGGTGCTGTAGACGGGGTGGGTGTTGTCGGGGTTGCCCTCAAAGGTGGTGGGGAGGACGATGCGGTTGTCAAAGGCACATCCGACGGGGAAGGTGTCACCGACGACATCCCACTGGCCCTCGGCTCCGTAGAAGAAGAGAAGCTTGCCGAGATCGTGGATCAGGCCGGTAAGCTGCATCCAGCGGGGCTTGCCGTCACGGCGCATGGCCTCGGCGGTCTGGAGCAAGTGCTGGATCTGAGAGAGCTCGGTGTCGGGGTCCGAGTTGTCGATGAGGGTGTTGAGCTTCTCCATGGCCTCCCAGATGGTCATCTCATCGCGGCAGGGGATCTTGCCAGTAAGGTCAATGGCGAACTTCTGGCGGGCAGCGAGGTTGTACTCGACGGTCTGCTTCTCATGCTGCTCCTTGTAAAAGTTCTTGACGCGGTCGCAAGCATCCTCGTACTGGCGGAAAGCGGTCTTGTCCTTCTCTGAGTCGAACTTGGACTCGCCCTCGAAGTCGTTCTGTGCCTTATTGTACTGGTCCTTGAGGATGTTGACCTCCTCGACAAAGTCGGTGGTCTCCTCGAGGGCGTGTCCGTCGGTGCGGACGTAAGGGGTGGCGACAGCAGCAGCCATTGTGACGGTAGTTTGCAAAGTCGAAAAGAAGAGTTTGGTACAGAAAGTCTAAGAAAGATTACAGCTCGATATGAAGAAAGAGTCGATATATGATGATCTTTCAAAAGGGGGGTATCACTCGAATGCTGAAGACTGGTTTGATGATGAGCAAAAAGAGGGAGAAGTAGGTATCTGGAGATAGTCTTTAAATATGTTGTTGAAGACAAGATCACGGAAGATGAAGATTACGAAGGGCAAGAAGAGTAACGAAGGAGTAGGACGGGAAAAAACTCGGACATGGCGAGGTACCTAGTATCGCCCGCCAGACGCAGTATTCGGGCCAAGTACCTCGTCATGGCAGCACCGGGTATCCATCCGTACTGGTGTGGGCAAAAGGCTAACTTGGACAAGCAGCCCGAGTTGACGTTTTTGCCGTGAAGGGTCGTCATCTGCATGGCCCTTGTCTTGCCCGTGCAGAACTATGCCCCGCGGAGAGTGGTTATGATCCAGATGGAGCAGGAAAGACGGGGCGAGATTTCAGATCTGTGGAGAGGCCCTAGAGAGTTGCTACGTTGCGACGAAGAAAGGCGAGGCCGGCGAGGGGATTCCAAGTTTTGCGTCGTTGGAAGAGGAGAAAATCGCCGAATTCTTGCTGGAAGAGGACCCCACCCAAATCCAGAGCTGGACCCACTCTTCACTCGCCGGAACAGAAGCAGCCAGAATCTCCGGTCACATGACCTCACATGACTCTGGAGTCTTCTCACTAATCCTCATTGGGACCATATGGAGACTCGTGCAAGTTGCTGGAATTTCCAAAAGTTTTGACCTCTCGTCAACTCCCGACGACAATGGTAAAGAATTCCGAGATCCACGACTGCCATCCTTGTTAGTCGCAAACGCTCGAACGCTTCTTCCACACCTTCAATCCCGCTTCGCCTATTCTCCAGACCTCCACGACTCCACGCCAACCGCATTTCGGGATGGCCAGAAACGATGCAATGTGACGGCGCCCTTGCGTCTCTGCCAACCTTGGATTCTTTTTCTGCGGCAAAGCTTAATCGCTTTTCCCCCGGTCCACCCCTCCACGACCCTACGAGACCTTCTGGCCCCGCCGTCTTCATCATGGGATTTGCAGACTATTTTTGATTATTCCCTCTTTTGGCACTTGGCTGCCACGCAGACCTCGACGCCCCCCTGCCAACGACAACCAACGCCATTCCCGCTCAATGCAGGACATCTCCATCCCCGCGGATTCCTCTCCTCTTTTCAGTAATGGCTTCCTACTGATTGGATATAGAACATTTGCCGGAGGGGATATCCCAGTGGTCCCTTGCCCAGGCCTTGCCAGACCTCTCCCCTCACCGTCACCCGGTGTCCGTCCCGGCCTTCTCCCGAGATTCTTGGCTTCGGAACCTTCGATTCGCCCAAAACGAACATGTCTGACATCAATTTTCGTCACAGCTTCGGGGCCTCCTTCCCAATGTCGTCCCTGACGGTAATCCAGGGCGAGCTTGGCCAAGACCTGCTGGCTTCCCCACGCTTCCCAAACAACCCCGCGGGATCTGGATGGTCCCTACGTGTTCCAATGTGCCACGGCAGCTGTCAGTTTCAAGCTCAGACCAGCCGGCATTACACGACGATGCTCATCTATTCGTATATGGGCGCCATGTGGATGGAACGCCGTGTGCGCCGTGTGCGGGGAGGCCGTGAGCATCACTATCTTTGAAATCAGACACTCTCGAGATCAGGTTGGCCAGCGATAACCCGCGGATAATGAAGAACCAAGCAGATGGAATCGCGAAATATGTCCGATTGCTTTCAACCTGCATCGTACGCTATACTACTGTGCCAGCCCAGCCGGGCCAGCCAGATCCTGCCGCTACAAACACAGCATCATGACGCTTCTACACTATCAAGTCGGGTATCCACAGATTGCAAACCAAGCGAAATCCAAGTCCGGGGGACGTATCCAGTCCTGTCCGGTTCAGTTCAGTCCAGTCCAGCCCCATGCACCAAGTCTATTGTGATCCACATCCAATTCCAAGTGAGAGGCGATCTCTCTCGTGTCTCGCCAGCAGTGATTATCGTGATCCAATGGAAGAGGCTTTCATCAAACATCTTCTCGGCGACTGGCCTGCCAGTCCAGTTCGCCTACGCATGTCTCTGAACCCCGCCTCTCCCAACCTCTGCGGTCTGGGGTAGGCGGAGTGGGCGGTCACCCTGTGCTCCTCCTCAATCCTCGTTCATTGCTTCCCCGTCCAACCAGCCCCATGCGTGCATCAGCTGATCCCGCACCGCTGTCGTGGGCCTTGCGTGGGCCTTTTCGGTGATGCTGAGCATCTTCAGCAGAGCTTCCTGGTCATGCTTGGTGTCGAATCGATCACCGGCTGGAGGAGGCCCAAATTAGTCTACTGTTCAGGACGTTCGAATTTGAAAGCTACGGAAATAGGAAAAAAGCAACGAAAGAAGAACCGGAAAGGAACAAGAAAGCAAAACGTACCGATGGCTATACCCATACACGCCGTGAACATGGCCGGCGGTGACCATTGGTTGCACATGCCAATTCCACAGAGACTCCGCAGGAGATCCTGAATCTGCTGGGTCAGCCTTTTCTCAGCAGCTTTGCGGCCGCCGCCGACTCGTGGTATGCTCGGATTGAACAGCACGAGGTACATTTCGGCGAGAATGTGGTGTTGGACAGCGATGACTACCGAGGAGTTGTCAGTAAGCGGTTCCTGAAGAGGAGGGTTGGCCATGAGCCAGCCTTCCGGATCGTCGGATATCTGAGATACTTTCCGTGTCCGGGAGCAGTTCCGAGATCAGGCCAGACCAGACCGGGACCAGACCAGGGGTATACTCACTATGACAAGCCTTCTGGTACCATACTTCGGGGAAAGCCTCCTCATCTGTCCTCTCTCGGAAGAAGATGGGAGTATACGAAGGCGGTAGCGCGTTCTTCCATTCTCTGTTTGCCATTTCGAGCTGGCCCCATTGCAGCACCGACCCCGCCTCGGACCCGAAGCAGAAGTTGAGGACATCGGCGCAGTGGACAATGGCACGATTTGCCCAGACAAAGTCGTCGGCCGGGGTGGTGGATCGGTCGACAATGGCATGACCGAGGTTCATTCGGACCACCTGTTGGTTGATGACGGCGCTGTAGATCTCCTGCCTCAGTCCAGCCCAAAAGCATGCCGCCGTCAAAGTTCCCGGCATAAGGAATCGGTCTCCGGCGTTGACAAAGGCGTGAATTCCGAGTAGGTGGCCGTGCGTGTCCTGGCCCAGGGTGTTTACATCGATTTCTTCCAGCACGCGAAGTATGATTGTTGCAGCAAACAAGTTCTCGTCCGACACCGTTCCTGCGTGGTCCAGCAGTGGGATCAAGTAGTTGAGGCACTGCTCGTGGTACCGGTTCGATGCCAGCGAGTCGTATGCGCTCGTCAGGCTCAGATGCCTCGAGGCAAGGGCGAAGATGGCGTTGAGCAAGATGGGACATGAGCCGGCACGCTGCGGTACTTCGACCTCGAAATGTCTGGAGGGATCACACGCATCGAGCTGGTGGTCCGGTCAGTGTCGTTTCTTCGTTGCTTCAAAAAAGCAAGCCATCCCGCAGCTATTTCAACATACCCAGAATCCAAGTTTGTCCACGTAATGACGGAACAGCGTGGCTTCTTTTCGCCCTTGGATAGGCCATATCGGTCGATCGGTGTATATGCCCTCCAACGGCGGCAACATCGACTGCACCGGCGGCAGACTCACGACGGAGCCAGAATGTTCGCGATGGCTACCGTGCTGGCTGTGGTTGTCGGCGCCAGGCGTACTCAACGATATTCGATGCGGAGGTTGGACAGGCTCGTCCACCACGTCGCCGCCATCAACGACGCTTTTGGCGCCGGGCCGGCTCTCGTCTCCAGGCAAAGGCCAGCTCGCCGCCTTTGCTGCGTATATTGACGGCCGACGCTGATCATCAGAGACTGTCGAGTCTACGGCCGTAGCCGTGCCTGGCGAAGTGGACGCGACTTCTGTTGTGGCTTCTGTCCCAACTTCGTCAACGTCTGGCGCCGAGTCGTGAACAGACTCGTTGCTGTCGAGGTCCTCGCCGAGCTCGACACCGCGAGTCTCGTCGATGAACTTGAGCTTCTTTGGCGGCGCAGGCCACTTGTGGCTCTCTCTGAATACGGCGTGCTTGGGGGCGCGAAACTTGTAGCCCTTTTTGCACTCTCGCCCTGTCATCAGGCACCGCCCGCAGATGGGCAGCACTCGATCACATCGCAGGTGCTGCTCGCGACACTGCTCGCTGCACGGATCAAACACAGTCAGCAACCTCTTCCTCGATCATGATATATCTGTCGAACTTTGCGGTTCTCTCCCACCGGCTCTCTCTCTCCACAGCTGCCTCTTTTCTCACAGACCGAGTTCAGAGCCATCGCAACCGACTTCCTCACTCTTTCTCAGCTGGAGCAGCAGATGGCAACGGCGTCGACGAAGACCCTTGAGCTTCCTTCACCTTGCCATCACCGGCGAGAGCTTCATTGCCTTCATCTCTCGCCGAAATCTGCTCGGCACCCCGCGTCTCAAGGTGAGCGGCGCCGCTGTCCGTGTCGCCGTCGGTGCGAATGGCCTCCAAATTGACGCCTCCAAAACAGGTGTTTTTCCCCGAGAGGCCGGCCCCTCCTCGGGTGGATCAGCAGAGTCTCACTCACCAGGTCGTGGCACTTAGCGAATCAGGCGCTTCGGGAGACGGCATGGCACTTGTGCCACTTGCAATTCTTTCCGAGCCCCCAGTTGAGGCTGCAATGAAATGATTGAAACCCGGGGAAGATGGAGAAGATCTGGGGGAGCCCCTCGATTTTTGAGCAGATCTGAAATTGAATTGAAGCTTGAGTCCGGGGCGACGACCAGTGACGTGTGTGGGGATGCGAGTTGGTCAGCAGCACATCCGACGACACCTCTCCACTCACGACACACACATAGCACACACACACACCACAGACACAGAGAGTCAGGGACCCCTTTTTTAACCAGTTCAGACTCTGCCAGTTTCTGGGCACTTCAGGCCAGTCTCAAAAGGCCAGCCAGACGCCGATGGCCGAGCCACTCCGACGGTTCCCCAGCGCTCTCTCTTTTTCGCTATCGGTACCCAACTGCCAACAAACTGTGTCATGCCAACAAGCAAAGTTGGCGCAGATACTTGAAGACTCTTGTTGGCTCTTCTGGGCTCTTGGATTCAATTGTTCCCGGGCCTCTGGCTCTTCAGCAAAGTCGAACGAGTTTCTCAATAGTTTTCTTTTCATTCGTCCGCCCTTCCCTCCCACATTACCGGCGCCAACTCTATCTTTGTTTCTCACCCTCACTACGCCGTACTCACTGACCCGAACTTTTCTTCCCCGCCCTCCCTTGCTGCAGCAGCCATGGACTTCTTCCCGATGGCTTGGGTCTGCACGCAACCAACGATTCAACGGCCGCTCAGCTGACCATTTCGACACCACCAACATGGCGACGCTCAAACTTCCCCCGCACGCTAGAGTTGGCCCAGACAAACTCAATGGCAGCAAAGGGTTCCCATCTCCGTCCCAACCTGACGGCCTGGCAGATGTCGAACGCACCCTGTCATGACACAGAGAAACACGCCAACCCCCCTTGGGCGGCACCCCGACGACAGAAATGTCACGTCGCTTTACCTTATCTCGCCCAAGTCCCAAATTACCCCAGCATCTGCCATCAAAAGATGAACGGGTACCCCTCGCCGACGAGAACCAATCTGCCCAATGGCTAGCTCCCTTTTCTGCTCTTCCATGTCTCCAAGAAGCCAAAGACTTCAAAGGCCCCTTGCGAATTGCGACGGCTTCGGTAACTTTGACCAGTCCCCTGGTCTTCTCGGCACAGGATTCTCCTCATCCTTCCAATAGCTGACGACTGGTCTATCGGAAGATTGCCCTTGTTTATTTGACCACAAAAAAAGAGGACGCGCGATACCGAACGGAACAAATCAAATCAAACAACTAGACGAGTTCAATGTCCTGGCCCCAGTCTTTCGCACTTCTTCAAAAAAATTCGAGCCCTTTCTTTTGTGGGTTTTCCCATCGAAGCCGTAGGCCCGTAGCCATCGTCCCACACAATCCAGGACCGTTCGTTCCCGTCGCGCGCGAATATTTTGTTGTTATATAACATCCAGCGATTCCCCCCTCAATCTCCACCTCTTGACGATCTCCTCTTCAGCAAGCAGCATCTCCCAGCGCAGCCGCTTTCTCAGAGCTCTTTTTCTTCACCACATCTGCTCAACGCCAGCCTTGGCAACGCTTCAACGATCTCCACGTTGTGCGCGCAATCTCCCCATTGCAGCACGCGATAGTGTGTGCATCGCCGTAGAACCTCGAGAGAATTCAGTTTCTCCTTGAGAACAGTCATCAATAACAACAACACCTCCACCACGCCACGCAACGCAACCCTTCCTCCAAAGCCCATCCACGATGGAGTCCAAATCGGCGCACGATGATGTGGTCGCCGCACCAGACCGCGTCTCGGCCGAGATCGGCGATCACCACTCGGCCAAACTCGCCAGCAACTTTGTCCAGAACGCCAAAGCGGCCACGGACAAGGAGCACAAGATGACTCTGATGCAGGGCATTAAGCTCTACCCCAAGGCCATTGCATGGAGTGTACTTATTTCCACCTGCATCGCCATGGAGGGCTACGACATCAGTCTCGTCAGCAACTTTTACGCATTCCCGCAATTTAACCAAAAGTACGGCGTCCTCACCGCCGACGGATCCTACCAGGTCCCTGCGCCGTGGCAAGCCGGCCTCAGCAACGGTGCCACCGTCGGCGAGATCATCGGTCTCTTCATCAACGGATGGGTCTCGGAACGCTTCGGCTATAGGTGGACCGTCATCACATGTCTTTTGCTAGTCGCCGCCTTCACCACAATCTTCTTCACCGCGCAAAACGTTCAGACTCTGCTCGCCGCCGAGATCCTCTGCGGTATCCCATGGGGTGTCTTCCAGACGCTGTGCATCACCTATGCCTCCGAAGTCTGCCCCGTCGCCCTGCGCGGCTACCTGACGACCTATGTCAACTTTTGCTGGGGTATGGGCCAGGAGATTGGTATCGGCGTCATCGTCTCTATGCTCGACCGCCAGGACGAGTGGGCATACCGCATTCCCTACGCGCTGCAGTGGATGTGGCCGGTGCCTTTGGCCATTGGTATCTACTTTGCGCCCGAGTCGCCCTGGTGGCTGGTGCGCAAGGGCAAGATTGACGAGGCCAAGAAGTCGCTGCTGCGCCTGACGAGCAGAGACAAGGAGACTGATTTCGACGCCGACGAGACGGTCGCCATGATGGTGCACACCAACTCGATTGAGGAGAAAATTACCGAGGGCGCATCCTACCTGGACTGCTTCAAGGGCGTCGACCTGCGCCGCACCGAGATTGTGTGCATGGTTTGGGCCATTCAGAACCTCAGCGGCAACTCGTTCTCCAACTACTCTACGTAAGTCTCTGCCTTTGTGCACTTTTATTGCTTGAGTTTTAGTTGCACCAGACTAACATTACGATGCACACAGATACTTCCTCAAGCAGGCCGGTCTCTCCACCAGAAACTCGTACAACTTTGCGCTCGGCCAGTACGCCATCAACATGGTCGGTGTCTTTGGCGCGTGGTTCCTCATGTCGTGGGGTATCGGCCGTCGCACGCTGTACCTCTACGGTCTCTGCGGTCTTTGCAGCATGCTCATGATCCTCGGCTTCCTGGGCCTCGTGCCGGCCGAACACCGCGACCAGGGCGCGCTCGCGACGGGCTCCATCATGATGGTCTGGGCTCTCTTCTACCAGCTCACCGTCGGCACCGTGTGCTACTCGCTCGTCAGTGAATTGCCGTCGCGTCGTCTGCAGATCAAGACTGTCGTCCTTGGCCGTAACCTCTAGTAAGTTCCCGATGCACTTTCCGGTCTGAAAATCGAACGCATGCTAACCACACTGTCCCCACAGCAACATTGTCGGAATCATCAACAACGTCCTCACGCCGTACATGCTCAACCCCAGCGCCTGGAACTGGCAAAACTACACTGGCTTCTTCTGGGGCGGCATCTGCTTCCTCTGCTGCGTGTACACCTACTTCCGCGTCCCCGAGCCCCGCGGCCGCACCTACGCCGAGCTGGACAAGCTGTTTGAGCACAAGGTTGCCGCGCGCAAGTTCGAGGGCACCACTGTTGACGTGTTTGAGGAGGGCGCCGTTGACGAGAAGGCGATGAATAACTATCACCAGCAGATTCGCGTCTCGCACTCTGAGAAGGATGTGCAGGTGTAGAGTGCTGATTGTGGAGGGTATTGCTATTGTCTCTTGCTGCTGTGGTGCTGTGTGATGACGCACCGAGTGCCTAGCGAGAAGAGACACATTGGCTATGAAAATGATGGACGAAAGAACGTAATGCTGTAATGCATGTATTTAATTCCGACGAAGTATATGAATCTCTAACGAAATTGTTAATCCGCTACGACTTGCTCTTTTCCTTCGCGAGCATTATCTTGACTGTACGAATCCACATGGCGTGAACCCACGAAGACAACGCGACTGTCAGCGCCCGGTCGACTATCTCCAAAGTCCGTCATCCCCCGCACCACACTTTCCCCGCACGAGGGTGTGTTTATCGCGGGAGAAGACGGGAGGATTTGAGTCGGGGAGGGGAGAGGAGGGGGTTGCGCCCAGAGGGATCGACTTCGGGGGATTTGGGGATTAAGCATGCCCGTCGCGGTGGCTGGTTGGTTGGGTTTATTCTCCGCAGCCTCCAACTGCCGGATAGTTGTCAGTTCTGACTTGGATCTATGTCTTTGTTAGACTGGGCGAAGCTTTTCGAGAGACACATCAGCTCGAGATTGACGTGGACCGATGGTTGACAAGTCCGTTAGCTTGTTCCTCTCTGTCGGAACCGCACGGATGCCATCATGTCACCGTGTGACTTGACAATAACCGATAACCTAGGTCATGTTGAAATCATTCATCATTTTGTTTCTCAAGATGACTGGGGTTTAGAATGACAAGCTACGAGAACTTGAGACAAGTCCGTCGGGCTAGAGAACAGTCACGAGGAAAGCTCAACGCAAAGTGGGTACAAATCCGTCATGTCCATATTCTTACATGACAAATGCCAGCAACATTCGACTAAAAGTGGTTCCATCCCCTTTGGTCTTTGGTGCGTGTTTGGAAATCCGTCAAAATTTCGACGGATAAACATATCCACCAGCGAGCATATGCAAACCTTCTCTCACGGCTTCAGAATGCTATCCACTACACTTAATCTACGTAGTCCATTGGGTTAACAAATCCACAGCGGCCGGGTCTCCGCGATTGCGGGGACCCCACACAGCCATCACGGCTCGAGGGGGGAGGTTAGAGCAACCGAGCAGGGTAGCATGGGCGAGATGGACAGAGACAGAGACCGAGGGGGAGAGAATGGGCCGGGCCAAGAGCCCAGAGGTGGTAGTAGTGGTATGGAGTAGTGCGGCTTTCCTGGGAGGATCCAACACCGTGGTTGTGCCAAGTCTGTACCTGGTTGTCTCGTTCGGGTTTGTACGCCTATGTGTTTCTTGGAGCCTCCATTTACCTTTAGCCACCTAGCCTTGACTACCTTACCTTACTCCTACCACGCAGTCGTCCGACGCATACATATGAGCGTACATCTCGAGATCGTTGCTTCACCTTTTGCTGCTTCTCCTTTTCTCTCTTCTTCAGGCCAGAAGCATCCCCTTTTTCTTCCCTCTCCCCCTCCTCCTCTACATTCCTCCAACTTCATTTCTCTTCTTTACAGTGTCAAGTGTATCATATCGCAACCCGCCAACGGCAACGGTCACAACCGGAACAACGTAGCCGAAAAAAGACTTCAAACATAGAGGCCGTGCAGAATGTCGACGACGGACAAGCCGGAGATCTCCTTCGTCGACGACAGAGAAGACGACGCCCAGTCCGACTCGGAGAAGGCGCCTGTGGTGCGCATAATCGACGATGTGCGCGTGCTGGGGCTCAGCGAGGACGATGCCGAGTTTTATGCCAATTTCACGCCGGAGCAGCGCAAGAAGACCATTCGCAAGGTATGTTTGGGTTTTCATACCGCAGCATCGTCTGGGAACAGCATGGGGATTGCTTCGAAACGAAGTGGGATTGATTGCTAACACTGAGAGAAAAGATCGACATCCGCTTGGTGCCGATGCTTGCAGTTCTCTATCTCATCTCCCATCTCGACCGCGCCAACATTGGCAATGCCAAGATTGAAGGTCTGGCTGAGGATCTGAAGCTTAGCGGTGTGCAGTGGAACATTGCGCTCAGTCTCTTCTTCGTTCCCTATGTCCTGCTTGGTACGTCTTACCCCCTTCCATTCAGACTATACTGGTTCACTTCAAGTTACTGATTCCTATGTAGAGGTTCCCAGCAACATCATCCTCAAAAAGTTCAATCGTCCATCCGTATACCTTGGTACCCTCGTAACGATATGGGGTGTCATAATGACCTGTCACGGTGTCGTGAAGAACTTTGCCGGTCTTCTCAGCGTCCGTCTCCTCCTTGGTGTCTTTGAGGCCGGCTTCTACCCTGGTGCTGTTTATCTCTGCACATTCTGGTACCTACCGTGAGTTCTCCATTACCTCTCTCTTCCAGAAACACTCAACTAACAACTCAAAAAGTCGCGACCTAGCAGCTCGCATCGCCTGGTTCTACTGCACATCCGCCCTCTCCGGCGCCTTCTCCGGCCTCCTCGCCGCCGCAATCGCAAAGATGGACGGCGTAGGCGGCTACGAAGGCTGGCGCTGGATCTTCATTCTTGAGGGCATCTTCACCGTCGGCCTCGGCATCGCCACCTTCTTCCTCCTCATCGACCGCCCCTCACTCAGCGGGAAATGGCTTACCCCCGAAGAAATCCGTTTCCTCGAGATCCAGCACTTCATCAAGCAGGGCGGGCGCTTCCAGGACGAGAAGCAGGAGGACAAGTTCAAGTGGCACGACCTCAAGGCCGTTGTCACGAATTGGCGGCTGTACATGCAGGCGTGGGCGCTCCTCGCCACCTCGGCGTGTTCTTATGGCACTAAATTCACGCTGCCGACTATCACGAAGGCTATGGGCTTCAACAACACAGCCGCACAGCTCATGACGGTTCCGCCGTACTTTTGCGGCGCTGCCTCGGCCATCTTCTTCGCACGCTTGTCGGACAGGTTCTACTGGCGCATGCCCTTCGTCGCGATCCCCATGGGCCTCATCACCATCGGCTACGGCGTCATCATCTCCTTCAAGGGTGATCTGTCCGGTAACATTGCGGGAGCTATGGTCGGCGTCATTATCACCTGCATGGGTATCTACCCCATCCAGCCCGCGGGTTCCTCCTGGGCGGCGAACAACCTCGCCCCGGCCTCGCGCCGCGCCATCGGTGTGGCTTTCAACATTTGCGTGGGCAACATCGGTGGCATCATTGGTAGCTACATGTATCTCGATAACGAAAAGCCAAAGTACTACACCGGTTTCGGGCTGTCGCTGGCGTTTGGCGGTAGCGGGTTGATCGTTGCGCTGCTGCTGGAATGGAGCTACAAGTGGGGGAATGATAGGAAAGCCAAGATGTCCGAGGAGGAGATTCGGGCAAAGTACACGGAGCAGCAGCTTATGGATATGGGTGACAAGAGCCCTCACTTCAAGTACACTCTATAGAAGCTATGCGAGGATGTCGTAGGGCAGGCGGACTATGGATGGCGGAGACTGAGTCTCAATGTCCGGTTGATGGCTGTGGAGGAAATCTAGGGTGAGGCGCGAGGATGTTTTTGACACTTACGATTTTTCCCGAGTAAATAGCGATTGTTGATGCCGATAATGAACAGCAATCCTTTCTGGCCCGAATATCTCAGCTTTGCCCCGTTACCTGACTGTGACCTTTGAGTAGTAACGTGCTTCAATTCTGCAGAGGCTTGGTTGAGAGTTTGGAATTACCTAGACATCTTCATCGACTATAACCCTGAGCCTCTAATAAGTCTGAGCAGAATAAGTGACTTACTTTTCGAGTCATTGTAAAGATGCATGAATAATATTTACAGCTCATCGACCATAAGTATTTTAAATCCTTGCAATACGTGCCAAAATTGTGCCCGCTAACTTGATTGATTTCGTGTCAAAGCCCGTGAAATTGAAATCAATTACTTTCATTTCGAGACTTCCTGAATTCTACCTATGGGAAAACAATGCCGTCAAGGTCGATCAAAAACTCTGATACTATCGATTACAAAGTGAAATAGTTACCAGGCGTACTCATCTCCCTTGGTGGTTGCGTACGCTCCACGCATCAACTCAGAACTAAAGCGTGTGCTGTGTCCACGTGCCAAGCATGTGCCTGCCAAGCTACATGAGCAATCTCCAGCTGCTACGCCTCTTCAGCCTGAACACTCTGATGTCCAACGACTGACTCGCTCTTGGCGCACGCCGAGACATCCCGATAGAATCCCTGGCTCTTAGGAGCTGTCAGCCTCTTGCCGGCAATGATCGGTTGTAAGGAGGTATCGTGATGGACTACAACCCTCATGCAGATGTTATCTTGGAAGTCGGAAGACGTGCCGAACAAGTCAGATACGGAAACTCGACAGGTGATACTGGCCGTTTGAGAATGCCACTTACTCATCTGCTCTGTTAACTGTTACATCACATTGATAATTGCTGCATGGCGTCTTCTGATGACGGGGAAACTCGGGCTCTCCTTCATCCTCTGGTTCCTCTCCCCATAAATCCTAAGAATCCGCCTCGGTGTCGGATCTAGCAGTACCCCGGACAACCCCGGATCTATCGCATACCCACGAACCGAACACGCCGCAACTATCAAGTCAACAAACGAGGAAGACTATGTGCACCCTAGTGCTTCCCCCGCAGCAAAGATGAGGAGGAAGCGGGGGAAAAGACACCCTTGTCCCTGGTCGTCGTAGCGGCCCCCGCCTCCCCCCAAGTCAGAAACTCTTGTCTTTCCCCAGACAAATCCCCTCCGTTTTCCGTCGATTTGCGCTCAAGTTTCCTGTCCCATCTCTCTTCCTTCTTTTCCGACTTTCCATCCAGTCCCTCCCTCCTCGAGTCTCGAACCCTTTCCCGCCTCTGCCCCAAGGTAACCCGCCCATTCACTGTGCGCAACGCGCGGGCGTAACCGCGTGCGTGCGTTTTCGTCGCTCCACTGGGACACTGCGCATAAGCAGACAAATCAGAAAAGCCAAACGGCCAAGATAACAGGAAAAGGAGAGCAGAGGGAGTGGACCCTTGCAAAAGTCCGTCGACTCCATCCCGTTGCGTTTGCCTACCGGTCATGGACGCCCCGGAGTACCGCCGTCCTCTCCCCGGCCCGGGAAATCCGGCTCCCGATGGCCGTCACTCCTCATCGGCCGCTTCAGCCGCCGCAGCTAGCAGTCCCCGTGGAGATTCACGGAAACGAAGCTTCAGCTCCGCCGCCGATCAGCACTCGCCTCTATCCGATGAGCTGGCTGGCACTGGGTCCTCCTCCGCTGCCGCCGCCGCGGCCGCAGCGAATCGCCGCAAATTGCAGAAAGTCAGCCGCGCGTGCGACTTTTGTAAGCAGCGCAAGGCGCGGTGCAGCGGGACTATCCCCTGCGACAAGTGTACCAGAAAGGGCCTCACGTGCGTCTACGATGCAAAGTACTCCCGGGGTCGGCCCCCGACACCTCCGCCCTCAGCTGTGTGGTCTACAGGTTCCAATGCCGTATCCGGATCCGAGGAGCCGCCTGTTATGTACCGGACTACTGAAGATGGAGGCGGAGAACACGTCGCTGCACCGGCCGCGCCGTCGCGCTCGCTGAGGGGACATGTACGCGAGAGCCAGGGCCCGGCGTCGCGAGCCTCGCCCGAGCTTGGTATGGCTGAGATCCAGGGCCAGATCTTCGACCCGACGTCGGGTGTGACTTTCTTGCACAGGGCGTGGAAGCGGCTCTCGAAACACGAGAGTAACATCGTCCCGGACGAGCTCAACGCCTCGACCGACAGCCAGCCACTCATGCTGGCTGGTGATAAGCCGCTGCCCCCTGTTACTGACGAGGATGTGGCCAACTTGTCGCTTCCGGATTCCAGAGAGATTCAGGATTTGCTGGCACTGTACTTTGATGTTTCCATCGCGACCTACCGTGTGCTGCACCGCCCTTCCGTCGAGGCATGGCTAAAGACCATGATCAATAACCTCCGCCACGGAAAAGCCGTCTGGCAGGATATTGGTCGGGGTAAAGCGTCCATCGTCCTTACGGCACTTGCCATTGCCACCGCTCACAACGAAAAGTCAAAGGGATTTCACTCACCAGAAGGCGAGGCTCTATCCTTGGCTCGTAGTGACCAACTCTTTTGCGTCGCACTGCAGCTTACAGAGCGTGAGACGGGGCTCCCTCGGCTAGAGTCAGCTCAGTCGCGATTGATCCAGGTTCTCTACCTCCTGACCACGTCGCGTATGAACCGCGCCTGGTACACCTTTGGAAACGCGCTTCAGATCATATCTGCGCTGGGTATGCACAGAAAAGCGGCTAAGAAGCGGCACTTGACACCCAGCAACTCGGATTATATCCAGGCGCAGTGTCGTATGCGGACGTTCTGGACCAGCTACGTTTTAGACAAGTACCTGGGCGTCATATTCGGCCGTCCACGTCACTTCCATGATGATGACATTGACCAAGACTACCCGGATAGGATCGACGACGAGGATATGACTGCACAGGGACCCATTGAGAGATCGGAGGAACATTCAGACTGTCACATTGACGCGCTGATATTCCATGCCAAGTAAGTCAGCCCCATGTCTGATCACACTCTCTGCGTACAAGTACTGACATTTGACAGGATAGCGCAAATCATCGGAAACACATCAAGAGAAGTCTACTCCATAAAAGCAATCTCCGAACAAGAACGCGTCGCCGCCGCACACCGCCTCAGCAAGAAGATCCACGAATGGCGCGCCAGTCTCCCGCCTCACCTCGGGTCGATCCGCCCCTCCATGCTGATCCCAAGCTTCCGTCGCCAAGCAACGGTACTCAAACTGGCCTACTCCCACGCCATCATGCACGCGAACCGCCTCTTTCTCCTGGGTAACTTGAGCTCCGGCAGCGAGACACAGATCCTAGAGTGTATTGGCGCAGCGAGGACGGTGCTCGAGACAGTAGATGGCATGGCCGCCGAGGGGCCCATCTTCCACGCTTTTTGGTGGACGCAGTACGTCACGTTTTGCGCCCTGCTGGTCACGTATGTATGGGATATCCAGCAGAAGAGGCGAGGCATCACGCTTGAGGGTGAGGGAAAGGCAAAGCATACGAAGCTCATGGATCTGGCTGAGCGATGCCAGACGCATCTTGCGCACGCCACGGCGTCCAATTCACCCAGCCGCCGGTACGCCATCATCCTGGAAGAGTTCAGAACAGAGGGTCTCGGCCAGATGTCACGGCAAACTCAGGTGGCTTCACAGGCACCCCGGACTTCTGCACCTCGAGTGGCTGCGCTGTCCGCAGATATGCATGTGCCGCCTCTGCAGGCGAATGGGGGGAACGGAGGAGCGTCGATCACGACCGACGGATTCGACTTCAACCATGGGTATGGCACCGAGTCTGGCCCCGTTGATCTGATGGACCAGGGCGACGCAGGGTTCCTTGGATCCAACTTGCTCGATGAATGGCAGACGACCGATTGGCTAGACCTCGACTCTTCTGCTTTCGGCCCATACCTGGACATTGACTCAAATCCGTTGGCTTGGATGCCGGATATAGGAGGTTAGGGGTCAGGACTTAAATACAGTCTATAATATTTGCATTGATCTATGTCTTCTAAATGGTGAACTTTGTCAAGTTCTCAGGACCCATTTCCTGGGCTACTCTCTTGACTTCCTCCTCTCCCAGCTCTTGGAAGATATCGAAACCCCATCTTGTCTGCCAATTGAATCTCTTGTTCCTCTCGAGCCCGTTCAACTGCGCAAAGGCATCCCCCGGCAACTCCTGCACCTTGAAGTTGGACTCTATCCGGCTAGGGGTAACACTCTTGGGCAGAACGACAGTGCCGCGCTGCACACCCCACGAAGCAAGCAACTGACCGCCGTCAATGCCGAGCTTCTTGCCCAGCTCACCCACAAGAGGGTCGTCCACCGTCCTCGGCTCACCCGTCTGGTTGTTGCCCAGAGGCGAGTAGGCGGCTAGCTGAATGCCCTTTGACTTGCAGAACTCGAGCAGATCCGGCTGTTGGAGGTACGGATGCGCCTCAATCTGGTTGACGGCGGGAACCGTCTTGGTCTTTGTCAGAAGATCCTCGATGCGCTGCTTAGTGAAGTTGGAGACACCGATGGCGCGGACTTTGCCGCTCTGGACCAGCTTCTCCATGGCTGCCCACGTTTCCGCGGGGTCAATGTCGGCCAGTTCGAAGACGCCGTTGGAGTCAATGGGAAACCATTTATCCGACGGCTTGAATGCTCTACAAATGAGGTTAGTACATGATTTATTGTGTATCTATTGCATAACAACAGGCACAAATGAACAAAGAATGAGACTTACACTGGCCAGTGCATCAGGAACAAATCGAGGTAATCCGTCCCCAAGTCCTTGAGCGTCTTGTCAACACCGGACTCGACATCTTCGGGTGCGTGCTTGGTGTTCCACAGCTTCCCTGTGACAAAGATCTCTGAACGAGGCACGCCGCTCTTGCGAATGCCCTCACCAACTTCCGCCTCATTGCGGTAGATGGCGGCGCAGTCGATGTGGCGGTAGCCGGAGCGCAGAGCAGTCTCAACAGCACGCTCAACCTCATGAGGTCCGGCTTGCCAGGTGCCGAATCCCACTGCTGGGATCTTTGCACCAGTGTTGAGTGTGAAGTGTGTTGCGAGAGGCATCTTGGGAGAGTTTCTTGGTGTATGTGCAAGGATCAATGGCGTTTATCCGTGGCTGGTATGGACGCAATTGTTGAACTCTACACAAATCAAGCTGTAATTATATAATAATGTGCCCAAAACAGGTCGCTTGATGGAAAAGATCAAGCAGATAATAAATCGCTCTCAGCCACTCTGCCATCGACACTGCGATCAAGACATGTGGCTCCCAACGACTCCATCACCACAGAGTCCGCAGTTGTGATTCAGACTGGCGGATTCTTTTCCTTGGAGCTAGTCACACCCTTGTCGAATCCGTCCAAACCCGTCGGCGGAGCCCTCAAAATCCGTCGCCTAACCCCAGCAATGAGCGGGGAAACGGATTCATGCCTCCCCCACCAACGGAGATCCTCCTCCAGGTTTCTGTCCCGCCTCGATCGCCACAAGCGTGGTCCACTCGGAAGAGCGTCAGGCAGGGTATCAACATGGCGGATGTTGAGGAATTCACTTCATCGGCGTCGGAACAATGACGGTCTTGCCTGGGCCGCGGAGCCGTTCTCCATCTCTCAAAAGGGTGGCACATGAACCACTCATCAAGCCATTCGCAACCTCAAAAGCAGGGTGGTCATCGACTCATCATCAAGAATCCGAAGAACACTCATCGTCGACTTTGGATGAACCACCTGCAACATCGTCCACCATGAGTCCCCCCTCAGTATACGGTCCCACGAGCGCGGCGCTCCCGAGCTCCAGCTTGGACGCGAATCCCATCATTGACGCTGCTACAGTGCAGGATTTGGACAATGACGATTCAACGCTCAAGACTGTGGACGAGCTGGTCCGCCGGCGCGCCCGATCGAAACCTGACCAAGTCATTGTGTCTTACCCTTCTTCGGGTATCACATATGTCGACTACACGATGAGGCAGCTCGACGTTTTTGCCTACCGTGTTGCAAAGTTCTATGAGCAGCGCATCCCTAGCCGTCCCAACTCAGATGAGAAGCCCACGACAGTGGCTGTTCTTGGCCCCTCCAACTTTGACTACCTCGTCACCATGCTGGCCTTGACCAAGCTTGGACACACGACGCTCTTCTTGTCAACAAGAATCTCACAGGAAGCCATCGAGTCTCTCATCAGCGTTACAGGTGCCAAGTTCCTGTTGGCTGACAAGAGGTACCTCGAGACGGCCGAGGGAGCCAAGCAGACTTTGCCTCATCTTGATGTCTTTGAGATTGCCGGCCAGTCAACGTTTGACTTCCCCATCGAAGTCCATGCTGATACCCGTCTGGATTATGGTCGTGATCTCTCAGTTGAGACCAACAACCTGATCTACATCATTCACTCTAGTGGTGAGTTGTATTCCATGTATTGCCTCTTGAGCAGCACTGACCTTCATAGGCTCGACTGGCTTGCCCAAGCCCATTTACCAGACTCAAAAGTCGGCCATCCACAACTACTCCAGCAGCATGAACATGAAGGCCTTCATCACACTACCCCTGTACCACAACCACGGTATTTGCAATCTGTACCGCGCCATCTACTGCGGAAAGCCCATCCACCTGTACAACGCGGATCTCCCGTTGACCAGAGAGCACCTCACAAGCATCATGCGCAAGCACAACTTTGAAATCTTCTACGGTGTGCCCTACGCGCTCAAGCTCCTCGCAGAGACAGACGAGGGCATGGACCTGCTCCGCCAGCTTAAGATCGTCATGTACGGCGGCTCCGCTTGCCCCGATGACCTCGGCGACACCCTCGTCAACAACGGCGTCAACCTCGTCGGCCACTACGGCGCAACTGAGGTCGGTCAGCTCATGACGTCTTTCCGCCCTCCCAACGACAAGGTCTGGAACTATGTTCGCGAGCACGAGAAGCTCGCGCCGTACCTCAAGTGGATTCCTCGCGGTCCGAACCTGTTTGAGTGCTGCGTCCTGCCCGGCTGGCCTGCCAAGGTAGCCACGAATCAGGAGGATGGATCGTACTGCACAAAGGATCTGTTTGAGCCTCACCCGACGATCCCCAAGGCGTGGAAGTACATTGCCAGACTTGACGACACCATTGCACTCGTCAACGGCGAGAAGTTCAACCCCGTCCACATGGAGGGCACGATCCGCTCCAACAAGAACATCACAGAGTGCGTCATCTTCGGCGTCGGTCGCCCATCTCTTGGTGCCCTCGTCGTTCCAGCTGCGGCGCTGGCTGGCAAGAGCAATGATGAGATTCTTGAGATTGTTTGGCCCGTAGTCGAGAGCGCGAGCAAGTCCGTTGAGGCCTATGCCCGTGTCTCCAAGAACATGATCAAGCTTCTCCCTTACGACTGCGAGTATCCCAGAACCGACAAGGGCAGCGTCATTCGCCAGGCCTTCTACAAGCGGTACGCTAAGGATATTGACGAGGTCTACGACAATGCAGACGCGGCCAGCGGCGACTTGAAGAAGTTTAGCGTTCCTGAGTTGCAAGATTTCATCCGCCAGGGCCTCGTCCAGACTCTTTCAAAGAAGGTCCAGCTGGATGACGATACCGACTTCTTCTCACTTGGTCTCGACTCCCTGCAGGCTATCCAAATGCGTTCCGATATCCTGAGGACGGTTGACATTGGCGACAACAAGCTTGGCCAGACTGTTGTGTTTGATCATCCGTCGATCAACAAGTTGAGCGCTTACCTTTACAGTCTCGGTACTGGAGAGGGCGTTCAGGCCGATGTTCCCATCGAAAGCGAGATGCAAGAGCTTATTGACAAGTACGGCAACTTTGGTCCCATCGAGTCGGCTCCTAGATCCTCAGTCGTAAGTTGATATCCCAAGCAACGTCCCTCTCGCACCTCTGTACTAACATCCCATAGGCCGTCACCGGCGCTACTGGTTCTCTCGGAGCGCATATTGTCACCAAGCTTGCCGCAGACCCGACCATCAAGACCATCTACTGCTTCACCCGTGCAAGCTCCGACGCCGACGCAGTCCGCCGCGTCAACAGCTCCCTCATCCAGCGCAGGCTCTACCACGCGCTGCCCGCCTCCTCCCGCAGAAAGCTCGTCGCACTGTCCACTGACCTCGCCGATGCCAAGCTCGGTCTCTCCGACGAACTATACCGCCAGGTCAAGCAGGATCTCCGCCTCGTCATCCACGCCGCCTGGTCAGTCAACTTCAACATGCGCCTCTCAAGTTTCGCAAAGGGCAACATTGCTGGCGTCAACCACCTGATCGCCCTGTGCAAGGCCGCCGGCGACGTCGAGACCGGAGCATCTTCCCCTGCCTCGTTCAACTTCTGCTCTTCCGTCAGCACCGTCGCGCGCGCGACGACGATCCCCGTCCCCGAATCCGTCCCCGATCTCGAATGGGCTCAGGGTATGGGATACGCCCAGTCCAAGGTCGTCGCCGAGCACCTCTGCGCCAAGGCAACCAAGGCCGGAATCAAGTCCCGCGTCCTGCGCATCGGCCAGATCGTCGCAGACACCCAACACGGCGTCTGGAACGCAACGGAAGCCATTCCCCTCATGCTCCAAACGGCAATCACCGTCGGCGCCCTCCCCAAACTCCAAGAGACACCCTCCTGGCTGCCCGTCGACACCGTCGCGCAGGGCGTCATCGACATCTCCCTCTCCGACGCAGACGGCGTCTTCACCAACGTCGCGAACCCCAAGATGTTCAGCTGGACCAACGATCTCCTCCCTGCCCTCAAGGCCGCTGGCCTCGAGTTCGAAGAGGTCGAGCCCAAGGAGTGGATTCGTCGCCTGCGCGACTCGAACCCGGATCCCGCCGCCAACCCGCCAATCAAGCTCGTCGACTTCTTCGCGTCAAAGTATGACAAGGACGAGTTCTCGCCGTCCAAGACGTATGTCACCGACAATGCCTGCTCTCTCTCACGGGCGCTGGCCCAAGCGCCCGTGTTGGATCAGAAGCTTGTCGACAACTTTGTCCGATACTTCAAGGCCAACCACTGGGTCAAAAAGAACGAAGTCTCAGCCAAGACGGTCGTCATGATTGCGGGCCCTTGCGGCAGCGGAAAGTCTACGCTGGCTACCTCTCTGGCCTCTTCTCTTAAGGCACCCTTCATCGAGGGCGACTCTCTGCATTCCAAGGCATCCATCGAGAAGATGGGCAGCAACGTCGTCTTGACTGACGAGGATCGGTCTCTATGGCTTAGCCGCATTGGTAAGAGAGCGTCTGAAGCCCTCGGAGATCTGGGCTACGACTCTGTCGTCGTCAGCTGCTCGGCTCTGAGGAAGTCGTATCGCGATACCCTGCGAAGCGTCCTTGCAGAGCAGGAGGGCGTCAAGGTTGTCTTCCTCGACCTCCAGGCCAGTCCTGAGACGCTTGTGCAAAGGATGAATCAGCGCAAGGGTCACTACATGCTGGCGAGCATGGTAGAGGGACAGGTTGAGGTGTATGAGGCTGCGGGTGTCGCGGAGTTGGATGTCCTCCCCATCGAGGCTGAGGGCACGCCGGAAGAAGTGTTTGAAGAGGCCAAGTGGTTGCTTGAACAGATTGGACTGAACTGAATTATTGCTAGATAAAGCATTATAAGGGCATATTATTGGCGTTAAGGATAATGGGTGCTAGGGTACATGTAGTCATGAGAATTTCTTTATGCGTTTGAGTAACAAATTTGGTATAACCTCAGATTTCCCTCTGTCGCATCTGGTTGCCCTTTCCTTGTCTTAAATCGTGATGTTGAATCAGTCAATCGTAAAAACATCATCTAATTTCTTGCTACAGCATAATCGCCATCCTCCTCGATCCCGGTGCATGACCACTCTCGAGTTGTCGTTCCTGTCTTCTGAACCGTTGACGGTGTATGTGAAATATGCTGATGCGCCGATACACGAATGAATCTTTTCGTTTAATCTCCCATGCGACGTGTTCCAAAGTAATTGCCCTTTGCCGATGGAGGGGCAATTTGAGCAACCCGTCCCCGTGGGACAGATCCAATGCCGAAGTTGCGTGCAGTGATGACAGAGGTACAGCCCTTGATTGCTAATGTCCTTGAGAATGAGGAAGAGGAAGTTGTTGAGTCTTTTGTCGCTTGTCCTTAGTTTTGGAAGGGTCGTCTGGGACAGGAGACCGTAAAGAGATTTGCAGGTAAGGGCCAGACACATGGCGGACTCCGTGGGGAGGTGCGAGGCTATTTCGAGCATGATGTCGGGTATTTGCCGAAGAAGAATCGGTAGATCTGCCAAGCATACTTTCTTCATGCCCGAGAGCGTTTCTATTGGCGTGATGTCTGACATCGTGACGACACCTGCGCGGGCTGGTGAAAAGGTCACGATGAGGAGTGGTCACCCTTGCTCGTGCCGGAATACGAGGTCGTGGGGATGACCGTTATGAGCCTTCAGGCACGGCCGTTGAAGGAGCCGACTTCTGGAACGGTTGGGTCTGTGTTCTTTGTCGATGATGGCGTGTCATGATCAAATGCTTTGACTCGAACAGCGGCTGGGACTAGGCCAGAACGCACTTAGAGTGTCAAAGTTTTGCGGCTACCATCTCTTCGGGATAAGACACAAAGGCCATCGGAAATTAACAGTCTAATCGCAATCGTGACTAGAGATCTTTCTAGGACGCGTTCTGAAGGCACAAGTCGCGGCGCTTTCTAGACACGTGAGACGTATCTGTCCTCCCATCACCATCATCATATTCTAGTTTCGGGGGCCTCCATTTCTTCCATTCTACTACCGATGTCACCTCAAAGATTGGTTGTCTTCTCTCACACAGATCGCTCTTATTTTTTGAACATCTTGTAGTCATTTTGAGGTCACAACACCGGAGAATGAATTGCAGCATCCGCGTTTGAGATTTGTGTCCAGGTGCAATCGCCAAATGGTCTCAACCTCGAACATAATTTGAATTCTTTGTTAACTATCCTGAGAAGCCTGAATTCCTCTCATGGAACCGTAGACTGATCTAAGGAGAAGGGTGCGCAGTCTCCGATGGATCGGAAGTCCCGGATATCATAGTTCGGGAGATTATAAGCATACAACAGGAACCCGCTTGAGAGAGTATCACTAATCTTTATTTCAACCGCCAAGAGGTTTGAGGGTTGTCTGGCGTAATAGTCAATTTAATTTTAAAGGGTAGTGGTCACCGCCATAGATTTGATGCTACAAGTGAAGGTTGTCAGAAAAAGTGGCAACGGAAACAAAATAGCTCCGACTCTTCCAAAGTCATAATACATCCGAGGCGGCTTAAGGGCACTCGATATTTGGCCAAGACTCGGAAGCAGATTGAAGGACTGAAATTTTTGCAAACGTAGATTGATGTTTTATAAAATCAGGAGCGCTGTATCTCCAAGACTGGAGCATTTGGTGCATCGAAGGAAAGTTCACCAAAGTCTTTTGCTCTCCTACCATCACCAGACGTACCGACACCGTCATGTTTAGTGAGATCATCACCGCCGTCGCTCTATCAGGAGTGTTCGGAAAAGGTGCCGCGTCATGCACTTGCGACCTGAAAGTCGAAAGCTATATCAGCCCAGGGTTCTCGTTGGATGTTGTGTCGTCTCTGATCATCGGCTCTCAAGCCGCTGCGATCATCGACTTGCCTCTTGCAGTTGCCGACGCGGGAACTCTGGCTCAATGGGTTAAGAACACAACTGACAAGCCTCTCTTGGCGGCTTTCACAACGCATAATCACCCCGATCACTATCTGAGCGGCAAAGCATTCCTTCAGCACTTCCCCGAGGCCAAGCACTACGCCACGCCAGAGACGGTGCAGGGGATCCAGAACGAGGCTATCAACAAAGTGAGAATTCCTGTTGACGTTTTGAGAAGGAATGGTAATAACAAATTTCTAGACTGAATTCTGGTCTGCCGCTTATGGCCCCGGCATTATCGCCCCCGTTCCCGCGATTCCGACTGCCTACAACTTCTCCTTCTTCACCCTCCCAGGCGACGAAAAGTGCCCGATCGAAATACTCAAGAACATCGGCGGCGATACCATTGATCTATCTTCATTCTGGATTCCGTCTATAAAGACACTAATCGCAGGTGACGTCGTCTACGGCCACCAGATGCATGCCTGGCTCGCCGACCTTCTTACGCCCGCCCTCACAGAGTCTTGGCTCACGACCCTCAACTTCATCACGGGCCTCAGACCTAGTCTTGTCATACCGGGACACGCGCTAGCGTCCACTACCTTCAGTGCGCTCGCCGATGTCGATCATACAAGGGATTATGTTTCTTTTTTCCAGAAGAACATCGAAGCCAAGGGTCCCGACTTTTACACCCCGCGGGAAATTTCGAGCATGATGGAGGCTGCTTTCCCTGGCTTGACAAACTTGACGTCTTCAACTACTTCGGCTACCTTGCTCAACATCACGTCGGAGAACTTTGGTCGAGGTGGACAAAGACAAGTACACTACTTCGACTTAACTGTGTATAACGATACGGATGTCTTGGATGGATGGCGCTTGTGATAGTTCGTTAAAGTAGACGACGCCGAAAGAAATACCAGTTCTAAGCCTAATCCTACCGGATAAAAGGTGTTTTTAGAGTACTAGTACGATTATAGCTTTGACCTGCAACTAAAATTTCAACAAGACGTTCATAATCGTCTCAACCCGGTCCCTTCTTCCATGACTGATCTTTTTCATAAAGGAGGAACTAGTAGGGGTATGAGCCAATGGATGGTAGTCCGGACTGAAATTAGGCCGGATGACAAGGATGTATACATGTAGGTACACAAGTTGTATAGTCCTCTTCCCAGCAGGTTCAAATGGTTTCATTCGACTCCTACTGTTTCAAACCGGAAAAGCAAAACAACACATAAACATTGACCAGGGGAAAACCGAGTTGACCGACGAAAAAACCCCTAGTCTACAACACTCCTCGACATGAGCCACGTTCAGACCCGAACATTGTTCCAAACAAGATACAGGTACGCGCCACTTCTCTTATGATTGATATCTGTACTTATTCCGTCCCATCCAGCCGCGCGGGCATCACCGAGGGAAACAGAGTCGTTGGGAGATCTCCATAATTGTACTTCACTGATCCTCGTAGGCAAGTTCAAATCTCGTGAAGTGACCACATACCGGTAGTCGCCGCCAGCTCCTTGAGCCATGTCCCCTCCGAATGCCGGTTCGTCGTCGCCAGTGATCTCAATCCTTAATCCAGTGATGGCGCGGGATGGGTCGGCAGTAAAAGATTTTACGACGTAAGTATACTTTCCGCCGAAACTATTATTACAATCTGGGCTACCCAGATCTCCACTGTTGTCCACGCAAGTGCCAGTCGGGAAGAAATCCGAGTCATCAGACGCCTCAATTCTGAGAGCTGAGATGTATTTTTGCGGGGGAGGGGGGGAATTCGCAGGAATGGCGTTCCCGTGTACGTTGTTGTTGGTACCCATAGCTAGTGTTACTTAAAATGGCCTTTGAAGTAAATTGACTGCTTGGAGATATTGCAGTGACTATGAGGGCGGATAGAGAAGATGATATATTAGATCAAGTGAAGGTCTCAGAACAAAAGTAGGTCGTGCTCCGCCCTTAAAAGGTGTTTGGGCAACCCTGTAGTCTTCGAACCCCTAAGTTACTCTCTTCTGTGAAGTCTCAGAACATGCTGCGGCGAGCTGAAAGAACGCTAGTCATAACCGCATTAACGCCGGTCTTCAAGAGTCTAGAACTGCTAGTGAGTGGTGGGCACGGACGTTCGGTACCAGACGAATCAGGTGTTTCGAAACAATCGAACTATTTAACTGTGAACCATTTGACTGTAAACGAGAGATTGATGCCGTTTTCAGAAGGGTCTGGACTATTGTCCCGTTGCTGTATGCTACCTGAATACTCTCAGCACATAGGTGGATGAAGAATGCCGCACAGGGGCTTCCGCTTGTGGAATAGCCAACTAAATGCATTTATGACCTCTCTTTACGGAGTAGATCAAGTGCTAATGCGGGTTCAACTCAGCTGAGACTCTCGATAATTTGTGCGGCTGAGGGAACGACCATGCCAGAAACGAATTCGGATGCATGATGCTACCTTACGATGGCGTTGAGCTAGAAAGCTGAACCCCATCCCTCTTTTTCTCTCACAGTCGGATTGGCGCCTATTAATATCTCATTGAAATGCGAGATATCCCTTTCTTCGTCGAGAGGGATATCCTAATTGCACAGGCAGAAAAGCGATAGCGGTATTACGACCAGACAACAGAATGATAAGTGAGGCAGCTCGAGAGGGGAGGACCGAGCTACCTTACAGTCGGGACAATCACGCATTCTTTCTATTTCTGAAGGGAATCGGATGCAAGTCTGAAAGGTTCTCACTGAAGCAAGGTGATAAGGACAATGAAGCATCCCCTCGCCTCCGCCCTGATAGCTTTGGTCCCAGGGCATCTTCAACTGCTGATCAAAACCTCCTATCATTCATAAGAGCGTCGACGGTCACGCAGTAGCCGATGAATTTACGACTGCATAAGGTGAAATGCCCACGGACCCATGACTACGCAGGCAAGCCGCCATGACATGAACCTGTTGGCACTGAGATGGTGGAGGTGCCAAGTCATGTCTCACAGTCTCGGGTATGAGCTCGTTTCTATTCATAATTAGTATTCTGCTTCTCAGAGGGTGACTTGAAGGCGGCACTTTGCTGGGTGAGCTGGTCGTAAACGAGGCATTACTCTCATGACCTATGGTGTCATTAGCTATGGGAGTAGCAAGAGCGTGTCAAGGTCCGAAGTCTCGGACATCGCTAAGTTGAGTACTTCAATAATAAAATTGCACAACGAACCCAACTAGAATGAATGTTATTATTTTTGAAAAGAAATATGCAGCATTTTCCTGTTCATTAGCGGAGTTTTCATGATACTCGAAAAGATGTTCTTGAATCTTTTAGTTTTTATGACATTCATAAACAAACAGGTTTTCGTCTTCCTGTTTAGAGAAAGAAAGAATGAGAAAGAGATCTTCTCGGCTTTAGTTACGTAACTATTATTTCATGCCTGTCGCGTAGCGGATAGAGAAATGCACATTCCTCATAGTCCTTGAAGAATAGTAGCATTATTGTAGCGCATATAACATCATGAGATAACAAGAAGAATACACATCCACTCAGCGCTCGAGCATATGAACCTGTTCACCTTTAAAGCAATCGGATTTACCTAGATACATATGAGACAGAGGTATTTGAGGTACCTATGGGGTGAAGATAGGAAAGTACTAGTTCAAGCGTGCAAGGTGTCCTTGAAACTTTTCCTGTCGGTAGGCCGACACTCGAGAAGACGGCACCTCTAAGGCTTCAAGCAGCCACTAAGGTAGCGTCAATGAAGGATGCGAAGATGTCTGTTCAGTATTTTCAACCACATCTTCATGTTAGAGTTCAGCTCCACAGATAAAAGCGGTCATTCATATCTGTTGAGACCTCAAGGTTCTCTAATGGATCACTTTAACTTGATACCGCTTACTTCAGGCTCTCCATCTACAACGATTCACATACTGACAGACAGCCTTCGGACTCTACTTCAGATATTTGCATTCGACACTCGATCGCTTGAATCCATCAAAATGCGCTTCCATCAAGTACAAGCTCTCATCGTTGCTTCCTTGGCCGTTTTGGTATGCCCAAGATTCCAGGGCTACTCCATGGTTTATTACTAACATGACAATAGGCTTATGGATCAGCAACCACCAACCTGGCCCCTATTGAAGGGTATGAGATTATCATCCCAGAGTGGGAGTTTCAAGATGATATCAACCCGAGAGCCGAGAAAGTCGTTTTGAATGGAACAGTTCAGGAGGTGTTGGCGGATCTTCGGTCCTACAACTCTCTGTACGCGCAGGTCTTGGGCCCTGAATCGGGTTCTCCTACCACCTCTTCAGCCCTAGAAGAGCCGAACAAGTTCGATATTTCGCATGTCGTCTGTCATAAGTTTCCCTTGGGCTCAGTCGCCGTTGTAAAAGATGGCATCAACGAACTCAAACGCATCCGGCACAGGAGGGCTAAACTCGAGGTTGGCCGGGGAAAATGCGCTCTTATGACTTGCGAATTCAAAACTGCCATCTGGTGGTGTAATGACGTGAGTCTAGAATTTAAGACGACACTCTACATGCAAAGCTGAGTCGAGATTTTACAGGACGACAAACCAAAGACCATGAGAACATTCGACGGCATTGCACAGGGGGCTGAAAAGGTCTTGCAATCCTGCGCGAAGAGGAACTCACCTAACGTATTGCGATCCTCAGGACAGGCATTTGACAAGATGAAGTGGAGCGTTATCGTGCGCGGTGAGAATTGCTGATGATGAGAGAGGACAATTCCGGTTTTTCAGATGCGGGATATCAGGCCAACGGATGCAGCTTGCAAATGCAAGTGTGTTCGACAATAACATGGCCTTCTCTCCAGTCTACTCATATTTCCGGTATTTCGCGCTCGTTGCCATGGTCAGCACGGTTGTGAAATTGATAAGTATATCACTTCATAGAGTATTCTGGAAGCCGATGAGAGGTCTCATTTGATGTTGAGGGTCGGATGCAAATTGCTTCCGGCAGCTCACCAAAGCAAGATAAAATCGGAACCAGAATGAGCAGTCTCACAAACGAACTTCTGCCATGTTTGAAATCGATTCCGCCATGTGAACCAAGATAAATTGTACAAGAGAGTAGTGTCCCCTTGTCTGGGTGAGGTTGGAGTTGCATTATAAGAGGTGCTGCGAGCAAACGAGGAACTTTCATAATAACACCAAAGCATGGACAGTCTACAGCAAATTCTTGTCCACTTACTGGACGAAGCGGACTCAGGCGCTGACTCAGATCATGACGACTGCGATCACGGCCATCATCACCACCACCTCCGTCATATCAAGGACCAACTCGACGACTTGGAGCCCCCTACACATCTACAATTGCTTCACCAGTTACTCTGTGTCCGCACACCGGACTCACCGCTCCCAGAAGACATTCTGATCGAGATAGACTCGGTCCTACAGCAGCAGGCATCCCATCGTGTCCTGACATTAGCGGGTTCTATTCAACCGACAATAACACTCAAACGAGCGAACCATAAGAGCGTTAGAGTTACGCTCTGGAAAGGTGACATCACGACTCTCACCGGTATCACTGCAATCACCAATGCCGCAAACAGCCAGGGCCTCGGATGCTTCCAGCCACCACACCGCTGTATAGACAATGTCATTCACGCTGCTGCCGGCCCCCGGCTACGGGACGAGTGCCACCGGGTCATGAACGAAAGAGGCCGTGAACTCGGACCGGGCGAAGCGATAGTCACAGACGCTTATTGCCTACCAGCAAATCATGTGGTGCATACAGTCGGGCCGCAACTGCAACGCGGCTCAAAACCAACGACAAACGAGACTCTCCAACTCGCCCAATGCTATCGCAGCGTTCTTGACACAGTCGAACCGCTGCCCGCGACGCCGGATGGCAGGAAAATTGTCGCGTTATGCGGCATCTCGACCGGCTTGTTTGCCTATCCGGCGCGAGATGCAGCAGCCGTGGCGGTCAGCGCGGTCGCAGATTGGCTTGAGCACCACGAGGATACGTCCATCACCGATATCATCTTCAACACCTTCACGGACGCAGATCATGCTGTGTACCAGGAAATCCTGGCTTCTCCCCCGCATACTTCATGGATGGGGCGGGCAGCGCCGACTTTTACTCCGCCGGCAAGTGCGAATCATCCGCCGCTGATCCAGTGCGACTCGCTGGACCGGGCAAGGCAGTGGCTGGACGCGGCTGACGCAGTCATTGTGAGTGCCGGTGCCGGTCTCTCTGCTTCCGATGGGTTGGATTACACTTCGTCGGCCCTGTTTGCCAAGAACTTTCCCGGTTTCTTGAAGTATGGGCTGCGAACTCTGTACAGCGTCTTTGGCTTCAACTCCTGGCCAACGGAACAAGTTCGCTGGGGATACTACTTCACCCACTTGGCGATGGTCACGTCTTGGCCAAAATCCGGAATGTACCGAACGCTCATTTCATGGCTTGAGAGGTTTGGGGAAAACGCGCATGTGAGGACGTCTAACGCCGATGGTCTCTTTGTCGCAAACGGGTTATCACCAGAGAGACTTTCTACCCCTCAAGGATCGTATTCGGTTTTCCAGTGCCTGGCAAATTGCCGACCTGAGGCAACAGTGCCATCGGCACCTTTAGTTGCAGCTGCGCAGGCGTTCTTAGATCCGGTATCTCAAATACTGACAGAACCGAGCAAGGTCCCCCTTTGCAAGTTCTGCAACGGCAAAATGAACATCTGCGTGAGGGCAGGGCACTGGTTCAACGAGAAACCCTTTGAGGATGGGGAGAAGAGATGGAAGCAGTTCCGCCGGGACGTGGTGCATCGTGAGGAAAGGACGACAGTGATCCTAGAGCTTGGCGTAGGGATGTCGACGCCGGGGGTCTTGAGATGGCCTAACGAGGATCTCGTCATAAGAGGCGGGGGAAGAGTGAAGCTTGTGAGGGTAGGCAAAGGACCTGAGACGGCCGTCCCATGGGATTTGGAGGCAGATGGGTTGGCGACAAGTATAGACGGCGAGATCTCAGCGGTGGTGAGCGAACTGCTCGCGGCACGAGCGTAGTTAAGATGGGCGCAGTCAAAGGATTGGTGCCTGCTTCTGAAAAAAACTTCGGTCGATGGAGTAGGGCGTCTCATGCCGAGCATCAGATATTAGGATGAAGGTAATCGATGAGAGTCTATTCCCGAAAAGGTTTGACTCAGGAGCACCTCAAAGACTACAGGCTGAAGAATCTCAATTTTTCAAATGTCAGAAACGTGCCTCACGAAATAGAAACCGTGGACCTGCATTTCCGCCACTTGTAGAGAATGCTAAACCACTCATGACGAGGGACATACGATGAGTACGATTCGTCCCTTGGGCGATGCATGAACTCTCGACTAACGACTTTGGGTGAAGACTTCGCCAAACACAAGCTTTCACAGCTGGAGCCATCCGAGAGGATCGGAGAGAGTTGCCCTCACAGGCTTTCTTCCGTGCTGTGGTGGTCATGACTAGCCCCCTGCTATGCCTCTCTGCCCTACGTAAAGTATGTTCTTGGCATGTAATGCAACCTCGCGTAGGTAGTCCTGGCTGTACCTGACGTATGTAGTAGCCTTGCATCTTTACGCATCTTCTTGCCATCCATCCCACCGGGCCATAGGATTCCCATGGCTACATGTACCGCCTGGCACCCGAGTACTGCAGGCATGGCTCGGGGTAGGGCGAGTTTTGAGGTGTCTTGGCAGCTTGGCAGCGAAGATCAAACCCGCGTGCGGCGTCAGGGGCGCGTCAGGTCTCGTGCGCACAGCGGGCCTGGCGACTCGCACCAGGCCTTACTGTGGCTGAGGAATTCCCCCCTTTTACACTATGCGCTGTATTGCGATTGGTTTGCCAGATGATGATTGATCTACGCAAGCATCGCGGGCGCGGGAATGCAAATCATTGTGGTTCTATGAAAGAGGGAAATCATTGCGGCGAAGGCTTAGCTAGTGGGGGGACCTTACGGGACAGGAGACCCACCACGGAAGACGGAATCGGCCGAGAGAGTGGGACCGCCCAGCCGGTTCTCGGCTCCGACCCGGGAGAAGGCGAAGAATCCAAGTGTTCAAGAAGAGGCCTGAGCAAATGCCAGTGCTACGCAAGGCGGCAAAAAAGCTCCGTGTAGACAAGCTTTACAGCACACGACTAAACACAACTAAAGATAAGTCTTGGAAGGCTCAATTGCCCGTGAGGCTGCCTGAAAGTGTGTCGATGTTCCTACCTATCAAATCTTGACATGACCCTTCTCGGTTTCTGCATCAGCCGGACCCCCTGAGTGCTCGTCCAAGTATGAATGACTGGGAACGGACCGTGGGACCTTACGCAGTAGAATGTGCGCCTCATGGCATAGAGGCGACTCTTGCCCACAAACCAGAATAGCAAACGGGCGTCTTCTGTGTGTCCCATGCTTCCCAATGCGATCATATCCTGGGATACAAGCCCCCCAGTAGAGACCCGATTTCGCCATCGTGTTTCTGACACAACTCTTTTTGCCAAGCTTATTTTTCTCCGCGCTTCTATTCGAGCGGGGTGGACCAGTTCCTGTTCCAGGTATGCTGCGGTGTAGCACGGACAACACGAATCACAGCTGGCGACTCAGCCAGCCGCGCCCCCTTCTCCATGGGTCTCCATGGATTGGCTGAGGCTCTCGAGTCCTAGCTGCGTGAGCTGCGTGTGTGGTACTGGCGATGGTTGTGTCTGCAGTGTCTGCAAGATCCAAGCGCAACGGCCCCCCCTGTATCAACTTGCCCCTCCGTTCCCTGTCAGGACGTCTAGAACTGCCATGCTTGCATCGGAGCAAAAGGCAACCGATACTCCCTGCCCAGGTCTCCCCCATAATGAAGCCTACCTATTGTCCCTGGCCACCCCCGGATCTTTCAAGGTGTTCATGTGAACAGGGCCACATTCGCCTCGCCTGGCCCTGGAACTGATTTTCCCCAGGGTCGATGGGTGATCCACAGAAACGAGAAACGCCTGGCGGTGCAACGACAGTCGTGGAAACCACCGGCGGCTCATGCGATGGTCTCCTAGGAATCGTGCCCGGCTGGCAGTATTGATTCACAATGATCAGCGAAACGATGCGCCCCTCCTGCATCCTTTGCCATGTCAACGGCGATCAAATCCCCCAGCCTCCTCCCGGAGCTGGAGGCCTTCGTGCCTCCGTGACTCCGTACTCCTGGCGGGCCACCTCCTTGTTTCCCCTTCCCACCACTTCAACCTATTCGGAGTGGTGCGAATGCTACTTTGTGTGGATACTTCGGGCAGCCGAGTCAAGTCTAAATCCAAGAAGACCAATGAGACTGGGCAGCAAGCCAAAGGGCAGAGACAAGCAAACGGGAGTGGTGAAGCTTGCCCTGGCGTACCTGACACTAAGCGCTAGCTCCCGTGGTGCCTAGCTGAGAGTACGTAGTAATGCATAGCATCGCTGCGTTCTGCAGGGACTTCGCCTCTCTCAGCCCGTTGGTGATTTTCTATACGCCTTTGTCCCATTTCGGTATTCCATCCGTAAAACACCAATATGCAGAGAGTGGCATTGAGCACCAGTGTCAGGCACGACACTGCGGGCATGGCTAAGCCCAACATGACATCTCAACTTCTCATCGTTGGCGTATCCACTATCGTCCGCTGTCCAAGTTCACACAGCAAGTTGCAACGGGGTGGGCTTTAGGGGCCTTTGTTCCAGAAGATTGAGATGATAGCCGTCAGAGATCTCTGCGTCTCTCTCCATTCTTTGGTTCCCAGTCGCTCACGATTACGCTTCCACTATGGACGAACGTACCCAATGGCCGAGCGCAGGTTCGAGACTTGAAATCGCGCCGCAGGGCAAGCATCACCTCTGTCGAGTCGCCTTTTCACAGACTCTCCGCACGGCCTCTCTTGTCTCGCCAACGTGCGGTACCAACCAAACCAAACTAGTCCAACCAAAACGGGGGAGACAGAGACGGGTCTGGTGTGTTTGATCTGGGCTATTCTCTCCCGTGCCCTGGAATAATACGGGCGTGGCGCAGATCCTGGAACATCATCTTCCCTCCCAGGCACACCAGGGATGTGCGACAAACGTTTTCTGATCTGCGACAGTGTTTCTTCCCCTCCCTGCTCTCTTCGAGGAGGGGGGAGGACAACGCGATCGCGATGCGATTGGCTCTTCAACAAGGTTCGAACCCTTGTCGGCTCCCACACAGAGCCTCCCTTCGACGATCCGAATCGGAAAGGGCCCAGTTTCGAACTTGTCTCCATCACGAGATGCGGTCGTTCTCGCCGGTGTTTGGCCTCATCTTTTCTCTCCCACTCTACAGTCTAAACAATATGCTTGATGTTGGGGCTGGTGTCGGTTCCAAGGGTTGCAAGGCACCAGACGGTATGTGCATCGTGCAGGCGACGTAGGAGATATTCTGCTAAGTTTGCCTTTCATGTGCTGGGGGGGGGGGGGCATACTGTAGAGTATCGACTCAACATCGTGGAATGTCGAGTACAAAAGCAACTGATTTCCTCCCAACCTTTTCTCATCTCTTCTCATCATCAGCATCAACATCTTCAGCTTTTCAGCAGTCTCTTCTCTCTTTCGGTTCTAATACCTCCTCCGGCAGGATACTACTCGTTTACACTCCTCTGGCAAGGAGCACCATCTCATTCATCTCTTAACTATTAGTCAAAATGTCTCTCAAGACCGTCGCTGCTACTGCTATCCTTGCCGCCGCCAACTTGGTGGCTGGCCACGGTGCCATCATCGGCGCTACCGGCGAGCTCGGTGGCACTGGCATGGCCCTCGGTGTTGATCTCAGCACTCCTCGTGACGGAACCCGTCGCGACCCCTTCCAGGCCGATTCCACCCGCTTCAAGGGCGAGGCCGCCGACACCTTCGGCGAGACCGTCGGTGCTGGCACCAACGACCTGGAGACTGGCACCAAGGCCATCATGGCCGCCACTGGTGACCAGCTTCCCCAGATCCGTGCCGGTGGCACCATCGACATGACCGTCCACCAGGTCAACGGTGACGGTGGTGGCCCCTACGACTGCATGATCAACGGTGATGCTACTGGTGCCACCTGGACCAACATCAACGTCCCCGTCACCGTTCCCGGCCAGAACTCCCGCAACCGCGTAAGTCACATCTTCTTCTCACTTCAAGCACTCGATACTAACAACCACAGGCTGGTGCCATGACCGACTTCCCCATCAAGGCCGAGATCCCCGCTGGCCAGACTTGCACTGGTACCGTCGCCGGCCAGAGCAACGTCTGCTTGGTCCGTTGCCAGAACGCTGCTCGCGCCGGTCCCTTCGGTGGTGTCGTCCCCGTCCAGATGGCTCAGGCTGGCAACACTCCCGCCGCCGCTCGCCGCAACCTCGCTCGCGCTGTTGCTGAGTCTGACCGCCAGTTCAAGCGCATGATGAAGCGCGCCATGGCCATTGAGGCCACCGACTTCGAGGACGAGGAGTAATTTAGTCATTCCTTTTGCACATATTCTAAGATTGAAAGGGTGGAGTGGTCTTTGAGGGATTACATGTAACAGTACTGGATTACTGATAATGAGACACGACTGCCTGCTCTAGCTGGAGTATGGTCCTTCTACTTTTTTGCGCCTTTTCGCCCTCATCGTGACTTTTCCCTGTGATTGAAAATGCCTCAGCGATCAAACTGACCCCTGTCCCTTCTCTTGTAGTGAAGATGTAAGGAATAGGTGGAAAATGTCGAAACTACAGCTGTGGTCGGATGAGGATTTTACAGGGAAACAGCATCCTAACATTCTGTCTCAAAATCGTCGCGCGCAAAACCTACCCCTGAAAGTAAGACATTCGTCAACTTTGCAATAAGACGACTTCCAAACTCTGATAACTCTTTTAGTGCGCGAGCGCTGCCTGCGCCGGACGAAAGACCGGCAGCACTTGACGATTTCCAAAATCTTGGAACGTGAAACGAAACAATGGTAAAGCTGGTTCACGGGCCACACACCACTTCAAAAACTCAAAGCGTCTTTAAGAAAGAAAAGAAAAATAGGTGGGTTGAAACGGCCTCTTGCTTCTTCAGACGAAGACTCACCCAGGCACCAGGCTTAAGGTTTGTGGTTCCTGGAGAAGCAACCCACAACCTTGGGGCCATCTCGTCATATCGGCATCTATATCCGACTTTTACTGGTCTATCATATAAGCGCAAAGGTAAGTGATCATCGGCTGTTCTTTAGAATGCGGGCTTGCAGATCTTTTGTCCCAGATGTTTCGCAGCCAGGCATGCATCCCATGGCAATGGGAAGACAGTTCAACGGTAAAGTCTAACGACTTCTTTGTGCCAGTATGCTGAAGAGAAGTTAGTCATCAAGGCTAACTGAAAAAGTTCTACACCGTGACTAGGCGGACGTGAGAAAGAGGATGAGTGATGGCAAGGACGCGCTATCGCCGTTTGAATCCATCTGGCGTTTGCTTAAAAACGTATTTACCGACGTGTAAAAGAAAGGAAAATAAGGGTTCCAATGATCAACTACGGCTAGACTAAGAGCCTCTAACTATAAATTCGACAGGCGCAAAGTTAGCAGTCACATATCTCAGGTGGCGTCCAACCTAGAAGAGGTCATGGCGGATGTCAGTGGCTGCCTCAATGTACTGCTTTCCAACTAGTTACCGTCACGTATCTACGCTCCTGAATTAGATCTGCCACGCCAATGCTGTAATCAAATTTTTATCATTCCCGATGCTATCCTCTCGTACCTATGTCGCAAAAGGTGTAGACGTGATGCTTACCCCGCTTCTGGACTAGTGACAACTGTCTCTCTCTTACATCCGTAAAGCTAAGGTACGGAAAGCACGAAAGTAATGAAAGACAAGAGTTCACTTAAAAACCTCAAAATACTGAGCCTATTATGTGGGCTGAAGGGATTTATTTGCGGACTAGATTAGAACCTGCAGAATAGGCCGTGGATTTGCTCCCGAGTTTCCTCCGCTAAATCGGTTGACAAGGATATCCGCACCTCCTGAAGGTGAGAATGACTCTACAAGCTTTTGGATAACGAGGCTGTCTAATAAGAAGAGTTCGAGAGTGTAATGTGATATAAAGTTCCTCGGATTCGCTTTCTATACTTGATGATACTTTTGATTCTACGAGCTAGGTGTAACGTTGACTGTCAACCGTGGTATGAGTACCATGAAATATGGCAATTGCTGTTAATTGACTAGTTGAGGATTTCAAAAGCTTGCTTTAAAACTGCATGAGAGATGTGCTATATGATTTCCAGGATCTTGTTCACTTACTCGCACAACGGAGGAGTTGCATGCGAAATACGTACAAAGGCATGATCTGGGTAACAACATGAGCAGGATTAGAATGACGAGTAGCTGATTTGATGTCTGCATGGGTGTTAAGTCCCAGATGGAAACCGTCATTCTTCTTAATTGCTGATTCTACCTCACTTATCTCTTCAATTGATTGCTTGCTAAAGGAAGGAGACGAACCGTCACACCAGCTTTGCGGGCCGAAAAGCAATCGATGGTTTTGTGAAAGCCGTTCGACCCATGACACCGTCGCTAACAAATCACCGCCCAAGCAAGCCTAAGGACAGGAAGTTTTAGGTGCTGGGCGTTCAAAATGCGACTGTAGTGAGGTTACCTCCAAGCAAGTCAAGTCGGTACCGTGAAAAGTATCTCCATGTCATCCGGGCCGGTATAGGAAGGACGGACCGTGCCGGTGTCAAGATGCATGCAGTCTTTTACAGCGAGGTTTCGCATGATAACGCATTCCTGAGCATCCGGTCGGCAATTGCTGACATGAAGATAAGTTATCTCTAGCCAAGAGATCCGGCCTTGTTGACCCCGATTTTGCTGTCTTGGCGATGGCAATGAGAATTGACACATTTAACCGGCGACCCACACATACACCGCTTTGCATTGGCAACGTCGGCATTGACATCCGGCCGGAGCTGCCAAACTTTCAAAGATTGACAGCTCTAGTAAGCAATTACAGCATCCTATCAACGAAAGACTGAGGGCAATCCGCAACTTCCTAGAGTCCTAGACATTGGTAGTTGGCTACGACTCAAGTCCCAAAAGGGTTCAAGTATTTGACTTGCCTGATGGGGTAACGGGCCTCCGGATATCCACCACGGGGGGCCCCATTTTACAGGATTGCGCGCAACTCATTACCTAACGCCCCTCAAGCGAATGCGTCTCTACATTATCCAACTTCCTTTTCCCATCGTTTGCTCTCGCTCGTCATCACCGCCACGCAAATCTGGTGCCATTCCCATGCAGGTCAAGCCGCGACAACACGGTCGGTATTCATCCAAGATAAGGCGTCAGAATACACAAGAGCCGATGGCCGGTTTCCGCAACTCGCAAGCAAGCTGGGGTTCCCCGCGGTTCCGATGCCGGGATAGTAAACAAGGCCGGGCCCATGCAGCGTCCCTCCCGCCAAGACACCAACGATATGAACTCCAAAGAAGCGAGAACTCTGACCCCCGTCATGACCTATGCGCGATTAGAATTTTCCACGTTCTCTGTGGTCGCTTGCGCCGTCTTCGGGCATGCCTCCCACGTTGTTACAGTGATTGCGGAGTTGTGCCCTGATAGTCGGTAACCGGTCCTGCGCAACATGACACGAAAACTCGACCAAACGCAACCTCCGCACCCCGAAAACCTCGGTGACAGGACTTGAGTCAATCTAATTAGATGATGCCCAGCCTTTAGAGATCTGCTAAGCCTCCAATATGTCCATCCGGGTGCTTATCAAAACCTCACTTGGTTGAGCCTCATGCATAGTCAAGGTAGAGGAGCGTTCGGCAGACAGCCATATAAAGAGCAGGTTATAATCACGGGCATCAGCCTTGAGCCTCTTGAACTTCTCACCGTTTGTCAACCTTGCCCTCAAAATCTGCCATAGTCAACATGGCTGCCCGTTGGTCAACGCTCCTCACTGCCGCAGCCAGTCTTTGCCAGACGGCTGTTGCGGAACCCGTATTCCGCGAGACGGTCTCTTTTCAGGGTCCGTTTGAAGTCGAGAGAAACGGAGTTCGCAACATCAACATCGAGTACAATGGCCCTCTCGATGGAGAGCTATCCCTTGTCTATGGTGATTGTGGAATGAGATCCCCCTTCGAAGCCCATCACAAGATTGGGCGGACACACATTGGCTCTCACCCTGCTGCAAAGCGTCATCTGGAATGGACAGATCAAAGGCCTACAAAGTTTGTCTGGATGGTGCCTGAGGATGTGTCTTCGGGATGCTTGCACGCCTTTGTTGACAGCCAGCTTGTCGGTCGCTCTTCAGAACACTCTGTTAAGAGCCGCAAGATGAGAAAGCGTGCGACTTTCGCCGAGGCCACGGACCCAATGGGCCCTTGGTTTGATGGCGTTGAGTACCTCAAGCAGAAGCAACCCGACGATGTGTTTGTTGCATCGGTAAAGAACAAAACGTTTGGTATCTTGGGCGCCGGCATCTCCGGTCTGCACACTGGCGTAAGTTTTCATAGACCTTTCATTCGGGAGAAGAAGCTGACTAGAGCCACAGTTGCTACTCGACTCAGTAGGAATTCATAACTGGAAGATTCTGGAGTCTTCAGAAAGAGTCGGTGGACGTATTCGCACCACCTACCTAAACGGATCGACTCCGGACGAGCATCAGCACCACGAGCTAGGACCTATGCGGTTTCCGCACAGCATTTACGATGCTGAAACCAACGAGACCTACCCCATCAACGATCAGAAGATGATCTACCAGCTGGCGGATGTCCTCAACGAGATTAACGCTGACGCGGATCCCGCTCTCCAAGTCAAGTTCATCCCGTGGATCCAGGTTTCCGACAATGCCCCTGTTGCAACCAAGGAGCGCCGTCCCGATGGCACTGTCCCCGGTCGCAAGGAGATCGCCGCCGACCCCTCCCTCATGACCAACACGACCTACTCCAACGCTACCGCAGCCAAGGAAGCCATCCAGGCTCTTGATGACTTCAAGGCTTTGACGCCCGAGAGACGGAAGTTCTACGCTACCAATGTCTTCAAGGCCCACAAGGAGGCTGTTGAGACTGGCATGTTCGATTTCTCTGAGGTCGAGTACCTCCTCCACGTTATGAACACCGACCTGAATGTGACCGATGAGGTAACCCCGTCTCACGTCGTCTGGCCCATGTGGGAGTTCGAGACTGTCTACTTCCTGGCCAATGAGTGGCGCACAGTTGATGGAGGTATCAGCCGTCTCCCCGCTGCATTTGAAAATATTATCAAAGACCGCATCGCCTACAAGACCAAGGTCTTTAGCGTCAAGTACAACGAGGACTCCAACAACCTCAACGTCACGTGGCGTGAGACTGGAGGCAACCCCTGGTCCAAGAACACTACGACCGAACAATTTGATCATGTCTTCAACAGCGTACCGTTCAACGTACTCAAGTACTGGGAGCTGCCGCCTCACTCTAGCTTGATGCGCCGTGCCATTGAGCGCACAGTCTTCCTGGGTGCTGTGAAGGTTGCCATGCAGTACAAGACTCGCTTCTGGGAGCACCTCGAGCACCCCATCATTGGTGGCTGTGGACGTACCGACATTTACGGCATCGGCCAGATTTGCTACCCTTCTTACAACATCAACGGAACGGGCCCTGGTGTCATGCTTACGAGTTATGCGCCCGACGCTGACGCGGTTGTCGCTTGCTCCATGCCTGTTGAGGAGCATATTGCCTACATCCAGCGCGCTATGGTCGAGATTCACGGGCCCATTGCCGATGAGATGTGGACTGGAAACTACGAGCGTCACTGCTGGGAACAAGATGAGCATCATGCAGGAGCTTTTGCCGTTCCCATTGTTCCCCAACAACAGCTTTACCTGCCGGCCTTCTGGCAGACTGAATTCAACACTGTTTTCATTGGCGAACACACCAGTTTCACACATTCATGGGTCTTTAGTGCTCTTGAGAGCTCTACACGTGGTACTGTTCAGATGCTACTGGACCTTGGCTTGGTTGATGAGGCTAAGAAAATCACCAAGACTTGGATGGCAAGATGGATCAGTGTGTAGAATACTACTTAGCTCAAATAGCTCAGAGACCTAACGACTCGTTGATAATATCTTATGACCTAAGAAGCCCGGAATCCGATTGCATGCTTCGTCTCGTCTTCGAACTCCGAAAAATATCAAAGGCTGTGAGGTTCTGAGGCGTTCATATGAGAAAGACATTTCAATCATATATTTAGCAATTCTCAACGAGATCCTTAGAGTGAACGAGCGAAAAGGAGCCTGCAGTCGTAGAGAAAGACTTATTTCCCAACAAACTACCGACTTGACTCGACCGTTCTAACGGAAAATGAAGACATCTATAAGTCCTCCAATGACGCAAACCAACATCGCAATATCTGTTTTAGTCCCTGCCAACGAGAGCCACTCTCAGTCTCAACTTCGCTCAGCGTACCAGAACTTGGCTTCATTTGCTGTGTTTGACAAGGCCCTTTTGAAGTTTTGACTGAATCCTCTGTGTCTATATCTTGGTCCCTTTGATCACAATATGGACCTAGTCCTTCAAAACCTGGATTGCTGTACAAATTGCTTGATCGATATGATGCCGGAATGGTTGTCACCAGTGGTGTTCTCTCTGTGGGCTCTTCCTCTATATGACCACTTAACCTTGACTGGCGGAAACTTCCTTCGCCAATTCCGAGACCAGAATCGATCTTGGAGATTGTCGTGTCAGATCTGTCCCTGGATCGATGAATCATGTCGGTTGATTCGCGATCACTACCTGAGGCCCAGGTGTCACTGTGACCAGATTCATATGCTGCAGAGACTGTAGGCTCACGAAGACCATCATTCACCAAATCATCCCATGAATCATTAGACAATGGTGTGACTGGTGTAGACAGCATACTCGGTATTCCGGCACTTCGATCCGTGAGAAACTCGAGGCTTCCGGACCTGCAACTTTGTTCCAATCTCCTAAGACTCTCGGCTACCTTATCGCACTTTCCTCGACTCTTCGGGTCAGGTTGTAGGAGCTCTGTGACTATGAGGGCTAAGAGCTCTTTGAGGTAGTCACTACAGTGTGTGTCTAACCCTAATTCAGAGATCCACTACATATGTGTGGAGAGCAACAGTTAGTGCCTATCAAACAAAAATCATCGATTTTACTTACGCTCAGTACTGAGCCTTTGACTTCTGGCTTGTCTTTCAAACCATCTTCTCTTTTGATATTGAAGAATTTGTCCAAAGAGCAACCAGGTATCAGTCTCTCATCGTCCTCATTCCGGCGGTCGATGAAATCTCGAATACCTGCCGGCCCTCTTAAATACCAGGTAATGAACTCTAGTAACACACAACCAAATGACCACATATCGTATGACCTTGCAATAGTCTTTCCAAGGTCGGCCTCTGGTGCTTTGTAGGTTGGGCTTGTACCTACTATCAGGGTGTTTGACCGAGTACTTCTGCCGTGGAAACGAGTATAGCCAAAGTCGCTGATGACTAGAATGCCATAGGCTTTTGACTTGCTGTCGAAAAGAAGAATGTTCTCAGGTTTTATGTCTCCATGAATGCCGAAGTCTTTGGCGTGCTCTGATGGACTTCTATGAATCTTCTGAAGACCTTCTGCAAGGCCTCGACATTGGGATAATATCCATTGAACAAAACCCGGGGATCTCTGGGGAGGATTTTGATTCCAGTAGTTTTTGAGATTGCTCTTAGCCCAGGGGAAGAGCATACTCCACTTGTCACCTCTTCTCCAAGTTGCGAGGAGTTTAATGACATGGTCATGGCTTGATAAACCAACAGTCTTGGCCAAAGCTCGCACCTCTTCGCGGAAGTTGATCTCATTGCTTTGTCGGTCGCCATATTCGGGAAGAAGTTCTTTGACTGCAAAATATGGATTCTCCTCAACACATGTACCCAACTGAAGAGAGACTTCTTCGATGCCTGCTGGTTGACGGGTGTGACCCGGCACCTTGTGCATCGTATAATGATGCAGGTGAATTTGTACTCGCTGCACCATGCTGTGGTACGTGATGTTAGACGATGGGACAGGGGACGCCTCAATGAAGGGAAGCACTGTCTCGGCATCCAATTCATAATGAGGAATAATCCTGTCCCTCTCGCTGAGATCAATCGTAAAAAACGGTGATCGCATCGCCGTTTGATATTTTGAGAACGCGGCCCAGTCTTTGAGATCCCAATTGCGTCCGAACGTTTGTCCCAGATTTTGATGATCGACAGTATGATTTTTTGGAAATAGTTGGCCATCCGGTCTAGAATGAATTGGGTCTGCCCTAAATGGCAGGTCATTATCAGAGAGCCCGAGGTCAATGAATTGTCGAATTTCATTAACCTTTCTCAAGACCGCGAGGATGGCAAACATGCTTCGAGAACCAACGCCCCCGTGGAGGCTGTTGGTAGGGCAGACAGCTTTCGAATATTTCTCAAGTTCGCTTTCAGAAAGTTTCACATCTGTAACGCATTCCTTCAATGCTTCGACAACAGAATATTCAGTAACGATTCTGTATAGCTGATTGACTGGTAACCATTGCGGTCCCTGGAATATTCCGGCGTAGTACTCCAGCGACATGGATACATCTCGTGCCATTGCAGTGACTGCAGATAGACCTGTTGGGCGAGGGGCTGTGGGTAGAAACTGAGAACCTATTTGCTCAAAGTCCGACTCAGCGGGTTCGACGATTCTGTGGCATGCTTCAATGGTGGCCTTTCTTCTAAGTACCTTCTCTGCAGCCGCGTATCCTCGGTCATCTTGAGTATGAATACTGATATCATCGTCCTCAATATTCAATCTTCGGTATCCTGTAGGTGTTCTGGAGTTTGTCAAGGATAAGTTTTGTCCGGTCTCCTCCAGTCTCGTTGTAGGAATGGACGGGGATAAAACGTCGTTCGCGTTTCCGATAGAAAGTCTGAAGGGAAGTTTCTACACTCAGAAATATCTTCAGCAAATGATCGAGCTCAGAACTCGTGTGACCTACCATAGTGCAAGTCTCTTTCAAATACTGCGTCTGATCAGTGGCTATAGCACTATCATGTTCTATTGGCCTGTTCATAGCGAGCGATCCGATGCTATCAAATGGTTTATGTGCTTTTGAATGTACAGGAAATTCGTCATCTGGGTTCATGTAGTATTTGTTGTCGAAAGATCGCTTTCGGTAGTGCTTTGATCAACCAAAGTACCTTTCACTGGCTAGATGTGAAGGAAGATGATGTGACATATATTGTACCATTGGTCAGACAGCCTTATTATTTGTCTCTTCCTCCAAAACTCCAGACTGTATTACAGGGAACCAGTTCAGTTGAATTCTCAAAATAAAGGCTACACAGCCTCAATCTTTTAAATGATGCGGGAGGCTGACCAGCTAGGCAGGTGCGGACAAATGTAGCAGCCAGGACGCCAGACGAGTGCGCTGTGTGACCAGCTTTAGCTGTTCATAGTGTCTGGTACATAACTATGGCCTCGGAGTTTGTGGCTCACGCTCACTTCTATATTGGGAGAAGAGGTCCAGCGTGTATCAGATACATGTACCAATGGCTCAGTGCCTCTTTCGTACTCTATAATGATCATGGACGCCGTTGTCTCCTTTATCTCGCTTCTCATGTCTTGGGTACCTTTTGTCATGTGTATATGCGACTTACACCAAGAATTCGGGTTTCTGGCCTACGAACACTTTGGAGATTCCGTTTGGAAAGGGAATGAGGCGCTGCCAAGCTGAACTGAGACCTGCCAATAATGTAACGGAAAATGATGGCATTGCTCGGCATCCACTCATCCATTGCATGCTGACTGGGCGTTGCCTGCTCGTCAGACACACCGACCGCCTTGTTGATTACGCCAAGATACGTTGATAGGACTGATTCCAGGATATCTCAGGTTCAGCCTCATTGTATGAGATTGGAAATGGAAAAAGCGTGATTCAGACGCCGCATAAGAAGGGGCGGTTTGTGGTGGCAGTGACAGCTGAGGCTGACCAGTGAACGGAAGTGTCCCCATGCCACTCCGAACCTTTCGCTCTAGAAGGGATAGGCGGACTCGGAGCTCAGAATAGATCCTCAGCGATTCCTCCTGTCATGATGTATTTGAGCGGATATAAATCTAGAGCGTTCTCGGTATTAAATACAAATGAATTGATCACTCAAGATAAGGTCGCTTTTCACTTCAGATCCTTTTTCATAGTATAGAACCCTATTCAGTCATCCACCATTATCAGCCATAAAACTCCAGTAAATTAGTCCTTCTCTGTAAATCCAATATCTTCCCCTTCACATACAAGTACTTAGGTATCCCTTTTCTTGCCTAGAGCTCTACGTCATCTAGGGAATCATATCTTCACGGTCTTCACCCCGAGTCATTACGACCATGTCATCCCCAGGTTCCACCGGTGAATGGCAGTTTATTGATTGTAAATCTGTTCAGAGCTTGCACGGCTTGTCAGATCTTTTAACGGAGAAATACGGATCTGGGAAGTTCTCTGTGGAAGTATGTCCCCAACGGAGCACAAATTCGCACCTTGTCTCTTTGCCATCTATCAGAGGAAGCAAAAGAAGCACCCAACAAAGATCTTATCAGCTGAGACTTTCACGTAGACAAGGCAAAACGTGTACTGCATCAGAGCAGAAACCTCATCCGCCCCCTTGGATCTGGTGAGTCAAGGCTGCAACCCAGTCTCTTATTTCGCTTCATGATAGATGCTGATAATCGTTCAAGTCGTGTCCAAAAGTTTGGAACTCATTAAATGGGAAAGGCAAAGCTTCGAGCCATGTAAGTCAGTGTCATATAGTGATGCGGGAGGGAAGAATGATCCGCATGCCTACTTAGTCTAGGTACCGAGTGTGGCTGGAAGTCATGTTCTTTACCTTGTGTTCTGCGATAGTTGCGAATGATTTTCCACCCAATTCTCAGTTCATGGCTCCTAGGCAAAAGCCTAACAAACTTCCGGCTGTCTGATTTTTCACAAATGTGAGGGTGTGTTACACCACAGAGAACAGCTGAGCCGTACAGAAAAAGACCTAATTTTGTTGAGATAAGCCATCCTTTATGCATGGACTTGGACTGAGAGATGTCTCGACTCATCATGTCTACAAATAATTCATTTATTGCCTAATATTGCCCACTTCGGCATGCATGCATAATTGTCCAGTGAACACCACCCAAACTGCATCGTCCGTATGGCACAAAAGCAGGCAGGATGTGGCTGCTTTCGTAAGGGTGGGAGGTTGGCAGCACTGCTGTCACAGCCTGCTTCAAATCATGGCACAAGACCTAAATTTCAAGCCACCCATACTAGGCTATCAGAGCAATTACCCTTTTAGAGCGACAGCCAGAGGTAAGCTGCATTGAAGAGGGTGTAGTGTGTTTCTTGAAACTATCATTGGCGCAGTAGGCCCTTGTATGATCTCCAACTCTCAAGTCTACCCAAGATGTAATATAAATGCGCTATGGCTTCAATACTTATGTCAAGACCGCTGAGAAGTTAGTAGGTCCGAAGCTGCCCTTTTAAAAATTCTCGTAATTCCAAAGCCTGCAATTCGTTCACACTTACGTCATTCGTGATGGCCAACACAGACAGAACTGCTGGAGCTCAACAAGCAACCGACTTCACGCCATGGCTGACACCTTCCTTGCCCAAGTTAGAAAAGATAATCGTCATCGAGAACGACGCTGAGTTGGAGCAAAAAATTATGAACAGAGTGTGGGACCAGGCGGTCAAGTCGCCCATCACATCGGACCATGATCATTATTTCTGGCCAACAAAGCTTTTCGAGCACTTGTTCGATAAAGAAACCGTCTATGTCATTGTCCGCCATGTTTTCAGACAAAGTTCACTCACCAAGGTACATGACGAGATTTCATTCGACCACTTCTGTCGAGAATGGACTTGCCGAATTCTTGGGCTGAATGGAGCTCCTGCAAAGTACCGGCTCATCTTTGCGATCCTTGTCCTCATGCAGAAAGCTTCTTCCATCCAGAATTTTGTCGACGCGGGCTTTAGTGACGAGAAGTTACCTCTAGCCCAACACGAAATCCGAATGTATCAAGATCAGAGATATGGCCAACCGAATCTGCCTTTTGGTAGATGGAACCCTCTCAATGGGGACACTTTTTATATCTTACAGTGTCGCCTGTTTGTCCGTTACATTGCACAATCTCCGAGCAAGGGCGAAGTGTCTCACTACGAGTTCGAGAATGCTCACATACTCCCGTGGGTCAAGATATCCAACCCTGTCTCCATCTTTGCATCGGAGGGTTTGACTACGATGAACTTGAGTGGTGGCTTCGGAGAGGTGAAGCAAATTGTCATCCACGCCTGGCAGCATGGGTTTCAAGAGAGCCTCAAGAAGGTATGTTCCTGGCTCCAATCTCACAGCATTATTCTGATCTCCCAAAACCCAAGATCTCAGCCGCACCAGGATGCTTTGCTCTCAAAAGACTGTACATCTCAGATAAGAGTGAATTCGACGAAGAAGTCCTGCAGTTGAAGCGTTTCGGAGGAAGACATGACCACATAGTTACACTCCTCGCAACATTCAGCCGTCACACCAACAATGGCCTTGAGTACCTTCTCTTATTCCCTTGGGCCGAATGCGATCTACTCGACTTTTGGAAGAGAAATACAGCAATTAAAAGAAATCATAGTTTCTTTCTTTGGACTGTGGACCAAATTCGTGGCATCACAGGTGCTTTGAGCTTCATTCACGATCCTAAAGATGAAGATCTACGACACCCTAACGGGCAGCCTCTCTATGGACGACATGGTGATATAAAGCCTGAGAACATTCTGTGGTTCAAGTCTGAGGGCCTAGGCAAACTGGTGCTTTCTGATCTTGGTCTTACACGCACACATAGGCAGGAAAGCCGTTCCAATCGACCTGGCGAAAACATTCCCGTCTCCCCAAATTACAGACCCCCCGAGTGCGATATGGAAGGAGTGAAAGGCCGCATCTCTCGGTCTTTCGATATATGGACTCTCGGATGCCTCATCCTCGAATTCATGGTCTGGGTCCTCGACGGGTGGGAGGGATATGAGAAGTTCAAGGAAAGGCGCATGTCTCCGTACATCACTAGCCATGACACACCTATCTATTTCGAAATCTTGCGAGTTGCCGGGGAACAGTATGCCTTCAATATCAAGGAGAGTGTAACAAAGGTTCGTGAACAGTACTCCACGCTAAATACAGATTGCATCAGCCGTTAAATCTGCTAGGAATTCGACCGATTGCGTGGGCACCGATCCTGCTCCCAATTCATCAACGATTTGCTCACCTTGGTTCAAACCCGACTCCTAATTGTCCAATCTGAGGATCTGAAACGAATTACCAGCGCAGACCTATTGGAATCTTTGAAGACAATGGAGCGCAAGTGCGAAGTCGAGGCCTACTGCCTGACGTCAATTTCTTCAAATGTTAAAGTTCCGGTCATTTTACCTGCCCACGCACGTCTGAATGAAATGGCGAAGAAGCACATTGCCAATATTCCAGTCGGCGACAACCAGACCATCAGGGGTTTTGGTGGTAAGACAAGACCGGCTCTTGGTAACTAGAATGGGGCAGCGACTATTGGAAGTCAGCAGGTTGCCAGGAAGGCGTTGGAGGATCTATCCGAAGTTCCCTTAATAATCACGAGCAGTTATGCTTTGTTTTGGCTTCGTTCAAAATTTGATTTGCTATGCAATACGACATTGGTATTTGACTTTAGGTTCACTATACGCAATTCTCTTTTCAATGGACAGGAGCGTAATGATCTGCCCGCATTGCTTTCGCTATGACTTCATGTTCGGCCTACACAGGGAGTTCAGATGAGAAGCCTCCGAGGTTGATGTATCACGTTCTCACCGGTGTCAGCTTGCGCGGAATGTTGCAAAATATTCTGCCTCTCTCTGACTGAAGAATCCAGGCTTTGTGGTCAGCACTTCTAAACACGAAGGACAGCGTAAAGCCTGCTTATAGATTGATAGAATTTCTCACAGAGATCTGGAACCTTTGGCCTGGAAAGATTGCCCGCAAATGTTGCGCAACCACCGATTCATCAGTGTATCTGCCCTCGAAGATTTCTTTTTCCATATTTTCTTCGACTTTCTCAGCTGCCGTTGTGGATAGATAGCTAGGCAGAAGCTGCCTGGCTCCCTTTTTGAGTTTCGACAAGAAGTTCGTCATCCTGTCTTACCCTTTGAGATTAGTTGAAGTGGGATGCACTGAACACATTTGAACGGCAACAATGTCCCTGTCAGTCAAGGTGGCGTGGGAAGAACCTGACATAAAACAAAACGTGGAGAGTTCCTCGAGAGCCTTGCGAAGCGTCCAGCGGTTCAGGCCGAAATGTGACTTGGGGAGTGCCGTCTCCCAATGTGGTTGCCTACCTGCGTCAGGTACTTCAGTAAGCACATTAGTACCCAAGTAAATGGCCCAACTCCCATCTGCAAACACGGAATGAGACGTGCTCTTTGTTGACTCGGTGGTGACACGAAGCATTCACGCGCATGCCGTGTTACAAAAAGCGAGCGGACAGACCAAATAGCGCCTGTTGAATTTATCGTGGTCTGTTGCACTTGTGTGGGCCGAAGTAGGCTACGACCTCTTGGCAAGAGGGAATTGCAGGTCTTACCACCACCATAGCACGCAACTCATTTGGCGCTGCCAAGGAGGCAAATCATGTAGTAGAGCAAGCTGCCTGCCGAGCCTTGCAGTTTTTGCAATCTTTTATGATCCCGCTGAGTGAAAGTTGCGTCTATGATAGGTCACCCATAGGCTTATACGCACACCTGAAATAGATGAAATAGAGGACGCCGTCACATATCGCTTTCCTATGCTCTCACCGACGCGACGGTGGCGCCGTAGCGGTAGTCATGCAACTCAGATAAGATGTGAATCTAATGTGATTAGCTAGCCTGATGCATAAAACAGGAAACCTGTGTTACACGACTCTGTAGTCCACCTGCAAGACTGCAGCGACCAGGCCCCATCGGCGCTGCATCACCTCAGGCCGCCCGCAATCTTGAAGCAGGCTGCCGTGGCTGCTTGACACATCATACCATCGCGAGACAGTGACGGCCAGCACGCCATGATAAGCTGCCAATGTGCCAATTTCCACATTTCCAAATGCTGCGAGATTTCTCAATTGAAGACAAATCGGAGCCTCCATACATTGAATCCTCCTTAACGATGGAATGGGCCTCCGAAAATGGAAGCTTTAATCTAGCAGACCTTCAAAATGTTTTTCGGTACGGACAGCAGAAAACGACGGTGGCCAGTTTTCTCAGGAATCAACGTGTTCGTTCAATATTACTCTCTGCCTGCCAAATGTTAAAGAAGCTCATTGTGGACCAATACCCAGGTCACCACGTCGAATACAACGCCAGAAGAGTGGCAGTCATGGCTGAAGACGGTGATTTTCCATTTTCGCCCGGTGGCTGGTCTCGAGGGTGGCTACACTACTGAACCTATCTAGCACACCCCGTCAGTCCATAAGGACTCTGGCCTTGTGCTCATGTACGGTGTTCGTCCCCTTTGCTGGTGGACAATTTTATCTGACCTGCTATTCCGACGAAGAATAGCACAGAAGCCCGCCGAAGCCGCGAAGAGGTCTTTTGGAACAGAGCACCTCCAAAATTCCGACTTTTCGGACCTCAATCAAGAAGTCGTCGGCAAAGAAGACCTTCAATTTAGTCGTCTCGAGAACGAAGATGAAGTTTCGTCTGGTCTTAGTGTTCCAGATGACAGCCGCTACGCCGACCCAGAGAAGGTTATGAAAGGCGGGAAAAGAGAGGTGCGACAGCTACCCTTCTGTCAGAGCACATTTGAAGACATATGCAGACGTTTTTTCGTACATTCTTCGATCGCCCGAGTTGTTAGCCGTGCGGATGTCCCTCTCTTTTCCAGGTCTTACATCGCCACGAAGCTTGGGGATGAGACTTCGGTCAGCCACCCCGCAGTAGGTAGGGGTCATGTCTGAACTGGCTGATTCGGACTTAATTATCATTCTAACATTTGAGCTAGTGTACCAAGTCAGGTCATCTAACACATGGGCAGACGACATGGCCCTGACAGCAACGTATTTCCCACATACACAGCTGACCTTCGCCATATTATTCGGGTGTCCAGCGAATATTGAACGACACATACTCGGGAGATTGAGCCGAGTAAAGCAATACTCTTCATATCCTCTTGTCCTCCCAGCTATCTTTGCCGAGTTGGAGAGAGACCGCATGAAGACAGTAGTGAAGGCGACAGTGAAGGCCATCGAAGACGAAATACTCAAGTTAGGTGTTGTGGGCTCGAGTGAGCCCCGCGAGGTCGAAATGAGAGAATCTCGGAAGAACGCATGGTTAAATGCAAACAACCTTCGAAATAGTTTGAGAATTTGGAAAGAGCAACTCCGCAAGATGGCGGAACAGGTTGCTGAGTTGTCAAGTGTTCACCAAGGGAAGATGATCGAGGGTGTTTTCTGGCAGGACAAATGTGAGAACCAACTGGGGAACAATGCGGCTTTGAAGTCGTCAATGGAGAGGACTGGAGCAATGATCCGTGATCAACTACAACTTCTCATTGAAGATCATGAGGATAGGATCCAAGATTGCACAGTGGGTATTGAAGGGATGACCATTGCCACGCAGTGGGTAAGTCGATGTGACCCTTATATCTCGTTCTAGGCTGTTCTCTTCAATTATATCTGCTATTATAGATGCCAGGTAGTCCACTAATCTCCATCGCAGGCGCAAAGCGACACTAATGTGGACATTGCAACCGCTACTAGCCAAGATTCTAAACAGATGCGCTATATTGCCTTGGTCACGATGGTCTTTCTTCCTGGCACGTTCTTCGCTGTAAGTTTATTTTCATAAACGTCCCGCATACTGGGAATCCAAGTTGATAAGTCAGACCTTATTCTCAATGACCTTCTTCAACTGGTCTCCAGATGAAGGAAAGACTTCTAGAGTTTCGAGCTATATCTGGATCTATTTTGTTTTCACTGGAATCTTTACTATTTGCACCCTCCTTCTCTGGTGGTATTTCCTCGCTTCTCGACGAAAGTAACTCCAAGTTTAAAGCCGTGCTGGTTTTTTATCGTATTGATAAAAATCTTTCGAAACCTTTTTTCCCCTTATTCTGGTGATACTCAATCTCAAATCCTAGAGCACTTATTTCGCCACTATGATACTGATCTTAATCCTTCAAGATTTATCCGACTTCCTAATTCTGTTTGACATCTACGTTTAGCACTACGTCGGGGATCGCATGCGGCTTCATTGCCATGGATTTGAAGTTCGCACCTCGGCTTCAGCATGTGGGACTTGGCCAGTACTCAGTTGATGCATGTTTAATATGACGAGTTATTCGGTTATTGAGCAGCAAGAATGTTGCATATGATAAATGGCGGTATAGAGCCCTTTGCGGCTCTTTTGTCTCTTCTCTACTTGAAAATTCAATGGGAATGTCATTGCTCCCATGTGTCCTTGTTTCTGTGAGGTAATTAAACCCTCATGTCTGTCTGTGTAGCTTTCGGTCCCGTATAATCCAAAGCTTCCTCATATCTGGCTGAGACAGTGCAGGTCTTGATCGCACTGATCTATCAAACGCGAAGCCCTCCCAGTGGTGCATATCTATAGCACTACCGGCATTCGGAAACACAACTCACAAGCTATTGACTTGAATATTTAGGTCAATGGCCATTGTTTTCCCTGCTTCTGAGAGCTAGTTGTCGACGTTTCTTGTCGCCTAAATGGCCTCCCTTTGAAATGAGCTCACCATCTTTGTCGCGAATCTCAAAGTTGTCCGACGTTGTCCAAGCCTGCTGAGAAGTCTTTTCTTTTATTACATCCCGGCCAACTTGGTTTTGTATATCTCGGCGGCCATTGAGGAGGTCGTTGCTAAGCTTCGCCTACGACATTGTCAGTGAAGTTCATGTGCGTGCTTAGCCAGTGGAGGTCAAAGAACCTACACCTCTTTCTTTGGATGGCGCGCCCGCGTACTTGCAGATCCAGTCTGCACGCGTGAGCGAGTGAACTATCATCTTGCAATCCTATCGAAGTGTCAAAAACCAGAATTCGAATGCATGGCGCTAGAAGGGATACCTGAAGATTATTGCAGATGGATTGCCACCGTTCTGAAAACGTTCCGAAGTGCTCCCATGTGGATACAGTTCTCGTTCCGGACCACAGAGGTCTCATCGTATATCCTTTTTGCTGTTCCATAGCACAGCGCTGAGAAATTGTTAGCGATGAAAGGACAATTAGTGATGTGTGTCGAATTTTGACTTACCAGCAGTCGCCAACAAAGCAATTCGACCTCAATGGCAGAGATACGATGATGTATCACTGCCTCCAGAAGACTCACAGGCGTGCTATTCTCATCTATGAGGGCCCAATCCGTCTTGCTCATACCCTTGGGCCTGGCTGCAGGATCGGAGCTGACAGTCTGTCCATCGGGGCCCCTGCGCCTCTTTCGTTGGTTCTCCACGGGCTCAGCTGCGAGAGTTTCTTGTTGAGTCTTTTGGATGTTGCCGAGGCGCTCTCGAGCCTTTCTGAGCTCGAAAAAGTCGTCCAAGTCCGTAATACAACCGAAAAGCTTCTGTACATAGCTTTGTTGCTGTTCGGCAGACACAGGCCAAGATACATCGTCTTCTGGGGCTGCACCGGCCTCACGCTTCACATGCCGCTCATACGCATCGTTCAGCTCTGTGAAGTGGTCCATACTCGCTATGATCCCTTTGTACTGGAACACTGGGGCAACGATTAATTCTACCTTCAGTAAGTCATGCTGATGTTCAGTTGTTACCGGGAGCTGAGACGCAGCTTTGCTCCCTTGAGCTGAAACAACTACTGGTGTCGGAACCGCTGAAGTCGATGGTGAGACTAGGTCTTGCTGATGCTGGGTGGAAGGGGCTTGGGATGAGTGTGATTCAGAACCAGTAGCGGTGCTTATTGTGCCAGGCCAGCCATGGAACAAGGCACGATGTTGCAAGGCAGTAACGACTTCGTCGGCCTGGTCAGGAGATGATGCCGCAACACTTGAGATCCACTCGTGGAATCGCGTAACAAAACCCCATATCACATCGCGGTTCGGGCGATTGTACAACAGCGTTCGGTAAAACTCAATGTCGGGAAAGAGGCGTAAATGGTCGTGATACCGGTAAGGAACAACGTCGTCTAAGAGAGCTAGGTCAGCGATTGACACAAGTAGACACGCCCCCAGTGCCGATGGGGCCAACGTACTGAGCATGACGTCAAACATCCATTCCTTACTGGCAGGAGCTACCGCCAAATCGTCAATAATATCGAGGTCGACCTGAAAAGGCGACTGTGCAAGAACGGGTGAGGCATCCGGAGATCCATGTATAAACTCGGCCATGAGATTGCCTTCGTCAGGCCATTGGAATGCGTTCAGCGCATTTCCATTAGCTCGGTTGTCGAAATTCATCATGCAAGGTTCGTTCATGGCAAAGCTTGACAGGCCAAAGTTTGACATGTCAAAGTCCGGGACGTCAAAGTCTGGGAGATCGAAGCCAGGGAGATCGAAGTCTGATGCGCTGAAGTTTGACATTGCGGCTGATAGGATATGTCGAAGAGTATGTGGGTCGAGAGGATGCCAATCTTGTGCGACGTTTTGTCGAGTTGATTTATATTGAGGTCGAGAATGGAGGAAGAAAGACCTACTGCGGTAAGACTTTCTATTTAAGGGTTGGTGGAAGAAGAAGACCGCCCTGGAGCGGCTTGAAGTGAATCGCTGGGAATAGCTTCACCTTCGTCTGGTACTCTACTAGGGCGTGGTGACTGTGGGTCGAGCCTACCTTCGTCTTGGCCCGAGCTCTGTCAGGTGGTCAAATATCGCAAACAACCTCCTTGAAGATATAGGATGAACAGATGTGAAGCTCTACTACTCCCAGATAGGAAATCAGAGAAGGTTGCCCCACCCTCGCTGGCGAGTTTGGAGGGGATAAACAGAAGCTGGAGATAGTTTGAAGCGTTCCAGGCGGTGGAAGTCTGTTGATAACAGCTACTTTAGCTAGACGGCTATAAGATGGACTGTCACCCTCCACAAGCGGCTGGCTCCTTGGAGGAAGAGACGCTTGGCCCTCGTGGAACGCCATCTTGCGCGTTGTGAACTCAAAGTAAAACAAAGTATGAAGGCATTCGGAGAAACTTATAGCTTGGAGCATCAAGCCTTGTTCTAAATGATCTCACTACATAATAGCTGGCTTCTTGTCCTCCAGCCGGATTTGGGAAGCAAGGGAGTTGAGGAGAAGAAATGGAAACTCATATAGGTTCCTTCATTCATGAGGGGCTACTGATATCCCTTAGTAGGCAGGCCAAAAAGTCCATCTGCTTTCTGCTACTAGTTTGTGCTTACTGAAAACGAATTTTCTGCATTCTGGTTTGTAACAAGCTAAGGCACACTCGCTGTTGTTGACAAATAGCTGTCTTGCTATCTTAGAAATTCATCCGCCAAATACATCTCATCACTCTGAGCTTGTCTTGTGTTTGAAAAAAACTCCTAAACATGGCAAGAAGTCTATTGTAGTGGAAAGGAATATCACTCTGCGGAACGAATTGTAAAGCAGACCCCACGGGAGGCAGCCGAGAATGGGGAACTGTAAGCACTCAATATGGCAGGCAATACAGTCAACAGAAAGCATCAAAGAACAATCAAACATCGTGTTCAGCCAGTACATGGTAAGTAAAAGCTCGATACAGTGACCAGAGATGCCCAATTTGAAATTTCAATCACTCTCATCTAAATCAATTTCGCTAAGGCCTGAAGCCTCTTAGTTAAGCTGCAGTATATTCATAAGCACATGATCTCGGGTGAAAAACTCTCCCGATGTGATCCACTGACTGTCACGGATTGGTGGAAGCAATCACGGGTACGTTGCGTTTGTTTCCTGGAGAATCCTCCTTCTTGTTCGGCAGCAGACACCTCGCATGCAGGAGAAAGACACGATCGGTAATAATAGCAATGTGAAGTCACACAAGGGACGGGAGACTAAAGATCTTGGCAGGCGTCCCGACGAGCAATTTACCGAAAGAGGTGGTTTAGTAAGAACTTTCCACAATCATATTTGGTTGTTTGAGCACTTTAGTTGTTTGTTCCAGATTTCTTCACGCATTCTAGAACCAAACCCTTTGCATTGACTCCGTTAAGATATCTTCATTTGATGTCAAAGCCAGCTGCGACATACGAAGGAAATCGTCATTTCAAGCTTCCTGACGCGATTCTTAGCTGGACGCGAGACGGAGAACGTGTAGATTCCAATCCCATCACCAGTAGGAAGACGAACAGGCGACCTGTGTTCATTCCAATACAAGCCTCAGCCATCCGAAGTTCAAGTCAACATGAGAACGCGTTGTCATGCGACAGACTTTCCGGCTCGTAACCTCAGTCTTACTCATACATGTGTTCTCGAAGCAAGAACGGCTCTTCCATGTCCACACAATGGAAGAATGCTGGTGCGACAGGGCCTGTTGGCGCTTCTCCATGCAAGAATAGTCCCTTGCAGTGGTGTCGGTGTTCGGTTGACGCCGACAAGTTGTGTATCAGCGGTCGTTGATGCTCGACGCTGTGTAGCAGATTATGCCATGTGTAGAAGCAGTGTTCTTGGTGGAATCGTAAGTCCGTGTAGAGAATTCTCCTCTCTCCAGCCATAAGCACTTGTTCGGACGCTGGCTTGGTGAGGTTCTTGTCGAATGCCCAAGGGCTCATACTATATGCGTTGTACGTGCTGACGAGGTCGCCGTTATAGCACTGGGATGGGACCCAGCCATATGCCATGACATCAAAAACGCAGCCATTCGCCTTTGCTTCGGGGACTGTAGAGCCGCAGGTGTGTACTGGAACTGTGTGTGGAGAGGGTTCGATGCTCAACAAAGAGTATTCATGGCTGAAAGCGCCGAGTGCGAACAGCAGCAGGGTGATCAAAGCGGACCAGCAAAGAAATCTTGAAAGGTGCCATCGACGTCGGTCCACAGAAGATTCGATTTTGACCCGACTGTGCTCCCTGCTGAGAAGAACGTCAGCCTCGGGGTCACCTTGGAAGTTCGTCATGAGGAATCCCTTAAATCGATGAGTGGTGCGTTGGCAACTGAGATTTTTGGCGTCAAAAGGACTTTTCATTGATGCACCTAAGAGCTGAATTACTCAGAAGCCTTCAAAATCTGAGACATAGATGGTAAAGCGAGGTAACAGGAAGAAAGATCTCAAACGAGTGGGTAAGGTCAAGGTCTCGAGGCCGGCATAGGGAAGTCGAGATCGGAGCATTCTGCCACCTTCCTTTCAGTATCGCCGCCCGTGTTCACAATTCTCCAAGATATCAACTATCAAATATCATGTTTGTCTTGAGACTTAACAGCGTCGGATTGCGCTTTGTTCGAGTGACAGCCCACCTTCTCGGCGCAGGCAAACATACTGTAACTGACTAGGTAGTAAAAGACAGCCGCAGTGTCGGCAGGTGAATGTCCCTAATTGAGCGTACCGAACAGTCTACCCTAGTCATTGCTAATACTAGGAGGTACTTTCCGCATTCAAAGCTATCCTGAACTTAGCAACTGTTGATGGCGTTTCTGGTATGCATGTTGGTTGACGCAGCTGTTGGCGTCCCTCCTCGTTGCCCCCAATGTGAACAGGGCCACCCGCCCAGCCCCCTTAGAGGAAACGCCCGCACACAGATTGGAACTACCGAACCAATGCGTGAACATGTCCTGTTATATCTGGAATCATTTATCTAGCTTATTCCTTTACCAGTTGGTGGGTAAGGCCGTTGGATGAGCTTGTGGTCCCGGCGTCAGGCGGAGAAGGAGAGGCACTGAACGTGTCAATACATACTAGTCCGATCCAACACCATGTGACTGCACATGGATCTTGCAGAACAAAGCCCTTCCAGCCAACATCATGCGGTTTGCTTTGGAAACCACAGACATCACACATATCACATTGGCGCTTATCTCCTTAGACCCCAACTCCCAAAGACCGACGGTGCTGTTGGTGTTTCCCCCCCGAGGAAAGGATGAGACTCGTGCCGCACTATGCTCATCGAAAGACTCCCTGACTTTTCAATGATATTTGAGAACATTGTTCAAACCTATCGGTTCAAAGCTTAAAAGAGGCATGACTCTCCCTCGTCCAGGGATACACTCAGCGAATTCTTCATCTGCGCACCATCAACATCAAGGCCCATATTCTCAATCAGCACCCTCAAAATGTTCTTTGCTAGAGTCTTCCTTCCTATCGCCGCCATCATGGCATCTATTCTCGCTGCTCCAGTCCAGCTCAAGGCAGACCTCGAACCCAGGTTCATCTACGCGAGCCCTTCCATTGCCTCATTCGGCGACGAGGGCCCAGTCGAAGATGCTACGACAGACGCCTCGACTGCTTGTGTTGAATGCTTCTGATTCACAAAAAGCTTGAAAGTATGGCTGCGTTTCGGTTATCCTGTCTTTAACGGTTTCAGCGGCATCTGACTAGCCATTATCTTAGTTCATGAAGCTATAGGAGTTAGTCTGTGACAAGCATTTGACGGGTTACTTGCTCACTTCCAGAACGTATAGCATTAGATGCCGACTAGTCAAGGGCAAGGAGTTTGCCAATGCACAAGGCAGGAACAACGAACGACAATAGCACTGTTTTCGTAGCACAAATTAAGCAATTCAATCTTTGAAGTCTTTCGGGTCCTGCGTTGTCTTTCAAGGGTCTCAAAATGTGATGTGTTTCTTCGGCACAACTGCCGTGTCCAATTGTCCATGTACCTTCACCAAGAGGATAGTATCCCCACACGAGCCTCGGGTACTCGATAAGGTTGCTAGTTAGGGTGTTCTTTGCTCTCTCTTTGCATGTTCAGGCCGAGACTTGGCGTTTCCTCGTTACAAAGAAGATGGGGGCAGCACAGTCCTCGCGGGCTCATGGACCTGGCTGAAAGACGCGGTTCAGGTCTGCTACCTGCAACCTTCCGAATCGATACTATTCCAAGGCCTTGAGGAATATAGGTCGCTTAACCGACATTGGTTCACGTTAAACTATAAAATCACCCAAAGTTACCATGAAGACCTTCGTCAAAGGAATCTCCTGAGCTCAAGGATCTAGGAAGCTTCCGAGCTTCCGAGCATCCAAGAATTTGATAATCTGATGCCTGCTTGGATGCAAACATTCCATAGCTAGAGTATGTGCTGCGGGGATAGTACTTGTGGAACTTCTATTGACTCAGTCCTCTTCAAACCAAAGCTCAATCTTCCCAGTATCCTTATCTAGCGTGCTCTGTGCCTTATTCCAGTGCCCTTTCCCAGCCGTAGCCATATTCACCCGCTCCGCGTCATTGAAATCATATCCAACAACGCCTTCCAGGTAATCCTTATACCCGGCCCAGCTGTGTCGTTTCGCCCACCTTTGCAGAGCACCCAAGTCTCTGCACTTCTGATTGTAGCCATGCGAGTTGAAAGAGACGTACTCGTCTGATCCCGAGAGCGAGATGTCGGCGTGGCACATCAAGTCGTTCCGGATGTGGTCTACGCAGTGCATGGTGTGGATATCATTGCGCGGCCACTTCTCGAGTGGTATGTTCGATGTGAGTCTGTTCCTGATGCGGTACTGCTTACGTTAGTAACAAGCGACCGAGATTTCTAGGTCTCTGAACGTACCAGGCAGTGCAGTGCGTGAAAGACGTTGATTTGGTAGATCTTGGAAGCCGGGTCGTCAGGGTGAGAGACTGTGTCAGGCAGGGCCTTTTCCTTCGCCCATTCGCTACGGACCGCGACTATGCCGTCGGCTGTTGATTGTCAGCTATGAGCATGTCAACTACGTCAAGGACAATAGGATGTTTACTCTTCTGAAGCTCATGCCAGAATGCGTCTGCTTCCGGTGATCTATCAGCAGCATCTACAATGTCGTAGAGCTTCTCAGTGGAGTTGTAGCTCTCGAGAGTAAAGTCTTTAGGTGCAAGAGTTAACTTGTGATGATTGGGCCAGATGCATCCATAAAAAGCTTCTTACAGTCCTGCTGATCGATGCCTTGGATCGTGGCATTAGTATTCCTCTGGAAGGCATGGAATGCAAGGAAGCTCAGCCCCAGGATGGGGACCTGGCATAGGAGAAAGACTAAGAGCAGCTTCAGGTACCAGTAACCCGAAGAGGTTTCTCCCGTGATGGACTTCTCACAGCGGCTGCAGAGTGTATCATGCTCCAAGTCGTTCACCTCTGCGACCAGCAGCTTGGCGCCAGTATCAGATGAGTGTCGATCCATTACAATGGCTCTTTCCGCCACTGGGAGAAAACTAGAAGGTGAGAGTAAAACAATTTTGAAGTTGTCTTGGGCCTGAAGTTTTGCGTACTGTCATGAGTATGTTGGCGAAGCTCTTGCGAAGGAGAGAGACTCGGGAAGAGTGACGACACGAGAAATCTCAGTTGATCTAGACTCAAACGACTTGAACGATGGCCGCGGGCAACGTGAGGTCCTCCTCATTGTGCTAGACGATGAGTCTGCCAGCTTCTTTCATCACTTGTCACTTGCGACCAGCTATCAACGGCAAACCTGCATATCAAAATAGGTGATATAATGCAAGGTAAGAAGAACCATCTCAAGCACCACATGCATCCAACTGCATTCATGCCATTGGCATCTGAAAAGCAAACTGCCTCCGAGCCGGTACTTGAGGATGTGTCACCGAATCCTCCGAGGCCTGCGGACTCTTCCCCGAGTCCCCGTCTCGTCCGGGTCAAATCGTCACAGATGCCCCTCACACCTTCAACCCCGGACACGTCAATAGGCCGCATTGTCGTCGTGATGTTTGCTCAACCCCTCCATGGCCAGCGGCGCAGACATTACGAAACCCACATACTTATCTCCAACAACCCCATCCAAGTCCCGGCACCGGAACGCCGGGGCAAGGGTCCAAGACCAAAACGTGTCATCATCAATTAACAACCAACGGACGAACACTTCCAACAAGCCAATCACAGCTCACAAACATTTGCTGAAGGAATTACACCCCGGATAACACCAAGCCTAAAAAGTGTTCGGAGAGGCCAGAATTATCGTCAGATTTAGAAAGATGTCCGCGTTTACCGCCGCTTTTTGCTGTGGTGGTGACGATGGCGGGATCTGCCAAGGGGCAAAAGTCGTGATAATCGCTTACGAATAGCTTCCAAGGAGTTCCAAGGCGGGGAGCAAACATGATAGCGATGTGGGTTTCAGGAGTTTCCTTCGTCGTCACGATCGACGAGAATGAGCAAACAAGACCGTTATCAAGAATCGGCAGAGTCAACTCGACCGCCGCGCCGGACTTTGCCCCTTCGTTTAAAAAGGGCCCTCACAGATGCATGTATGAAAGTGGATGTTATCGCACCAACGGTTTCCGAGTGCCCGGTTTCTTTAACGAATTTAGATTCTCTTATTGTACAAACTTTCCTCTGCGAAGCCATACACCGACTTCCCTCATTAGAGCGTCTCAATTGAATCCAGAGATCTAGCTGTCCGCAATGCAACCGAAGGGTCTTGACCGTATGGCCGGCTTCGTCCGCCCTGTCGAGAAATCCGCGTATGCTCATCTGCAAGATGAAGAGTTGAAACAGAGTCGGGAACCGAGTCCGCGTCGTCGTTCCTGGTCACCCAGCGTATCTCAGGTGCTTCTTTTCTTGATCTCCGTGGCTCTTCTCTCCGCTACCGGTGTTCATCACTTCCGCCAGAGCAAACACTCCCACAACCAACGAACAAGTACGAAATATTTCAGCAAAGTCATGAGTGCGGTACTAACATGCAAGCTCCAGATGTGGGTCATCTCGAAGAGATCAGAGGTCCGACGATCTTCAAGGAGGCCGATACCTCAGGTCCGTCTCCGGAGCTAGATGCTGCTTGGGACAAGCTCATCGACGAGCGTAAGTGGCCGCTTTCCTTTCTCACTGCGGCAAGACTGACTCAACCTTTTAGGTCATTTCATGCTCATCCCCGACGAGGACTTTCCTAGAAACGAGTTTAGAACTAGAGAGCCCCTCCGGGCTTCGACCTCTGCTCAAAACGGTACTCTGGCAGTGTTTGAGTATGTTCATGCCTTGCACTGCGTGGTAAGTATTCTGAGCTCCATCCCTCTCAAGTGCTCGGTGAACATAACTGACGGGAGCTCAAGCACCTCATGTGGAAGCAAACCTATCCCGAGTACTACAAAGAAGACCACATGAAGATGAAGAATGACCCAAAGTGGCAACACGCACACATTAGTATGTCGAAATTCCCACTTCTGTGATAAGAGACACGTAGCTAACAAAGTCTGATAGATCACTGCGCGGACTTCCTGAAGCAGTACATTCTCTGCAACGCCAACCTCGCGTTCAACACGTACTCCTTCAACGAGACCCGGGGCGGCGCCGACGTGGACATCGTGTCATCGCACACGTGCATCAACTTGGATGCCGCGGACGACTACGCGAACCGGCACTACGTCAACAGGTCTGAGCTGGCCATCGCTACCGGCAAAGAGATCACTGCCGATGTATTTTGAGGTGTCGGTCGGAGAGGTCGATTGAGAAAGCCTTCATGAGAATCATTCCTTACAAAACTGCTCAAGCTTTCCTAGAAGCAAATCGAAGCAGATTTAGGGACAGGGCAAAACAAGCTCTGTTGTACGGATGGGGACAAATCACTTTGTTTACACAGATAGAAGCAAGAATCTCGAGAGAAATGCCAGATGACTTGTCAGGGTATCTATGCCTGCTTTTGCCGTTCCGCGACCCGTTTTCGGAACTTTCCTCAGCAAACCATGTGTGACCTCACCACCGAATTCCCAAAACGCCGGCCGGGCTGGACATACATAACCAGCACATCTTTGTAAACATACACGGAACGCAGGGGGTGACTACCACTGGCGGCGTCCGCCACGGCCTCGGCCGAATCCGCCGCGGTTGCCGCCTCCCATGCCCTGCTGGTCGTAGCCTCCGTACTGTCCTTGGTTTCCGCCAAAGCCCTGGTTGAAGTTCTGTCCCTGCCCGCCTTGACCAGCGTTGCCAGCCTGGCCCTGCATGCCATTGAACATGGCCGACATTTGCGAGGGGTCCATCTGGCTGGGATCCATGCCCTGACCCATCATCTGCTGCATCATGGCCTGCATCTCGGGCGGCATACCGTCCATGCCACCCATTCCGGGCATGCCTCCAGCCTGCGCGTTGGCGCCAGGCGCGGCGCCTCCGCCGGGCATGTTCATTCCGCCCATCATCATCATGCCAAAGTCCTCCATCATCTTCTTCTGGCCGGCGGCAATGGCGTCGCCGCTGAACTCTCCACGAACGGCTTCCTGCTTGGCAGCGTAGAGTGCCCACGTGAACTCGTCGAAGCCGTAATTGAAGTAGTCGCTGATATCGGTACCGGGTTTGCGCCAGGGCTTCTCGTTCTCGGTTAAGTCTGCAGGCAATGTTAGCGACACGACACCGCAGCAGGTGCGAGTGGCCGTTCTTACCCTCGTCAATATTGACCGCGGTGATTGGCTTCCCGACGGGAGGGTAATCGGGATTCGCGTTGACGTCAATGGTAGACTTGGAAGCCGCGGCAGCAGCCTTGTCGGCGCTGGGGACACCGAGAGGGAGGTCGGAGGGTGAGGCTCTCGCGGAATCCTCCTCCTTGACTGGGGCTGCTTTGATAGCCATGTCGTTGGAGGCTGACCTTTGTGGGATGTTTCTGATGTCGCTGTAGCGGGATTGTCTGTTGTTTGTGTGAGCAGAGGCACAAAAAAGCTCCATGTCTTTGTAGGTGGACAGAAGTTGGGACGTACGTCGGGGGTGCAGCCTTTGTGCCATCTTTGCGCTCGGTGATGATGTCGATATCCTGGAGAAAGCGCCAGAACAGTCAGTCCCCAATTCACAAGTACAAAACGACGGTACAAGGTAGGGAGGGTATATACAGAATCATCCTCGTCTTCATCCATGGCGCCGCCCTCGTCCTCCTCTTCACCCTCCTCGAGCTCTTCTGATTTGCTCTCTGGTGCCTCTACTTTTGGCGACGCCTCCTGTGGAGGAGCAGCAGCATTTTCGGCTGTTGTTGTGCTTGTAGTGGGCTGCTCGGTGGACGGCTCATCCGCGTAGAAATCGTCGTCTTCATCGATGTCCATTTTAGCTGTGTTTACGTCTTACGATGTTGTCGGCAATGTCTCAAGAAGGGAGAGGGAGTGGCGGTGGTACGGGTAGAGGTGGGAATGGAGGTGCAGGTGTTGGTGATGCAGCTTTTGCGGGTTGCTTTGCATTCAGTGGTTTGGCGCCTAGAGCTCTAAGCTCTGGCGCGCCGAGGGGACCACCACCGAGAGGGCCACGGCGGCCACCACACAGCAAGGGCCGCCCAGGCCGCCACCAGCAGCAAACGCCACAACACGCGCCACAGCCAGTGCCACACCGAAATGCCCTGGTAAACCACCAGCCACAAACTATGGACCTCGACGAGCCACAGTTGAGCCCGGCAGTCGGTAAAAAGCGACACCGATTAGCCAATGAAAGACCGTCGCATTTTACCACCAAAGCGGGCGAGGCAACGCTCGCTGTTGGAGCTATCGAAGCTGCCCATGGCCCGAGCGCCAAAACAGCAGCCAATTCTTCCCCGTCGAATATCGCGAAGGAGCAACCAGGAGCAACAAATACTTCAACCACAGAAGGCCATCACCAATCGCTACGTTTTTCGCCCAACCCCCCAACTTCGAGGACCGACGCGCCCGCGCCTCGCAAGCACGCACTTGAACAACCTGATATCGGCGTACTCGAAAAAAAATTCAAGATGTTTGGAAGATCGGCTGGTGGCTTGAGCATTAACACTGGTGCCGCCAATGCAGGGTGAGTTGAAAGAGTCTTGCTATGTTGTGCTCATTGTAGACTCGTGGAAGCTAATAACGATGCGGATTCTTCTAGCACCACCAGTAATGCCACAACTTCCGCACCTAGCGGTGGCGGAGGACTCTTTGGAGCCTCGACGACGGCGACGACGACACAGCCTGCTACGGGCGGTCTTTTCGGCGGCACTTCGACGGCAGGAGGAGGACTCTTTGGCAACAAGCCTTCAACACCACAACAACCAGCCACCGGTGGCCTATTTGGAGCGGCACCAGCACAGCAATCCCAGCAGCAGCAAAGTAGCGGCGGTCTCTTTGGAGGCGCCCAAACCCAGCAGCCTGCACAGCAGACTGGAGGAGGATTGTTTGGAGGGGCTGCGACACAGCAACAACAGCCTCAGCAGCAGCAGAGTGGAGGGCTTTTTGGTGCAACCCCCGCGAAGCCGGCGACGGGCGGTCTCTTTGGTGCGAGCACAGCGCAGCCCCAGCAGCAACAGTCAACAGGAGGAGGTCTCTTTGGTGGCGGCAATAATGCACAGCAAACCCAGCAGAACCAAGGCACGGGTGCTGGTCTCTTCGGACAGAGCCAGGCTCAGAACCAGCCGAAGCCCGGCGGTCTGTTGTAAGTGGCATCCCGTAGAAGGCATCTGACCAGTGACTAACAAGACATACAGCGGCCAAACTCAGCCCGCAGGTAGCTCTGCTCCCGGCTTAACTATGGGTCAGTCGACGACGCAGCAAAGCGTTCCTGGCGTGCGAGTAGACATGTCAAATATCAAGGGCACAACGCGATTCAATGACCTCGAACAATCCATCCAATCCGAAATGGAGAACTGCGATCTCATGATCCAGCGCTTCATGGCACACGCATCCGAAATCCGAGGCTTCATGGCCGCCCACGGCGGTGACCTCGCACAACTTACCAACGACGTCAATTGGCTCCAGCGCAAGTACGAGGGCGTCAAGACGACGTTGGACGAGGATATTGTCACTCTGGGACACCTCAAGGACTTGGTCAAGTCGGACGCGGATATTGCCAAGATGGCGTTCGCAGGTGCTGACCAGCTGAAGCTTCCCGCACACTACCACCAGACCTGGCTTACCCGCGGCGGATCGGGCGGCAACACGACCAACGGCAACCAGGACCGCAACCTAGAAGACGTGCTCACTCTCTTTTCCAACGAGGCCGACCGTCTGAAGGAACTCAGCCAGTTCCAGGTTCAGAAGATTAAGGAGATGGAGCAGCACATGCCCGGCGTTGAGCACGGTCTCTACGAGCGTGTGCGATCGCTGCGGGACCAGACCCAGGTGCCGGCCTTTAACATGGTTCTCGACCTGTTGGAGACGATCAAGATGATGGGTGACAAGATTTACGAGGCCGCGGGTAGTATTGTGGACGTACGGGAAAAGCTCACTCAGCTCCAGCGCCAATACCCCACCAAATAAGAGAGCAGAATCAAGATGGAAGTGTCTTGTGGATACATAGTATGCAAGGGAAGGCCACGGTCCAGGGAAGCAAACGGCGTTCAGGTTGGGGAAAAGAATTATATACCGGCAGCATAGGGCGAAATGAAGCATTGAAAACCATTGGGCAGATGTGGCCGCGGTTGAGGGTCGTAAGGTTGTAATGCTTGGACATTGAGATCCCAGAATGTGATGGATATGGTCTGCATCAACTTTGATGGGAAGCAAGCGCGGTGAGAGACGGTTCGATAGCCCAGACGCATAGGCTGATTCAATACCAAGGCTCGACCAAGAGGATGAATCACCGTCGCCGCGATGCCTCTAAGCGATTCGTTCTCATGGTCCGTACATCACAGGAATACACGAGACGAATACGCAACAGTCCAGTACCCTTACATTCAGGTCCAGCGCTTCATTCGTCAACCAAGCCAACTCGACCCCCATGGTCGAGCGGTATAACGCCCTGGTCCGTTAGTAAAGAACTTGGTGATGAAATCCCGAGAAGTCTTCTCAGATGGAGGGTTTCGTAGGGTGCCCAGTTCGATTCACGAACTGGGCACTTGAGCTTTTGTCTTTTTGTCTCTGTTTACATAATTATTGTTAACACCTTTAGGTACTTTAATGTACGATACTTCGAATTGCAAAAGAGTGTCTGTATTTTATAGTCTGAACCTTGATAGAAGGTATTTAATTGATTGGGTATCAGGGAGCTGTAATCCGCTCAGCAAAGCCGTTCATCCGCCCATAACGCCCGGTGATGCCTCTCGTGTCTCGTTCGTTAGTGACAATTGGTCTGAGGTAGTAGCAAAAAGGCCTCTAAGCAAATCCCTCCGCCTTTGCCATGTTCGCCGTCTTCGTCGTCGCCTCAGTCTTGGCCGTAGGCGTACACTCTCAGTAGGTAGCCAAAATCAGTACGAGCCCTCCCGACCACCATGCTCATCATCCCCGCCGCCATCATCCTCGCCAAACTCGCCGTCGTCAAAGTAATTCTCCGCGTCGTAATCACCCGCATCAGAGTCATCATACTCAACATCCTGCTCCTCCTCCCCGCCATCCTCCCACTCCTCCTCCCCACCCTCTCCCTCAGCCTCGCCCATCCTCTCCAGCGCCTCCAACTTCTTCTTCGCCCCATCCGGCCCGATCTCCCCGTCGTCATCCCCCTCCGCATTCACATGAAACATCTCTTCGGCTGTAGGCAACGCCGTAATCCGACTCAATCGCAACCTCTTCGCCTCCCCGCCCCTCCTCTTCTCCCCCGGCGCGACGTCGTCCCCGTCAAGCGTCTCATGCAGCTCCAGCGGGAAAAACTCTTTACAAAAAGGCCGTCCGCCAAAATCCGGGAGTGCGCGCTCGGGACGGGTGAATTTTTGCGAGTAGGTCGGCACGGCGTTAAACGGGTCCGCTGTGGCGCGGGTGCGCACGCCGTACTTTGCGTTGACTTGTTCTTGGCCGTAGAGCTTGCGAGTGTTTGTCGGGTCCATGCCCCAGGTGCGCTTGCGGGTGTAGAGGGGTCCGTCTTGGAATTGGCGGCGGAAGAGGAGGAAGGCATTTACGTTTGCTTGTTCGTGGTCTGTGACGGGTTTCGCTGTGGGGATTGCGTAGGCCTGGTGATTCAGTAATTAGTGATTGTCATATGGGATTGGAGAATCCGTCATGGCGTGTGTACGTACGGGAAAGAGCTCTGAGGGTCGTGTGTCGGGTGCGTGTTCGCCGTTGTCCCATGAAAGCTGGGGGCCCTGGCGACCCCCGCGTCCGCCGCGGCCACCACCTCTACCACCGCGCGACATTGTAACCTGTAGGTATTCTAAGTCTCGTGTTTGCAATTGGGCTGGCGATTGATATTGTGAGGTGGATCGTTGGGTCGGGAATGCGAAAGGCAAAGTATGCGTCAGAGCGAGGGTGCGTGGTGTTTGGTGATAGTTGGAGTCAGCCTCTCTTTTTTTGTCTCCTAGAAAAAAACCCCAAGCTGCAGTTCGGTTTGGGACGGCGGCGCTGCAGTGCATCGGCAGCCTTGGATTTTTTTTTAGTGGGGTCCATTCCGCACCTGAGGTGAGGTGCACTGCAGCGTGGTGGGTGACGCGCTGTGCCCCGCTTGCCGGCGCTTTCAGGCACCGGTGTCACCCCGGCGCCGTCCAGAACTCGGCTCCGTTCCTGAGGTACTTCCCTCAGGTACCTCTTGAGGCTCGATATTCCTGACTGTACTTCGGCGTAGGCATACGATCATCCATAACTTGTGACAAGATTAATATTTACACCCATTGAATAATTGTTTGACCATCAGATTCGCCACTCATGGCTTCCTAACAGGCACCTAAGGTACGAAGCTCTTACACGCACGCAGGTCCACGCAACTCCCAGCAGCCTGTCACTCGTGCTTATCTTATCTTAGCGTCCGGGGACCCTTAGACCGAGCTTCCTTCCCTCTCTTTCCCCCGCCATCTCCAACGCTCACAGTCCGTTCATCATCGACAGCTTCCCGAGCTTCACAACTCTGTCGCAAACATCACCACAGCTCTGTCACAAAATATTGACGACAAACGCAATCACGACCACCTACTGATGACAGAACGCATCGTCCCCAACATGTCCGCCAATTCCATCCCCATATCCGGCCTCGCCGAGCTCGAAAAGCATCTCGACGACCTCGTCGCCTCCCCAGACACGCCCCTCGAACCAAAGCTCCTCGATGATGTAGAGCTTCAACTCAACGGTCAGTCCACATCCTCACCTTTCTTCTCCCTCGCCTCTACCACTCTCTTAAAACCATCATCCAACTCAAAACTAACAACCTCGCTCACAGAAACAAACACACCCCCCCTCCTCCCACGCCTCCTCCCCCCTCTAACAACAATCCTCAAAACAACCCCCCACGACCCAAAACAGATCGTCTCCCTCACAATAAAGCTCCTCGCCCCCGTTCCCTTCACCAAAACCCTCCAACTGGCAGACGAATCCTCTCTCCTCGCAGCCCTCCGCTCCCCCTCCCCGCACGCGAACCTCCTCGCCCTCGCCATCCTCTCCAAAGCATCCGCCTCTCCCTCCGACGCAGCAATCCTCTCCCTCATGCCCCGCGTCGTCGAAGAGCTCCTCCGCCGCTGGTTGTCCGCGCCCCAAGTCGAGGTTGGCGAGCGCGCGGGACGCGTGTTGGGCGATTTGCTCGACGTAGACTGCGAGCTCCCGCCGCCGAGTCATCTCCCCAGTTCCTCTGCGAGTGAAATCGTGAAGAGGAGAGCGCCGGGCCAAGGACGAATGTGGCGCCGCATCTTCCACGATAAAGAACTCTTCGGCCTCGTCCTCTCCCTCGCAAAGGGCGTCGACCCGTTCCCCACACAAGAAGGCGAGCAAGTCACACTCACAGAGCGCCAACTCTCCCTGGCACAAGGCCGCATCCTGCGCATCCTCCCCCGCCTAGCGGCCCTCAATATCGTCGAAGTAGGCGTGTCGCAGTTCCCGGACCTGACGGGGTCTTCAGAGACGGGTCTCCTTCAGCTGGCCGCGCTGCATATGGTGGATAAGAGCGATACGCTGATGCACCTGAACCTCATTGACTTTTTCGAGACGTTGCTGAGCGTCATGCGCGTGGTGGAGCACTCGCATCGGACGATGGGTATTTTGAAGGATCTGGTGAGGCAGGCGACGAAAGATGACAATCTGTTGAAGAACGCTCTTCGTAATCTGCCGGATCGGACTGTGCCGGAGGAATCCGAGGCACTGAGGACATTCATTAGGGACGTTCTAGCTTAAGGCACATGTCGCACACCTCGAGACTTGAGTAAGAAGCAACATAGGCGTTTAGGGATCATGGAAAAAAGGGGCATAATGACAAGCAAGCACGGAATAAAACAGCTTCTGTTAATAATAGTTCGACTTTGGTCGATCACAGGCCCGCCAGGATATGGGGGGACGGTGAGTAGAATACCTCAAATATGGACACGGAACTGTGAATAAACACCCCCTCGACGATCCGAGCCGGGTCGAGTAATTTTACACTGGAAAATGATCCTCTCCTACAGTCTATCCATTACGCCATCCCCATGTGCGTGCTCTCTGCCGTATTTTTCGTGTTCCCTTCCAAACAAAAGTTCCACGAACATCTAGCGCCTCATTCTCGCCGAGGCGTCACCCTCGGGCCCGTCGACGGTGTTTTCCGTGGCGCTGCTGATGATGCTGTCCCTTCGATCCACTTCCACCTTGGTCATCCCCTCAATACCGAGACCGACCTCGCCCACGCGTCTCAACACGAGCAAGAGCGCCGTCCTGAGGTCCGATGTGAGATCCTTGCCGAGAAGCTCCACGGCCATGACGTAGAACTCCTTAATGTGCTTCTGGAAGGCGTCCACAGGGAATGCCGCATAACCCTCAAGAACGTCGACCACCACGGGTCGCCAAGCGACAATGTTGCGGTGCTGGCTATCCTCCTCGAGACCGACAAAGTCCTTGATGATGCTCTTGCACAGCGGCACCAGCGCCTGCTCAATGGCATCGCGCGCCGCCGTGCGTTCGTGGCTGTCGTCTGCGTACATGCGGAAGAGAATGGCGACGTACGTAGCGGCCGCTCCGCTCTCCTGCTTGAGCAGGTTGGGCGCTTGCTTCATGAATCCCTCGCGCCAGAGTCGCATGCGCAGCTCCTTGTCCGCATTGAACTTTCTCGCAAAGAGGTACGACCTCTTAAGCAGTGCCATCAGGCGAAGGAGCTCCGATGTCGGGATCTGGTTGTACACGGTGTCGTTGCTGAAGAGCTCGTTCACCGTCTCAATCATGAGCAGCTGTAGCACGCATCTGGAGATGATTCTGTTGAAGTAGCGACGACGGGCCGCTGTGACCACGACTGGCTGCTGCTGCAGGTTTGACGTTGGCTTGAACTCCTCTAGCGGGGGTTGGGATTGGGGTGCGACTGGAGCGGTCGGCGTCTTCAGGTCATCCTCGTTGATGCTTCCGAGGTTTGCATCACTTGAGTTGCTGTCAGAGTTCTCGCCGTTCTTTTCCGTTCCGTTGATCTTGAGGTTGTCCTCCTCCATTGATGCTTCGGTAGGACTCAGAGGGCCCGAGAACTCCAATCCGTTGGGCGGCATATCGATGGATGCTGTCGAGTTGATGGTGGTCGCGGAGAATAGCTGGTGAGCAGTCGTGCGTGCAAACAGCTCGCAGAACGCCCCCACGATCTTGGCCCAGTGCTCTGTTGTGAACTTGGTGACGTTCTTCAGGATAAGCTGCTGCAAACAGTTGCTGCCGATTCTGGAGATAGTGTCGTTTTCTTGGCAGATACAGAGGGCTAGTAGTTCCAAGAAGCGGTCCAGCATATACTCCAATGCGTCAAAGTAGTGCGTAAATAGTGTGATCATGTTCCGGAGTGCCTGAATCATGGTTGTGGAGAGCCAGACAGACAGCTCCTCGTGGTTAAGTGCATTATTGAGATCCGGTCGCGACCGCAACACCATGAAGATGGGGTACAGCTGCTGGCGCCAGAGGATATCCCAAAAGTCTGGTGGGAACTCGCCGCCGTACTTGAGGAGGGCCTCGAAGAAATACTCGAGCGCGTTCGACCGTACCTCGAGGTCTTCGCCTGTCATCAGCACGTCGTGGAAGGCAAACAAAACCGGGAACCAGTATCCCTCCTCCACTGACGTCCGATTCTGTGATCTCTGCAGTGTGTCCGCTGCTGATGCTGTGTGTTCTCCAGCGGCGTTTTGTCCCTTTTGAGACAGCGGGCATTCAGGCGTCTTGAGCATACGGGGAATGATTGACTTCAAGCTCTCAAGCGCCTGCAGACTCTTCTTCTGGAACTTCATGTTTTTGGAGAACTCGGTCAAGCACACAATCAAGTCGGTGAAAGCACCTTGTGAGATGACGACACCGAACTTGGTCTTATAGACCTGTGTTACGTTCTCGTATGCAAGGTTCACAATGCTCTCGTTTGTCTCGCGGGCAGCTACCGTGAAGACACCAAACATTGTCCTCCATCCAGAGCGGATGTTGTCACCTCTGGCTTGGATCATTTGGATCAAGCAACGCAATACCATGTCCTTGACAGCAATGTTTTGGGAGTTTGCGAGAACGTGTTCAAAGGGCTTGAGGAAGTCTTTTTGGAACTTGAAACCAGCCAATTCCTCAAGCTCCATAAACCGCATTGACAGCTGTCGAAGCGAGTCCAAGGCAAAGAAGACAATGGTAATGTTGTTGTGGCATCCCACCCGGTTGAAGTGGTCTCCAAACACGTCCCAAATGTTGCTCCATTCGAAACGCACACGCGTCATGTTGTAGTAGGCGATTTCAACAATCTTCTGCAGACTGTAAGTTCGTGGAGAGTCGTTGGAACCAGACACCTTGATCTCATCCCAACTGACTTCTGTCAAGGCCTTTGCGAAGTGGACGATAGCCTCTCCGTTCAGATTGCCCGTGTTGGTAAATATTCTGTCGACTGCCTTGATCACCTCGTCGGATCGACTCTCCAAAGCAATTTCGCTGGAGAAGCCCTGCGGGCCGGTTCCAGACCTTGGGCGGCCTCCTCGCCTCTTGGACTGCGTGGAAGATCTAGAGTCGCTAGTGTTTTCCCGCTGTGGAGGCATGAACCGAGCTTTGGACACATCGGGAACAACGCTCTCGTCCACGCCGCCTGTGATGAGCTGTAGGCGATCAAGTTGACTGATGCACATGAGGACATCCTTCCATGATGACCTCAGAACGTTGCCTTCAGTCTGTCCGAGCTCAAGGATGACCTTAAGGGCCTCGACATTCTTGGTCATCATCTCCTGCGGGTTGTTCAGGTTGGTGGTATTCTTGAGCGCGGAAACAAAGGCCTCCCGGGGCGTTGAGAGGTCGAAAACGCATGCAATTTTTGTTGCAAGCTTCATTCCCTCAAGGCATAGCTTGTTAATCTCAAGATTATGCGTCTTCTGCATCTGGCTGGACAAGGCTGAGAAGTACGACATCCATGTGACATCGAACATGGGGCCGATATGTTGGAAAGAAGTAGCGGGAATGAACCTGACACCAGACCGCTGAGCGTTCCGTCTCTGGTTCTTGTAGAGAGTCTTGAAGAGCTGCTCTGACCGTAACGCAATCTCTTCCGACTGTTGCAGATACGCTTCTCGTTGCAGGTCTCGGCCCATGTTCGACAGTGCTTGGCCCAGTCCAGCAGCAATTCCAGTCGATGGTGGTGGGACAGTGCCAGCCGCAGCCGCCGCCTCACGTTCACTCTTGAGAACAATCTCGTTGCTCGCAATCTCATCGTAAATGGCCAGCAGGTACTCGTCCGGCAAGTCAGCATTGTCGTTGATGCCGCGGTTGTTCTTGATGAATTCCTCCTTGCTCATGCGTTTGGCGATTTTGCTGCTGTGCAAATCGGTGTTGAGCATGATGACAGAGTAAGCAAGAACATAGGCCGTGTCGGCGTTAGCAAATGCATTCGGGTTGCCCATCACGTAGCGCTCAGCAAACTTCAACATGTAACGATCGATCTTTTGCGCCTCTCCGGGGAGTCGGAAGGACTGGAGGAATGTCCGCAACGCATCGACGAATCTCTTCTTGGTGAAATCCATGGCATCGACAAAAGCATGCATGGTCTCGATGTTCTTAGGGTCGCCCTCTCCCAGATATTCGCCAATCTGCGCCTTGTCTAGACGCTCTTCGGTAAGCAGGAACTTGGCGACATCTTGTGGGCTGTCGCTCGGAATGAAGCCGTTTTCGATCAGCAGCTTGATGCCCCTCTTGGGTTTGAAGTTGAACTGCTTAATGGCGTTGTTCATGGCCGTCTTCCTCGCCTTGGCCTTCTCCAGCGACGCCGGATCGTCCTCCATGACGGGCGTCGAGGGCGCAGGGGTTTCGAAGCGAGACGGATTGTCGTACATGCTTGGATCAATCGAAGGACGTAGGTCTTCGGAAGTTCTCGTTTCGCCATCTGGCCTCACGCCGTTGGTGTCTTGCCGCACAGCGGCGGACCAATCCACCATTGACCTCAGGGAATCCACCAAGGCGTCCAGAGCCACCCGCTTCATAACGTACTCTTTGGGAATCTCATTCTCGGGTTCGGTATGAGGCGTGATTTGTGCGACGGAAAGGGGCGGTGGTAGGATGGCTCTTAGCTGCCATTCGCCTGCTGACGTGCTCTTTGCGCTTCGTTCCTCGTATTGCTGCTCTTGAACGGGCGTTACAGGAACTGACGCTGTTGAAAACTTGGACAAGTCCTCGATAATGGTCTGGAAAATGTTGTCGACACTGCGCTCGCAGTCGTAGTTGAGATACGTCTCCACTAAGGCCTTCGAATCCGCGCAAAACCTGTTCAAGATGTTGACGACGTACACCTTTTGAGAGATGGGAGCTGTCCGCCGTGCCAATAGGGCGAGATAGATTTCGTTGAGGAATACTGCAATTTCCAGCTTGGAGGCATGTTAGCACCATGACAAGGAGCACGGAGAGAATCTGAGCACCAACCTTGAAGGACTCTCTCATATACTTGAGCATCAACCAGAAAATCTCGCAGCAGACATCGAACACGCGGTCGACGGAGCTGGCACCGTTGCGCGTTATGCTAAGACACAAATAGAACTTGACTGCTTGAAGAAAGGTCGTGGGCTCGTTGCTTTTGGAGTTCGTAATGGTACATAGAGGAGAAGTGAAGACGGCAATGTTGTTGTTAAGGAGGGTGTGAATAAGGTGAAGCGAGATGAGCTTCGAGCGCATAGGCTGGCCGCGAAAGTCGTAGAGCTGATCAGGGGGCAGCACTTTGGTGGAAAGGTTGCAAAAGGATCGGAAGACTAAGTAGGCGTCCTTGATGTACACCTCGTCTTCGGCGTCCAGGGCTTCGGGGCTATCCTCAAGGGACGACTCGGGGGTGGACTGCTCAGATACGGATCGGGCTGCTTTCCTTCCTGGCTTGATCTCTGTCACCATAGTCGGGCCATCGCCCAAGTGTGAATCGTCGAAGCTCTTGCGGTGCTCCAAATCCTTGAGTGTGAGCTTCCCATTGCCATTCTCTTCGCTTTCGACCGGGGTCTTTTCGGTTTCGGAAGAAGGGACCGCTGTAGAATCTTCCTCTTGCTCCCCGTTTGCCTCTTCATCTTTTTCTTCGGCGATGGTGGTGCCATTGATAGAACCGCCCTGCTCAAAGGTGACATTGCTCGAGCTGTGTTTCAACTTTTCGAGGTTCACTCGGGCCTCCTTCATGTGCAATCTTGTCTTTACGCGCTCGAAGACGGTGCCAACCATTTGCGTGAGCGTTCCCTGGGCCATTTGCTGGTTCGCAGTGCTCCTCGACAGGAGGAAAACATTATAGACTTGGCGGACGGCCTTGAGCAGACCGGCACCGTGGACGACAATCTTGTCGTTCAAGACAGCGGCCAAGAGCGACTTGACAATCTGGAGCTGGACCTCGACGCCGGTGGTCTCTCCCTGGAAGCAATCGCAAATGGTATCGATTGCTCGCTCGATGAGGGGGGCTCTGTCGGCGGGAGCATCTTGGTGGCCGTCTGCTGTGGTCGGCAAGCTGAAGTAGGAATATGATATGAGCTTTCCGATGCAATCGAGGGCGCCGGTGACTAGTTGGACATTGCCGGTGCGCGTTGCCAGCTGCAACGGGGCAAAGACTATTTCGGGGTCCGGGAAATTCGGATCGCTCTCCTTGATGGCAGTGAGGGTCTTTTGGAGGGATTCGGTGAGCTGCTTGTTCCTCTGGGCCTCTTTGGAAGCGGCAATGGCCTCCAGAGAGGAGACGAGGAATTTGAGGGAGCTCATGGGGGAGCACTGGAGACACCAAGTGCCATTCGCGAGTCGAGGGACGGTTCGTGATCAGGAGAGGTTTCCGTTTCGAGAGACAGTCGAGACGCCGATCTAGAAGTGTTGCAGTAGCAAAGGCAACGGCAAGGTATGTAGGTAAGCTGGGCCGGGCATCGAGGGGCGCATGCGCATATGCAGGGCGACGTGGAGAGGACGGCAACGCAAGGGGTGGGCCCCAGGTTGATGTCTATTAGTTTGGTGGTGTATCCGGCGTCTTCGGAGACGGCAGCATCGAAACTCGGGGGTTCTGGCAGAAGAGGATGGTGCTAGTGCGGTCGGTAGTAGGTATTGCTGACCGTGGTGGTGATGGCGTTGATGGAGATGGGTTCCGAGGTTGGTGGTGATGGAGTGGTCGCCCCAGCTTCTCGAGAAATGCAATACGAAGCAACACCGCTATGCTGTACTGTATCCGTAGTCTGTTAGTCCTCGCGAATTGGACAGCACAGGTAAAAGGCCGTAGGATGGAGATGGCAATGACGGTCCAAATTTCTTGAATGGAGGGACCCCTGGCTCTGTCCCACGCTTAGCTTGGGGAATGGGACCTGGCACTTGGAGCTACCTGAGTTCATGTGCTGGTCTTGACGGGTTGCACTGTGAGCTCTTGGTGTACAGTAGAGCTGCTCGTAAGGTGAGGAAACGCTGGGCTACGTTCGAACACTGTGTAATGTGTGAATGGTGGCACTGTAATCCGAGGTGGCCCTGGTCGATTTAATGTAGCTGCTGCATGGAGCGTTCTTTTTTTTTTTCCCCCAGGAGGACTCCAGCAGCACAGCAAGAAGACGGAGCCATCTGGTTTACGTGGCGGACTGAGCAAGGCGTGCGTGCACCAGGGAGCGGCCACCTCTTCATTGTTTAATTGCCTTATGTCAGCAATCGGAGATGTGGCACGGACACCTCAGACCAGGCAGAAGTGGAGCTTGGAAGCTGAGGTAAGCAAAGTGCATCCGTGTTCTTTTGGACTTCTCTTTTTTTTTTTTGGTCTCAAGGAATGGAAGGAAGGTCGACGGAAGATGAGGTGTTATCGTCGCGTCTGTTATCTGAGTCTTATCTGCGGTGTTATCAGCTGTATCACGTGGGGCTGCGCTTACCTGCGGCCAATGACCCAATGAATGGAGCACAATCACCGTAGGCCCGCACTGCTCTCAACATTGTCTGTTCTCATTGGACACACGGCCTCTCTTGCAGCATGGAAGTATGTACTTCGTACTCCGTCAGGTCCCTTGTTTTCCCGGGCTATTTCCACTCCTCCATCTCAAGTCCGAAAAGTTCCTCAGGCGTCTCGGTCTTAATCAAGGCCGCTCAGCGAGCAGAGCGATCGCGGACCCTGTTGGCCCTGGCCCATTGGCGTTAAGCACCGGCCACAATTATCGGCGAAACTTACAGAGCGCTACCTACGTAGTATTGTCCACTGGACCACTGTTGTCCAGGCCTCGCCCAGTGCCCTTCAGTGAGCCAACGTGCGCCTAACGGCCGTCCCTCCCTGCGGCGTATTTTGTAGGGACGCGCTAGCTCCCGATTCGGCCTAGCGCCCCAAGCTCCATCCAGCGACGGAGCTCAACGCAAAAAACTCCAGCCCCAAGGAAAGATTCCCGTCCGACAATCTCGAGCATCAACCTCGCCGTCCCAGAATAATCCCGCGTCGCCTTTCTTCCTCTCCCTCTTCCCCCCCCTTCTCTTCGTCTCGCGCAATCCCGTCATTCAATTGCCCCGTAGGCTTCAATTGTTCGACGTCGACGGTCCTTTCTTCCTCTGAAAAAGGATCATCATCTTGAATCGTCGCCTCCCCCCCGAGCCCGGTCCGCCGTCCAACCATCGCCAAATTTCTCCCTGCTTTCGCGCCGCCCGCGAGAGCTATTTATTCACCATGATCTCTTCAGTCCTGAGACGGACTGTTCGTCAGAACACCCTCCTCCGCACCAACCTCTCTTCCCAGATCCTGAGATGTTACGCCTCCTACCCCCCGCACACCATCATCAAGATGCCCGCTTTGTCGCCCACCATGACGGCGGGAAATATCGGATCTTGGCAGAAGAAGGCTGGTGACAGCATCGCCCCTGGTGATGTTCTGGTCGAGATCGAGACCGACAAGGCCCAGATGGACTTTGAGTTCCAGGAGGAGGGTGTTATCGCCAAGCTTCTGAAGGAGTCCGGTGAGAAGGACATCCCCGTCGGTAACGTACGTCCACCCCGATACCCAGTTCCAAATTCCCCTCGTCGAGTCCGGTCGGGCGCATTTCGCCATTTATGCTCATCAACATCATCAACACCCTCATGATGTACGCGCAAACTGACACTCCCCTCACAGCCCATTGCCGTCCTCGTCGAGGAGGGCACCGATGTCAGCGCTTTCGAGGGCTTCTCCGCCGCCGACGCCGGTGGTGAGTCCAAGCCCGCCCCCAAGGAGCAGCCCAAGAAGGAGTCCGAGTCCAAGCCTGCCCCTACCCCCGAGCCCGAGAACTCCTCCGACGACTTCAACAAGCCCGCCGGCAAGCTCGAGAACGCTATTGAGCGTGAGCCCAACGCCTCCTTCACCGCTGTCCGCCTCGCCAAGGAGAAGGGCATCAACATCCGCGACGTCAAGGGATCCGGCAAGGGCGGTAAGATAACCGAGGAGGATGTCAAGAAGGCTGTCTCTTCCCCGGTTGTCGCTGCTCCCGGCGCTTCCTACGAGGACGTCCCCATCAGCGGCATGCGCAAGACCATTGCCTCCCGCCTCGTCGAGTCTACCCAGACCAACCCCCACTTCTTCGTCTCCTCCAGCATCTCCGTCAGCAAGCTCCTCAAGCTTCGCCAGGCCCTCAACGCCTCCTCTGACGGCAAGTACAAGCTGTCGGTCAACGACTTCCTCATCAAGGCCATCGGTGTCGCCTCCAAGAAGGTTCCCCAGGCCAACTCCAGCTGGCTCGGCGATGTCATCCGCCAGCACAACACTGTCGACGTTTCCGTCGCCGTTTCCACCCCCACTGGCCTCATCACTCCCATCGTCACCGGTGTCGAGGCCCGCGGTCTCGAGGGTATCTCCTCCGAGGTCAAGAAGCTCGCCAAGCTCGCCCGCGACGGCAAGCTCAAGCCTGAGCAGTACCAGGGCGGCTCCATCTCCATCTCCAACATGGGCATGAACGACGCCGTCGACAGCTTCACTGCCATCATCAACCCCCCTCAGTCCACCATCCTCGCCATCGGCACCACCAAGAAGGTCGCTGTCCCCGCTCTGTCCGAGGACGGCACCACCGGCGTCGAGTTTGATGACCAGATCACCATCACCGGCAGCTTCGACCACAAGGTCGTTGACGGTGCCGTTGGTGCCGAGTTCCTCAAAGAGCTCAAGAAGGTCCTCGAGAACCCCCTCGAGCTCCTTTTGTAAGCAAAATCTGCTGTCGTTGTTGTTGACGTTGCGTTGCGCGTGCGGAGGCAAAAAAGAGGCATGATTTGAAAGTTTCGAAGAGGCGTATCCGGCGTGAGAGAATTATAGACAATCCAGGCCGATGGATATGACCGGTGGCTTTTTTGCCAAAGGGAGGAAGCGGAGGGCAGTGAAAGATGGGCCGAAAGCATACACCATCTGCTCGGCGGCGAACGAGGAACGAACCTCCCCCTACCACAACCTACTTCCCGTGTACAATGATCTCCTGAACTAATGCTGCATCTCGGGTGCGGAAGAGGTTTCTGTCTTGTACATTTGGTCTCCTATTCCCATTTTACCTAGAAATCCAAGCAGTTACCGTTGAAAAGCTAAACCGTCCCCGCCATCTTCCGCCTGTTGTTGTGATGTGTATGTATCTGATAAAACCAGCCAACTAGCCAGGAACGTGGCTTTTGGCGCGCTAACTCGAACTGGTTCAAGATCGGATGAACGCATCGATACCGGAGTGGCCATTGACCTGTGATCAGAGATGGACGGCCTACCTTACCTTCAGGCCCAGTCACATGTCGATATATTGCTTTCACCATATTGCCATCGCTTGAGAGCTTTTTTGTTAGCCCAGTCAATGAAAGGAATCGTCAATATTAGTGCCGGTATAGGCCTCATAAGTTCAAAGTAAATGACCCAGCTGATACCAGCGAGATAGAAGTTGAGAAAGGTCACTTCCTCATATTGCTGCTAGTCTCTTGAACATTATTCTTCCATGTGTCTGAGCATTTGATCAAGACTGCGTCAGCCACGGCCTATGCCAGAGTTTCTCTCGGATGCAATCCTAAAGTTGCTTAGGAGATGTCGCAGATATCTCGCAAAAGAAGATGAATACAGTACTAGGACTGATAATGGAGCTAATACTCCGCTCTTCCGGGTATGCTTCTTGGGGGGGCCTGATGAATTTCTAAAAGGGTACCTTGAATCGTTACCTCTGCTCCAGCTGAGCGTCGCCATTTTGAATATTTGTGATATGATACTCATCAGTCGTCTACACCTGCGTCAAAGCATTATGGTCATATGATTCTACGCCAACAAAGACGTCCAGCCCATTGAAGAAAGCGCTGCATTCTTTCTCCCTGCCGTGACATCTATGATTTTATCCTGATGGTTTTGGAAAAGTCGAAGTTGACAGGTCTTTGTCCATTGCGGCAACACAAAGCAAAAATAAAAGGGAGTGTGAGTTGTGTCGATTCAACAAACATTCTCAGTCAAGTTCTCTGGAATAACGAAACTTCTGATATCAATGGTAGATGTAAAGACAAAACGCAAGATAATCCAGCTTGACCCGCACAACTGGAAAATCTAGTAATATCGACTACGTTACCATGCCACATTGATTCGGTCGGGCACAGCTTGAATCATCTCGTGAAAAATACATATGAGCCGTGCTACAGCCGCCGGTTTTCAGGAACCGCGAGGATGTGTCAGGTGTCAATTTCGGTGATTTCTTTGAATCCTTCTCGGGGTATCGTGTAAGTCGGCAAATTGGAAAGCAGCTCGGTGAATTCTGTGCCAGTGCTCTGAGCCAATCAGATCATTGGAAACCTCGGTGTATGGCGGGCGAAACGATCCCCAAGCGCAAGAATCCCGACGACATGTCGGGGATAAGCTCCGTCTTACTCCCTTCGCCCTCGAATTCATCGTCCTCCTCCCCTTCACAACTCCCATTTATCTGATCATCTGATAAGATCTCTTGGAATCTATACCAATAGTACCCTTGGTCGGTCGATTATCGGTCCAGGCAACAGCTTTCGGTAAACGGGGCCCAGTCTACAAGGGTAGAATTCGGACTCAGTTCAAAAAGCCGAGCATCCCATCACGCTCGCCCAGCCCGCGTCCTGCAATCGTATTGATCCCCCGATTCTCAATTCCCCAACCAGAGACCTACAGTATTGCCCAATATGGACACTTTGAGAAGCCCAGATCAGTCCTCGGCGCCGAAGAAGCGGCGTCGGCCTGCTCTGGCATGCGAACAATGCCGCCGTCGGAAAGTCCGCTGCGATAGGAATCTCCCCTGCAGCACCTGCATCCGATCCAAACACGCCGTCTGCACATACACCTCGCAAACAAAGCCAACGACTAGAAACAGTCCCAAACATGGGGCTGAAGTTAACGAGGGTTCTCTTCACACGGCTCTCCGCCTGCCGGACCTTGTCCTTCCCGCGCCCTCATCCCTGCGGGCGAGGCCACCGGTGACTTCTTCTCCCGCCGTTGGTGCAGATACCGCTCTACCCACTCGGACACGGCTAGAAAACTTCAAAGACCTCGTCCACGGTTCGACCAAGGCCAGCGAATCGGGTCTCGGGTTCCCGGAACCGATCATCCCTACTTCTCGGCCCCTGTCAGAGGCATCTCCCACCACGCATGACCCAAGAACACTCGACGGAAACCCTCTATTCAACCCCACTGACCCCGGTGAACATGGCGGACTCTCCGACTTTGGGATCTGGCGGCCGCTAAACCCTTCGCGTCCCTCGGCTTCCGTGAGCGTGAGAGCGGAGACGGCATCGACTCCTGGAAGTTGCCCCGGCTCCTCGTCGACGGTGAATTCTCTGGTTGATCGGGTGAAGCAACTTGAACAGCAGTTGTCGGATCTCACTGTGAAGTACGGTGCTAGGGAAGAAGATATACCTCAACCTGTGCCTGGTCTCCGAGAGGGGTTGAGGTATAGTCGTGGCTGCGTCAGCAAGACTCGTTACTTTGGGCAGAGTCATTGGATGAATGCAGCTGATATGGTTAGTACTCATCTTTTCATTTCAAGCCTTATGATACCAGCCTTTGTTCATTGTTCCCCTGTACTTTCCCAGGGGTCGACTCAATGCCTCTAATGGCTCATCTGTCCTTTATTGTTCTACTATCATCCAGTTGTGGTACTAGACACACTCCTTGTCACATTGTATTAGCGTGCTAGATACTTACACTTACTACAGTTGTACCGTCTCGTCAACTTTGCAAGGAAGTTTGAGAACCGTCGATCATCTCAACTCTATGTTGACCTAGAAAGATGCAAAAAGCTAGGCCGCATCATCAAAGCCCGCCGGACACCCTCATTCAGCACAATCTCAACTGGCAAGAGCATGCCCTCGCGAGACTTAGCAGATGTTCTCATCGGAAACTACCTGCGCACTTTTGAGTGCATCCACCGTATCGTCCACGTCCCGACCTTCAAAGCAGACTACGAAAAGTACTGGCTGAACCCCTCCGACGCGAGCGACTCCTTCATCATCACCATGCAGCTGTGCATGGGCATCGGCGCCACAATGCATGACGAACGCTTTACCCTCAGAAATCTGGCCATTCAGTGGTTCTGGGAAGCCATGTTCTGGCTCATTGCCCCCTGCGAAAAGTCCAAGATGACTATTCCAGGACTGCAGATCCGATGCTTGATGCACCATCTTCGTCACACGGCCAATATCGGCTGTGATCTCACCTGGATCGGCGCTGGTGCTCTTCTCCGAACGGCTATGTACATGGGACTGCATCGCGATCCCAAATCAATCATCAAAATGTCTCCATACCGCGCTGAAATTCGTCGGAGGCTTTGGGTCACGATCTTAGAGATGACGCTGCAGACGAGCGTCGACTCTGGAGGCCCGCCTCTTATTTCATTAGACGACTTCGACACTGAATTACCGGCAAACCTAGATGACGAGCAACTCGTCGAAGATGGCGAGTCCGCCTTCCCTGTGCCCAGGGATTCGGGTACACACACACAGATGACGATTCCGCTGGCATTATTCGGAACATTCGCAGCTCGTCTCGCTGTAGCAAAGCGCGTCAACGAGTTCCGCTCAGATACAGTCTACGAAGAGACCCTCCGACATAGCAACGAACTGAGCAGATCGCTCCAAAAGATGATGCAGCAGCTTAAGGCGTACCCGTCTGTCACCTCTTTTCAGCTGCGATATGTTCAGACCCTGACGTACCGGCTCTTCTTTGCCCTGCACCACCCGATTGCCCCGCTGGCGCTACGGAACCCCGTTTACTACTTCTCTCGTAAGATGGTCGTTGACACGGCGTTGCGACTGTGCGAGGTTGCCTTTCTGGCACCTGACAAGTCTGGCACTGGCGCCACGATGAAGCCTGCGACCCCGTCGGAGGTGGACTTCCATCGGTTGACGATTAATGGTGCCGGGTTTTACCGATCTGTTCCCTTCCAAGGCGTCATGACACTGGGGTTGGAGCTCATCAACATCAAGGAGGAGGAAGTGAGGAATGGGCACTCCATATTCTACAGCGGCTCTGAAGATCAGCTGCGCGGTATTCTTGACGCTGTGTACGACTGGTCGCGGAATCGGATTCGGTCGGGAGAGACGAACATCAAGGGCCACGCGCTGAGTGTACTTCTCATTGCTCATATTCATGGCTTGGAGCAGGGTGTCAGTGATGAAAAGATTGAGAAATTCTTCGAAGAGGCGTGTAAGGAGCGTGTTAAGGAGTGCCATGATTTGCTCAAGGAGTTGGCTGGAGGCGATGTAACTGAGGAAGGGGTCAGCATGCCCGATGTCCACGATTTGGATATGGACTTTGATGCCGGCGTCGACATGCTCGGGGATTGGGATTGGGGCACATCTTTGGTAAACATTCTTCCTACAAGCCCCAAACTGGTTTGATTCCGCCTTCTAACTTGATTCCAGGACAATAATGGGTTTGGGTTCGGTTCCATTATGAACTTCAACGCTATGCCTGAGATGTTCTCATGATGCAGCACTCAATCTATTGGAGATACTGCCTTTGGAACGAGTATACAATCATCTGTTATGGTATTCGTTCGAAAGTCAGTCCACAACTCTGTAACATTGCGTCTTCCTGCGACAAAATGAGTGGCGGAGATCAATTCTCTCAGCTCAGTCCTAGACCGCGTGCTTGATCAGACTAGATCAAGCCAGAGACGAAATCTCTTTACGAGAAATTACTCCTCTTCGTTGACAACCTTATGAAAGGTATTTAGTGCTTGGGGGCTTATTGCCGATGAAGCTAAGGCAGAGAAGAATCGGCAAAAAGGGAGATGGCAAGTGCGCTCCGAGGGCGTAACGGGGTAGAATTGAAGAGCTATAGGAGAAGCGAATACACCAAAGAAGAATTAATAGAGGGTTTCATCATGTGCTAATAGGCGAGAAGATGCTAGACTATGAACACTTGCCAAGTTCTGACGACAAGTGTTCGACTATGAACAACTCGACGTGTAGGATTCAAGAGTAAAAAGAAAAAAAGCCCAACCGGATGGAAGAACACCGAAGTCCACTGCAAAAGATGAACAAACAACCGTCTCAGCATGCCTGTGAGTGATATTTTACGCTGCGGAGATTCTGTGATTTCGGCGTTTGGCGGGAATAACAGCTGAATCTTGCTGCATTCTACTCTAATGCTCTAAAGTACCTTACGTGCTTACCTACTTTAGCTGCAGTTCAGTGCGATTGCGACAGCATGTAGCAACCTGGGGCTTTAGCGGCGCAGTGGCTGCTTGCTGATGGCCCTCCTCTTAGAGCTAGGTACCAAGGCGAAATTAGACGTGAGTTTTGAGACGTAGCTGGCCAGCGTAGGTCAGAATTGGATGAATGCCTCACACCGGTCAAGGAATTTGTGACTATGACTGGATGGAATTAGCAACTATGCGGTGCAACAATATCCCGTCAGACGAACAGAAGTCCCTTCATGGACCCCTAAGCTTCGGACTTGATCCTTTTGAGGTCTTACTGCCTTGGTGCAGGTTCCAGAAGCAGCCGCGCACGTATTTCAGGCGCCGTGAGATGGCGATAGCGCTAACTCCGGGACGCCTTCCCGCAGCAGATGACTCTGTAATTCGTCTGCTAAGGCGCCAGGGTGGATTCAATGTCCGCACGACGCGGCCGCACCGCCCGCTCCGTCTTAGACGGCTGAGATTGAAAAGACGGCCGGATCGCTGCTGACCTGACTGAGATGTAGATTATTGCTCTCTCATCTTATTCACTTTTGATATCCAGGGCACTCTAGCAGAAGTGAAAATTTCCACAGTGACGTTGTTGTCATCTCTAAAGCACGACTCAACCGACACTACTAACACGATGCATCTCATCCTCACTGGAGCCACTGGTCTTGTAGGCTCAGGCGTTCTCGATGCCATGATCAAGATGAAGGACATCACAAAGATCTCAGTCCTCAGCAGAAGCCCGGTCCCCATGGCTGAAGCCTCAAAAGATCCTCGAATCAATGTCATCATCCACAAGGACTTTGAAAAGTACGACGCAGACGTACTCGACAAGCTCAAGGGCGCAAACGGCGCTGTGTGGGCACTGGGCATCAGCCAGAACAAGGTCAGCAAAGAGTAAGCACAACCCCTCCAACCACCCCTACGAGAAGTGCTTACACGGCCACAGGGATTATGTCAAAATCACAAAGGACTACTCTTTGGAAGCAGCAAAGGCTTTCGCCAACCTACCGCCGAACAACGAACCCTTCCGCTTCATCTACGTCTCAGGCGAGGGCGCGACGCAGACGCCGGGCCGCTTCAGCGCCATCTTCGCCCGCGTCAAGGGCGAGACCGAGACCCTCCTCTCCGAGATGCGCGCCGCGAACCCGCGTCTGCGCGCCGAATCTGTCCGCCCTGCCTTCGTAGACAAGGCCGGCCACAAGGCCGTCGAGACCTATGCGCCCAACGCCGGCGCGCTGTACAACGCCATGAATATGTTCCTCGGCCCCGTGATTCGAACAACTATGCCGTCTTTTGTCAGCCCGACAGAAGTTTTGGGCAAATTCATGAGCGAAATGGCGATGGGCAAGATGGATGACGGACTTACTGCGGGCGGGAAGGGGATTATTACGCTTAACGGCGGATTGAGGGTCGTGGAGAATGTTGGCTTCAGAAGGTTGGCTGGTTTGCAGTGAAGATACCCCGTGAGATATGAATCCCAGTGCCGACATGTAAAGTAGCTTTTTTGTTGTAGTATTGCGTTCCATTGGCAGTTGAATTATGACTCACTATACTGGTTGTCTATATGTTCAGGGTTTACACTGATTTGCGCTGGCATCTTTGGACATGGACGATCAACTTGTCGCATTGCAAGACTTTAACAATATATAATGCGTGATCTGGGGCCAAGTCGCCAGCCGAAACCACTCATTGGATCCCGCAGGGGTCCCCTGGCTCAATGGTCTAGTGGTATGATTCGCCCTTCGGGTTTACCAATCCTTGCGCACAGCGTGAAATTGGGCGAGGTCTCGGGTTCGAATCCCGATTGAGCCCTTCCGTTTTGCCAATTCTTGATACGTCGTGTCAAGGTTGATTTGTTTTTGGCTGATGGTCATTCCTGGATGTTTGCGAGCGACGGCTTCGTCGCTTTGACTTGGTTGTGGCCAGACAACCCCTCTTGTGGTCTAGAAAGACTGAAGCTAATACGAAGTTAAGGCACTCATGTCGAGATTGTACTTGGCTGACATGATACGGCAACATTCGCGAAAAAACATTAGTGGGTGACACGATGGGCGACAATGGGTGGTCAGGCAGTATGAAGTGGATGCGGGCTAACTTATGTATTGTTGTCGCCATGCGAGCTATCTGGAGCCGGAATCTCACTTCGGCATGCTTGCCCACGACCCAAAAGCCCCTTCCCGTATCAAACGAATGCTAGAGGGTAAGACGCCCCGATACCAGGAAGCCAAGACGCCCGAACGCCGAATTACGAAATCCTCAAGACCTCGAGGCCGGATCTCTTCTGGTCGTTGTAACCTTTCTGCAGTTTCTTATAATATCATCCCAGCATGCCTTTCTCCCTATACCTATCCCCGTATTCCGTTTTGTCGTCCTTGACCTAGGACCTCCCAAGTACGTCTCGACTCAAAGTAGGAAAGCGATGTTCAACATTCGAACCAATCTAAGACAGATGGTTGGCAGCTGGGCGGCGTGTGTTGCTAGCGAATACGCTCTAGCTGCATCGCTTGGTCGGCCCATGTAGTAAGTAGCAAGGAGATGCAGTATGCCTTACACCATGTAAGCAATATAGCTGCTGTCTGGTGCAACCGGCGAAGATTCTGCCGAATAGTCCTCGTCGCCTTCATTGTCCTCATATGGCGCGGAAATATGGAAGACGGTACCGTAGGCGGGAGGCGGGGTGTTCCCTTCGAAAGCAAGAAGCGGTCTCGCAGTAGAGTCCTCGCGCTCATATCGAGGGAGAGGCTCCGATTGATCCCCAAAGCTGCGCAGGTTGGGCACCGTTCGTAGGTTGTCTCCGTAGTGGTATTGTGGTGGATTGTATCGGGCATCAAGGTAGGCCACGACAATATTGGTTCCGAGCGCTATGCATCCGAAGAAGACGAAGCTGAGAAATATCAAGAAGAGCGCTTGAGGGAGGGACATGTCCCAAGGGTCGCCGTGCATGTCTTCCATGGCCTTGAGTATGGAGTCGGAGATGCTGAAGTCGTGGATGGCGAAGAAGTAGTCAACACGTGCCTCCGGAATGTACATTTTGATGTCTGGTGTAAGTGATGATTCTGTTCTGATGTGTACTTCAGTTGCGCTCAGGCCTGATGACACGACTTGGTGTGTATGGCGAGAAAGCGTGGTGTTGTTTTTCTCAAGCAGGTTAGAACAGAATTGTGGGTGCATCCTCTAGGAGATTGTATCTAGCCAGGTAAAAGCTCGTCTTTGGGTGGGAGCGTGAAAGCGATTTATTCTACAATTCCTGGTCTTTCTCCGGAAGGAGACAATTAAGCTTCACGATTACCGTTTTTGCCAAACTCAGGTGGCTTCTGGATGTCCTCAGGACCCGTCTCTCTCTGCCAAGGAAGCACCTTGATACCACAACGTAGGACAAGCTTCTCTCCCGCCCACGGCTCGTCCATGTACGAACACCTGGAAAACCAGAGCGTTGTGGTCAGGTGGAAATGCAGCATCACTCAATGACGAATGAGAACGACCCGAGTAGGGGACAATGATCGAAATCTTCAACTGTACAGGATACGAAATGGAATAAATTCGTTTCACTATTCTTTTCATTAGCAAGCACTTCCATACTTACTTAATCAGCTAAGGTACATGTACGCAAGATATCCCTTGTTAAAATGACATCACTCTCATTCGGCAGATCATCTGCTCCCTCAATGTTGTCCACCTTTCTTTACGCCTCTGGCTTTCTTCCGTAAATATTGTAACTGTCATGAGATGTCAGCTAATACCAATGCCAGGACCAATTATTACTAACACTGTCCAGTACCCATGAATAGACCTGTCTTTCAGGTCCTTCCGGACATCAATCAGGAAGGCCTGCACTTCTTCCTTCGTCCAGTTGTGTATGCGAGTAAAAGCGGCCATGGTGAAGCCCTCAACACCAGAAGACATATTCTCGTGGTTCCACATGCCCAATTCCTTATACTTAGAGTCCCTAGCCCATGCGTTCGAGGGCCATTTGTCGCTCTGGATCGCAACATCAACGAATCCGACCTCTCTCATCATCTCTGCAAGCGGTTCGATGTGCTGGTAGGGCCTTCCAAACTTGATGGATGCATCGTATATCAGGTCGACACATCTGGAGACAGCATGTTCCGGCTTCAAGGTACCATCGTCGGACTTGACGAACACGTCGTACTCCTGCAGCTCTAGAAAACCTCCCGATTTGAGGTTGCTGCAAAAGCATGAGTCAACAGGCATATTTCACTTTAGTCTGGGTATTCGACGAGGGCTTCTTACTCAAAGCACTTTTTGATGTAGACTTTCCAATCAGTGATTGAGGAGTTCATCGCCCTTGTGTGGATATAATCGAACGGCTTCGAGTAGACCCAAGGCTCTTCTAGGTCATCAATCTCGAACTTGACATTAGGAGGGATGCTTGAAGGTGTCAGTGTCTTGAAACCAGGTGCTAATGCAGTCCCAAGTATGGCTGCTAGTTGAACTTGACTTTTATACCAGGTACTTACAACTGTGGCATAGACGGAGAGAGATCAATGCCGAGGACCTGTCTCTGCCATTAGCTTTACACCATGAAAAGCATCTATCAGTACTTACCTCAGCTTCAGGGTGTTCCTCTCCAAAGTCAACTGCCCAGATTCCAGTGCCAGTGCCGACATCAAGGACCCTCTTCACCTTTGAGTCGGGGGTGTTCGGAGGTGCGAGACCCAGCTTGTTATCCCAGGTCAGAAGGAAAAGGTTGTGTTGCAAATCTGGCTTGCTTATCAGCTTAGTTGAGCCCAGTTGAACAGAAGGACTCACCCAGTCTGTCAGATTCCGATGCGTCATTGGGAATATGATATTCTGCGTCATCGACGTCAGGTGTGCTCTTATTGCCGATGTTCCATTGGGTCAATACTCACGGCCGTCTTTGTACTTGTGGTACGTTCGACCATTTTCGATTCGATAATCAAGAATGGAGGAGGTGATACTCGTGCTTGATGAGGCGATGCTCTGTTATTGATCATTAGCTTGACCATGTCGTCTAGGATACAGTCACCAAGACTCGAACTCACCTCCCTAAGCTCCGACGCGTTGTCATTGGGGGCCTAATTCGTGTCAACGATTGAGAAGAAATAAGGTCCTGTGTCTTTCACTGTACATCTTGGGGAACGATGTGTCCCGGGCCTTCGACGGTGGCCAGGTTCGTGGCCGCAGGGGCTGCGCTTATGGTGTTGCTGGACATAGTCGGAAACGGAACAAGAACAAAGGCGTCGAAGGTTGAGATCAGGTCTTTCACCCTGCACGAAATGGCAATGTTTCCTTGAGAGTTTTTTTTTCGATTTAAGGATGAGGAGGTCACAACAGTGATACGATTAGCACGTGTGCACAAGAGGCTTGATTAATTTCTATTTACCCCTCTCCTTGGCTGGAGACAAGTATGCATGTTGGCGGCGAAGATACTATTCACGGCGTATGCAAGGTTCGTAAACATGGAACCAACGCACGAATCTGGACGAATTGGTTAGGTAGAGTACGACGTGGAGCTTGTATGGTGCCATGATGCAGGGTATAGTGTATATTTATAATTATGCAGTGCACAATTGTTTGTGAGTGCGTTGGTAATTCCATCACTTTTCATAATTACGAAGATAACTCTTCACGACGAGAGCAGACTGGAAGACAGCACTGTGATTTGACGTTCATGGTAAGGTAGTATGTGGGTTAAGCTTCAACGTACCGTAAGCTGCAACAGCTGGGTGGTCTCACATAGTCGTCGGGATTTAAAGGTTCTCAAGATGACAAGCACGGCCAATTTCAATCTGGTAGGGTCGCCTTCAAAAAGCGAAGTATCCGAACGGGTGCATCTTCTTAGGGTTACTGTTTCCAAGATTGAGACAAACTCAAATCCCCTTTAGTACTATCACCATAATCAAAGGCCTCATTAGGACTGGTAACCTCAGATTGGTTCCACTTTGTCTTCCTCAGGCCCTCCTCCAAACGCAGAGTAGCTAGGCCACGTTGTTAGCTTCGAGGCGCGATAGCAGCAACGCCTGAGAGACAAGAACGACTTACATTGGCAAGTAGGCATGAATATGCCGATCTCTCAAATGTTTTCGCACGTCAATGAGAAACAGGTGAACCTCCTCCTAGGTCCAATGATGTGCCCTACCTTAGTGAGAGGGGCCATGGTAAAAGCCTCGAAGCCGTTGCAGAAATGTTCGTTATTCCAGATTCCCAATTCCTTGTATTTGGGATCTTTAGGCCAGGGGGTTGGAGGCCACTTGAAGGCATGCATTTCCTAGCTAGTGTAAGTGATTTAATGCCATCTACTCCGTAAAGTACAGGGAATTGTACGCTTCTCACTGCCCCTCTGCTTGGCCGGATTCAATTATGCGGGACCACGGCGAGGATACTCTTTTCGGCGAGGAAACGTTCGCGAAAAAGGAAGCAACGCACGTAACACAGCGAGTCTCCCAGAGAGAATGGAGCTCGTACGATAACATCATGCAGTTGGTTGTGATGTCTGATGCCTGGCATGGTGGCTCGTGCATGGAAGCCATGTCGTTGAATCACATCACAGGGACATTTCCGACAATTACCAGCTGCAGCAGCCTGTTTGCTTCATGGTACTTTCCAAAACTTTGACACATACGGATGATACGTCGCGGCTTATTTGGATGTGGCTTATGAGGCTGAGGTTAGGTGTCGTTGCAGGAGGTTCGGGAGGGGGTCCCTTCTATAGTTCATGCATACTCGTACACCCATACTCGTTCACCCAGAATTCGGACGATCAGGCTTGAAAGGCGACTGGATAGCGCAAGCAAGTTAATTCGTTAGGTGTGCACCATGCAATGAAGCCCGAGACGGATTTTGAGCATGACAAAGAGGGAACAGCACGAGCAACTGGGGGGCATGGAGTATTTCGAAGCAGCTCGTTGGCAATAATCAGCTAGGATAATCACACGAATGTGCCAGTTTGAAGACAAGCTTTCAGCAGGACCCGTCCGAAGTTGTAGACCAGCGGGGCTACCCCGATCCATCATCTCAAAGTCCCGCTTTTTGAGTTCAGCTAAACCGTCGGGTTGACAGTTGCAAGACTGGCAACCCCGGATTCGAGACTTGCTGCAATGGCGTATACGATTCAGCTCGCCCAATCATCATTGATCGTTTGGACCAGACTATCCTACAGAGAAAGGATTTGGTTGCTGATGGTCTGCTCCCGACGCGCTCCACAACGGCTTCGGGAAACCCTGGGCGGCCTATTCCATACAGATACAGCATTTACCGAGAATCGGGAGCGACTAACGTCCCGAGCCGTCGGCCGTGCAGGCTAGAATCGTAATGCCGCCAATATCAAGCCCCACTCGACGCGCTCCGTCTTCTGACCGTGTAAGCCATCACTGAACCGCCGGGATATTCTAGTCAAGACTAAGATCGAGTAATCGCTGGCTTGGAGAAATATATAAGCTGAAGACCTTGGTCTTAGAGGTCTTGATCATACCAACACAATTCTTTTGATTCAACGATAGCTTCATCAAACCCTTAATTCCAATAGGCCAATCGTGGGAAAAGCGCCAGCCATGACCCTCATAGCCCAACAAACCAACGGCGATTCTGCACACGGCGGTGTCCCCAAACCAACGCACGAAAGCACTCTCTTAGATGGCGTGCTCCGATGGCCATCTACAGGACTCAAGGTTCTCATCGTTGGTGGTGGGCCTGCCGGCCTACTGACCGCTCTCGAGTGCTGGAAAAAAGGACACGATGTCGAAGTTGTGGAGAAGAACAACAAAAACTCTACAATTGGTGAGCCATGTTTTTGATACATGAAGTAGAAATAACGAATAATCAGAAATAAATGGACTAATTGACACTCGGACACAGGCGACGTGATTTTCATTGGACCATCTGCTCTCGCAACTTTCAAGGACTACCCGAGCATGCTCGAGGAGTATCACCGCCAATCGTGGGATGCGTTCTGTTCATACCGAAGACTTGATGGTCAAGAAGTCTGTCAACCTCAAGAGTTTGAGTACAACAGAGACGATGTCCAGCCCCACGTTGCTTGGCCCCTGAGAATCAGGACTATGGTTAGCCGACCGGGCATGTCAATCATGTTCTACGACCAATGCAAGCGTCTAGGCATCCCGGTCAAGTTTGGCGTGAATGTCGTTGACTACATTGAGAATGCTGCCGAAGGAACAGGCACTGCTGTCACAGCTGATGGCCAGCGACTCACGGCTGACATTGTGGTTGCTGCCGATGGCCTAGGCACCAAGTCGCACAAAGTGGTCATGGGAGAAGCAATCAGAGCCGTTCCCACAGGATTCGTCATTTGCCGCATCTTCTACCGCCTTGACCCGGTGAAAAACAAGAACCTCTATGAGAAACTGATCAAGACGACGAGGCCTGATCTTCGCACTCATTCCGGGTGAGTTCTTACTGACACTTGATGAACTCATCAGTATGTTGACTTTGGTTTTATAGTGGCGACTTCCATTGCATCTTCATCACTGCTAATGACTCTATTGTCATCGCAATCACGATGCCGGTATGCCGCTTTTCCTGGACCACACTCGCAACTAGTTTTGCTCTCCTGACAGATGGAAACGACTAATCACTATCGTTCTAGGACGATGGGACTGCATCGGAGTCATGGGCCGAGACCATCACTGGCGATGAGTTTGTTAGTAAACTGCCAGTCACCGAAGGATGGGACCCTTTGATTTTGGAAGGCATTCGAAACATCCCCGAGAACAGCATCGTCAAATGGCAGCTCTGCTGGCGCGATCCTCAACCTAAGTGGACATCGCCCGAGGGTCGGATTCTTCAGCTTGGTGATAGCGCGCACGCCTTTATTCCATCTTCGATATCTGGCGCATCTACAGCGCTGGAGGACGCTCAATCTCTGGCTGAATGCTTGCGGCTTGCCGGAAAGAGGGACGCCAACATTGGAACTAAGGTTCACGAACTATTGCGGTACGTCTAAATCTATATGCATATGGCCTCTGATCCCTCGAGCCAAACTGACTGTGCCTGAAACCAATAGCATTCGACGCGCCTCTACCCTCCAGCGTCTTGGATTCGCCAATCGACGAGAGATGCACCGGAAGGGTGGATTTGAAGAGGTCATGAAGTCTGCCGCAAAAGGGGGCCCGATGGGACTTGGCAAATGGATATGGACTCACGACCCTGCGAAGTACGCCACCGAAAAGTTTGCCGAAGGCCGCAGTCATCTCGAGAATGGCACTCCCTTTGAGCATACAAACCTTCCCAAGGGGTTCAAATGGGAACCCAACTGGACCATGCAAGAGGAGATTGAGAAAGAGAAGCGGGGAATTCACACCCCTGACCTGAAGATGAATGGTGACTGGAGCATCTACTAGACCTACACGCTGTGTTGTATAGACGACCCCTGTCAGAATTATAGAGTTAGAAACATATGCAGAGGCGCAGAATCAATAGTATATGTTTTCAAACACAACATCAATCACCTTGATCCTAACTGAACACCCATTTCGGCATGTACCTGCGAGATATAAAGCCTCATTGCTGCGGCTAGCATGGCTTGATGCCCACTTCTACCACGTCGAGCGGCCTTGAAAAAGCCTGAAGTTTTATCACCTTAATTATGGTATATTTATAATAACAGTCCGTTTCGTTACGTATTCTTGTAGGCTTTGTAGGCTTAGTACTTTGCAGCGCGCTTAGTACTCTAAGGGCTGCTGGACGCCGACGACATGACGAAGCTCAAAGGGAAGACATGCAGCCAGTCTGATCACTAGGGTAGAGTTATGTGATGAGCTTAGTGAGACTGCAAATCTAGGTGATCCGTCGTCATGAGATAAAGATTACAATCAAAGGTTGAGGTGGAGCGCCGCCGAGTGTCGGTTTATCGCAGGAGGAGCGCCGCCTTGCTCCAGCCAGATTCGATTTGTAAACTGATTGAATTTGTAAAGCACTCCGATTTGTAAACGTGTTTGATTTGTAAACCCAGCTGACCACCAATGATCACCATAATCCTTCCTGCCAGCTGTTGCCGATATTGAAGTCGTCGCTTACAAGTCGCTCATTTCAGACAACAATCAGAGCTCTTACTTTGAGCGACTTAACGAAACAAAGTGGGCTACATCACCGAAGAATACAATTGGCTAAGGATGTCTATCCAGACGCGGTCCGTTGATTCTTTGTCCTCGAAGTCCAAGCCGTAACCTAGTACAAGGCACGGATGTGGCTGCAGGAGGTGCTTACACCTTATGGGCGCCACCTCTGTTGTCCGGACATTGGCGCGGGGGCTGGAGTATATATGATGGAGAAGTCCGACAACATCGCGGGGATCAATCCCCGACCTGCATCAACGAAATCGACCGCTCTTTCACAATCTTGCAAGGACTGCAGTAGAAGAAGAAGCAACGATGAATTCGAACGCGATTTTCAGAGTCGACGGCATCGTCGCCGTGATTACAGGCGGCGGGACAGGTATGCATCCTCCGGCAAGACGTAGATGAACCCAGTGCTAAGACAGCACCTAGGTATCGGCCTCACAATGGCGAGGGCCCTAGTCTCTCAAGGTGCCGCCAAGGTCTACATCCTTGGGCGCCGTCTTGAGGTGCTTGAAGACGCAGCCAAAGAACATCCCAACCTGATCCCCCACAAGTGCGATGTCACCTCAAAGGAAGACCTCCAATCCATTGTCGACCGTATCACCAAGGAAGTCGGCTATGTCAACCTCGTTATCGCCAATTCAGGTGTTCTTGGGCCTTCTGTTCGCTTTAACCCAGCGCATTCCGTTTCCGATTTGAAGAAGATTCTCTTCGATGACTTTTCCATGACGGAGATGACGGAGGTTTTGCATGTGAACATCACGGCTGCCTTTTTTACCATGTCAGCCTTCCTTGAACTTCTTGATGCCGGTAACAAGAATGCTCTCAAGGGTGGTTTCGGCAAGCCAGACCAGGAAGGCAGCAACGTGATCGCCATCCAGAGCCAAGTCATCTTCACGAGCAGTATTTCGGCTTTCAGTCGGCACTTCTCCTCGACGCCCCCGTACTTGGCTAGTAAGACTGCTATAATGCAGCTCACTAAGCAGGCCAGCAGCCAACTGGCTAGACATGGGATTCGTGTGAACGGGATCGCCCCTGGGTGTGAGTACTACCGTTCTGATTCTGCATCTCAATTTTGCAAAACTAATAAACTCCAGTATTCCCCTCAGAAATTGCTTCTGGGCTTATCGGTGACCGCAAGCCAGAGACCGAGTCTCCTGATGATACGAAATTCATTCCTGCGAGGAGGTTTGGGGGGGATGAGGAGATGACCGGAGCAATACTCTACCTTGCCAGTCGTTCCGGCAGCTATTCGAATGGTTCGATCATGGTCATGGATGGTGGCCGGCTGAGCGCCATGGCTAGTTCCTACTAGAGGTATTCTAGTTTCTGGTGTCGGTCAATTCTGATTTCTAATTGAGGGTATTTACGGCTCAATGCCTGCATACCATATGATATCGATGGATGCAAACTTGATAGGAATAAGTGAGGATGAGACACGTACTGCTGGACCAATTTCGCGTTGTCTTCTATGTTCTTGGCGACCATGAGCCATATGGCTCTAGCTGGGATAACGCGTGGGAGACGTTGGGCAAATTCGGAAAAGCGAATCGAAGTGAACGGAAGTAGAATCCTGAAAGCGCAGTTGGCGAGTTCGTCTTCATGTATCAGCGAGAATACCGAATTCTCGACAGCCACATAACGGTACTGGGATGCACACTATTCTCCAATGTCCCATCATCGAAGAGACGCCAGTCAGCAACAGCCTAAACGACTTCTGCGAAATCGATGGCTGGATTGTCGAAGAGCATTGCCAACTGCACAAGCAAGACCTAGCCTGGTTGAACAGCAGAGTCAACGCCATATCCGTCGACTCTGAACGCAAGATTGCCATCTTCACGCACTACAGTCCGACCGAAGATATCCGCGCTGTTGAACCTTGTCATGCTCAAAGCGACATTAAATCTGACTTTCAAACAGACTTGCGAAACGAAGATTGTTGGAAAAGCCCTGATATCAAGGTCTGGGCGTTCGGTCATACACACTTCAACTGCGACTTTGTGGATCAGGCGACAGGGAAGCGACTCTACACCAACCAGAAGGGCTACTGGCAGGAACACTCTCCAGGCTTCAGGGAAGGAAACATGGTTCATGTGGATTGAGGCTCAAACCTGAGAGTTTGGTCTCAATGCTCTCGGCTGGGGAAAAGGCGGTTCCCTAGCCTTGTGGGAAGATAGCAACCCCAAAGGAGTTTCCTCCTCGAGTTGGCCATAGTTGGCTATATGCAGCCTACAATCGTAGCCAACCCCTAGCCGCCCAGAAGAGAATGAAAAATCGTTTGTCTACCGCTTGATCAGTATAAATTTTCACAGGGGACTCAAGTGGAACGCAATTGTGGTTTTCCGTTCTGCAAAGTGGTCACTTTTCCGAATCGTCCCGACCCTCGCGTCCGTATTCCGTGGAGAGAATGGTCGGTCAGCTGCCGCAGCCTGTGAGAGACTTGTTCTAGAAGAGGCCACGCTCAAGCTCACCGACTCGGTGGTACCACGACCCTCTTTTACCCCTTTGTCCCCAAACTCAGGCTTGCGGAGGATCTCGGAGGCTCTCCGGTGAGACTGAAGTGCGGGATGAACAGGAGGCATCGAGGCAAGCATCGAAAAGTTTGGGACGGTCATCAGATGGTGCAAAACATGGAGAATTGGACATGATTCTGGGGGGGTGGTTGGGGAATCAGTCCCAGCGATTGAGCAAAAGGATGGAGAAAACTCGAAATAGATGGTAGCAGAGGTGTGAAATCCAAGAAAGCCAAGACATCGCTCTCCATTTATCATTTCTCCTTTCCCCATTAAAGACGTTCGAGTCGGTCCGTTGAATACAGCGAGAGTCTTGGGCGGTTCCCACTCGCAATCGGACCGTTACACTCCACATTCCACCCCGAAACTGCGGAGAATGGGGCATGCAATTTGGGGCCCCGATGCTCCGCGCATGGCGGTCAAGTTTCCCGGCTGCCCCGATGGGAGGCTGTCGGAAGTATTGCTACATAACGGATGTCCCATGGGGGCTCCAGCATTATGGGCGGAGAAGCATACACACTGGAAGTTTTGAACTGTACTGTGAAGCTATCAGACCATGAAGCTAGAACCTGTGTGATTGTAGAAGGCCAACAGGAGCTGTCCAGCGGACGAGACGCAAACTGTCAGATCAAAGTTGCCAGGTATGCTTTCCCCTCATCAAGTCGATCTCAGTATTCATATGAGGGTCAAAGAAACCTGTAGCGAAATGCTTTCAGTTGTTTGACTGTCGATGGTAAACTTTTCAAGATGGAGCAACAAGCAACACTTTAGGTAATGCCAGAGGCGTCCAGCGCGCTGAATCACGGGGGCATCGCAGGGATGGCATTGACTTGTTAGTCTGCCCAGACTGAAAAAGCACAACTTTGCCAACTGCCAACATTCGCCCAGCCAGCAGTCTTGGAAGTCCATAGTTAAGTTGAACAAGACGCGTTGCGCTCACAGTCTAGGCACGTCGCTTTCTGTCTCGGAGTAATCCAGTGACCCGGCTGCATCTTACAGCACAATAGACTTCTGAACAAGCGAAACAGGTCGGTCGCGCCGCTGTCTGACTCGCACGTGAGGGTCTGGGGATCGTCATTACTCTTTATTCCTGGTATACAATTCCAAGACGTCGCGTTGTGCAAACCCGGCCTCACGTTGCCGGTTCCGCCTTCGCCTATTGCAGGCTTTGACATTCGTTTAGGTGGAAGAATCAGCAGTCTTGCAGAGTTTCTAGGGAGACTCGGTCGCGCTTTGAGAGCTTGGCCTCCCATCATGGACTCATCTTGGCGGCATAAGCCGGTGTCTTGGCTTCACAAATCGATTTCGTATGCCAATGTTCGCGTACCCCTGCCTCGCTGTCGGCAATGACGGGGGCCAAGCAGCCGATCTGAAGCCTCACCCTCAAGTCTCCCAACCATTGTCGACGGAGTGAGCCCCATGAACAGGTGCTTTTCGCCCTGCCCAGCTTGTCTATTGTTTGATCTGAGCTTTTCAACTCGCTGGCACTGCGAGCTCTCTAGCTCGCACGACTCGCAGACACCAAGTCCTGCCTTGGTGGAATGCGCGGCGCCCTTCCAACCCCGGATTGTCGATGCATGGGGCTTCCGACAGTCAGTCGCGTGGGTGGCGCCTTTCCTGTCTCCCCCAGATGAAGGCGTGGGATGAAAGTGGATTGTGTCCATGTACGGATACAACAAGTACTTCCCAAGGTCATCCCATACCTTCCATCGAGCCTTCGTCAACCTTGCCGGTCTGCGCCCCAGTATGGAGAAAGGATAGGACCGAGTCGGCCTCTGGGGCAACGTCATAGCATCGTTGCCAATCACTATAGTCGGTCAGCCGACTCAGGCTCGTCCACATCTGCGAAGTGGCAGGATATGGCTGCAGTATAAAGCCATCACGGTGCATACTTGAGGGACATGAGCATCACTTCCCACGCTCTCTGGCTTTCCCACACAACTGGGCTTGAGCCGACCTTTCATCCTATCTCCGCTACTCCTTCACTGGACAGGTATTAGGACATCTGCATGAGTTCTTGAGCGAAGAGCTTCTGCTCCCTCACACACTGCTCCAGATTCCACCCAAGCTCGATCTCGATTCCGTACAAGAGCATCTGAAAACATGGGGTTGGGCAAGAAGTAAGAAAGAGCCGTTGCACTGTACACTCTGGTAGTCACTAACCCCAAGTTAAGGTCCATTCGCATTAATGGTGCCGACTGCGGCATCGAGTCGCTTTTGCTTGGTGTTATCACCAGCATAGGAGGCTTCCTGTTCGGTTATGACACCGGTCAAATTTCATCTATGCTTCTGTTCACGGACTTCAAGAGACGCTTCGCAACCGGTGCACCAGACGCCGACGGTATTCCACAATGGGTTCCCATCACCCAGTCCTTAATGGTGTCGCTCATGAGTATCGGTACTCTCATCGGTGCGCTCTCAGGTGCCTACACAGCCGACTGGTGGGGCCGACGAAGGAGCTTGAGTTTTGGTGTTAGTATCTTTATCGTTGGAAACATTATCCAGATCACAGCCATGAACTCGTGGGTTCACATGATGATGGGTCGCTTCATCGCTGGTCTGGGAGTCGGCAACTTGTCTATCGGTGTGCCCATGTTCCAGTCAGAGTGCTCTCCCCGCGAGATTCGTGGTGCTGTTGTCGCATCCTACCAGCTTCTCATCACCTTCGGCATCCTCATTTCCAACTTGATCAACTTCGGCGTTCGCAACATCCAGGAGTCCGATGCTTCATGGCGCATCGTTATCGGCCTTGGTATTGGCTTCTCCCTGCCATTGGGCTTGGGAATCCTTGCCGTTCCCGAATCTCCTCGATGGCTCGCAGGTCGTCAGGATTGGGAAGGCGCTCGTATGTCCATGGCGCGCCTACGTGGTCTTAAGGACGATCCGCACAACGAGACCGTCGAAAAGGATCTCCAGGAAATGTTCAAGGTCATTGAGGAGGAGTCCAAAACGGGCTACGGTACTTGGCTTGAGTGCTTCACTGGATCCTCTGGAATCCCGAAGACCGTCTACAGAACGATCCTGGGTATCTGCATTCATTTCCTGCAGCAGTGGTATGTTGCGGCCCATGGAGTTTCAAAGTCTAAGAACAGTGTCTAACATTCACCATAGGACCGGTATCAACTACTTCTTCTACTACGGAGCACAAATCTTCGAGTCGGCTGGTATTGATGATCCGATCATGGTCCAGCTCATTCTCGGTGCCGTCAACGTTGTGTGCACTTTCTATGGTCTCTATGCTGTTGAGAGATACGGTAGACGCTGGCCCATGTTCATTGGTGCTCTGTGGCAATTTGCTTGGCTCACAATCTTCGCCTCTGTCGGCACTGCCCTTCCTCCCGAAACCAGCGCAACCAGCGGCATCGTCATGATCGTCTCGGCCTGCATGTTCATTGCTTCCTTCGCTAGCGTAAGCCTCCCCCTGCCGACTTCAACGATTCCTCTTACTGACTACGTATCTTTATAGACCTGGGGACCTATGGCGTGGTGCGTCATTGGAGAGACATTCCCTCTCCGAACTAGAGCCAAGCAGGCATCTCTCGCTACCGCCGGTAACTGGTTGGGCAACTTCCTCATCTCGTTCCTGACACCGTTCGCGACCAACGGTATCTCTTTCGCATACGGTTTCGTTTTCGCCGGTTGCAACTTGGCCGCCGCTTTCCTCGTATGGTTCTTCCTCTACGAGACGAAAATGCTGTCCCTCGAGAACGTCGACAGAATGTATAGCGACCCAAGCGTCAAGCCCTACTCTTCCACCAAGTGGGTGCCTCCAGGCTACATCACTCGCAAGGATAAAGACGAGTCCGAGTTCCAACGAGCATCGGTTCACACCGACAACAGCAACCCGACTGAGAAGGCAAGCGATGAGAGACCTTTTTCCGAACATCACACCAAGCAGGAAACTACATCCAACGCCGTTTAGGCCATTGTAGTTTCATAGTTGCTTGCGTATATAGTTTTAATAATAATACCGTTGAACATAATCTATGTGTAAGGTCATAGAATCGGCTGCAACTTCGCCGGGTGACACATGGGGGTATGCTTTCCCCTTCTGAAAGACCTCTATTTCAAAGCTTGAGAGATATTACAAGGATGAACAGATCTTTTGTTCGAGCTATTGTCTAGAATACCAAGCTGTGTCCCTTTTCCCCTTCAGAACGTCACTGGCCGTCTCCAGTCCTCATGAAAATATTCGAAGGTCTGTCTCGGTACGCGAATTGCTCTTCAACGTCATATTCGATCTCTGGACCTTCTTGCTTGAAACCCAGCTTGGAATACACGTGTCTACCCATACTTGACGCCTCCAAGAGTAGCTCAAGCCCGCCACGTCGCTTCGCCTCATCGAGACCCCACTGAACCAGCTTCTTGGCGATGCCCTTACCCTGGAACTTGGGATCCACGGCGCACATGTCCAGCACCAAAACTGCCGGCTCAGCCGCCGTCGCCTTCTCTGCGATGACCTCCTCACGTCGCTTGTGCAGCGATCCCATACAGGCTGCGGCGTATCGCTGCTCGGCTTCGTTGCCGGGGAAGATGGACTCCAGCCCGAGCTCCTTGATCAAGTCTTTCGGTGGCTGATCGCCGTGACCTTCAATGGCGGACTGCTGTGCCCAGATTGCCATGCCTACGATTCTGCGCTGTCCGGCATTTTCGGGATCCGGAAGGGTGGCCTTGAGGAAGACGACATTGGGGTCGCCCTTGTTGTTCTGGTTGACGGTTTTGAAGCGGTTAGCCATGCGACCGGCGCCGCGAACCACGCCTTCCGGCGTATCCCAGCCGGGGTTCATGGACAGGTAGACACCATCACGAGCTTGGTGACCGAATGCGTCTCGGACGACCTCGGTGACTTGAGTAAAGTCCTCGGGCTGGGAGATGACTTCGATGCGGACATCATAGTTCTGCCCCGCGACGGTGGTGCTTGCCATGGTTTCTGCGGGGTAATCGCGGTTGAAGACTTCAAATGGCGGGGTCAAAATGCTAAAGTCTGGGTCGCAGGGGCTTCGAGGCGGTGTTACTGCGCAAGATTCCAATGAGTCTCGAGTTTGGTTGTTGAGTCTACAATTTCTGCATGGAACGAAGTTAAGTGGACAAAGTGTCTTTACTGAAAACTGAAAAAGTCAGCACCTTTGCCAAGCTCTTCTCTTGAGCACGACAAACGGACAACCCGAGTTGAACCTGGACGCATGAATCATCCAATGCCCCCGAGTTGGTATGGCCCACTAGACTCCGCATCTCGGAGACGAAACCCCCGATTTAGTCGTCAACTCCATGTTTCTTGCTAGTGCCCGAGCTGACTTAACTCTTATTAACAGACACGATTGATCCAATTCATGAGAATGTAACGTTGAATGACAACATAGGCTCTTATGGATTCAAATGTCAGAGCCCAAGAGCTAAGTGAGAATGGAGAAAGTTGTAAAATTTCAGACGGCTGACTCTGGTCGAGAAGAGACTGACCATGTCCCAGAGGCCGAATGCCGCTAGAGGTAAGAATTGAGACCCACGCTAGGCAGCTAGCACTTTTTGATTCACAGCGTCCTACGGAACAGTAGAAAGTCAATGGTGTTTAATAACAAGAAAGAGTTCAAGATGCTTGGCATCAACTAATTATCCTACTGGTTTCGTCATAAACACTTAGCGCATTCATGGTAGCTTCAGGCTTTTCCATCCAATTGATCTAATTCTTTTTGGCGCTCCCAAATGTTTTCTGACAAATTAACAGCCAAATACTCTAGCAGTGCAAACATTGATACCAGCAGCTCCAGCGCCAGGTGCAGCCATGTACTCGCACTTTGTCGCAAATGTCCACGAGCCATGCGGCGCAGAGTACTCCACAACATCATCACGGAAGCGCATGTATGCTGAGTATCCAGAGCGGCAGTTCAGACCTAAGTTTGAGATTACAATTAGCTATTGGTGCATAGTTGCCATGTCAGAGTGCGGTGAAAATAACTCACGCCAGCCATTAACGTCGCCGTATCCGTTCACGCTGCAAACCTTTTGACCATTGTCTGTGAGCGTGATAGTGGCATATTGGAAGTTGTTGATGCTTGCGACGAAATCGACGCAAGCTAGTGCAGAGCCGGCGAAAGTTGCGAGGACGACGTTCTTGAGGGAGACCATGTTGACTGGATGGATGATTTTCGTTTAAAACTTGGGATTGGCGAGTTAACTAATGAGGAGATGCAAGCTGATTGAGGTGATTCTTCTGATCGTGAGGATTGCATGCAAGCACAGAACAATCATACTTATACTTGGCCGTTCTGAACATGATCGAGCTCAGACTATTAGCAAACTTCTGCAATGAGAAAAATAATGGCTGCCTGATCGGAAATGCCCCGTAGTAATTTCTTTCTCAATCAGCCTCCTAACGTTGGCAAATTTTGAGGTCTTGACCGCTGCGATGTGAAGTATTGGCGGCTTACGTGCCAAGACAAATGTCTAGCTGCCTGCCTCGCCAAGTTAAACAACCCCCAAGCTCTAAGCCCCATGGGGTCTGATGTCGCAGGGGGGCCGTTTCCCCTTTCAGGATTCGAGGTCACCTTTCAAGAGGAAGTCTACCCCGATTGGTTGTCTTGCTAGTTGAACTAGGAGTATAACATTACCTCGTGAAGCCAACAGTGAGTCTGTCAGGTAGCTGCTGACTCGCCCCCCAGCAGCGGCAAGCGACGATGAACATTGATCCTTTCGCTGAAACCCTCGCAATCGGCAGTCTTATCAGCTGGGAATGGAGGAAATACACGTTTTCGGCTATTTGATTTCAGCTGACGTGAGATTCTCTGGTCTGTTTAATGAATGGGTTTGAGTTCTGTTCGAACAATATGACAACGCAGAAGTCGGGTCCATACGCGACTTGCCTGATGCTTATGCAGGCAAGTTGTTCAACTGCAGCGAAGAATGACTCTAGGACACCAAGGTAATTGAAACGTTCTATGGCTCGTTCTGGAAATCGTTATCAAGCGCCAGATCTATAGTGTTTTCGGTAGAATAATTCTGCCCAAGCAAATGATCGACTAATACCATGTTGTGTACTCCGTAGGTCCTTGATGGCGTAGGCACCCCACAACCCGAACTGAAAGTTCTTCTGGACCATCCCTGCTGCCTTCCCTGCCACCTTAAAGTTAAGTGCCCTTTCGATCCGAGAGAAGTATCACCTTAATCTCACCTCACTTGCAAAGTCCCGTAGCTTCAATAGATGATTGGTCTGCTTGTACTTCACTTTCTACTCGTCATAAGCTAGAGGAGTTGACCCATGATAGAGTGTGAATTGACAAATGATTAGCAAACACACGTTAAATGGTTCAGCAGACGTTTCTAAAAAGCGAAGTGCGATTCAAGAAATCTAAACAAACAATCTACAAGGCTGAACAAAAAAACAAAGAAATGATCCAATCAATCAAGGAACCGAACGTTTGAAATCAGGCAGAGCCAACGGCGAATTCCTTGACAACCTTACACACTGGAGCTGCCCCATTAGCAGCATACTCGCAGCGCTCGCCCTTCAAGGTAGAAGCCAGACCCCTCTTCTCCTCCATGCGGGCAAAGTGACGGGAGCGCTTGGTGGGAACGCTCTTGGGAGAAACGTCAGTGAAGGCCTTCTTGGTGGAGTCCCAGATCTTGTTGTCGGAGGTGATGAAAGGAGCACCGGCAAACTTGGTCAGCAACTCGTCCTTGCCATTGAAGAATCCAGAAATCTCCTCAAGGAAGGGAACAGTATCAATGGTCTGGTTCTTGCCGGAAAGAGAGCGCTTGCTGAAGGACTCCTTGCAGCTGTTGCGGTTTGCGACCTGTCCCACGTTGTCGGTAACGTACTTGCAAGCCTGCTCAAAGGTGGTCTTGGCTAGTGTGTCGTTCTTGCCCTTATTGAAGATACCGGCAAGGTTCTCCATGTCGAGGTGAAGGGACTGGATGGGCTTGTTGGTGCCGTCGGGTTGACCGTCAAGCCAGATGCAGCGCTGGCGAACACCATTGAGGACGGCGCCCCAGTTCCACTCGCGGCCGCACTGGAAGCCCAAGTCACCAACAGGGATGAAGACCTCGTCGCGTCTTGCCTGGGTGTCACTTCCCTTGAGAATGATGTTGGAGACGCAGATGGCATTGCCACCAGGCTGGATATCGAGAGACTTGAGGTTGAAACCATTGTTGGTCTTGAAGCTCTGAATAGGCGCCTCAGCGTTCTTCAGGCCCTTGAATAGTTCCAAGTCACCATTATTGCGGCATTGGTCCTCGGGCTTGTCACTATTTCCTTCGAAAACACCAAAGATCTGGGTGTTGGAGAAGTCGGACAGGATGATGGAAGGAGGGTTGCCCGCGGCATCTTGGTTGTCTCCGATTTCCATGCGGATGGTGTAGAAGTCAACCTCCTTGGGCTTCGTGTTGATGGCCGACATGATGCCAATGCCCGATGAGACGAGCCCCAAAAAGGTAGCGACATTGCCAATGGCGGTGCCGAGGGTTGCAACTGCTCCGATAGCGGCCATTTTGAATCGAAAAATTGGGTGTAAGTGAAAGTGGTAGGAAAATTCCTAAGTGAGTGAATAAAAAGCACCAAAAAATGAAGGAAGTACAACTCGTTGTTGCGATGGAAGACTGATCTGATTGAGGTGATGATGAGAAGAACAACATATTTTCGAGGACAAGCAAAGACTTTTATAACATCATGACACTAACGGAACTGTTCCTATTCCATGTACGGTCATCATGGTCACTCCTCAATATCAATCTTGATGATGCCAATCCATCACCTCGCTTAGCCTCTTGATTGAATCCATATTGCGCCTGGCCAAGTAAGGCCAGCCTTTTCCATGGTAGTCGGCGCCGAGCGGACACTTTGGCAGTACAAAGGCCGAATGCCCGATGCTATTCTCAGCTGCCAAGTCCGTATTCGATGCTTCGTGAAGTGAATTAACAAGGTTATTGTGGACTTCTTAGCATGCATGTTAAGAAGACTGTAGAATCCAATTCTTTACTTCTGAAACCGGCCAGGCGGGACGAGGGATCGACACTGGCAATGCTTGACAACTAGGATCCATGCACATGCGGAAAAGCCCTCCGATACAACTCTGAAGGCATTCTGGTTGATGATGACACTGGCGAGTTGAATCGACCAATTTCCGACTACCACGAGGATTTCTTTTCGAAATGTGCACTGGGCTCGAAACTTTGCCTTTTACGAATTGAAGCTCTTCAAGTCGGACTGAGGGGACGTACGTGCTCTCAGCTGCCATGGAATCAAGCGGAGATGCGGAGTAGCGTCAGTGCAAAAATAGAGTTCCTCTAGCCCACGCAGTGTATGCCCCCTATTGTGACCAGGAAGGCCTCGAAGCGGTCTTGTAACCGGTTCCCTGCTTGCCATGGAATAGAAGCTCTAGACTCCATTTCTCCATGATAACTGGGCTGATGCTAAGCCCTATCACAAATTTTCAAATTCGGTGGTGCATCCATGAACAGCCCGCACTATGCGGACTGTTTTTCACCGCCGGCGGCGGGCTTTCAACTTAGTGAACATCGTTAAGCGACTTGTCAAACCTGTGTGTCGTGTTCAAGGCGTTTCTCAACGCATAAAGGAGCTCGGCGTCCTTGGAACCCCCTGAACATGTCGCCTTGGCAAGCAGCGATCCGGATGAACTCAACGACTCGACTCGTTTGGAGGCCGAAGACTTGGCTATTTTGACAGGACAAACACCTTTCGGTAGTCCCGTGATAAGTTATAGCATAGCGTCTTGAAAAATTCAGACATTGATTGGAACAATGGGACTGGATGCAACTCTTTTGACGCATTTGCCTGTCTATCGGCACCACATTTAGAGCGTATTTTTGGTCTCATACTCGCGGAGCCGGTCTGGGGGGAAAGCATGTACAGAAATGCTGCCCAGAGCAATGAGCGTTAACGCTGATCTGTAAACATCCAAATAGCGTGTGCTTTTCCTCCGAGATCTTCATGACAATCACGGGGGAGGGAGGGCAAAAGAGAAAAGGCCATCCTTACATTCCGAGGCCCCATGTCGTTCGATGGCCGAAAACCGATTGGCTGCTCCTGTTTCACCAACATGGAGACGACGAGGAACAACCTTGTTAAGGGTTTCAGCCTCTGGATGAACAGTAAGCCATTTAGTGGCCCCGTCCAACACTGCCACTCTTCATGATGGGCTGACAGGCGTTTCTGGCCCATGGGAATGGGCGACAGCGGGCCGCATGGATCCAAGTTTAGTATCGCAATTCTCGGCTCGTGCACATAATACTTATTCACCTAGCCAGGAAGCTTTCCGAAGCCTTAGGAGGATGCTTTAGCTGGCTTGTGGCAAGCTAGCTGTGGGATCTGTCTATGTGGTACAAGTGCAGGAAGTATCCTGGTACAGGGCACAAGACGACTTCTGACGAGATATGCGTCGATATTGATGGATCTAGTCTAGGACCATCTTAGTCCACTTGAAGTCGACCACGGTATTGTAAAACTGTCGTCGCCTTTGCCAAGAGAATTTGACCATTTCTTTCGATGTGCCAACATCGTGATAAAGTCAGGTTGCCCTTAGGAACAATAATAGTATAATAGGAATTCTGGATCCACCAAGTCAACACGAAACAGGGGCGCACAGATAGTAGTCACGGTCGAAAGTTTCTTGCGCAGTGCAACACTGACTAATTATCTCGGCAACCTGTTGCAACACCTTTTTTCATCGTTGAGTAATCGACCTGGTCTTGAAAGCACCAAGTTTCGAGGCTCCCCGACAGGAATTGCCGAAGGACCGGTGACTTTGTTGAACTTTGTTCGATAACCCCACGCCGCACCGACTCACAATTTTCAAGACGAGCACACATCACTATGGCCTTCGTTATAGTACATAATCAGAGTCATATTGCGCTACTATAATGTAGCAATATTGGGTCGTGACATCGCCGGTCCCCCCTTATCCGCCTCCTCCTGGACAAGGTAGGCGCAGATCATCAGCCTCAAGCAACCGGTCGAAGGCCCCCTCACGGGGCATCCGCGAAAGCAATACTGTACTGGGCGGTGAGAAATACAGGAGAAATCGCGTAGGATATTTTCATAGTATTCCCACCTTCGCCTTCCTTCTCAGCCTAAAAGTACGTATGGTGGTGTGAACTCGTCTTAGTCGAACTTAAATCTCCCTTGCTTGCTATGAAGAGGCTGAGGTAAATGATTTCATCTAGTGTCAGTCCACCAAGCTTGACACCACTGAGATCTTCGCCACATCCATATCTAGGTGGTTCTGCGCTGCAGACTGGCTATATACGGCCGTTGCGGGCATTATGTCACACATCTGGCTGCGGTTACCAGTTACAGTCTCACATCTGCTGGATCAACGCGCTACTGCCGTCGTTGGAGTTCATTGCCGCGTCCGCGACGAAGGCCCGGATACGGTCTCTTAGATTGTGCTGTTCGATTAGATCCTTGTCCGTGTTATTAGATATGAGCGCAGACGGTTCTGTCAAGTCATTGTACGCGACACTGGCAAAGTCCCGAGTCGTGTTGTTGAGCTAGATGACTAGTTCTTGCTGGTTGGGCTGATGATTCAAATGAATAAATTATGAGTTTATGTCATGCAGAGTTGACATCGGGTATGAGGATGTGATTGAGACCGGAGGTGGCGATGAGTGAAACTTTCTTTCGACCGACTTTGTGAGGCCTTGCGGAAGTTGTACTACAGTCATCTCAGCTTAGGACCTCAAGAGCGCGAGAAGAAAAGCGAGAAAAAGAAAATGAGAAAGCGAAAGCTACTACGATCATCTGTAATGTTTCTACTTGCATCAATTCTCGTTCCCAGAACCCCAGAATCTCAGCTAGTAAGCCATGGTCTTTGCTGACTCCCTCTCAACGTGGCGTTCAGGCCTGATGTCTCAGACTCATTTGAGCGGTGTGAAATAGTTCTTCCTGAAGTTACGTTTTCCTGGATGAACAACTTGATGTCGTCTGAGTTGAGAACATCCCAAAACATCTACCATAGGCGAATGCTGCCCGTGCTGATATTTTCGTGCGTCCGGAGTACACGCGTAACTATCGCGATAGCCTCAGTTCCCACACGTTTCCCGTATTAGAAACCAGCTGAACGAGAAGAATTTACTCACCTTCGGGGCTACTTTTGGGCTGGACTTGTCTGGCGTGTAGAAGGGAGATTGGACGTGGGGTCAATCTCTAAGCTAGACATTTACACCCAAGTCAAACCTCAACCAGCCACGGGCGGCAAGTGGGAGCATCTTCCAGCCACCAGCTTAGTTCCAGTTCATCCCACCGGATGCTCAATGACTCTGGCACACATTATCCCCATAGTTTCTCTAATCGTGGTACCAAGGATGGATACAGCCAGGGCCAACGGCCCTTTCATCGGCCAATGCCACGACAGGAATGGATCTGATAAGATTATCGGAACAGATTTTGACAACAATTTCCAGGCCTTGGGCAGATCAAATGATGTCAAGTCGATGAGGGATTTTTGGCTTGGATCCCGATCCTTACAACTCCCTTATTCTCTAGACAGTGGGAGGTCTAGCAGAAAGCATAAAAGGCACCTTAGCCTCACGCTACCCAATCTCATATTTTCTCGCATCATAACATTTCAACAAACTCAATTACTCTAGTCACGCCCATCGACTCATCCTCTGATTCAACATGCAATTTCTCACCGTCGTCAGCCTTCTCCTTGTCGCCGTTACCCAGGTCGCGGCGGCCCCTCCTCCCGCTCTGGAGGGTCGAGACTATGCGCTTTGCTGCTACGTAGGTTCACGCTCTCGGCTTAGATGAAGTGATAAGAAAACTCTAACTGGGTAACAGCTCACTTGCAAAGACGACCCGGCGTGCAAATAATGGAGGACCCAACCGCTGATACTTGAACGAAAAAGTCTCGGAAAAGCTTCTGGGGACACTCACGGGAATGTTTTGGAATTGGGCAGAGACCACCCACGTGTCTCATACTTGTTAATCTATCAACATATTTTCCACGCCATGAAGGTACCAGATACAATCACGAAGTATTCTTGCCATGTGGGTTCAAAATCGGCGTTGCCTTCCGAATAGACGTCAACGTATGCAATGTCATGGATCTCATGTCGATGTGTCTACGCCTCTTATTGAGACATTATGGGGGCATTTGAGACTAGCCAGTGATGCCAGTGATAGGCGTCAAGCTGAAGACCAACACTCTTGCGATTCAGAGCTATGGGAATGATTTCGTTGAAGACTACTTAGAACAGAATGACTAACATGGGCGGGGTTGCTCCCGTGATCTAAGATGTCCTCCCTAATCATCGCTTCTTCAACTCCATCACGCAATCTCCGTTCAAATACTTGACCCTCCCCTAGTCGGGGTTGACCAGAGGTGGCCGCCAGCCCGCCCCGTCACTTCCTCCCCTGCAACGGATCGAGTTTTCTAGTTCTCGCACATGACACATGGATAGACGGATGGGATACTTATGACGGACACAAGTTATGGCCACAATCGTGTACTTGAAATTTTCTTGTAGCTTACGACCATCCATATGATACCTTGTTCAGAGACTGAGGACTCCAAGAGAGAACAAGCAATTTGGGGTTGATTCATCATTCAGAATGGGATAGCTGATTGAAGAATGCCCGATAAGGCAAGGGCCTAAACCGGCATGTCAGGACCGCCGTTTCCCAAGGCCCGCAAACCGCCCCTTGTGTTACCTTTGTCAAACGTGAAACTGGCATCTCATAGTCCGTAACATCTATATATTATGTCTTAGAGATGCTATTTGTGACCGCCCCATAACGAAGTGACTGTGATGGCGATAATACGGTGATGATAAAATAGCTTCCAGCGGCTAGAAATGTGTGCTGGGAGAGAGTTTGTTCTTGCTGACTTCTCAATATGGAAACCTATCTAAAAGATAGGGTCCGACGTACGTGGAGGAGTTTCTATGATTCTCGAGTCTGGATTTATTTGGTGTTCAGGAGAGAAACTGTACGCGGAATCAATTTCAAGCTGGCCCTCGAGCCAAAACTCAGCGAGTCACTAACAAAGAAAGAGGCGATGATGCAGCACGGAGGGCGTTTGGGAACATCGCATGCGGGCCGCGCTAGCGACTGCTCGCCGGTATCCCACATGGCGGTCATGCCCAGTCCCGGGGGTGCCCGTCCCGCACACACAGCAACACGTGGATGTTGGATCCGCATCATCCCGAGGCCGGGCCGCAGCTGAACGTCTCCCGTCGCATGTTATGGTGTCCATCCCTATCGAAGCGACGACAACCTTGGATGAGTGAATCGATCTTCAGGTTCAGGAACAATATCTACGTAGACTGTGACAACTGATTCTGCTAGTAGATTTGACAGCGTTCTATCCATGCGATAATGTCACAATTATGCCTTATATACTCGCATGACGTATGTTCGTACAATCAAGAGCGTTACAGCTCTGTGGAGATTACCTTATATCGCGTACAACTCGGTACGAGACAACGATGTATCGATCTACTCACTGACTTTTGGTTGCTGAAAACGCCAGTCAAGTTTTCATGCAGAGCTTTAACGTGAGACATAACTGAAAAGACCAAGACGCCTGCAACCATAAACCTATCGATAGGTCCAACGCCGACGAAGGAGGCACGTTGATTCATAGATAAGCACGGTCGCAAACACGCCTCAACGCCCATGCCAAGACCCTCCATCAACATCATTTGATTAAAAAAAAAACAACGATAGCAACTTCTTATTCGTGCTCGACGTCATCAAACCGTGCTGCATGCTTGTTTTGTTACTCTGACTGATATGCAATGCATTTAATATGCGGAAATTGTGAGGAGGTTTCTAAACCTAATCTGGCAGTTATACCTAGAGTCAAGCGCACACAAAGCTTCTGACCTCGTTAATCACAGTGCAGGAACAATTTGCAAGATTTTCGGACATATCCCGTCTCCCCGTTTACTTACGTTCTTGCCCCTGATTGACGGGGCCCACTTGATATTGGATCTCGACCTGCCAGCACGGGATATACTCGGAAATTCTGTACCATTGATACTAAATCAAACGTTATTTGAGATCGCTAAGTGATGTTTGTAGGAGTTCCACCGAGTCTGGGGCAAGCGGGGTACACTCTCCGAATGACTGAGAGTAGTGCGATGGCTGAAAAGCATCGGGAATCTAGGTTCTTCCCAAATATGGCTACAAAAAACCCAAACAAGACGGATGCTCAAAAAGCCAGCGTTCACATCGGCTTCTTAACCGTCGACGGAGAAGCCACTGCTGGCTACTAGCAAGACAGAAGCTCCTCTATCACGAGAAAATACGAGTACGAAAGTGACCCTTGCCAAAACTCCAGTTTAGTGGCTCTTGTCTCCGGCCCCTTCACGCCGTTACCCTCAGTATTTTCTCTCAGCGATACATTCCTTTGGCTTGGTACGGCATCAACCGGCCGATTTCTTTCTCGCATTTGCTGAGATAGTCGCAATGTGGAACACACTTTGCTGGACCCAACGGCTGCGAGTGTGAGCTGCGTTGGGTCGAGGAGGTTTCCCGCGACGGAGAAAGGCCGCGCAGGTTCATGAGCTAGCATCACAAACGACTTGCCCAAATAGAACATAATTAGGAAGTCCCGCAGATATCTACTTGCATTTGGCATATGGGGCCGTGGAGGAGACGTCACTACTCTCAATCGAGCAGACTTTGTGTCCCATTCAGGGGGGCGCGTAGGGCGCACGCGCCGCAGCAAGACTGTAACTAACCAATCAAAGGGCTTCTGGGGAGCGCCTTACAGCTTTTCGATCTGTCAGTTTAATTAAAGTGACAGGCGTGGTCTGTTCCAGGTAGAAAGACTCCTCATCTTTGTGAGCTAAAGGGCTTTACCGTGTTCACGTACGAGGAATGGCTGGCATCGATGCTTTATCAGAGGCTGCCGCCTCCCATGAATTCGATGAGGCTCGGTGTTTCTCAACATATTTTCTCTTGCTGTTGGGCTTTCCTCAAGTCTCTCTTTAACTTTTTTGGTCTCGAGTTGTCTCAATCGAGTCTGTCCATTCGTTGAGTTCAGGAACTCACTATTATCTACTTTCCTTCTCTTCTCAGTCTTTATATACTTTTCCCGCTTCCCAAAATCTCCGCGGGTTCCGTGTCTCCTTCGGACACAATGAAGTCGGCTACAACCATCTTGGCGGTCTTGGCGGCCGTTGCCAATTTGACTTCCGCTCAGACCGTGAGCGGAAAGGCGGAGGGCTTCGCGGCCGGAGTTACCGGTGGTGGAAGTCTTGCCGCCGTCACGCCCAAGGACATTGACGAGCTGACAAAGTACCTCACCGACGACGAGCCCCGTGTCATTGCTCTTTCCCAAGAGTATGACTTTACCGAGTCCGAGGGCACGGAGACCGGCACAGCATGCGCCAGCTGGGGCACCGGCGCCGCTTGCCAGAGAATCATCCAGGATGACTGCGGCAGTTCCACCAAGGAGACGGACACTTGGTACAAGGCCGCCCGTACGCCTATCGACGTCGGGTCCAACAAGACCATCATCGGTGTCGGTAATAAGGGCGTCATCAAAGGTAAGGGCTTGAGGATGCAGGGTAGCAACGTCATCATCCAGAACATTGAGATTGCCGACCTGAACCACAAGTACGTCTGGGGTGGTGACGCTCTTTCTTTCGCCGGCGCTGACCTTGTCTGGGTCGACCACGTCACGGTAAGTCACATTCTGCCATAATCTAAGTATTTGTACCTTAATTGAAAGCTGACTTGAATCAAGACTACCCGTCCCGGGCGCCAGCACTACGTGTTCGGCTTCACTGCTAGCAAGCGCATCACCCTATCCAACAACTTCATCAACGGAAACTCGACCTACTCCACTGGCTGCGATGGATACCACTACTGGACTTTCGAAATGGTTGGTAAAGACGACCAGATTACCATGAAGAACAACTACGTGTACATGACCGCCGGTCGTGGTCCCGCCCTGAGCGGTTCCACCCTGCTTCACGCTGTCAACAACGTCTGGGAGGACACCAAGGGACACGCCATTGAGGGTGGCGAGGCTACCGCTCGCGGTATTTTCGAGGGCAACGCCTTCATCAACGTCAACCAGCTCGTCTCCGACTACCAGGGCAAGCTCTTCACCGCTCCTGATGCGACCAGCGCCGCGGAGTGCAAGACTGCGCTGGGCAGAGCGTGCGAACTCAACGTCTTCGAGGACACCACCGACGCGTTCAAGTACACCGATACCTCTTTCTTCAGCGACTTTGATGGTCTCACCATTGCCAGCGCCGCAGCTGGTAGTGCGATCAAGACCACCGTCCCCAGCAACGCCGGCATGGGCAAGCTCAGCGCTTCGTCTTCCTCCGATGCTACAACTGAGGCTGCTGCCGAGACCGTTGATACCGTCGAGACTACTCCCTCGGCCGCTCCCGTAGCATCCACTTCTGCTGCGCCCAAGGCTTCCGAGGCTGCGACTTCTGGATCCGTTGCCCTGTACGGCCAGTGCGGTGGCCAGGGCTACTCCGGTGCCACTACCTGCGCATCTGGCAAGTGTCAGCTTGTCAACGACTGGTATTCCCAGTGCGTCTAAGTCGATGGAATGAAGTCAACCAGACACGGCCAAAAGCAAGAGAGGGAACAGGTGTGCACATAATCACGGGTAACGGCATTGTGTTGCGATACCCACCCTTTTGTAATATCATTTCGGATTCATCGGATCCATGCATGTATATTTTTCCTCTGAACTATATTTTTTTGGCCTGGAGCCACGTAGAAAATGTCAGCATTTTGCATCAGGTAACGTCTTTGGAGGCGAATAATTTCCTGATTTGATGTGAATACTGAAACCACTATGCGTGCATGGATCATGAGTCTCTAGAGCTTCAGCTAGTATAACTAGCGCATGTAATTTGACAACTGCCTGCCTTAGTGGGCTGGGTAAGGTGAGATTGATCCGCGGCGGCGGACAATATCCGTTATTGACTATGAGACGAACAGTCAAATTGCCTCGATTACCAAAGCTTCTCATGTTCCGATTTCCCGGGATGAAAGCTTCAATTGTGGGCGACTTAAAGCAATGGCAGAATTATTCGTCGAATCGTGGGTTTCACTGCCTCTTGTTCCCACTTTCGCTCTCGCATTCGCTCCCTGCCGTGGCTCAGGCCACGCCTTGTCTCCAGTTCACCACTCTCTTGAGTCGTGAACATTATCATCGCACATCTCAGCCTTGCGGCAGTACCGGGAACCACTGGAGATCCGATTTAGTTGAACCCGGCGATTGCTTCAAGTATGTTAAACCCTTCGACTATGAATTACTAACATGCCAAGCAATAGCTATTTAAGTATCTACATTTTCCTCTTTACAATAATCATTTTCACAACTCATAACTCAAGCAAACAGTCAACAGTCGCTTCAAGAATCACTCACTCACTTCAACGAACTCTCTTGCAATCAGCCCTAACTACTTCGCTCTCAAAATGCAGTTCTCTACCGTGACCGCCATGATGACTTTCATCCTCGCTACCGCGACTGGGTACGCTATCCCTATCCTCTTCTGCCCATTCGTAACTCCTTCTCTTCTTCTATTGTTTTACGACAGGGCGCATGAAATACAAATTTCCAGAAGTTTGTGGCTAACAGACCATCAATTAGTGTCACCGCCAAGCATCACACCCAGCTTCATTGCATTACTGCCTCTGGAAGTGGCCAGTTCATCTTCGCATTCCCCGTAAGCTCTTGACTCCAGACCAAGGCCTGGTGCTCGAAACACAGAAACTGAGAGCGAATTAGAACGATGCTGTGACCAACAAGGTCTGCCCCGGCTTCTGCTCCGACTGCACGCTCGGCGACAGCGATGGTCACCGTGTCTGCAACTCCCCCTCCAAGCAGATGGACGGCGACGGCTTCTCAAACGCCTGCATTGCTGCCGGTGCTATGGGTAGCGAGTAAGGAGCTTGATTAAGGTAGCTTAGATCAGCCGTATGTTTTGTAGTCAAGCCTTTTAGTCTCAAATCACTGCTCGAATGAGATGAGCTAGATTGTACCTCTTACCCGAGATGCGTGAATTAATGTACCACACTTGAATAGACTTCAGTTGTATGTTTTAACGCTTCACCTCTTGTGGTTGTGCAATTGTGGACCCCTATACGCCATATGGCTCTTCGTTGCTGAGATCACGACTACTTCATTCCTATAGTTGCCGGTTTAGTCTTCAGCCTCTGTGGACTCTTTGTAAGAGAAAGCGCACAAAACTAGGCAAGATCGGGCAATTTACAGTACAGAATAGACTTAAGAGATCCTTACCAAGATGCCCTATCAATAGTTCCCAATTGAGCTTCTATAATCTTGGCTATTTCCCTTTGGGCCACAGCAAAGTAGTGAACCCTGCCCAAACTATAAAGAGGTGTTTAAATATACTATCTTTGGCTCAGAAAGCAAACTCGTAGCCTATAATGAGCTTGGTATGGAGACTGTGGGCAGATGCTTAGGACCTTGGATGCAGAGTCCGGGGTCTTAAACTTACTGTAGAATCTCTTCTAACCAAGAGTTACGTTTCTGCACGGAAAGAAAATACCAACTGCCGCGTACCCGCTCGCGCAATGTTACACAGGATGGCATCATCCCCAACAACCCCGGTAAGACGTCTAAACGATATTTAAAGGAAAGGTCGTCGTCCAACCACAACTTGCAGATATAAAGACCAGATAAGCTATCGGGAAAATAACTACATCCTCTTTATTGCCGAGCCATTTTGCCATGGGTGCGCGAGTCTGGATCCTCATCGGGAGAACCCCGACCCACGGCCGCTGGTGATGTGCTCCGATGCGGCGTTGACGACTTTACCAGAGCATCATCTGTCTGAGGTTTCGTCGAACGTGGCAACGATAAATACTCTTTGGTAAAGACGATGTTGCTTTGGTATCGATAGTTCCTTCCGGTACTGTTGCAAGTCCAAATCCGATTTCAGACTCATACGCCATGTCAACTCTGTCGGTTCGCCGTTGGTACCACTGGTTTGCACCTACCGATAGCCCAGAGGAGAGGAAACTGATCCTCAAACTCGACTTTCTCATCGTACCATATGCTTTGTATGTCTCGATGTTTCTGCATGGTCTCTTCGACAAGACTGACCATACATCCGCAGCATCATCTACTGGGTCAAGTACATCGACCAGATCAACATCAGTAAGCGATCCTTCGAGACAAAATTTGAAGGTTTCCCATTGCAGCTAACAACAACATAGACAATGCCTACGTTTCTGGAATGGCCGATGAGCTCGGCTTCCACGGCAATGAGCTCGTCCAATTCCAGACCATCTTCGTCGTGGGCAACGTAGTCGGTCTTTTGCCGTTTATCTACCTGTTTCCAAGAGTTCCGATGCATGTGCTTGTTCCGACCCTAGATCTGGGTTGGGGCCTGTTTACCCTGCTGCAGTACCGTGCTCAGAGCTACGCGGAAATAATGGCATATCGATTCATGGTGGCCATCTTCGAAGTAAATTTCCTCTTTTACCTCGGCCGTTTTGGATTGAAGCTAACACACAGAGCAGGCCTCGTACTTCCCAGGAGTTCACTTCGTCCTCGGTTCATGGTATCGAAGCGACGAGATCGGCCGCAGAGGCGGCATCTTCTATATCGGTCTTACCCTTGGCACTTTGACAGCATCCTTACTGCAAGCCGCAGCAGTGACATACCTCGACGGGACCCACGGCCTAGCCGGCTGGCGCTGGCTCTTCATCATCAACGCAATCATCACACTACCTCTCGCGGTAATCGGATACTTTGTCTGGCCCGGAACACCTGCAAAGCCAAACAAGCTGCTCATGAAGGAGTCCGAACTCGAGCTGGCACGTTCGCGTCTGGAAAAGGCTGGCGCATCAGTCAAGAGCACACCCTTCTCCTTGAACCTTTTGAAACGAGTCTTTACGAACTGGCGATTTTACGTCTTGATCATCTGGGATATACTCTTCTTCAACACCAGTGCAAACAGCGCGGCGTTCTTGCTGTGGATCAAGAGTCTCGGCAGATACAGCACAGCTCAGATGAATAACCTGGCTGCGCTCAGCCCCGGGCTGGGAATCTTCTTCGTTCTGTTCATCAACTTTAGCGCAGACTTGTGGATTGGGCGCCCTGCTGCAATCACTCTGGCGTCAGCGATAAACTTCTCGGGACTGGTCATATTGGCCATCTGGAACGTGCCGGAAGCCGCAAAGTGGTATGCATTTAGCACCACATACTCTGCGGTTGCGGTCTCCTCGGTGCTGTACGGATGGGCCAACATCATCCTCAAACACAACATTGAGGAGCGGGCTTTGACATTGATCCTCATGACGGCCATCGCCACATCTACAAACGCGTGGATTCCGCTGTTTGTGTACCCAACCGTCGAAGCCCCAAGGTTTCCCAAGGGCTATGTGTACTCTGCCGTCATGGTTGTGTTGCTGGTTATCATGACGCAGGTTGTGAGGCTTTTGCTAGGTTCTCATGGGTAAGCTCGCTTGATCATGAGCAGTGGAAGGCCAAGAGCTAACTTTTTGCTAGGGAAAAGAGGATACGCAAAGCTCAGGACAGTGATAGTACTGCGGTTTCTGGTGACGAGCAGCCATCAACGAGCTACCAGACGTCTGACCAGAAGAAGCCTACGCCTATAGTTGCGGCAGTCTGATTATGCGGTCATGGTGAGCTCAAAGGAAAGAGGTAGTAAAGGTGGAACCACCAGCAGATTCCACTTCATGGGAGGCTGGTATTCGTTGACGACAGTGGCAACGCCAGTGACATCTTCGCGGCATTCCCGTAGGAGAATGATCTTTTCGTAACCAAATGCCGTCGATAGTTGTAAAACACTAACGTGTTGAATTGAGTAACACAAGTTATACGTCTTTTCCTGAATATGTGGCGTGAAATCTGAGCGAGAAAAGGTCTCTGGACGGTAATGGTGATGATACGAGGCCACATCGATGCTTGCACATTAAACATGAACACTGCCTCATGATCTGAAAACAGAGACGATTTGTGATATTCTTCTAGACTTCATCAATTCATCGCAATTATAGTCTTCTACCGCAGCCCATCCCCTCCTAAGCGACCTAATATCCCTCCCTCTTGTTCACAAGATTAGCCAACTTCTTCCCCTCACTCAACCTCTTCAAATTCAACTCCAAAATCCCCAAAACCCTGTCCCCATAACTCGTAGACAACCCGCTAATATGCGGCGTGATCAACAGATTCTTCGCCTTCCAAAGCGGGTGGCCATCAGGCAACGGCTCCGGATCCGTAACATCCAGCGCCGCCCCTCGAATCGTCCCCTCCTCCAGCGCCGTAATCAAATCATCCGTATTAATAATCGGACCACGCGCGATGTTCGAAATGAACGTCTTCTTCTCCGCCAAGATGCCAAACTCCTCGGCCGAGAGCAGGTGACTCGTCTTATCCGTCAACGGCGTGGCGACGACCAGCAAATCGAGCCCGGAACCCAAAAAGGCGTGCAGGTCAGCCTTGGAGGCGCCCGAGAACCATTTGGAAGGGAACTTGCCCTCCGGGTCGCCGAGCCCGGGGGGCGTGTAGGAGTCGTCGCGCTTGGATTCGGGGGTCGGGCGCGGGTGGAGGGTGTAGGCGTGGACTTTGAAGCCGAGGGCGGTGGCGACGCGGGCGGTTTGTCTGCCGATGCTGCCGTAGCCGAGGATGCCTCTGAGGATTTGTGAGAAATGGGTCCTGGGGCGTTTGGGTATGAGTGAGGGGGCTTACATTGTGCGGCCGACTGCGTCTTCTACGAAATCGTTGCCGCGTTGCCAGTGGCCGGAGCGGTAGTTATCGATGTATTTAGGAACTGGGCGTTGAAGTTAGATGAGTGATTCCGGGAATATCTACGATTGCGATGGGGTATCTCTTACGTTGATGCTGGAACGAGAGGAATGTTGTTATGATCCATTCAGAAATTTGAGGTCTAGAGTTCTCATGTCAGTAGGAAGCTCTCATTCAGAAATCTGAACGACAAATCTCACCCATGGACACCATTCGCCGTGCAAAAGCTCACATCCGTATCCTTGAACAACGGGTCTGTGAGGATGTGATTGGCGCCAGCGCTCTGAAGCTGGACGTAGTGCAGCTTGGGCGCGTCCTCGATGGCGGGCAGGGCGCTGCCAGTCAGCAGGATCGTCACGTCCTTCCACTCATCATGGTTGAAGCTGTCTTTCGGTTTCCTGTCGGCCCAGCCTAGCTCGTGATGCACCACCTTCAGGTCGGGGAACTCGGCGCGCACCCTGTCAAGCCATTCCTGCGGCAGCGGGAATTGCGAGAGGACTAGAAGCTTGTGACCCTTGAGGGTCTTGTTCGGTGGCGGGAGGAGCATGATCATTGGTGTGGTGGGTTGTTTTATGAGGGACGCCTCAGGGGGAGAATCTCAAGAGTGAGAGAGGAAGTTGGGCGATAAGCTTGGTTTTATAGCTTATAAAGCAACGCTGAAGTAAACTCGGGATGAGATGAAAGCCGTTTGTGTGAGTTTGAGAGTCTGAGAAGCTCCGACGGGATTGGAGGGTTTGGTTTCGTTTCAGCTGATGATCGCACAGTAAAGCAGGCCAAGCTTCTCAAATCTCCAACCGTCGCACTTTCAATCCCACCATCGGCATCTTTATGGGATTCGTCGGGGTGCGGGGAGCTGCTTTGCGCATCGCAGGGTCGAATTGCGCAACAGGCAGGTCGGAAAGCCGCCGATGCGACCGATGGCCGGGGTGGGGGGAACACCAATGAACCAAGCCAAGGACTTTAATTCCTATGTACTACTCTCACTGTAGAACTGTGTGGGGGGGAGAGGGCGCTCTTGGGGTTCAGACGGCTCGGTCAATGGCGTGCGGCAACATCGTCCATGTCATCATCACTGGGCAAGGATAAGGACAGTCCTGGTCCAATTGTGAAGCGGCATTGGGTGTATTAGCATCAACTTATCAATCCGTCCCGGACCGGTGTCGGCGACGGGCAGGAGATGCGGTGTTGCATACGGTTCTCCCGCCATACATCAGTCTCAACTCCAGTTGTAAACGCCGGGCCTCATACATTTGTTCGTATAAGAACGCCATTGGGTTTTGAAGTAGACGGAAGACTCTCATTCACTCCCAGTACCTGCATCGATGACTTGACATATGACAGTGTACTCTAATCGACCGGGGTCTTCGGAATGATACGCCGATGCTTTGTAATTCACGATAAGTGTGATTTCGCTGCTCAACTCCACAACCAAAACCCATGCTCTTGGCGATTTCATTTATGACACTTCATCGATCAAACGAGATGCTATAGATGCTCATAGAGACTCATTAAGGCTTGCTCTTCGTGTAGCCCAATGAGTACGATCATGAGAGCCCATATGAAACATCCAAGCAGGCGGTGAAAACGTCGACTCAATTCTGCCGGAACAACTGAGGGGCTTGCATACAAGCTCCCCCACCACATGACATGAGGCGCGCCCTTGACGATCGTTTCTAACATCTTATGGAGACGTTGTAGAATACAGTAGAGATACAAATACTGCCTCTCGATCACGATATTTGAGGCTCTGCTAGTCTTTCATATCGTAGTCTCACCCATCATAGAATTACAGTAGCAACCATCTTGTACACTTGAAGATGGCATCAGTCCGACACGCCCGCCGGGAGGGTAAGGCATTCCATCTCCAGAACCATGGCAGACGGGGCCCAGGACTGACACCCCACCAGATATCCCCACCATCCTAAGCCTTATCAAAGAGCTCGCAGACTATGAGCACGAGCTCGACAGCGTCCTTGCCACAGAAGAGACCCTCGGCGCCACAGTCGCCTTTGCGCCCTCGTCACCCCAGAAAACAACCTACACGCCAGGCAAACCCCAAACGGAGCCCACATCGCCGTCGAAACCCGCGCGTTGCCTCCTCCTCTTCAACGAGGCCGGCGAGGGCGTCGGCATGGCCCTCTACTTTTACAACTACAGCACCTGGCGCGCCAAGCCGGGCGTCTACCTCGAGGACCTCTACGTGCGTCTGTCGGAGCGCAAGAAGGGCTACGGCAAGCGGCTGCTCGTCGAGCTGGCCAAGGAGGTCGTCGCCATGGAGGGCGGGCGGCTCGAGTGGTCCGTCTTGAAGTGGAATGAGCCGAGTATCAAGTTTTACGAGTCCATTGGCGCAAAGGCCATGAACGACTGGGTTGGCATGCGCGTCGATGGCGACGCCCTGCCGAAGCTGGCTGGCTTGCTTGATTCGTGAGGAGGCCAGTCTCTACCGAAAGAAGAAAAAATAGTTACAGTCATATAATACATCGTTAAAGTATGAGACCAGCAACACAGCTAATCCAGAGGATACCTTTCTGAGATGCTCTCCCTCACTATCTGTGGCATTCTTTTGCCTGTAAGAAAAATGATCCGGCCATTCTAGTACACGGACTCTCGATATCTCGGCTTTCTAGCCTCCCTGGGCGCCTTTGGCTTGATGGGTATGTTAGAGGCGGTATGACGTCTGTCATACCAATGAATTTGTCCGCCTATTTTGACGTCAAAGATGCTCTCCTCGAGTCACTCGAATTGGTGTCGCGTGTGTCTCGCTGCCTGTGATCTCTAGACTTGGAGAGCTTGAAGTTTCCAAAGCTACCTGCCGTGCTGTCGAGTTGACGCGGAGGCCTGGATAGCTTGGGATTCTTAAAGTCACGGGGCCTTGCTACAAAGTCGCCAGGAGTTCCGGGCTTCTCGGAATCAGGCGACTTAGACCGAGGCTTGCCAGTCGCACCGGCGTCACCACCAGAACTGACTTGTTTTGCACTTCTAGACTGGGCTTTCTCATCCCCAGGCACAGCAGTACTGCTCGTGTTTGTAGACTCGTGTCGCTCTGGTTTCGGTACGCGGCCTTGGGCATCGACGCCTTCGAAGAAATGATGATGCGTCGCAGTGACCACGGGCAGTTCTAATTCCACGCGACCCCACACAGGCCTGGCCGATTTGCTCTGGCCCCCCTTCATATATGAGGTTGCCTGCCACATCTTGAGATATTCACGCCGCACAGCGCGCTTGGAGAAGGCGCGGCGTTTGACATTCTCCATTACAATTCGGTCTGTCTTCTCATTGTGTCCAAGACGGAGGCGACGTGCTTGCGAATATGGTCCAAGGTCCTTCTCGCCGGTGAGCAATTCGAGCTTTCGTTGGCTTGGTCGTTCAGTCTCGCGAACAGGGATATGGGCGGACGACTGCCACTCCCACGATTCCCGCGGTTCCTGCAATTCCCATTCGTCTCCATCGTTGCCAGAGAGTATCGAAGACCGCTCGCTAGTCATGGCATCTTGAGGCGCTTCGACGGGGCCGCCGGCGATAGGCCGTCGTCTCAACATCCTGTACATCTCAGGAGGCGCCTCTCCGGATGCGAGCTGCTGTAAAGACTCCCAATTTGCCTGGGATACCGGAGGCATAATTTTGTCGGCCTGAGCCTTCCAGAACTTTCTTGTGAGTTTCGTTACTCTCCGCAATGCGACTGGACGGCCCCAGCCGTCCTTCTCGGGTACATCTTTTTCTGGATCAAGATCGCCGATTGTGCCTCTAGGAAAGGCAGCGCCCGTGGTGTTACGCTGGTGGCTCTTTTGCGCCCTGAGGTATCGATCCAGCTTGGGAAGGTCCCAATTTTCTTCCATAGGACTGAGATGTTGCCGAAGCCAGGGCGTGGGCTCGTCCCAGGTGTATTCGCGGTTCCAAGGATGGATTTTGGCGCGCTTTTCCATCATCTTTTTATGCTCTTCCTTTTTCTTTGCGAGCTCTTCTAGCTTGGCAGGGTCGGCCTTGGGGTCCGGCGCCTTTTGGACAAATGAGGCCATAAGCTCGCGGCGGGATTTGCCAAGTCGGCCAAAGGCATGCCACATGACACGCCGTAGACGGGCTTGATCGCCTTCAACAGCAGCCTGGAGTACAGGAACCTTGTGTTTTGCGTCGGCAAGGACCTTTTTGCGCCGGTCCTCTTCCCTTTCTCGAGCTTCTGCTGAGTTGAGGGACTGGGGAATGTTGAGCTCGCTTTCAGCCATTCTGTCCCGCTCGTCTCGAAAAGCCGTCCGTATGCGATGATCGAGGAACGGTCGTATTGAGGGAGGAAAGTAGGTGGCAGAGCGCAGCAGGTGGCGGTAGACATGCAACGGCTGCACTGGCCGTGGCAAAGGTATTCGAGTCTGCATTGCGGCGGTATCGGTGAAGGCCTTCGTCGCAGAGGACGGACAGGACGGCGAAAGAGGGAGGAAAGGTCAATCGGAAGTTGAGGAGGTTAGGGCGAGACTGGTCTTTTCTTCATCGTGGTTGTTGCCAGGTCGGGCGGAAACGCATGTGCGATGTCGAGCAGGATGCATGCAGATGACAATGCAGAGGAGCACCAAGCTACCTTACAAGAAACTGCCCTGACAGGACCTGCACCTGCACCATCCTCTTGCGCCGCTGCTCCCCGTTGGCTCGTTGATTCGGCTGGGCTGAGTCCGACTGGCCCAAGCTCCGGAGGTGGGGCCTTTAATCGGCTGGCGGTCGGCTTACCTCACACTGAACTTGAGAATTCACAAAGACAAGTAAGAAGACACGGAGTAGATAGGTATATAGGGATGTATAGGAACAGTGACATGACTTTTGTCTAAAAGCTAAAATCCAAGGCACTATCTTACTTCCTACGCCAATTGCAAGACTAAGTCCCTACTCAGAGGCTGATGAGAACAATAGGGAAGGTGAGCTGTTACTTGATGATACGTGACTGAGAGCATTGCACACGTCGTATTGTACTCCGTACGTACCTTGCCTTATGAAGTGGCGGATGAGTGGGAGACTCGACATGAGCGTTCTGACTGCCCCTCATTCTGCTATGAGATGAGAATCATGCTTGGGTTCCATTCCATGACCCCTCAGGGCGGGGGGGGGGGAGGTGGCAGAGACGCGATAAGAGGTCTGATAAGTGTGGCCGTGAATGGAAGCAGCGCCTGCCCAGTGAGTCGAGAGTGAGACGCGTCACGCCCTTTCCTTCCACTTTCAAGAACGCGTTGAAGGGAAGCAGGGGCCCAGGAGGAACCTTCCGCATCCTGGAGGTCGGCGCACAGTCAGAAAGATACGTTCCCAAGGTACTTTGCCTTGCGTACTTAGGTACCTTACCTTACCTACCTTAGGTAGGTCCCTTAGTAAGGTACCTTACCTTAGGTAATGTATCGTTGAACATGAGAATGGTGGCCTGTGCATCTCGCTTAACACATGGGAAAGCACCAATTCTCCCCCTCCTCCCTTCCCAAGTTCCCGCCCTTGAGTCAGCCGTCTCCCCCCGTTCCTTCCCACTACTTCCAGGTTCCCAGCCAGCGAGCGCACAGCGTGCCGTAAATTGAGACGCGCGACACGCTCACATCGCAAGACACGCCCTCGCGAAACAGACACGTCCCCAACACCGTTAATTGAAATTCCCATTTCGGGCCCAGTGCCGCGGGCCCTTTTTCATTTTCGGACCCGGCAACCAAAGCGACGAATACTCGCAGTTGTGAACTCTGTCAGATATCCACTTGCTCTCCAGTCTGCCGTTGTCTGGACGCTCCAATCTCAACCTCATCCTTCTTCCTTTGGTGGCACTTTTTTGCGCCTTTCTGAACCTCAAATCCACCGCCTCTTTCTGCTCTTGGCTCGAACCCGAAAGACACCTCTCTCTCTCCCTTGGAGAATAGCCGCCTACCACCCAAACCTCGCCTTCGCATCCTTCCACTCACAACCCACGACTCTACTCTGCTGCTGCTGCTGCTTGTCCCTCCAGCTGCCCTGCTTTGATCTTCCATCATCCGTCATTACTGCTACCTGTGGCATAGCTACTGCATCCGCATACCTAGTACTGAGAGAGTCGATACCCAGCACGACGCACACAAAGCACCCGGTCAAAGGTGGCGCAACGCAAAGCACCGCAAAGCAACGCACCGCACAACGAGCCCCCAACCAAAGACCCAAGGGAACAAGACGGCCGCGGTTGCACGCATTTCGCATTTCGAATCAGCGCATCCCCCAAATCCACTCTGTGACCTCTTCATCTTCTCAACCTCTACAACTACAAGGCCAAGCCATACCTCTCAACGTCGATTGATCGCCTCATTTATATAGAGCTCCGTTCCTCTACAACCCCTCTCCCCTCCTCTCCGCCTACCGATCACATCGCCTTGCCATCGGTTGCTCGCTGCCAATGTGCTAGCGCTGGCACATGTCTTCGACCACCCTCACAACTGCCCAACCCTCCCACTCCCTCAATTCCCGCCGCAAATCCTCCTTGTCCACCGCCCGACACCAAGATAATCGCGGGAATCCCGCTTCTACAGCAGTGATGCCTTCCGCATCGCAATCACAACCATCATCCCAACAGTCTTTCACAATGAGCCAGCAATCTCAGGGCGGCTACCGAGCCTATGGAGGGGACTCGAGGCTCGCCAATGAGGCCCCGCAAATTTACAGCGTAAGTACCGCTCTTGCTTGTGGTCGCGCTACCCCAATGTCGCAGTTCACCATACTGGACAGTCGCACTGACAAGCGCAACTAGGCCGTCTATTCCGGTGTCGACGTCTACGAGATGGAAGTTAATGGTGTCGCCGTTATGCGCAGGCGGCAAGACAGCTGGCTCAATGCCACACAAATCCTCAAAGTGGCCGGTGTCGACAAGGGAAAGCGCACAAAGATACTCGAAAAGGAGATCCAGACTGGCGAGCACGAAAAGGTCCAGGGGGGATACGGAAAATATCAGGGCACCTGGATCAAGTTCGACCGAGGCGTCGAAGTCTGCCGTCAATACGGCGTAGAGGAGGTCCTGCGCCCCTTGCTGACGTACGACATGGGTCAGGATGGAGGAGTGGCAGGCCGAGGAGACTTCAATACCCCGACCAAGGAGCAGGCCATGGCTGCGCAGAGGAAACGAATGTACAATGCCGGGAACGAGGCAAGGACGAATGCCATGGCCGGTCTCAACGGCACCTTTTTCAAAAATATTTCAACCACTGCGTCGCACGCTGTCGCTGCTATCAGCAAGGCACGATTCGACTCGCCTGGCCCGAGAAGCCGTAACGGACCCACCAAGGCGCCCAGCTTCAGCCGCCAGAGCTCTATGCAGAATGGCGATGACTTCCCGGGCAACTCACAGCAAAGCTTCGCTTCCGACTACGGTAACCAGAACGACTCAGCCTATTCGACCCAGCAAACAAGTCAGCAGTTTGATGGCCCAGAGCCGCCTAGGAAGCGACAGCGGGTAACCATGACACCGCAAGACAGCTTCGGATACAACAACAACTCTATGGAGATGTACCAGAACCAGTTCCCCGGATCGCCCACAGAACCCAACGAATCCTTCATCTACTCTCAAGCGAATGCCCCGCCACACGACGGCCACAGCCCTCTGAGCCCTTTACCATTCGAAATGTCCCCTGATGCGGAGGCGAAGCGTAGCATGCTCATGAGCCTCTTCATGGACTCAGCAACCTCGGATCAGTCAAAGCATGAGATGCTGCGGACATTAGCCCCCATTGAACTGGATATGCCTATCGACCAGCAAAGCCACACTGCCCTACACTGGGCGGCTACGTTATCACGTATGTCTCTCTTGCGGGCGCTCATTGCAGCAGGCGCCAGTCCTTTTCGAGTCAATGCCTCTGGAGAGACCGCTCTGGTCAGGGCATGTGTTGTGACAAACTCCATGGACCTAGGACAGTTTCCCGATCTCCTTGATGTTCTCGGAAGCACTATCGAGGTTCGCGACAGCAAGGGACGGACCGTTTTGCACCATATTGCCATGACGAGCGCCGTAAAGGGCAGGAACGCGGCAAGCAGGTATTACCTCGAAAGCCTCCTGGAATGGGTCGTGCGACAGGGCAGCAATCCCAACGGGCAACTCGCTGCCAATGGAAAGGGAGAGAGCGCTCCAGCCAGCTCACAATCTCAGCCATCATCACAGCCCAAAATGGGTATCGCTCGCTTCATGTCGGAGATTGTCAATGCCCAAGATCATGCCGGCGACACGGCCTTGAACATCGCAGCACGGATAGGCAACCGAAGCATCATCTCACAACTGCTAGAGGTCGGCGCTGATGGCGAAATTGCCAACCGCGCTGGTCTGCGGCCCGTAGACTTTGGCATTGGGGGCGAACCTGCGGACGAGGCTTCCAAGATCATCAACGGAGCCAACGGCAACGCAACAAATGGAGATGTCGAGAAGAACGGACTCGTCAGCAGTGAACCGACAAAGGAAAGCAGTGATGACATTATTTCATGTAAGTTTAATGTCCCCCTTTTACCACATCACCAAACTGACATTCCATCAGCGATTACACATCTCCTTACCGAAGCAAGCTCGACTTTCCAAAGCGAAGTGAAGTCAAAACAGGCCGTCATCGAGTCTCTCCACACCACTCTCCGCACAACATCAGCCCAACTAGGCGAGGCCAAGAGAAACCTCGAAGCCATGCAAGCAACGTTGCGCAAGCAGCAACTCGCGCGGCAAAAAGTTTCAAACCTGAGCCACGCCCGCGAAGAAGAACAAGTGCGCCTCACGCAGGAACAGAATCGGGCGGGACGAACGAATGCCCTCTCATCGTCATGGGAGACGGAACTCAGCGCGGCGCTCGAGACGGCCGGCACGAATGGCGAAGGCGGCCTTTTGCCTTCGGCGGCGACCCTCAAGGCGAGGTTAAGCGCCGTGTCGGCAAGACGGGACGTTACGCGCAAGATGGCTGGTGCGCTCAAGGGGAGGAGCAAGGACCTCGAGGTCAAGTACCGGCGCGTGGTGGCCATGTGTACGGGGGAGCCCGAGGACCAGGTCGATGCTGTCGTTGATGGTCTGTTGAGGGCGGTGGAGAGCGAAAAGGGCGAGTTGGAAGTTGAGCGTGTGAGGCGGTTCCTCGGCGGTGTCGAGGGTGTGGTGCACTAAGGTACTATACCTAATGTGTGGTGTTGCGTCTCAACAGGATGGAAGGAGAAGAGAGAGAAGTGCTCCCAGGAGGAGAGAGAGCTATTTTGTGTGGATATTGTCATACCCCTATGTTGGAGAAGCATCCTTGTTTTTTATTCACGCCAATCCGATCGTTTTGGCAAGTATTCATATATTCGAAAGAGGAGTGGTGGTCTTTTGCCTGGTTTTATTTTACTCAATGGCGTTGGAGGGGAGTGGGGAACGCAAATCAAGAGATGCGCGCGCGAGGCTCAGCTCAGCATATCATGATATTATTTATTCGTCTTGGCCATACAAGACGAGGCTTTCAACAATTACAAGTCTTTTTCGATCTTCAAGACTCGTTGAGTTTTTCCAAAACGTCCTCATGCCTAAGCTATCTTATGATTGTTTTGCCCACCTATGAAATAAGGTATCTCAGGGGTGGTGGTGGTACCAAGCTTCTTGACTTTGTCTGTTCCCTCCCCAAAACGCCTTGCAATGCTGCTGTGAGATTCTGAAATAAAAAAGCATCGAATCGCTTGTCCTTCTCCTCTTTCCTTTCTTTTTCTCTGACTAGTCCTTCCCTGCTTTCGTCCTTCCCAGGCAGTCTAGTCGTGGCAGTCCTCACCTTGCCAGGCCAGACGCATAAAGGCCCTCCCATCGTTCCTCAACACCGCCCACCAACTTCTTGGCTCTCTCAATCTCCCTGTTCAGTTCCTCCACATTGCGCGTAAGCGCACTAACCTCCTCAAACCGTCTCGCATCCCGAGCAGAGTCCACCATTTGCTGCACCATGAAGCGCTGCTCCTCCAGGACCACCAAGCGCTCACGAGCCTCCTTCTCTTCCGTCTCGAGCGCTGAGACGGCAGTGCTGGTCTCGCTTGCCTGGCTTGCTGTTTCGGATTCGGCGAGCTCTTGATTACGGAGGGGCGAGAGGTGGAGGGACGACGAGGACCCATTCACGTTGCCAGACTGCAGGGCTCGGAGGCGAGAAGCCTGTGATGAACGAGAGCGTAGGATTTGTGGCACCGACTTGAGGGTCAACATATGGGTATGTAGGAACGTAGAGGCGGCAGCGTAGACGGCTTGCTGTAAGCGAAGCTGTGTCTTGGAGGTAGTTTTCATATCGCGGAGTCGACGGGCGGCCGTATCGTATTTGGTAAACGCATCGGTAAGGCGTTTCCTGATTTTTGAAGCCTCCTGAATCTGAGCATGTGTGGGAGGTGGTTTTGATGATTCGACCCCATCGTCCCCCTCTGGCTGGAGAGCAAGTAATGTTCGTTGAAAGATGGGCATAAGCTGGCGAATACCGCGCTCGAACTGGCGCAATGTCTCGTATGCTCGCTGGTCAGCTGGCTTGTGGGAGATGGTTGACGCAAAGTCGCGCTTCGCAAATATTGTGTGATTGCATTCGCGGCACATGCGAACGTCGATGCTGAGTTGGCCAGGCTGTGCTGCTGTTGGGGGCTTCTCCGTCGCAGGGCTCGTAGCTGAGACTGTTAGGCGCGACACGCGTGAAAATGATGCCGTAGATTGAGACTCACGACTGGCAATGCTCAAGCCCACCTCACTCGAGCAGCCTGTAAGTGGATCGGCGCAGACCACCCTGCCACATATGCGGCAGTGGTGTCTTCTAAACGTCCAAGATCCAAACTCTTGTTGACAATATGGGCATTGCGTGACGGAGGCGTCATCTTCCCAAGTAACAACCGACTGCTCAATCAGTTTCCTCTGGTTCTTTTGACCCGCAAGGGCGGCGACAGGCGACAGCAGACTTCCTCCATTTGTCGTGACATCTTCGGGCGCATTCGCAAGCAATTGCGTCAGCTTGGTCAAACGCTTTTCCAGCCTAGCCACTTCGAGATTCTGCCTCTCGACCCTCTTCCGTCGCATCTCGGCAAACGTTGAGGTGTGATCAATCAGGACACCGTTGTGGTCGTTGTAGCCATCTCTCGACTTGTAACACGTCTCGCAGACTCGGACCCAGTATCCCCGCACGGGGTCGTGCTGGGCAGACCTCGACAACTTCATCTGGTACATGGTGTGCTCCTCGCAGAATAACCTGCCGCAATTCCTACAATTGATGCTTCCATTGACAGCTCCAAGGCCTTTCCCGCACGTCGGGTCGGTGCATCGGTCGTTGCTCGTTTGTCGTTGCCAATGCGATCGTGTAATGAGCTCGTCCGGGTCTATCGGTCCCTCAATGAGCTTCGCAGTCGTAGGCGGGGCAATGGGCAGGGACTCGTTGGATTCGAAGACGTCGAGACCTCGCAATTTTTGGTTGATTATAGACAGTGGTTGGAACCGTTTGGCCTTGAGCACCTGCTTGTCGAACCAGGTGCGGACCTCATCTTGTTCGACTTCGGGAAGTTCTTGGTGGTTATCGTCGATGTGTCTGAGGAGGGAGGGTCAGAGACTAGAGTTTAGTGTCGCAAGGAGGCAAAGACAAATTCACCTGTTGAGTTGAAGCAGGGTCAACTGTGGTTTACCATTAGCAAGCCTCTCTCATGGACGACAAACGTTGGAACAGACCATTTCCTCTTCACATATTGGGCAGACTAGCTTGGAACTGGAAGTAGCGGCTCTAGAGGGGCCTCCAACGCTAATGTTGGAACCAACATCTTGGGCAAAGTCGGGTAAAGGGCTCGAGACTGGGGGCGAAGCCGAGGAGGAGTTGAGCGACAGAGTGCTTTCTGAGGGAGCAAAGGGACTGGGTGTGCGTTGGTGCCCGTTGATAGCGGGAGGCGTGGGAGGGGCGAGGCCTTTGCCGCTGCCCAAGATGCGGCCGCCTCCCAGCTTGCGGCCGGACATCGTGGAAAACGGGAAGACGATAGCTACGAGACCATGAATCGGAGGTGGAAAGAAGGGGACGTCGATGTTCGTTTGCTCGGTTTGTCTCGGCGGGATCGGGATTTGAGTGTGTTGGAAGGGCGGGGGGGAGGTTTGATGGTGTAGATGGCAGATGGCAGATGACAGACGCAGGTCGCAAGTGCAAGTGGTTCGTGGTGGTGGTTCGTCTTCACGGGTGACGGCCCCGTCACCTCAGCTCACGGGCACCTCAGTGGAGGGCAGGATGGTTCCAGTTCCAGTTGCAGTTCCAAGTTGTAGGTTCCCGCGCAGCCCGTCAGGCCTCTTCCCTGCCCAGGGATTGGAGAGAATCAGCAGCAAAGCAGTGGGCGGACGGCAGGCGGACGGCGGGCGGGAAAGGCAATGGCAGGCAATGGCAGGGCGGTAGGGGAGGACGACAGGGGTTGGGGAGCAACGCATTCGGCGGGATTTGGAGACCGGGACGCTAAAGACATGCGCTAAAGGCTGCGCTAGTGGACACACGCGCTGACCAGGGCCCACAGACAGGGGGAAGGCGGGGCAGCCGTGTGCCGACTGATACAGAGGTACTTCTATCAATACCTATGATGAGCCATGGATGAGGTATACATCTATCGTGCAGACCGCCATTGCGTTCCTCGGTGTGGGGACACCAGCCTTATCGACGGCCTTTGCGCCTTATCGCCCCCGACCTGGCAGCTGCATCTCTCCAAAACTGCTGCCCAAAAAGTTGCCTTCGTCATCGAGGAACTCCAGAGTCAAATCTCGCCCCATAAACCACGACCTTCACCACGCACCACACATACACAACATGGCCGTCAAGTCGACAACGAAGAAGTTCCCCGAAGTCAAGGGCGGAGGCAGTCTGATTCTGGCATGGCAGATCAAGGGAAAGAAGGTTCTGGTTGTTGGAGGAGGCGAGGTACGTTATGTTGCACACCCCATGCTGCTGCATCTCCGCGGCGTAGCTAGAGCTCTCTCACACACACATACACCAGAAATGACTCTTCCCTCGTGCCATACTATTGCCGTCGTACCATATTGTTGAATGCTAATTGTCTGTCTGGAACAGGTTGCCGCCGGTCGGATCCTCAACTGCCTCGATGCCGATGCCAATGTCACCGTTGTCTGCCCCGCCTCTGGACTCAACCCCGAAGTTGCCCACCGTGTTGAACAAGCCCAAGTTACCCACGTCGATCGTCTCTTCGAACCCTCTGACTTAGATGGCGCAGCCATGGTTCTTGTTGCCATTGACGACCCGGCCGCCTCTACTGTAATCTGGAAGTTGTGCAAGGAGCGCAAAGTGCCCGCCAACATCGCCGACGTACCCCCAGAATGCGATTTTTACTTTGGCAGTGTCCACCGTGACGGCCCCCTTCAGATTATGGTTAGCACCAATGGCAAGGGCCCCAGACTAGCTGCCATCATCCGGCGGCATATCGCAAAGTCACTTCCCAAGAACGCCGGCAACGCCATCGAGGCCATTGGTACACTCAGAGCGAAACTGCGCAAAATGGCTCCGAACTCGGAGGAAAGCCCTAAGCGCATGGGCTGGTACGTCTGAACCCTTGTCTGGGGAGTTTTACTTCACTGTTACTGTAACAGATGCTTACAATCGAGCAACAGGATGATCAAAGTCAGCAACAAGTTCGACTGGGAAGAAATCTGCGATCTCACCGACGAGGACATGGAGAACCTTCTCAGATTCTATGCGACAAACGAGGTGCCTACAATCGACGACCTCTTAGCCATGAGGGAAAACCCTGGCTTCAACAAGATGGACGTGTTTGACGGGTCCTTTGGTTTTTCCGTAGGCGCATGATACATACCAAAGACATATGCATATCTTGTGTACGTACATACTGGATATGGGTGTTTGAGCGATATTGGGCGTCTTTTCATTGGAGTTATCTAGAGTGCTTCATTGGCGACATCTCACGACATGAAAAGGGTTTCGGAACTAAACAAGGGCCAGGCGCAATATGGCATGACTGGCATAGAATCTTTGGCTTGGAGCAGTGTACTACTATGCGAAAAAGAAGACTAGAAGGCGCCTTATCGAGCCTGCATCTTGACTTCATACCTTTCGACTGAGACAAGAGCTCAGGGAGATATGTTGTACTTGGCGAATGTGGTCTAGTATGGATTGGCTGGGCTTGGATTCGAAATGTAGTGTGCAATTTTCATCTCAAGGCTCATACGATATTTTCTAATCATTATGCTGGAATTTGTTATGAAGACGTTCAACTGTGGAAGCAGCTAGATTGGTGGTTTTGGGTAGTCTCCACTCACTCTACTCGTGCCCGCCCCCACTTTTTTAGGCATTCGGGACTCATCACCCACTAAAGTAGGTGCTTTTTAGCTAAACGGCCACGTTAGCCATACGGGCATAATTATTGCGATTTATCTCTATATATTACTACTTTTATTACTTTTTATTATAATACTTAAATTTAATACTATTAAAGAGGAGCGTATATAAATAATTATTATAGCTATTTATAAAGACTCGGAATTATTAATTATAGCGGCGGCTTAGTAATACTTTATTTCGTATTAAAAACTCGGTTAGAGGATTTTTAATAAATATTTATTAAAAGAGCGTACTAGTTACGGTTATAAACTTATTTAGGACTAAAAAAAAGTTATTTATAATTATATTAACTATTTAAACTAAATTAATTTATTTATAAAGCGCGAGCTTATTGTTAATATTACTAATTACCTACTTACTAAGTCGTAGGACCCCGTAAATATTAATAATACTAAGGACCTAGCTCTTTTTCTAATTATTAACTCTTAATAAATTAGTTAATTTATTAAGAAGTATAATTATTTTTTAGTTAAAGAAAAAGTACTAAATACTAAGTAATATAAATTTAAAAATAAGAATATTATTAACTTTTATTTTTTTAAGCTAAAAGAGGTTGTTAATGAGTATAGGATCTAGCTTTTTAATATATAAAATATAAATAAGACTAGATTTTAAATAGGGGTTAAGAAATTTAATATAGTTATTATAAAAAAAAAGGGCTTATTACTTTACCCTTCTAATTAATAAAAAGTTTACTATTATTATAGAGGCTATTTTTATTACTAAAGATTACGTATTAGCCTTTTTAATTCTTAGTAGCTCTATTTATATAGCTAAGTAGTATAGTATTAAAAAGCTCGAATTTAATATTATTATAAAAGTTTTATTTACTAACTATATAAATAATATAATAATTCTAAATTAAATTAAGTACTTCGATATATATATAAAGGGCCGAACTAAGGAAGCTAAGAGATTACTATTTATAAATAAGTATAAATCTTATTATCCCCTCGACAGAGCAATCCGCTAGGGCCGTACTGTATATTACGTATTAAGGAAAACTAGGTATATTGCGCTCTATACTTAATTACTAATTAAAATAGTAGTTAACTAACTCGACCGTTGTCTTCTTTTTATTAATAGCTCCCAACTTTTCCCCGCCCGTCTAGAGGGCGAGCTATACCCACTCTAACATATATAAGACCTCTTAGTACTAGCCTGCGTAGGCGGCCAGATCCCGTATTATATACTCCTTCTCGTTAAGGGTTAGGGGGCCCCTTATATATTCCCTTATATTTATAATATAGCCCGTATCGGAGGGATTTTTAGCTCCGTAGAGTATAATTTCTAAGCTAGCGTCGATATACCGGATCTTAACGTCCGTACCGGCCTAGCTATCTACGGCGTTCGTACTATTACTTAGCCGAATTTTATACCGCTAGAAGGTACTTTGCTAATCCTTGGGTGTGCTTACGTTAGCTACGATGGCCATAGCGTCGAGCTGGCCGAGGGCGCCCAGCCCGAGAGGGGTAGACTTGTTGACGGGTATCTTTAGGTTCTTGTTAAGGTAGTATTTTAACTAGCTAACCTCTTGACTAGTTGTCTAACTAGCTGTCTAAGTAGTGGTTTATATATTAATAAGTTTATTTAGTGGATTTATTTAGTAAATTTATTTAGTTCGAATGGAGAGTAGCTTTGGGCAATGTTAGAAGCAATAAGGATAAAAAGAATCTTTACGAGCTTTAATACGAAGAGTAGTAAATATTAGCCTATTTAGCCCTTTCTCTAGAAACCTCTACGTCGTTATTAAAGTTTAGAACCTCTATAATTAAGGAAGGCCGCTTCTAATTATTATGGCCGATTATTATAGCTAACTATTATAGCTGATTTTTACTATTAACCTTTTTGGCCGGCGCTATTACTAAAGAGGGTAGTTTACCTATTCCGAATTATATAACGGTTTTTATATTAAAATTATTATATTACGTTAAGCGCGTACTTAGGGCATATTACACATATTATATAGTTAAAAAGTATACCGTATTATATAATTTTTTTTAAAAACGTGATCCTATTAAGGTCGATCTTTTGCGCTTATAAAGCCGGAAAAAAACTACTATATAGATCTTACTATATTATTAAGTTTATTAAGTATTATAATAAACATAATATTATCCTTTTTAAATTTTTATTATATAGTATATATAGTCTCTAATTTCTTAATATTATAGTCTTTTAGCTCCTTAAGTATTATTATATTAAGGTACTTAACCTCGTAGTTTAAAAAGGTTATATTAATATTACTAAATTAGAATTCCTTAGCTTTATATAGTTTATTTATAAGGAGGTATTTAAATATTTTATAATTCTTTTAGTATTTAAAAAAATAGGTATTTACTTATATAATTTATAAATTATACTTAAAAAAATCTATAATCGTAGTTACAATTCTTAACTAACTATATTACTTTTTTAGGGGCTAGGTTCTTTATTATTTATTATACTTATAACTATTTAAAAGCTTTATTACGTTATTTAGTATTTATAAGAGGATATAAATACCCTTAATAAAGAGATTTAGTACTTAATCAATAAAACTTCCCTACTTAAGTAGAATTTCGAGCGGTTTATTTATAAAATATTTATATAAAGCTCTAAGCTCCTTTAAATAAAAAGAGACCTCGGCTTAACTTAGCTAGCTTAATAAATAAGTAGAGCTTATAAATAAAATAAGAATAGTTAATTATAAATTAGAGAAATTATTATCATAAAGGACGGTTAACGTATAATTGAATAGAAGTAAGTATTTAAAATTATTAAAATAGTAGCTCTTATTAAAATAATAAATATAAAGATTCGCTTAGTTATTAAAAAAGGGGCTTTTAAAATAAAAAAAAAGCTAAAAAAGTAAGGAATATTAGCTAGCTTTAGCTTATATATATAATTAATGGTCTAAATAATAAGCGGTTATTAAAAAGGGGGTAGTTAAGGCTTATATATAATAGTATATAATTAATAATTATTTGCCCGTTTGGCTAAGGAGGCCGTTTGGCTGAAAAGCACTTACTTTAGTGGGTGATGAGTCCCGAATGCCTAAAAAAGTGGGGGCGGGCACGAGTAGAACATTAGCAGGCGCGTTGATGTCCAGCTCAGCGAATAGCCTTGAAATCATTTTGAACACAATCCCCCATTCCGTAATTATGAGACTCTATGAGAAGTGATATCGATTTGACCATCCTGGGTGTTTCCATTCCAAACCCGTTCCGGACGCAGGTTCCGGAGCTGGCGCCGATGGATCCACAAAATCGGCACGGCGTGCAGGTGCTCTATGAAGGTACCTGCCTCCGGGTACCTTTCGCCGCTGCGCCTCTTGCCCGGGAAGTCTGCAATTCAATTCTACCTCTCACACCATTCCATCATAACCTTGGACGAAGTTCCTCTATCATAATACACAGTGTATTCATTCTACCTCGGATCATCTTGCTGCACACATTCATCTGTATCATCATTGTAGGCATCAATATCTTGTCTATCCCCAAGTGCCCATCGCCAATTGGCCCCACGTTAGCTTTAGCAGGCCATCTTCCTTACTTTCTACGCATCACAGCTACTTCGCACACAGCATTCGCGTGCTTTGGCGAAACCCACAATCAACAACACCGAGAGAAATCGCAGACCGACGCGCATTCTACTAAGACAATTCCTACGAACCTGCTATCAATCGAGAAAGTCGCAGACTCAGCCAGCACCAACGCGTCATCATTGCACCAAGTACCAATTCAAGACATCACCGTTTCCGCACCCATTCCCCGAGTCGCCAGCACCCTCGTCGGCTCACCGCAATGCCTCCTCGTGGTCGCCCTCGTGCGGCCGCGGCCGAATTCGATTCCGAAGTACTTCCCGAAAGACCATCTCCATCGTCCCTCGATGAGCGCGAACCACCTCCGCCCTTCTTCAACACCACCTTTTCCACCCATCGCGCATCGCCGCTGTACGTCGGCGCCAATACCCTGAGCTTTCCTCGATTACAGGCACTGTCGCAGCGCTTACGCGACACGCTCGTGGGAGACGTCGTCAGGGGTGTACAGGTTGGGCTGGAAGGCAGCGACAGCTCTCTAGGACGCGCCGGCCCGCTGGAAAAAGTTGGAATACGATGGGTTGGCGTTGAAGCTCTACTAGGCGGCGCGGACGATACGGACCCCGATCTGAGCAGGGATCTTACCAGCGATGGTGTCGAGACCGATGAAACCGTCCGCAAAAAGAGATGCCTTGTATTCGAGATGAGATACGAGAACGCGCTGTGCACAGCTGTGCTGCTACCATCACTTTCTGAAAAGATCACGGAAGAGCCTACAGCCGAACTGCAATCGGCCAATAGCCTCGGTGTGCCTGGGTTGCTTACCAGCAGCGGCACAAAAGATGACAGGCACTTTTTGCATCTACCTCTGCTTCTCCTTCGCATGCCTGCACCTTTGAAATCAGTTATCGTTGACTTTCTGTCAAGCACATTCGACTGCCGGATTAGTTCGTTACGCTTGGGTACGAAAGGCCTGACTACCGCATGGGAACGGTGGATCGAAGATGCCGGTCTCCCCTCACAGGGCCCTCTGGCAAAAGACATGATCTTGACCCTGGGATTCTACATACCACCCGCAGTGACCTCAGATGGCACTGACGAACAACCCCCAGACGGGCTCGGAATCAAGTCAATCGACATCGTCATACCGGCTGAGGAGCTCAAGCGGTTTACAAAGGAAGGGATGACGCTCACGAACCCGACGATTATCAACAAGGCAGGGCTCACTCAAGGCTACCAAGAGGATCCTAGAAAGAGAAAAAAGCTCGCGGGCGGCAAGGCGGACGAAGGATGGGGATGGTTTGACCGCCAAGGGGAGCACGACGAAGCATTCTTGCATGCTTTGGGTGCCTACTTGGAAAAGCATCTCGCCCTGAATCTCTTCCATCCTGGCGTGAGAGTCACCAAGATTGCTTGTGGCGGGTTCGTGCTCTCAGAGGGGCGCGTCAAGGTGTTTGTACCACCTGGCGATGATGAAGAGGTGTTTGAACCGGTCAAAAATTTGATCAGCGATCTCATTGCCAGCGCCAACTCCTGATCCATCGAGACCTCGTCAAATTCGGTACAACTATGAACAGGGCAGACAATCTTGTTGCTGCATCAGTTCCCCTCCCACATACTTGAGAGCAGTCAGACGGACGGAACTTCGACTCAGGACTTTGATTCAGAGCCACGACTATGACTTCCACTCCGTAAGAGCGGATGTAAGATACTCTTTACACCCTTCGACCCTCCAGGGGTGGGATCATCAGGACGGGGAATTACGTGCCCCTTCTGGGAAATAAGAACAATCTACATCAATCTAGAATAATTCCCCGGCTCTATGGCGTATACCAGTCATCCGAAAAGCTACATGGCACATCAAGTAGCCCGGAGGAATGGTGGAAGGCCTCTCATAAGCGGCAGCAGTGGTGGCCAAGACCCTGAGGTTTCACTCGGTACGCATCGGACAAGGGTGGCCTCTTGCAGCTACCAAGGCTCGCCAAACTCGGATCTCGCAAAGTTCGGATGCTACCTAGGCGCCTCATTTCAGCCGCCCTTAGCAATAGCTAGCAATCTATCTGAAAAGCACGAGGCCACTGCATGACCAGCTCGCTGCCGCTAAGTGCGTCTTGCGATGTTCAAGCCATGACTAGTTCCCTTGGGTAATGTCACTGTCGAATGCCCGCAAGGAACTAACACATTCAGCCGATATCACCCATGCTTATTCCCCGCATTACCAGGGGGAGTGCCTTTTTTCCCAGGACGGCTGGTGTCCGCTTCTTACACGATGAATAATACCTTCGGTGCCATTACGGCTTGTTACCACCGAGCTTGGCTTTCCAGAACGGGCCGAGATCCTGGACTTTGCATTTCCGAGTCCCTCATTTGGCCTTGATTCGTGCCCAGATAAGTAAATCGAGTTATGGTTATTGTATAGTGGTAGTTTAAGCAAATGGGCGGTCCTTCATCTAAGGTTAAGCCAAATGTGTTGGCTTGAGAGCCTCCATCTACCCGAAGCACGACTTCCAACTCTATAAAGGCGGCTAGCTAAGACAATGGAATACACCATTCACAGCACCACGGTCACTCTTTTTCACCTCATCACTCACAATGAAGTTCTCTTCAAGCCTCGTCTGCCTCCTGGCACCCATCACCGTTCTCGCCGCTCCCCTCGAGGAGAGGCAGGCCTCGCAGTCCATCGACAAGCTGATCAAGGCCAAAGGCAAGCAATACTTTGGCACCTGCACCGACCAGAACCGCCTGACTGCCGGCAAGAACGCCGACATCATCAAGGCCAACTTTGGTCAGGTCACGCCGGAGAACTCGATGAAGTGGGACCAGATCGAGCCCAACCGCGGCCAGTTCAACTGGGCCACGCCCGACTACCTCGTCAACTTTGCGCAGCAGAACGGCAAGCTTGTCCGCGGGCATACGCTTGTGTGGCACTCTCAGCTTGCGGGCTGGGTGAACAACGTCCGTGATAAGGCTGGTTTGACGACTGTCATTGAGGACCATATCAAGGCTGTTGTTGGCCGGTACAAGGGCAAGATTTACCACTGGGTGAGTCTGTGTCCACCCTCTTCTTCTTCTTCTTCTTCTTCTCTAGGAAACCAACGTTACTGAACCTTGTGTGGTCAGGACGTTGTCAATGAGATCTTCAACGAGGACGGCTCCCTCCGTTCCTCCGTCTTCTCGCAGGTCCTCGGCGAGGACTTTGTCGGCATCGCTTTCCGCGCCGCCAGGGCCGCGGACCCCAATGCCAAACTGTACATCAACGACTACAACCTCGACCAGGCCAGCTACGCCAAGACGCAGGCCATGGCTCGCAAAGTCAAGGAGTGGATCGGCAAGGGCATCCCCATTGACGGTATCGGTACGTGTGAAGCCAGTCCAACACACTCTTCCTTGGTCACCATGCACGAATACTAACGGATCTCACGCCAGGCTCCCAAGCCCATCTCCAAGCTAACCAAGGCGGCAACGCTCTTGGCGCGCTGCAGACCCTCGCCGGCAGTGGCGTCAAGGAGGTCGCCATCACGGAGCTGGACATTGTCGGCGCCAGCGCGGCTGACTACACGGCTGTGACAAAGGCCTGTCTGCAGGTTCCGCAGTGCGTTGGTATCACGGTCTGGGGAGTGCGTGACCCGGACAGCTGGAGGGCGCAGAATAACCCGCTCTTGTTTGATGCCAACTTTAACCCCAAGGCGGCTTATAACGCGGTCGTTACTGCTTTGCAGTAGGTCTTCTTTCTCGATGTGAAGTGGGGCTCGGGTGCTTCTCGGTGACCTGTACGGTTTCTGTCTTCATGTACAAATTGGAACTTTTGGCAGCTGTGCCGTATATAGGACTCTGTTATGAACAAATTCAATTTTTGCTTAGGAAGTAACTAGTCATCTGGCTGTATTGCAATAGGTCAGCTTGGCGAGGAACGTTGGTTAGCCACGCCATCCAATCAAGACTCTATCAACGTGATTCACCTTGAGATTGTTTGCGCTGAATGCATGGTGGCTTAATATTGCACTCACCCCGCGCAGTTTGCTGGGTATTCACAGGTAGTCACCCACACAGAATTGCCAAACAAATCCTTTGAGATTTATCGATAATAGATGGGCTCGGGTAAACGATCCCGGGAGCATCCACAGTGTCTTTGCGCCTATTCTTGTTCAGGTCTCTCCCCCTTTAATCTGGCCGTGATGCCTTCGAATGCTGACGACTGGAACATCGCACACAGAATCGTTACGTGACGGTGTAAGTTGAGAGTGATAGGCATTTGCTCCACAACATTGTTTCCTATCTGAGCCTCTACTCATGAGCTTCTTACCATATTTCTCGAAGCAATGGAGCCCCTGAACCCGGCCAAAGGGGCTGTACAAGGACCAACCCTCATCGACCTCATTCGGAATGCCGCTGGGTCTACATCTCAATCAATCATAGCCTATGGAGCAGAAGAGACAGTTGGAGATCTCGTGCCGACAGTCGTGTCATATTCAGACTTGCCCTGTCTGGCTCGTGCAAATGCTCAGATTCTCCTTCGGCTGTGCCCGCCATCCGTTGGCATCGGCGGAGAACACCTTGTTGATTTGCTGTGCCTCGACAACATCCTGGACACCATCATCTGGTTTTGGTCGACTGTAATCGCAGGGCTATTGCCAGCAATTTCAACCACTTCGATTCTTGAGCCCGGTCGATCAGAGTACCTCTCATATCTCCCCATCTTGTTGAAGGATCCGCTCTGCATAGTACCTCAGTCGCTTTCAGGCTCATACTGTTTGCAAGACTTTGCCAAGAAGTAACCGGTTGCCAAGACAACTTCTCAAAGTCTTGCCAGGATGAGTCAATCGATGCCGCTGCTACCTTTGCCTGACAGTTCTTCTGCTTCCGACCCGGCGGTTCTCATTCTGACATCAGGTACGACTGGGAGAGCCAAGGCGGTACAACTCAGCCATGATCAAATACTGGCTTCGCTAGAAGGCAAACCCAAGTCTGCAGGACCACACAGCGGCGGTCCCTACCTCAACTGGATCGTCATGGACCACGTAGCGTGCCTGACCGAGAATCATCTCCTCGCGATGTACATGGGTTTCTTCCAAGTGCATCTCCCCGCGGACGAGGTGCTGTCCAACCCTGTGTAGCTACTGAATATGGTCAGCCGTTACCGGCTTTCGCGAACCTTTGCCCCTCATTCTTTCTTGGCGAAGTTATCCAGGGAGCTCATGTTGAAACAAACATCGTCGTCGGATGGAGATCTCGATCTTGGATGTTTGCAATGGCTTGGTTCGAGTGGGGAAGCAAATACAGTGGATGTCTGCGAGGCACTCCAGACACAACTCGAGAACTACGGTGCTCGCAAAGACATCATCGTCCCGGGTTCTGGAATTACAGAACCTTGCGCTGGGTGCGTATATAACGCAAATTACCCGACGTATGATCGAGGACAAAATCACCAACATGTTGACGTTGGCAAAGGCGTCCCTGGGCTACAGCTGCGAGTGAGACTCTTAGATGGCAATTCTCCATCTGCATTCGCAAACGCTGGCCAGGTTGGGCTTCTGGAACTCTCCGGCGACGTAGTATTTGACGGCTACTTCAACGATCGCGACTCTAATGCGGCCGCCTTCACAAGTGATGGCTGATTTATTTCTGGCAATGTTGCTTGTGTCAACCACAACGGTCAACTAATCCTCCAAGGACGCTCCAAAGATACGATTATCATCAACGGGGTGAAGTACGCCCCAGACGAGCTGGAACACCATCTCGAGAAAGAGTTGATACAAGGGGCAGTTCCGGGCTCTTTTTGTTGCTTCTCAACTTTGCCACAGTCATCTGACACAGAACGAATTGTCGTTGCTTACTTACCATCGGTTGAGGACAATGATACTCGAGCCCGGACCAAGACTCGCAATAGGATAATCGATATTATCGGCTTACATACGGCTTCATCTGTCATCGTTCTACCCCTAACAGCCGCTGATCTCAAGCCATCGGCACGAGGAAAGCTGCCCAAGAGGTGCGATCAGGTCGGCTTTCGGGAAGGGCACGTACGCCCAGCATCTCCACAAAGCGAGCGAAGCCGACAGAGTAGAACATGACGTAGCAGAGAAGATAGTTTCTTCTCTTGAGGCACTCATTCGCCACGAAATACAGGAGTATTTCCAAGTCAAGGGGGCCACATCACAGCATCAAAAGATCGATATTCTGGCTCGGCGCTACGTCAATGGACCTCATCAAGATAGCGCGTCTAATCTCGGACTGGCTTCAATTATTAGAAGGACTCACGCCCAGCCAAGTCCTGAAAAGTCCGACGCCTCGGCGGCTAGCTATGATAAATGAGGGATCTGAGAGGAAAGATGAAGTCGGCAGCCCGGTCCTTACCCTCCGGTCAAAGGGCAAAAAGACGCCGCTGTGGCTCGTACATCCCGGTGTCGGAGAATTCCTGGTCTTCATGAACCTCATAGGCTCATCGACGACCGGCCAGTCTATGCCTTCCGTGCAGGGGGTCTCGATAGCGGTGTTTGGCCTTTTGCCTCCTTGGATATGTTGTTGGATTACTATTTTCAGCACTTCGAAGCCGTCCAAGCAAAGGGGCCGTATGCTATCGCAGGCTATCCGTTCGGCTCAATGATTGCCTTCGAATTATGTAAGAGACTCGAGACAGCAGGTGATGAGGTTCTTTACTGCGGTTGCTGGAACCTTCCGCCGCATATTAAGCACCGCATCAGACAGTTCGGCGGGGTAGAGTGTCTCGCCAACTTATTTCACTTCACGAAGCTCATCGAACAGGATCAGGCTTTACAGCAGATACCCATGTTGCGCACATTCTCAAAGCAAGAAGCAGTTGCCCACCTCCGAGCCCCCAGCGACTCGGATAGGGTTAGGCCTCGGCGAAGAGGAGTTTGTCAAGTGGGCAGATTTTGCATCTTCGGTCCAGCATCTGGCTCGAGACTACGAGCCACGGGGAACGATACGCAGCATGGATGTATTTGTCGCAGATCCTCTCAAGGAGGTAGCTATTGACCGCAAGGATTGGGTTCTGAATAAGCTCAGCCGGTGGCGGGAGTTTGTGAGCGATGTGCAGTGTTATGATGTTCCGGGTGACACTATTCTATGTTGGACGAGGTCAACGTGTCGCGGTTTGCGGAGAAGTTGAAAGAGGTCTTGGAGGCACGAGAAGGGCCGCTACGTCGGATCCTTCAGTAGGTTTCTCCTGCAGCTCTTCGGTCCGGACTAAGGTAATGCATAATGCGTGAAGCTGGACACTGTCAACTTCGTGGATGGGAAATCAGCGGATATGCAACTTGGGTATCTGCGAGTAGATTGCAATACCCGTGTTGGCTTTTCCGCAGCGCTGCGTCAAGTAGTCATAACCTCCGGTTCCTCCAGAGACCCGGCCTCGTAGCCGGCGGGTCTGAGATCCTTTATCAATACCGGCCCGGTTCTGAATCATGCTTCCGGTCCGTCAACGGGGGATAGATTGTCCCCGCGGACTACGTTTCTCCGCGGGAAACTTTATAAAAGAGCCCCCAAAGTTCACACAACGGAGACAATGTATGTTAAGACCGAATAAGTATCATAACAATACGCACTAGTTATTTACTGCCAGAGCGGCGGCTGAAGCTTCCTTCAAACTATATCCAAGAATTATTGTACGTGTTGAGAACGGCTACAGGCCGAAAAACTTCATGTCATCGTCGCCCCGGATGGGCACAGTGTGTCCAACGCCAACAGCCCAAACACCCGTCAGGTGATCACCAAACACATCAGTGCGATAGTTGGCAATAGGGGTGTTCTGAGAGGAAGTGACAGGCTTGTCCGGGTTGTATCCAAAGACGCCAGACCACTGCTTGATGGTCTCCTGGTAGTTGGCGTAGTTGAGCGTGGTGTCGGTGCTGCCGTGGTAGATCTGCATGCGGGGGCGGGACCCCGTGTAGCCGGGGTAGGCGTCGTAGACCCATTGGGCCCAGCGTGCCGGCGTGGCAATCGATTGGCCCGAAGAGCAGGTGCTATTCCAGCCGTTGACCGTACCGGTGTAAAAGCAACCGGCTGGGACGCCGTTGTAGACGATGCCAGCGGCGAAGACGTCGGGGTACGTCGCGGCCAGGACGTTCTGTTGCGCGATTAGTCACTCGAGCATTGTCTTGTTGAGTTATGGACGTTGACTTACAGTCATCATGGCGCCGGATGAAGAGCCGGTGACAAAGACCTTCGACTTGTTGCCGTTATACTTGCTGAGAGTGTATGAGACCATGTTGGCGATGGAGTTGCTGTTAGCTCCTCCGTTGTGGGTGAGAGTTGCCTTTGAGGAGACATCCCAGCAGGTTCCCGAGTATGGTGACTCGGGGTAAATGACGATGAAGCCCTTCTGATCTGCGAGTGTCTTGTAGGGGCTGTTGTTGTAGTAGGCTTGAGCGGTACCTGTGCAGTAGTGGATGGCCACAACCACGGGAGGGTTCGCCGCCAGCTTGTCGGGAACATAGATGTACATCTTGACGCCGCTGGGATTCGAGCCAAAGTTCGTGACCTGCTGCAGCGAAGCGGCGCTGGCAGAGGCGACCAGCCCAAGAGCGGAGAGAATTGTGCTGAACTTCATAGCTGCGATGGACTTGCTACAACCAAGTGCGATGCCGATTCAGTGTCTCGAGGACGATCTTGGGCTCGTTCTTGAGCAACTACTTATAGTCCTAGGTAACGGAGTCGAACGAACGAAGCTGTTGACAGAGCTCCCTGTGACGCATCTGGCAACTTTTGTAGACTTCCCTTCAGCCGCTCGTGCATAGAACCAAAGGGGCCGCATGCACTATGTGTAAAACCCGGTGATCTCGTTACCCCACACGTAGGGTAGTGTTGAAAAGGGGGCCATCATCGTCAATTTAGCCGGTTGGCTGGGGGCCGTGCTAGATCCATGTCTCATCCGAAAGCGAAAGGAAACTGGTTCATCTGGAGTTGTCTAAAAAGCTTTTATTCGGCACTTGCCATGGCTTCCGAAAGGGAAACCCGGCTCTTTTGGAAAAGTATGGGTGCCGGTATCCGTTGTCCATAGTGGCTCCTGCATTGGCCTTCCCGAAGGGGGTGCCTTGCAGCGCGGAGGCTGATGAGCCTTTGGAGGAGGTGTCATGCCGCATTGCTGATCTGTGCGGGTAATTCGACAGGGTGTTTCTACCGGTCATGCCGGGCACGGGTGATGCTCCCGCGACTTAGCATCTGCAGGTTCCTGTTCTGTTGCCGAACAAGCTAGGATCCCACGTCGAAGCAGTTGGCGATGAAGAGTGTTGGTGGAGTTTGGACGAAGCTTGAAAGAAGGGGCTCGGCTTGACAGGCCGCTTCATCCCCACAGCGCAAGATAACCTCACCGCAATCTGGGTGAAGAAGCAGTATTATTATCCCGTTAATTCCGGCGAATGGTTGGTTCGGACAATCAGGGTTGCCGCGTTGCCGATCGAGGCTTTGATTGCTTCCCTTTCTTCCGACAACTCGCACCCGACTTGAATGGTTTTTCTTTCTAGAAACTATTTTGTACAGCGAAAAGCTTTTGTTACCTGGTATTTTCATCATAGTACACCGTCGCTATAACCTCGTCAGCCGACACGATCCTCTCATTCCATGCGCTATCACTGAACATCCGGCATCCAGTAAGCTGGCGATCCTTCGAAGTTGGGAAACGTAGCAAAGGCCTGAAGACAATCAGCTCAACATCCTAGTTGAAAACTCTGGAGGAAATCGTGTACCGAAGAGTCTAAGTCCAGCCAATCCGTTGTCTCCCAACCACTGAGGAGGTTCGTCATCCCTTCGAACCCATGCTGCTGGAACACTTCACCCATATCGGCCGGCGGTGCTGGAGCGCCCGAAACCTCTTCCAATTGCATCGGCTCCGCACCTCCATGCTCAGCACGCTCAATGGTCGGCTTCCTCTCACGGCCTGAAGGGCCTTCGGAATGAGAACTAGCCTCTTGCCGAAGCTCTTCGAGAATGACAGAGTATCTGCGGCTTGGGCTCTCGGCAGTCGTTGCTTTCGCCAGGTGATTCTGGCAGCGATCTGCCAGCTCAAAGAGGCCCCTTTCCGGGTCCTGTCTCCCTCTTTGAATTTCATAGACGTACACCACCGCGAGTGCACAAAAGGTGACGTACGGCGTCCACCAGAAAGCGTGGAATAATTTCCCGTCACTAGCCATGCCGTCGACTGTCTCAAGTGCGGCCTTGGCTGCAGTGATGCATTCATCAATACTATCTTCTAGAGGCGATTGCTGACCACCTCTCGAGCCACCCGTTCCAAGAAGAAAGGGTCGGTTGGCGTGCATAATGGCGTGGCAATATGCCAGCTTGAGGGCTGTGTTCTGTCTTCTGAATGACGGAATTAAGGACATGGGTCGAACGGTACCCAAATGGTGTGGCAAGGACTCGCGCCACCGGTGTAGAGCCTTGCCGTATCGATGTGCAATCATGAGACGGTCATCTTTATGAACGGGTTTAATCGAGTACACCTCGCGAGAGATACCGTCAATGATTTGAGCGAGTTTGGCGTGGAAGATGAGACTCTCAACATGGCAATCCATCTCTGGCTCGTCACTTGATCTTCCTTGGGGTGTCATGTCCTCATCGTTGACGCAGTCAGGGAAGTCCTGATCGATATCGTCGTCGCGGTACATCCTCGGCCGACCAAATACAACAGAGAGATACTTGTCGATGGTGTATGCCACCCAGAAAGTCCTCTTCCGGCACTGCGACAGTATGTAGTCCTTGTCGCTGCTGGCCCTGTTGCGTCCGGACTTCCGATGTAGACCCAAAGCCGAGATGATGGGGAGAATGCTCCCAAAGACATACCATGCTTGATTCATGCGAGATGTTTGGAGGAGATACAACACCTGCAAGAGGCGTGCCTGCGAGGACTCTAGCTTCGGCAACCCGATCTCCGCATCCGTTAAACTCAAAGCCTTAGAAAAGAGAGCGTCGCTGCGCAGAAGGTGAGAAAACCTTTCTTCGTCGACATTTCGGACCTTGCTTTGTCGGAGGGTGACGATAGCGAGAATGGTCAAAACGATAGAGGCTTTGGCGTGGCCAATTTCGTGGTGCAGCGGACGGCTGTCTTTCGCATTTGCGAGCAGAATCTCGAACCACTGGGCGACGTAACCTTGATGAAGGCATCGATAGGTTACTACGCAAACATCAAAGTAGAAATCCAGCATGTCCAAGCCGGCCAACCGGTCAGGAAGAGTCGATACGTCCAACGGCTGCGAATCGAAAGGCTTGTCTCCTGCCCTCGTCAGCCTCTGATGCTGTTCGGCGCCGCTCGGTGCGTTTCCAGGAACGTCAGTAGTATTAGATCTCTGCGACGAAAGGCGCTTCCATGCTCGGTGCAGGAATGTTAGACTCGAAGTGGTGTCAACATACTGCCCTTCGATCTCGGCAATCTCGACTTCTGGCGAGGCGCGTGAGCCTGGCAGAGCGCTGCGCCGGCTGCGCTCTGCAGCCTCCGCCTCGTCGGCTACATGATCACGGCTTCTCGACCGAGCCGCACTCTGGCGGGGAAGACGTGGTTCACGCGGTGCTAGGGATGGGAGAGGCGCCGCCGAGGGAAGCGGTCTTCTGTGAATAGTTAACTACCACTTTAACCATCATCGAACACTACTTGTTCTCACAAAGACATACCTGTGCACCTCTAGGGAAGTTGAGGGGACCAGTCGGGATTCAAATAACCCGGGGGCAGAACTGGATGCTGGCGGAGGTGTCGGCGGTCTACCTCGGCGGTAAGTAGCGTCGTAGATGCAGGAGAGACGTTTCCGGGTGCAGACGTCGCATGGGATCGTTCCGGAGCATTTCAGCTTCTTGGATTTGCAAAAGTCGCATGCGCGACTGACTTTGTGACTTCTTCGCCGATTAGCGGCGGCAGTGGCGGCGGCGGCAGCAGCAGCCGATGACGAACGGCCCTCTTCGGGGCCCTCGGGCGAACCCTCGGGCAAGCTGCGTTTCCTCCGATCGGTAATAGTCGGCGGCAGAGTTGACGGGGACGGCTGTGATATATTTGACGAAGGTGTCGGGGCGGATGTTGTTAGAGGGGCATCATCGCGGATACCAGTGTCGGTGCTCGCCGTTGTTTCCGCTGGTGTGTCGGCCATCCTACCACCATCCATGAATATCCGACCCTCCGATGCGTTTGCTGATGGTCTCCACTGACTCAAGTCCGATTCTCCGGACTACCACGTCGGTTCCAGCACCCACAACGGCTCCTACACCGGGTTCAGCACTCCGAGTGTGTGCGCTTCGTCTTACTACGGCATATGACGAATCCGTAGGTGGATCATAACGGAGGATATCTCGTACCGGAACAAATCGAAAAAGATACCTGACGCCTCTCGCGTGGTGTGGCACGCAGATCTGGCTGGGAGTTTGTGCACAGAAAGCAGTCCGGAAAAGCGAAAGTCAGGGGCCAGCTGATTATTAAGGGGAGCAAGCAAACCGGCCACAACGCACAGCAAACAAACGGCCCCCTTGCCGGCGCTCAAAGCTCGGCTGAAATGCGGGGCAAGGATGAGCAAATCGGTTGGATCGAAACCTTCTTACCCTCCACAAGTCCGAGCTCACTGTTCCCAGAGTCTGTTTCCAAGATGCCCCCTCGCTTCACATGCTGTTGATAAAGCATAATATCTCTCGACAAGGCGCTTGTCCAATGGGGATTCTTGCCGAGCAATCACTACATGTGTTGGCCACGTGTTGCTGTGCTTACAATCAGATTGTGTAAGTTTGTAACTTCGTCCAGTATACTCGATCGGGCCTACGAATCAAACTGCTTATGACGAGCCGGCAGATAGTACAGCCTGGGTTCTTCCTCTGCCCACAGGAAACTCGCAAGAGACGTATGGATAAATAACTATGAGCTAAATACAACAGTACTTGCACAAAGAGTCGGATTTGTGGCCCAAATTGGCCTTAGTGACCCCTCCCAATGGAATGACAAATTCGCAGTATGCCAACTCCCGAGCTTTGATCCCTGCTGCAAATCATCATTGACTCCAGCGCTGCAGAAACGATGCAGCTGAAATCTTCAGAAACCATGGCGCGGGGATAAGTCAAGCACTGGAGCAACCATCATCCGAGTAGACAGCAGCCTGCAGCCCACGGCCTCCCACTATCATCTCTTCGAGGTAGCTCGGCACCGATGTGGATGAGATCTAGGAGACTGTCTATCGGACGATCGGACGGTCAGTCCATCCACCCCCACCAGAATCCTCCCTAAATCCGGTCGTCTGCCCCGCCATTCCCCGCTCTACTCCGGACAACCCGAGTCGGTCCCTGTCCGCTGCTCCTATGAGGCGGACGGCGGCTTCCAGAGTTGCACCGGCTCTCCAGAACTTCGACCCACCGACCGCGGCACCGTTCGTTTCGTCGCAGCTTGCTGCACTCGTGAACTCTGCTCCTGGACCCCTGACGTCAACATGGTGGCACTCGAGACTCTAGACTAGCCGATCCCCTAGCGGACGTGTTACTTTATATGATGCGGGCCAACCCCTCAATTGTATTGCTTCGGGGCAGACAGAATCAACGATCTCAAGCATCTATCTCTATCTGAGTCGTATCGAAACAAGCAATCAACATGTCTATCGAAGTTTACCATCTTGGGCTTTCTCAATCAGAGAGAATTGTGTGGCTTTTGGAGGTTGGTATTAACTCGCAAACAATCATCTAGGTCTGTAATTACTGAGACTCTACTAGGAACTCCAAGTACCATACGATTTGCATGTCTTCCAGAGAGATCCCATCACAGGACTCGCGCCCAAAGAAATCAAGGAGATCGTGAGTCTTTTTCAGCAGATTTTGTGAATAGTGGATAGACAGCTGAACGAGTCAGAACCCCGCCGGAACCGCACCGTATTTCCGCGACAGCACTGTTTCACCGCCAATCGAGCTTGGAGAGTCAGGCGCAACTGTAGAGTACATTCTCAACGTCCACGGTAGCAAGGCTGGCTCCGGAGCCCCGAGACTTCTTCGTACCCCCGATGACGCCGATTACGCCGCCTACCTCGAATGGTTTCACTTCGCCAACGGTACTCTTCAGCCCACTCTCGGCCGCGCTATGACCCTGTTGTTTGCCGGCGCTTCGCAAAGTGACTTTGGCAAGCGGATGGAAGAAAAGTCCCACCAGGCCCTCAAGCTGATTGACAAGCGCTTGACCAACAACAAGTGGCTTGCCGGTGAGAACCTGAGCGCTGCGGATATCATGACGGTCTTCACTCTGACCACCATGCGTGGTTTCTATCCTCTCCTGGACTTGTCAGAGCATAAGAACATTTTGCGGTATTTGAAGGATGTTGCCGAGCGCCCCGCGTATCGCAAGGCGCTGGAGAAGGGCGACAAGGGCATGGAACCAATGAACGGGCCCAAGGTTAAGGCTTTCAAGCAATTCAAGGGATTCGGTGCCATCTACGAGTCCTTGGGATACTAGAAAATTCAAGCCGCCTCCGACAGATACTCTACTCACGATTCATGAACGATCAATATGACAAGGCGATATAACTCAATGAAACTCATCATCGAGAGGAAATGACTTGCAGTATCGAATTATGTGACCAAAAAGAACAATTTCCTGCCGCAAGCTAGGTAACCCTTCAAGGATGGCAAAAGGACACTCAATTGACCAGCCTGGGGGTCGAACCCAGAATCTCCTGATAACGTGATGAATCGTAGTCAGACGCCTTGCCATTGGGCCAACCGGCCGTGATAATCGAGTTGTTGATCCACTGCGGTGGATGCTGCTGGCTCGCGGTCTCAGGCAATTTGAGAAGTCGAGGTTGAGGGCGACGTGGTGGGTGACGAGTTGGCTTCACGAGTAGACTCCGAATTTGGAGACTTCCGGTCTCGTATAGGGTGGTTCATGTCAGATAATCGAAAATGTGACACAGGAATTTGGGAAATCAGGCGCTCTTCAGTAGTTCTCTACCCCAGCTTGGCTAGTGGTTCTGAGGAACACAGGAGAGTCTCTTGTCCGACGATGATACACAAATGCATGGATATGGCAATTTGAAGCCGCGTGTACGGGAAACTTTACAGTGTTGAGCAAAGTACTCATGAGAGTATCCGAAAGAGCTGAAGTTTCTTTCAGAGAGCATATTTGAACAAAGGGCTCTTCTCCCCCATGCGGCCAAGCTCTTCTTCGGTATACCTCTCCCTCACTTCGTCTTCAGTCTGTAGCGCCTTCTTCTCATTGAGCCTCTTCAGAAGGATTTCGAGAGCAATAACAGCAATGATACCGGCCGATGCGAATCCAAAAGATGTTCCGAAGCCAGTAGGGTATGTCGGCGCTTCCTTGTCGAGGTAGATATAGCTGCCGATCAAGCCACCAATATTTCCGACACAGACCAAGAAGCCGATGCTGATTGCTCGTTTCTCTGGGCTCGGCGTATTTGCTACGTTCCATGCATTGACTCCTGGAAGGATTGGATACATTCTGGCGATCCTGGGTTAGTTCCCCAATGTCTTCTATATGAGACCGACAGGTGTAATGAGATTAAAAGACTTACCCGAAACAGGCCAGGCACACGGCGAAATAACACAATGCAATGTTGTCTTTGATATCGGCGCTCTTTGCGAACAAGATGCTAAATGCAACCACGAGGCAAAGCTGAGGGCCAATGATGAAGGGCATTCGCCACGAATACCTATCAGCAAAGACTGAAAATATGTAGGCCGAGATAGCGCCCACCGCATAGGGGGGCATCGTCAAAAGCTGCGCGTTGGCCGAGGTATAGCCCATGTTTTTGATAATCTGCGGCATCGTGAACTTCATGGCGTAATTTGGGACCGCATTCGACCAGTTCGCAAAGATCAAGAGATAAATCTTCCAGTCTGTCAAGACAGACATCAAAGCTTGCTTATCAAAGTGTTTCTCTCGGAACTCGCTCGGTCGATGAACCCGGCGGGCTTCTTGTCGTAATTCGAGATAGCGCTTTTCGTCGGCGTCAAGCCACTTGGACAGAGCGGGAGAGTCGATGAGGAAGAAGAAGCACATGATGCCAATGACCACGGTAGCCAAACCTTCGAGGATGAAGATCTAAGTTGTTGTTAGAAATATACAAGAAAGGTTCACGGCTTACAGACGCACCCATCGCCAACCTTCATACCCTCCAACACCATCCATTTTTGCGATGGCAAATGCTAGAAGGCCAGAGACGCCTCCACCAGATGCGGCAGACGTATAGAGAAGAGCTATCCTAGTCTGCGTCTCGTTTGGGAGGTACCACTTGGAGATGATCAAAATAGCGCCGGGGAGGAAGCCTGCTCTGTCCCTAAGTTAATCTTTGCTGTAGTCTCTCCAACCAGTTAGGAGTGATTGCTTACTCAAACAAGCCAAGGAATATTCGAACAGCTATCAGGCCACCATAGCTTTGGACCACGCCGTTGCAGGTCATGATGATGCCCCAGCATGTGACAATGCCACCAATGTAGAGCGAAGGTCTCTTGAACATGTGTAGAATCATGTTGCTCGGGACTTCGGCTAGGACGAATGGGATGAAGAAGACAGAAACTGCAATGTTGTACTCGACGCCCGTCATGTGGAGGCTACCTAACAACCCTTCGATCTTGGCGTTTCCAATATTGGTCTTGTCGAGATACGCCATGAGGTAGAGCAGAATCAGCATCGGCATAAGTCGGTACTATTGAAGATGCAAGTCAGATTATGTTGTAACGCCAATACGACGTATAATAGGGGGCAGTTGCAACTAAAGTGTGCGTACGTCGACTTTGCGGACTGCTTTCTTCTTCTTGTCCTCTGGGAAGTTGCCGAGGAATGCAACGTCATCAGGGCTCAGGTTGCCATTGCGTTGATACTCATGGTGGGTAACAGAGTCCTTTTCGTGAGGGACGTGTTCAATGTCGGAGCGGTCCGAAGAGACCCTGGTGACAGCCATTTCTCTTGTTGCGGATGTGATTGGTTGGCACTTTCTCTTTGTCAGAGAGTTCTCCATAGAATGAAATGATCGTTAGGCAGCTGCTTGAAGCTGGAAAGTCTTCGCGACTCGGCTTTATAGTTGAAAGGCGGGAGACGAGGCCTTAATATCCAGTTACTACCAAGGAACCTGGGGAAGCGGCGTGAAACCTACAGCTAGGTCTGGAGTTGCGGGGGAAATTTCCCAGGAATCTGGGGTACTGCCCTTGGCGCCGGGGTCCTCGAAGCAGCGAGTGGCTCGGAAAACAAATATTTTCCAGTCTTGATAGTAGCGTCAAGCCACTTCTGCTTAGCGTCAGCGTCCATAAGCAGCCCGGATTAGAAGATTTCGGAAATGCATGTACGAAGACTGCTTGGTTTATCAAACAACTTCGTCCCAGTCTCTCTAGTGACGCCATGAGCGGGGAGGATATGTGCAATGCATTGCTGTCGTAGATGGCGAGATAGTCACGGTATCCGTTCCGCGATTCTCCATGCCAAAGTTCGGAGCACATCACCTATGACACGTTTGCGGCATGTGGATGGGGTGACAATTGGACGAGCCCGGACTTGTCAAGCCCCATCCTGGCACTCACATCATCCTTACCTGTTCTCTTGGTTGTTATGTGTGTGTTCTAGCCCCTCTTTTAGTGGACATGAGTCGTGGTTCCGAGCCTGCTCGGACTTGTGTTCTCGGATTCTGACCGGAAAAGAAGTCACCCATCTCACGCCGGTTCGGATGAGCGGGGCTGGTAGTCAGCTCCAAGCATACGCTGTAAGCATTCGGCATTCTTCTTCAATCATGGGAAAGGGTGCATGCATCCGAGTAAGTAGGCGCGACTTCGGCACGTTCTCAAACGCGAGCTCATCTAGCCCCTAAGAAAAGTTGTGTGTGAAGCTCGCCATGATCTGGTTATAAAAGACTTCATTGCAGGAGGTAGTTTTAGACTTGCCTTTACCACACTCAATACACACATCAAAATCTCATAACTCTGTAATCACTCTCAGACCACCTTAAACTTCCAATCCCACAAACCTTACCGAATCATGGGTTCCAATGTCGGCCTTGACCTCCGTGGTCTCACCCCTGCCCCCGTCACCCCCTTCAACAAGGACGGCAGCGTAGACTACGACGCCATTCACCGTCTCGGCTCCTGGCTCGGCAGTATCTCTGGCGTCAAGGGTCTCGTCGTTCTCGGTCATGCCGGCGAGGGCACCTTCCTGACGCAAGACGAACAACTTGCCGTCATCAAAGCCTTTGTCAAGTCCGTTGACAACCGCATCCCCGTCATTGCCGGCATCACGGGAGAAGGCACCGAAGTAGCGGCCCTAGAGGCCAAGCGTGCCCGGGAAGCCGGCGCCTCGGCCGGTCTCTTGTACCCTTCTCACGGCTGGCTCCGCTTCGGCTATCAGCCCGGCGCCCCACAGGACCGGTACAAACGCGTCTTTGAGGTCAGCGGGCTGCCGCTGATCCTGTTCCAATATCCTGACGTAACAAAGGCGACGTACAACTTGCAGACTCTGCTCGATATTTCGGCGCAACCTGGCGTTTTTGCAATGAAGAACGGCGTCCGAAATATGAGACGATGGGACACTGAGATCCCCGTCATCAGAAAGGAGAGGCCGGATCTCCAGATTCTCACCTGCCATGACGAATATCTTTTGCACACCGCTTTTGATGTCGATGGCTTTCTGGTTGGCTACGGCAATATTGCGCCCGAGGCTCTGATTGAGTTGATCAAGGCGGGCAAGGCAAAGGATTACCCCAGAGCGAGAGAGATCCACGACAAGCTGTTGCCAGTGACCAAGGCAGTGTACCATCGAGGATCGCATATGGAGGGCACTGTGGCGCTGAAGCACGCGTTGGTTGCGAGGGGAATCTTGGAGCATGCGACTGTCAGGTCACCTTTGTTGCCTTTGGAGGATGGAGCGGAGAATGAGATTTTCGCAGCTGTCTCTGCAGCTTCACTCTCACGTGTGAAGTAGTCGATGCATATTACTAGGTACCCCAGAAAATGCTGTGTTTGGAAAGTGCCATGGGCTATCATGTACGTACGGTAGAAACTAAAGAATTATTCGTTGTCATTCAGACAACTTTCCACTTCTAGACCCTATCAGTGGGAGTTGAAATCCGCCATGGACGCCCGCGTATTCCAACCATCGATCACCATTGGTGAAACCTGTGAAGGTCTAGCCAGTATTTTGGAAGCAGCTTTGGCAGCTAAGATGATTAGCGAGCTCAGCCCGCTATTAGCTGCTCTTAGGTGTAAGTGGCTTGAGACATCATCCTGATACCTACCTGGTACCTACACTTCATTCCAGTCAAAAAAGCCACCAACATCATCCATGAGGCCATAACCCGGTGCGCTACTCGGCACTCGAGACAGACATTCTGCCCACACCTCAGACACTCAAGTTTCATCGAATTGAATTTGCCAACCGCAGTCCTCATGGCTCTAGAACTTACAGCACACTGATGGGATTCTGATGTTATTGTGCTACGGCATCGGTTCCTTTAAGATGGTCCTATCAGTGGGATAGAGTCGCAATCTCCCCAGGTCTTTTGTCTTGAAGATCGCTATGGTCTAGGCTCAAGCTGTGGCTCTCCAGGCTTGTGTGGCGAAAGCCTAATAGCCAGGAACGGCCAATATGTGTCTTTGTGGCTCTCGATAGCACGAGCCAAGCACATGTCTAGACGCCTTACACCTCCTCTCGATCCGTGGTCCCCTTTTACCAAACGGCGGGGATTTCTTTCAGACATTCGAGCCCTGAATGTTTCCTTCTAACGCGGGCCGCCCTTTAAGAACCTTATCAGTCCACATCCCCTCACTAGTGTGTCCCTGCAAAAAGACATCAGCTGTCTAGTCTTCCTCACAGACGAAGTATGGAGTCTACTAAGGATATTTTGTTCTTTCCCGGAATTTTCTGGGCCACATCCCGATGGACTCAGATCCTTGGAATCGGGCTCGCGGCGTGGTTGCTCTACGGAACTTTCCTGGCAATCTACAGAGTCACCCTCCACCCGTTAGCAAAATTTCCTGGCCCGAAGTTCGCCGGTGCGACATACTGGTATGAGATATGGTTCGATGTGGTACGCTGGGGAAAGTTCACGCATGAGATCAAACGTCTTCATGAGATTTACGGTGCGTAAACTTCCAACTACATGTGCGTCTTTGAGACTGATAGATGCTGATATCCTGTGATGCGTTTAGGTCCTATCGTCCGGATCAACCCAGATGAAGTTCACTGTAATGATCCAGAGTTTGTGGACATTATCTACGCAAATGGAAGTAAAAAGCGTAATAAGTCCAAAATGTTTGTAGAGGGGTTTGCTGCAGAGTGAGTTCACCCCATCCAATACCTCGTTCCACACATGTCAGGTTTGCTAACAGATGGCGTGTAGCTTGAAGAACGTGAGGGACCTTAGACGGCCCGAAGTCCTTCATCAGTCAGCTAATCTTTGTCACCAGGGAGGATTCGGCACAGTTGACCACGCTCATCATCGCCTCCGCAGAGCGGCTCCCAGCAAGTACTTTTCAAGAGCGCAGATTACCAAGCTGGAATGGGTGATCCATCAAGATGCTCAACGACTTTGCGACAAGTTCCTTCGGTACCAGGGTCGTGGACCATTCGAAGCCGCGTCGGCGTACAGCTGCTTCACAGCCGACATTGTCAGCGATTACTGCTTCGGACAGCCTTTCGGGTTCCTTCAACAAGCTGATTGGGAGCCCAACTTCAAGGAGGCAGTGTATGCGATGTTGCAGTTGATCCACATCATGAGGCATTTCCCGTGGACGACGTGGTTGATGGAGGCTATACCATTGTGAGTACTGGTGTTCGAATGATCCCCTAGTAGGTGCTAAAGACGAGCAGGGGCGTTATCAGAAAGCTATCGTCAAAGATGGGAGCGCTTGCTGAGCAGTCCAAGGTGAGAGCTTTCGATGGAAGTATGCAGGTGGACAAGCTGACAAGGGCAGGTAAAAATGCCGGAGATGGTAAGGCAGACCAAGTCAGCATATGAAGCCGGCATCAAGCGCGACCGGACGACGGTGATCCATTCTCTTCTAGAGTCGGACCTGCCGCCTGAAGAGAAGACGATTAAACGACTCACTGGCGAGGCAACGGTGATGCTCGCCGCTGGCACTGAGACGACGGCTTCAGCCCTCAGTGTGTGCACCTATCACTTGCTCCGCAACCCGGACGTCGTTGAGAAGATCAGAGCCGAGCTTCTCTCCGTTACTATGAACCCCAAGGAGATTCCGACCTGGGCCACTCTGGAGAGGCTACCATACTTCAGTGCCTCCATCATGGAGGCATTGCGTATGGGATATGGTTCCCCGTCGAGATTACCACGGATCGCACCGGACGAGGACTTGATTTACCAAGGCACGTGGACACCACCAGGTGCCTCATCACCAGTGGAGGTGACGCACGTCATTCCACGAGGCTATGCGAGTGGTATGTCGGCGTGGATCATGCATCACGACGAGAGGGTGTTCCCCGACTCTAATAGATTCCTCCCTGAGAGATGGCTTGATGAAGACGGACAGAGGAAGCGGGGTTTGGAACGGTACCTATTGACATTCTCCAAAGGAAGCCGGCAGTGTTTGGGCATGCAGTAAGTTTCTCACTATTTCTTTGCGGTAGCTCCCCCATGATCTGTTATTCGGTTCAAACTTTCTGAGTTTACAGCTGACCGAAAAAGGCTGGCATACTGCGAGCTTCACGTGGCCATTGCTGCCATGACGTTGCGCGTCCTGCCGAAGTTGAGATTGTACGAGACGACAGATGCCGATATAGAGTATGATTATGACCTTGCTGTTGCAATGCCGAAGAAAGGAAGCAAGGGCATCCGTCTGGAGGTGGTGTGAAGACTGCAGCGTTTGCGCCGAAGGCGTCATGGGGCCATAGCTCCTAGGCAAGCTTTGATGAGCAATTGAATGCGAGAAGCTCGTTGTTAAGAACATCCAATAGCGAAAGCTTCCTGGCGCCATGAGGGGATCATCCGAGCTTGAGAGTGACATTGAGTTGATGCCCGCATGTACTTACACGGTGGTCGAACATGGTTCCTGGAAGACATGCTTCATTCTTCCTTAATGCATGCTGAGTTTGGAGTACATCCTTGACCTTAGAAATCTTCGAAGTGATTGTTAAGCAATCTAGATGGGATGATGAGTTCTCCAGGGGCGAGTCAAGTTGAGTGAGTGAGTGAGAGCGAGTGAGTAAACAGGAAGAGAGTGAGAGTGAGAGTGAGAATGAGAGTGAGACCACCGAAATGTCAGTGCGGCGCTTAGGGCCACACTGTGACCACATCTAGCCTAGCGAGCCCCACTCGGTCCCGAGCGCCGCGCCTACCGGGACCGAAGCCAGGGCCATTTGGAACTGAAAATACGGCGAACGGACTCTATCTTCGCCGACACTACCAACACATGGAAGCCTTTGATGATGGTTTTACGGTGTACGGATGGACACACGCACACCTGGATTTGCTTCCACTCATTGCTTCCACTTCGTTCACCATCATTGGATGCTTAGGTAAGACGACGCGCGCGCGCGAGTATTACCAATGCGCCGCCCAGCCCCCTGACTAAGGCAATCTAACGATCCAAGGATCCAGAGACACCGCCGAAAAAGACAAGTCAAGCCGTCCCCATTTATGATCTCCCACTCTAATTATCTACTACTTTTGCTGGACAATCTAGACCCGATGCGACTCTTGGGAATCAACGATTGGTGAAGCCTATTCATTGGGTCACGACCTTTGCTTCCGGCGCGCGGCATCCCGAGTGGCACAGTACAGAAACAAAGAGCCAAAGTGCCCGTAGACAGCCACTAAGCGCCCATCTAGCCAGTTCTCCGCAATCAATGTAGCAAGAAGCATATGATCCAAAAGAAAAAGGAAAAGTCATCTTCTGTCCCCGTCTTCCTCAAGAGCGCGCGCTACCTCTGACTAATGCCGTGGTACCCGCCGCGCCGTTGCCTTGACTCGGCCTGGACCCCTGCCTTTACCATGTTGGTTGGTGCATGTTGGAGCCCTGGGCAAGCTCCGGACATTGTCTGACGGCACGGAGTACATCTGCAGTAGGGCTTATTCCTACGTCTTTTTCATGTAGCATCACAGTCTATGGATACCACTACAGTTAACCCGCTCCGTGCGTCTGATCCCAAATCCCAAGTGCCAGAAGAAAAGAGAAGCACACCAAGCTTTACCAAATTCAATTTCGCTTGTCACACGCAAGCTCAGAGCTGAATAATCCGAGCGCCGCTTCGTCTGAAACATTGGATTGGCTCTCAAATGGTTCCATCCAGCGCGAGAGGTACAGACACACAGGGAAAAGACCGGGCCGCAGTGCGACTATGCCGGCGTGCGTGCAAGCGTGTGGTACCTCGCATCTTTGGGGATGGGATGGATGAGATGGGAAGGATTGGGCCGAAGCCCAGGGCGTCAGCTAAAAAGTCCCCGGATCCTCTACCTTTGTGCCGATAAAAATCATTCATTATCCTCGCTCCCACCCTTTCTCTCGAGACCCTGCGCCTATGCCTTGAGCCCTCTCTTCCTATCGTAGATCTCTTTGTCCAAGCAACTGTGCCTCGTTGGGTGCTCTTTCACAGGTGTCCACTCTCGCACTCCCCCACGGCAGTCCCGTACCGTCAAATCTCAACTCCGGCCCCCAAATACCGGCGACCTTGCTTACTTTCTCCCTTGATTGGGGAACATAATCTCACCTTCATCACCGTCAACCCTTTTTCCTCAACAACATCTCATACCTCTCATCATTCGCTGCCAAGGAAAACAGAACAACCTCACAAAATGGTCAAGCAGGTCGTGATTCTGGGCGCAGGCTACGCAGGCCTCGGCGTCGCCCATAAGCTGCTCAAGTATACCCAGCCCAAGGTCAAGGATCTCAAGGTCATCCTCGTCTCCCCCTCAACCCACCTGTACTGGAACTGCGCCGCCGTGCGCGGTCTTATTCCCGGCGAGTTCTCCGACGACACTCTCTTCAACGAAATCAAGCCCGGCTTCGAAAAGTACCCCCATGATGCCTTCGAGTTCGTCCTCGGCAAGGCCACCACCTTCGACGCCACATCCAACACAGTGCAGATTGAGACTAAGGAGGGCCTAAAGTCACTTGAGTACGCACAGCTCATCATCGCCACCGGCTCATCCCTCGCCAGCGGCGTCCCCTTCAAGACCATCGGCACACACGAAGAGACCCTTACCGCATGGCACAACCTCCAGTCCGAGGTCAAGGTCGCAAACTCCATCATCATCTCCGGCGCCGGCACCACAGGCGTCGAGACCGCCGGTGAGCTCGGCCACGCCTACGGCTCTACCAAGCAAATCACCCTCATCGTCGAGGGCGACGCGCCGCTCCCCGGCCTCCTGCCCCAGCTCGGCAAGATCGCCGCCAAGAACCTCCAGCAGCTCAAGGTTAAGCTCGTCACCAACGCCCGCGTCACCGAGGCCAACACCTCTGACGCCCTCAAGTCCATCAAGCTATCCAATGGCGAGACCCTCACCGCGGATCTCTACCTGCCTCTCTTTGGCGTCCGGCCCAACTCCTCCTTCATCCCGGAGCACCTCCTTGATGACAAGGGCAGCCTGAAGCTCAAGCACGACCTCCGTGTCGAGGGCCTCACCAACGTCTGGGGCGTCGGCGACATCGGTAACCTCGAGGCGAAGCAGCTTATGCGCGCCGAGGGCCAGGCGCTGCACCTCGCCGACAACCTCGATGCCGTCCTCACCGGCAACGAGACAAAGGTCAAGGACCTCAAGCTCACGCTCAAGCCGCAGGTGTTTGTGACGATTGGTAAGAAGAAGGCTACGGGCCAGTTCAACACGATGAAGCTGCCTGGCTTCATCGTCAGCGCCGCCAAGGCCAAGACCTTCTTCACCGAGAAGGGTCCTGGTCTCGTCCAGGGCAAGAACATCGCCAGAGCGTCGATTTGAGGAAGTCTACTTAATTGGGTGAATGATGGATGATGGAGAAAGGTTGGTAATGGGTTTGCTTCAGCTTTGATATCCCGGGTTGCGAACCGTCGTTGCATGGCTTATAGTGTGTAAGCACACGGAACTTTTAATCATTGGACATATACCCTTAATATAGTCAAAACACGCAATTATAGTGTCTTCCAAACCCGTGATTTGTCTATTGATCTCATCTAATCTCATAGTTGACCTAAGGTTGGCTAGGCACCCACGTCGGGGCAGCCACCTGACAGCAGCCCGATAACAGTCGCATGTACCTAAAGCCTGACTGCCGTCTTCACAACGTCCCTCAAAGAATCTTTCATTTCGATGTCAGCACTCTTCTCAGCATCGATCGAAATTCCCATCTCGTGCTCCTCTACATTGACCTGGAAGCCAGCTCCATCTCCTCTGGCAATGACAACAAAATTGAAATGAACCACCGGACGCCTGATCACAACACGCTGGGCAGCCTGGGCAGCCTGGGACGACGGGCCCGCAACAGCATTCTCCACGGTTTCTTTTCCCTTGGCCGACGAATCCTCCACCGTCTCTTCCTGGATGTCGAGGATAGGTGGAAGGCAATTCCAGACATCAATCACCTGAAGAGAGACCGACTCAGCGACCGTCCGGATGATGGCATCTCGAACGGTGGGATCAGCATCCTTCATCTCGCCTCCGGGAATCCCGTGGAGGTTGTCGTTATCACGGCCGGGCCTGTTCTTAAGGATCAGAGTCTTGGCTCCGGAGGGTCCACGGCGGACGATGGCGGCGCCGACCATGATCTTGGGACAGGGGATTTGGGCTCGAAGGTCTATCCACGAGAGCAGGTCGCTGCGGGAACAGTCAAGAATGTCCATTTTGGTCATGTTGATAGTTGAAGTGAGATAATTGTTGACTCGTAGTATGTAGAGTAAAGTGTCGAGATAAAATTTTCAATGGGAGCTTGTAATGTTTGACTGCTTGGCGGGCGTAAGGTGGGTAAGGATGAGAAGTGAAAAGTAGGATTTCGTGGGACTCATATACCTTCCAGACACTCAGAAACTGGGACATAAGTTCCTGGTCAACCACGCTGCAGCCTGCTTGCCTAGTTGGGAGTGACTGCCTGTCGTGTTGAAAGAGTATGACAAAGACTCTTTTGGCCTCGATGTAGTCGTGAGACTTCGTAAGGGTTCACATGATAGATGATAAATCTTCAGTCTAAGGGTATTACACGCCGTGTCAGAACCTAATGAGAGTAGCCAGGATGATGGTACCGTGGCCACCAGTCCGTTCTAGATATTGATAGTTTTGAAACTCATAGGATAAGAGCTTGGCATTTACCAATAACATATTTCGTCCCCTTGAAGTTTTACTACAAGCCAGTCACTACTGGAATGTTATAGAGCCGGCCTCAAGTCCTGAGTGACTCTGCCAGCACGTTTCCAATCATGATGTCTCAGCTCTTTGATGCTTGCCTGTTTCGAAGTCAAAAGGTGAGTTATCACAATTCTAGTCATCTATCGTAAATCATTCCTGATATCGCAACTCTATTCTAACATTTCTTCAGACCGATACGCACCTCACATATGATATTTACTCAACCAGCGCAATACTGGCTCTTGCTTCTAAGCCACGCGCCCCATCTCCACATAATAAACGGCACAATCAGTCCCATCACAAAGACAATACCAGCCAGCAGTACATTGCCCCAGGCAATACCCAACACATCATATAATCTCGGTGCAAACAACGGGAAGCTGAAACCAGCCATCGTCCGCACAAAGGCCGCCGCACCTGCTGCGCTGGCCGCATACCTCTCATACGAGTCGATGACATACGTCTGCACGCACTGAAAAGACAGGATGAGGCCGGCGGCTAGAATTGCTGCGCCGATGTTTGGAACGATCCAGTGGACTTCAAAGTGTGCTGCGATCCCATACAGGAGGAGACCTATGGGGGTGATTATGGCTGTGGGGAACATGAGAGGGATCCTGAACTCTGGACGACCTGTGTCGTTATTCTGTGCTTTGAGTTTACGATAGACCTGAAATTTGTGAGTTAATGGTATCTAGGTGTTACTGCGAGTGCATATTCATCTCACCTTATCAATCAGAGGTCCGGAAACTTGTAGCCCGATCACGAAGCCAACGCCAAGTGAGATGTAGTTCAGACTAGCTGGTCCGGGCTCCATGTCGTATTGCTCACTCCATACAAAAGGGAATGACGCGAGGCTTGAGATAAGTTAGCTTTCATGCATATTGCCATACTGATAAACTGAAACCTTACACAAGATACATAAGACCATACAGGTATGCCCTGTATACAGCAGTGATTTGCAGTGCTGGCTGAGTAAAAAGCATCCTGAATGGTCTGACAAGATTCTTCCGCAACGTCTGTCCGAAAGTCCTGTCTGGACGATCAAACTCTGTACGCAGATTCGTGTTACCCGTCTTCTTGCGCAGCATCTTTGCTTTGATTGCCAAAATCTTAGGGGCGTAAGTCTCGGAAAGGAAAAGAAAGGCAAGAATTTGGACGACCGCATCGGCGATGGAGACGGTCCAGAAGATCCAGCGCCAGGAGAGGTACTGTGTCAGATATCCGGCAGCTAGAATAGTAAGAAAAAGATGTTCCATAGATGCACCCAATATGCAGGTAGTAACACTCACCGATAGGGCCGACAGCTGGCCCGAGAAATGGGGCCAGACTATAAATGGCAGTCGCAGTGCCTCTCTCTTCGGCTCTCCAGCAATCACTCAGTACGCCGCCACCAAGCTGAGGATCATATTAACAAGAGTTTCCACGCTAGACAGACCAGAGACTTACAGCCTGAGGAGCACTTCCACCAAGGCCGCTGAGGAATCGAAAAGCCAACATCTGTTCTTTTGAAGCAGAGAAGCCGCAGATGGTATTGAAGATCAAGTAAAACATGTTGGCAGACTGAAGCACAACAACACGACCGTACATCTCAGACAATGGAGCAAGAACGAAAGGCCCCACGGCGTACGCGAGGAGAAAGATGGACATGAGGAGATATGTCTCAATGTCAGACTCAACGTCAAAGTCGTCCGCGAGGGTGTCCAGTGCCGGGGCTAACATGGTTGAGGAGACTGGTGATATGAACGTGAAACATGAGACCAAGATGGTTGCCGTCCATTTTTTGTGCCTGGCCCAATTCTTTGGGTTCATTGGGTCGTCAGGCCCAGACCATGTCACCTGAAGGATGGTTAGCTTTCTAGATTCTGGGCTGACAAGTCGGAGTACATAATCCTATAGATGAGGTTTACTTATTACATACCAGGTCTGGGTCTTCAGGATCATCGGGTCTGATACCCTGTGCAGGCTTTCCCTCGAGAGGAATCTCTGCGGAGGGTCCTGCCTGCGTATGGTCATGAGAAAGTAAGTGTGAACGATCGTCATGAGCCGACGTCTCCAGGATAATCCCAGGATGTCTGCAACCAGATTCTTCCACTGGGTTTTGAAGCCAGGGAAATTTGTATGCTGTTCTCTCATACTCTGTGAAAGAAGGTAGTCCTGGACTCCACCCTCGCCATAGGCTAGATCGAGATCGAGTTAAAGTCCTGTGAAGGCTGAAGCCCGTTTCGGAGTCTGCCGATACCGGCTTACGGGGAACGAAGTAGTAGGCATGTGGTTTCGAATCAGACATGACAAAAACGGAATAAAGATGCAGAAGCGAGAGTTGGAAAGTCTTGAAGCGAGTGTGTAAAGTGCGTTATGAACGAATGTTGTGGGTAATTTTGAAAGGTCTGTGTGTGTGGTATGGAGCTATAGAACTTCATTTAGCATATTATATGAATTTCCTCAAGACTGAAAAAACGAGCGTATCTCGTGAACAAACCTGATAAGCCCAGTCTTCTAGCAACAAGACGACAAGGAAAACAGCACCGCCTCATGCACTCATGATAGCATCGCCCGGCTCTGGCGTGATATCCTCGGGCTTAGGAAATCAGCCTTCCTGTAAGCGGCAGAACCAGCCGAGCTCAAGAGGTCACACATCCCTAAATTCGTTCGCCCAAGTTCATCCCGCCAGGTGATGCAACAAGGAAACCCAGCAATTCCAGAGTGTATCTTCAAACCAAGTCGCGGGTGAGAATGACAGCCGAAGCTTTCTTGGCAGTCGATCGGCGGGGTGGGAGTGGGTTCTTGGATTGCTACGTCAACTGTGGCTGATGAGTGCGTTTTTGGAGTAACATTTTTCTAGACTCCGCCCAAGCGACGCCATGAGCCCAAGGATAACCCTGAAAGTAAGTGCAATTCTTATTTATAGCTCAGGTACGGCCGTACGTGATTGGAAGACTATCTTTTAAGACGGGAAACCTTGAGTAGATGTTTCGGGGTCCGTCGTCGGATGAGATACGAGATCTGGGACAACCAATCTGGTCGCGTGCTCACTACTCCTGGCATCACGCCTAGGAATTAGACATCATGATACCACGCATACTAGCCTGTTGAATCTTGAGAGTACACCGTCTAATCGGTACACCGCAGTTGCCATTCTGCTCTGCCGCTTTCAGAGGCTGTGCCATGATGTAACCTCCGTAGATGTCCTGCTACGCCATTCAAGCCGTTGACAGGTCCTAGCCTTACCTTGTTTCCAGCCATCTCGTGTGAGTTGGTTGCATTCGACAGCCCATCGAGGCAAGGGACACGTGCAGGGCTGAGAGAAGCCATCATGGTCCCTGGCCTTGGGTACGCAAAGATCACACGATCGCATGCCCATTTGCGAAAATACGCACCGGCGGAGCATTTCATCGCCACGGCTCGGCAGCTGGACGCTCGTCACTCCAAGCCAGACTACCCGATGCTGATTATGTTCAAGCTTGAGACCAGAGAGATGGTACCCGAGGGCAAGTCGGAAAGAGCCATTTACAGTTGTGTTAGTTTCGTCTTGTTCAAAGCTTGCTGCGGATCATCATCAGAAGGATATAAGGAGAGCAGATTGCTGTGTCTGAGAATTGCGCTGGGATGGATCAACACCACTGTCAGTTCACATCTTCATCTACGTCACTTACATTCGCTTCTCGCAACCACTTCACTCGCTAACATCATTCGCTTGATTTCAAACAAATGAACTCTGCCCACAACAACATCACGGCAACACCTGATCTTAGAGAGTCATCACCATCTCCCATTGATCTTGCCGAGTCCGCACCCCAAAACATCATTCATCAAGCCGATATGGGTTCTCTTCCTGTTCCAGAGGGCATGAGAGTTCTTGTCTGTCCTTCGGGATTCAAAGGAAGCTTACAGCCAGACGCTGCAGCTGACTGCATCGAAGCGGGCATTCTGGCTGTCATGCCAGAAGCAATCGTCCGCAAGGTTCCCCTTGTCGACGGAGGCGAGGGTTTCACTCGTGCCCTTGTATCGGCGACTGGTGGTACGCTTCACCCAGTCACCGTCACGGGCCCCGTTGGCATTCCGATTGCATCCTTCTTCGGTATCTTGGGTAGCAACAATCCCGATACCCCAAAGACTGCCGTCATCGAAATGGCGGCAGCGGCTGGCCTGAGTCTCGTGCCTGCTCATCTTCGCAACCCGGGCCTTACCACAACTTTTGGAGTCGGCGAACTCCTCGCCGCTGCTTTGAGCGCTGGTGCGAAGCGGATCGTTGTCGGATGCGGTGATTCGGGCACCTGTGACGGCGGTGCGGGAATGCTCCAGGCGCTTGGCGCTCGGCTTATTGACGAGGATGGGCATTCGCTTCCCATTGCTGCCGGGGGCGAGTCCCTTCTGCGTTTGAGGAACATTGACCTTGGCGGCATCGACAAGCGTGTGAGGGACGTCACCATCGAGGTCGCCGTCAACTGGAACAACGTGCTCTCTGGCCCCGACGGCGTTGCCAGAGTCTTTGGCGCGCAAAAAGGCGCCAGCGAATTGCAGACAGAACGCCTTTCAGCAGCCATGGAAGTCCTCGCCGTCGTGGCTGGTCGCTTCCTCTGCGACGACAACGTGGGCCTCTCGCCCGGTGGAGGGGCTTCTGGAGGGTTGGGCACCGGTTTGCGGCTGGTCGGCGCCAAGCTCCGGCCAAGATATGAGGTGGTGGCGGAGTATGTCGATTTCGATGGCCTCTTCACTGACTGTGACCTGGTGCTCACGGCCGAAGGGGGCATCGACGACCAGACTCCGCGAGGCAAAATTCCCGCAGAGATTGGCGTGCGCGCGAAGAAGCACGGCCTGCCTGTCATCGCAATCGCCGGAACCATAGGGCCAGGAGCGCGGGTCAACTACGACGTCGGGATCGATGCGTACACGTGTATCCTGCAGCGACCATCCACGCTGGACGAGGCCATCCTAGACGCGGAGGTTCTGACGCGCGAGAGCGCCGAGTGCGTCATGCGGATGATTGTCGTCGGCCAGGCGTTGGGGTCCAAGAAGGGCTTGCCCATGGCGCAGCAGCCGGCTTCGACATGGGTTTAGAGATGTTTCTGATTGATTGTTGTTTTGAGTTGCAATGTAGCCAAGACCGTAGATGGGGAGACTGGCACGACTGGATGGGCTTAATGTACGCCAGTAGGGAACGGGGATGTGATCTAGAGTTTTTTTGACCGACATGAGAATATGAAAGAATGACCGCTAGCAGCCCTGGAGGAGACAAAATCAAGACTTGGCATGAATCAGAAATTTCTGCTGAGAAGGGAGACGTGACTGGCGGGAGAATGCCCCAGCCAAGACGCTTGGTGTGGCGATGCAAGTTGTGAGTTGGCTATCCAGGGGCAAGATTGGAGATCAAGTGAATGATAGTAGTAGTAAACAGGATTATGTCATGTAAGAATCGGATGATCAACGCGATTTAGGTTTGAAGGGATGTTCATCCGAAAGGCAAGCGAGACGGGGTGGAGGTGAGTGGGAGTTGTCATGTCGTTTTGATAAACCACGGAACGGGACGGAAGCGGCGGCGGGGGGAACCATGAGACGGAGAAAAAGAGCCGTTCAAAAGTACGTACCGATAGACTTAGGACCACGATCTCTCACAGAACATGGAGGAAACGGGGTGCAACGTTTGAGGATTGACAGATTTCTTTTGAATCCCAATGAATGCACTTTAGTCTATTTTTGTAAACTTTTGTAATTGTCTAGCTGATCATCTTGATGCGTCCCTCTAGAACTGGTGCAATGACACGGGTCCAGTCGACCGTGAACTCCCCCTCATGCAGAGGGTCACATACCTCAGCCTTTACACCCGCCTTGCTCGCCCATCTAGCGAAGAACTTACGCATAATGAGCATCTCCATGTCAATCTGAGCGACCCTGTCCACTTCATCCTCGGAATCGACCTCCTCGTCGGAGTCATCCTTGGGGGGCTTGACGTTTAGGGCATGTCTTTTGACCATCCACTCAGCCCATGACTTTGACTCAACCTTTGGCTTGGGGTCCGACGTGCCCGTCTCCGCCGGCGTCTCCCACATTTTCCGGGGCTCGACCGGGCTGTGGCACTTCTCGGCAACCTTGACCCAGTGTTCGCTGAGGTTCTTCCATTGGCCAACTGTGCGAAGGCTCATAAAATACTGGCGCAACATGGCGGAGATGAGAATGCCGTTCTCTTCGCAAACGATTTCCTCGGCGGTTCCGCCCTCGGGCTCGACAAGCAGGCTGGTAAATCCGTCTACTTTGGTCAGCTAACAATCTGATTGCAGGAAGCTCCAAAATTACCTTTTCCTCTGCCCATGTACCCTCGGGTCGCAAGTGTATACTTCTTTTCCGGTTCTATCGGTCCGCCTCCCAGGGTCGCTGCTACGATACGGGAGCCCGCTGGCTTGCTGGGGTCGAACGTGTACTCGATGTTGGATACTTGCGGGAATCGGCCTGATGGGTCAGCAATTTCCAGGGCCTTTGAGAGTAGTATGCTATATGGAGATTACCTTCTTGTGCTGGGTACTGGGAGACGCCGTTCTCCAAGGCATCCCAGAGCTGCTGACCAGTCACTCTGATAAAGATAACGGGATCCTCAAAAGGAAAGCAATTGGTGATATCCCTGACCCTGATCGCACCGGGAGGATAAATCTGGTCGCCACGGATTGTGCCAGCTGCCATTAGGGCACAGTCGGCGTTGTGGTAATGCCTCATGACGTCGCAAACGAAATTCCCCATGTTGCTCTCCTTCATCCGGACGGTGCTGAATCTCGCATCCAACGGCGAGGCTGTCCAGCCTACGGACTTGGCCAGGCTGTGTTTCAGCTTGGAGGTCAGGTCTTCGGTAAGCTTTAGTGTCTCCTGATCTTCCGCGATAGAGGAAACAATGTCGCGCTGCAGAATGTCAAAGTCCCACTTTCCTGAACCGTCCTCCCTTTTCCGAACCTCGATGTAACTAAGCTGTTTAAAGTCGGAGCCGGATCGGAGCACGTGCGTGCCATTGACGAAGCTATGAGCGTAGTAATGGTCATGTCCGCCCAGGATTATGTCGATGAGACCCTCCGTCTTCTCGGCAAGCTTGTTGTCGTTTGGCTCGCGCTGATGGCTGAGACAGATGATGATGTCGGCACCCTGAGCCCGGAGCTGCGGGACCAGTTCCTTGGCTGTCTCGCTGGCCGACTTGTAGATGATGTTGGGCGGCAAGCTGTTGATCGTTTCTAGCCATTCTCTTTCGCCGAGACCGAGGAGACCGATCTTGATACCATTGGACGATGTGATCATGTGCGTGTGCTTGGCATGTCCGAGAGGTACATTCTCGCCCAGGGCCGGGTCCAGGACATTGGCGAGAAGCCAGGGAAAGTTGCACTTAGCAGTCAAGTGCTCGAATTGCTTGACTCCAAAGTCGAAGTCATGGTTCTGTGAAGCATGTAAGTTCCGAGAAAGCAGCAGTAAAGTTTGAGGCCCACTTACACCAACGCAAGTGCAGTCAACGCCGATCTTGTTGAGCACTGGGACCATGTGCTCACCTGGGGCGCAATGAGTACAAGTGACAGACAAGTGATACGTGATGGAAATGCGCTGTACCTTTTGTGACTGAACTCTCGAGACTGGGGTTGAAGACATCTCCTGAAAATAGAGTCACTAGCTCGGGCTGGCCCTGGTAGCGTTCGTGGCTTCGGTACTCGTTGACGGCAGTGATGAAGCGAGCAACACCACCCACCGGCTCAGCGCTCGCGGGTTCCAAGTGGTAAACATCGTTGAGGTGGAGAAGACGCAGGGCAACCGGTGCGTTGGAGCCCGAGCTGAAAGTGACGACGGGCTCATCGGGCGCTGGGGTGTTTTTGGGCATGGTGGGTGCTATGGAGAGGGAGGGAAATAGAAGTGGTCTAGGAATAGCAATGTAGTCGGAATCAGTCGGAAGACTGATTAAGAATTGCAACGCAAACGAGCGTTGCTCGTGAGCTGAAGCTAAGGATAGTGTGAGTGAGGTAAAGTTAGGTTTTGGAGTGAAGGCGAGGTGCCGTGCCGTCCGTCAACCGTCGTCCTTACGGCGCGGTGAGCTGAGTACTGCGGGGGCGGGGCAGGGGCAGTGAATTGGACCACGATTGATTGGTGCAGGAGCAACGGGGACGCAGGAACCAACCAAAAGAGACAATTACCAATGCCAGGTCAGAGGCACGTGATGCAGTTGCTGCGCCATAGTGGGGCAATATACGTCTTTTTCGAGCACAGACTCCATCTGATAAGGATAAGGTTGCTTCTAATTATAACCAACGCCCCACCAGAACAGGGGCCAGCACTTGCTGTTTCTCTGCAGGGAATTCCGCCAGCGCCTTTCTTTAATTTGTTGAACGTGGGTAAATTGATTCAAAGGTAATTCTCTCTTACACCGCTCAAATAAGTTGCTACCCTGCCCATACAGTCCAGAAAAGTCGGTTATCTCCGAATGTGGTGCACCAAAGTCCAGAACCTTTCCCTCTCCGAGTAAAGCGACTGTGTCACAAAGACCCACATGCCCAAGTCGATGCATCACCACCAACACTGCCAAGCGAACTCAGTGTCTGTTGCATTCTGCACCCTAGAATCAGTCGCAGCATCAACGCTGCAATATGATAGCCAGGTCCGACCGTTTTTTTTTTTTTTTTTTTTTTTTTTTTGAAAACAAAAACCCATCTGCAAAAGAACATAACTTACTTGCTCATTGCCTCTTCCAGTAACAAAACCTTGGACTTCCGCAACTTGGCTCTAGCCAGGCAGGGAAGCTGCTACTGGCTCGCTGACCACACAGCAGAGTCAATATACTTATTCATTCTCCCCTATCTCGAAACAATATCTCGGTGCCCAACATTCTCTAAAACTTGCGAAATCTCTCTGTCATTCGAGACGACGCAGAAAGGATCGATATCAAACGAACAGTTTCCGGCATCAGAACCGGGTCTTGAGACCACACTTATTCGAGAGCGAAGATCGCCTTGCGTCACCATGTCAGGTCACACACTCCCGTCCTTGTACATGTGGTGAATTCTTCCGTTTTCCAGCCGATGCTGGAGAGTAGAGTTAGATAAGCCGGTACTCGAGGATGCCACAGACTGAGAAGTGTTAAAGAGCCATTTAAGTATCTCATGACGTAACGGTGTAAGGGGGGTGGGGGAGCGCTTATTTACTTGCGCTATGTCCGAAGCAGCGTCACTCATGACCTAAAGGAGCAGCATGTTTAGGCACCTTATGCATTTTCTTTATTTCGAGGATTGATGAGAAGCTGTCGCATCTATTGAAGTCCGTCTAACTTCAATACCTGATTACCGGCCCATATCGCCGTGCTCCCATTTCATATCTCCAAGAATAGGTTTTCTGCCCCCATCGTTATGTCTCCTACGTCTCACGAACTCGAATGACAATCGACATAGGGGCAGTAGTCGGCAGGAACTCGAAGTTACGAATGAGCTAGGATCAAAAATCTTAGTTATCTATACTTCGGATCATTTTCCACGATGCTTGGGACACTCACCGTGACAAATATCTTGTTCAGCTCTATCATGGCCACCGCTTTGCCCGCACACTGCCACCTGCCAGCACCGAAAACCAACTCGGTTCGTTTTTTCCATTCTTTAACCGTGGCGTCAGCGGCTTCGAGCCATCTGTGGGGCCGGAACTCGTCGGCGTCGTGTCCAAATAGCTCTTTATCATGCGTAACTGACCACGTGTCGTGTGCGACTCTTGTACCTGGAGGTAAGAATTTGCCCTCGTGCACATCGCCTTCAGGCCCGACCTGCTTCATGAGCAACCCAGTGAACGGCGGATGAACGCGGAGGGACTCGAAAATGACTGCCTGAGCAGACCAGTGTTAGCGCGAAGCCGAGGAGCTTTATCGCTTCTATCAACTCGTTATGTGCGGCCTGGGCTTACCTGAAGAAAGGGTAGCTTCAGAGCTTCTGTGTTAGTGATGGGCTCAGAGATTGATCCGTCTGAAATCGCTGTCATAATTTCCTCTTCAAGCCTTTCGAAAGTGGAAGGATTGCTTAGTAGGTATTGCATTGTCCACTTGATGGCCTTTGCGGCTGTATCCGAGCCAGCGACCATGGGAAACATGATTTCAGACTGCGCGGAACGTTGGTCAAGCCCATGGCGGATGAAAGATCCCTATTCAACTTATTAACGATCTAAAGGTGTTAACGATGTTTTCTCATTTTGGCTCACAAGTAGGTCGGGCTCGTCCTTTGCATCCGGAGCGAAACGTTTCACAACGTGCTGCTGGGCGAGTCTGCAGGCCACACCGGTTAACACAACGATGATTTCCCAAGTCACAGGCTGTGCCTTGTAATTGAAAGATCGAGCTCACAGAAACCCTATCGACTTACCCCATGATCTTTCCGAAACCACTCGAATCCGTCGGCTTTGGTCCCAAGAATCTAAGCACGAGATCCGACGTGAAGATCATCTGTAGCGCGGGAATATCCGTGAAGAATTGCAGCACATCTATAGCAATATTCGATGTTCTGACAAGGCTAAAGACGTCCGTATCCTTCTCCAAAAGTCCGATAGGCCGCCCAAAAGACATCCTTGACCGAGCGTCCATGGCGTAGTAGTCTGCAAGGCGGCCGAAATCGACGGTTTCCGAATCTGAGGATTTAGAAGCCCGGTTCTTTCCACTTATTTCAGAAATGTTGGCGATCTTTGACCTCGACGTGTACTTAAGATGGATCAAGTTGACAAGATCCGCGATACCGGAGTTAATACTGGTCTCTAGTCCTGGGATGTCCTTTCCCACGTATCCTGGAGATAGCTTCGTCCTCAAAGAGTGATGGGCCGACTTATTAAGCACGCTACCCATCATATCGTGGTATGGATCTAACCGAGTCGCCTTGTACCAGCTGCTGCGCTCATAAGTTGACTTCGCTGCTGACATACGCCTAATAAGTTCCGGATCGGACGTGATTACGTCGTTAGGTCCTATACGAACGAGCTTGCCGTACTGCGCCGTGAGTCTAGCGTATTCAGCATACGCGCGAGTTCCGTGACACCGAATTCTGAACATTGGCCAGTATGAGAAAGAACATGGGAAGGGGCCAGGTAAATGCCATAAGCGACTCCATGACCTCACAATGGCAATGAGGAAGTATGATACGATTGCAACATAGAACAATCGGCTAGTGAATACCAAAGATGAGAAATGTGCTATTTGAGATGTGGAAGAAGTCATGTTTAAAGATTGATTTGACCAGAATTGGGAATGTCAAAGGGAATCAGAACAGATGCGGTTGTGTGAGAGGCGGTAAGGCCTTTTCTGAGATCTTGCTGGGTGAAAAACGTGCACGTAGATTGCAGGATTTGCCTGAAGATAATCAAGCGCAAATGCCAGATCCTGGAAACCAATGCATTCTTTGGAAGAAAGCGCCCGATTTAAGATCTCCTACGGGCTGCTGCGAATGGCCCGGAAAGCACCTATTCTGGCGTATGCAGGGAGTGGACGGGAAATATTGGCACTGGGAGATTTGGCGCCATTTGAATGGTTCACTTTGGGAAAATACTTGGGTGATCTCGCTAATGCCTTACAATAGGAAATGGGGCAGACAGAGTGGATGAAATGGCACGCTCTCTATGACGCTAGACCGAGATCTATGTCAGGCCATGTGGATTGTCGCAAGCGCTTCCATCTTTGACTTTCGTAATCCAGGGCAGAAGGAGGGGTGCTTTCGATGCCATAAAATATCACAATTACCGAATTTAAGTTTCTACTGTGTGGGATTTGCCTTCCTGGCAACTGTGGGTTCGGAATCACGAACCAGGGACAGAAAAGTGTCGAGTCAGGACTCAGTGAACGAGAATCAATTTATTCGTATGTGCTCATGGCCAATCAACTCATCATACAAAGAACTCCATGCCTTGCTGATACGAATAGAGCGGTGAGCGAGACACTCGTATGGGACGAGGACTGATCCTAAGGAATCTGAATATACCGGTGTCTCCGGTGTCACCGACGCCACCCATGCCACTTGTGCCATAAAGTTCACGTTTTGTAATAGGTGTGGTAAGTATTATCCCTCAATCTCTCAGCGAACTCACTTTTCAAAATTACAACACAACTTGCATAACTTCCGAACTTCAGCAAACTGAACATGGTTGCCCCAGTGTCAGCCTCAGTTGATCTCAGCGTAGCCGACGGTCCGCCTCTCGATCTTTCGGGAGTTCCTGACGCCTGGGATGGCTTACTTTCGGCTATAGACAGTCACCCAAACGAATTGGCCTTGGTGTGTTCTCATCAGCCTCATGATCTGTTTGGCTTTTCCAGTGTTGGCCCGTCTGGCTCTGAAGGCACAAGTTCCGAGAATGAATCCCCGCAGTATCTTCGCTGGACTTTTCAAATTCTCGCTCAAGCTATCCACAAGCTCGTGGTGACCAAGTATTCTATAGTTGCAGATGCTGGTCTGCTGAAAGAACTCGGTCCTGGAACTTCGGTGGTAACATTTCTCCAAAATGGTGCCGACTTTGTACTTGCGGCTTGGGCTTCTGTCGCAACAGGTTGCACCTTGACTCCTTTAAATCCCCTGGCACTCAAGAATCGCGATGAGACAGCTCACATGCTCAGAACTGCTTTGAGTCTTGCCCCCGATAGCAGTGGCCCGAGGTTTATCTATGCTGCCAACTCGGATGTGGCCAGAGATATTGACAAGCTGGATGTTGACAACAACATTCTTGGGCCCCACGTTGTTAAGATATTGGCTTCGGGGTCCGAGACAAGAGAAGGCTGGCTTCGCCTTGATGATTTGATGAGACCGGTCGACGGCACTGACAGAGATGACTTGTTCCGCTCGAACTCAACTCTTAGCCTTGAGATCAGGGATCCTGCACAGGCTGGCATTGTTCTCTTGTATGTTAACCCAAATTTACCGACTGCTTCAAGATCTGGCTGATGCTAATTTTTGAGTAGCACCAGCGGTTCAACAAGCACGCCAAAGGGCTTATTCTGCCGCCATACGGTCTTGAATACTTACACGAACAGCCGACTACTACTTTCACCGTCTCATATTCTCCCACAAGTTGGTTCGAGAGTATGCAGTATTCTCCCTAACAATCATGGAAACGGCTGGACTTGTATTCAAACCGCACACGGCCGTGGCGCCGCCCTGGTCTTCCCCGGACCGGCATTTTCGACTCCGGAAGCACTTCTATCCACCTTTCGCCAAGAGCGGATCACGCACACACTGTTGGTTCCGACTCTGATCCACGCTTTGATTGCCGCCATGGGAAAGGACCAGCCTCCACTGGAATCACTCATCAGTGTGACCTTTGGCGGAACGATTTTGACCAGGCAGGAGGTGCTTGCGACAACCACTGTTCTCGGAGCTAAAGTTGTCGAAAACGCCTATGGTTGCACCGAAGGCGCACTCACCAGCACTGGCAGTGTGAGCGTTCCTAACACAGGTCGCGACACTTCTTTGTCCGGTTATGAAGAGATGTCTGTGGGAAAGCCACCGATGGGTCACGGTATCAAAATCGTAGATCCTGTCACAGGCTGTGTCGTCCCACGAAATGTCATAGGAGAGATCCATGGATATGGTCCTATGATAGACCGTGAAGGACAGTCTGGATACATCCAGTGTAAAGAACAGAAGGCATTTTACACTGAAAATGAGACAAGCAGAGTATGGTTTCAGACTGGAGACATGGGAAGAATGGACGAGAACGGAGATCTCTTCATCACCGGACGTTACAAGGACATGTATGTGCTACTATATTGGCGTTGCACACCTCGCCTGTCTTGTTTCGACTAACAGTTGCTTCGCAGGATTATTCGTGGTGGTGAAAACATTTCCCCCGCCGCCATTGAGGCCGTTCTCATGAAGAACTCTGTCCTCCGCCCTCTAATTCCACAAGTGTAAGTTATTAACTTCTAGGCATTTCTAATTCAGTCCTACTTGGTTGTCACAGTCACAGAAAGCGCTGACGCAAGACGTTCTCCAGTGTCGGCATTAAGGACACCATCGCCGGAGAGGTTCCCGCTGTGGTGATCAAAGGTGATCGACAGGCTGCTACGGTCGAAAGGGCAGTTCGAGAAACAGTGCTGCAGAATATGACCATGATGCATGTCCCGGATCTGGTTATCAATCTCAAGGATCTTGACCTAACAGACTTTCCGCGAACGACCTCGGGTAAGATCCAGAAGTTCAAGCTGAAGCAGGCTGTAGCAGTCCATCTGGACATGCAGGCTACTTCAGGGGCATACAGTACATTGTCCAGGCTTGGAAAGCATGACGAAGAGCAAGTCAAAGTCATCTGGGCGACGGCAATCGGGCTAGGGCATACATCCCAGCTGAACGTTAATATGCCCCTAGGGCAGTACATCGACAGCATCAGTATGATGCGCATCCGCGACAAAATCAGAAAGCAAACGGGTATAGCGCTACCATTGGCAGCCATGGCTCAAGCATCGACTGTTGCGGAGCAGATTGAACTTTTGCGCCGCCTGTCAGCCGACGATAAAACAAAGTCAACGATCACAGACACCAGTGTAGCGCATCTCGGCAAACAGGATAGAAAGATGGCGGCCGCCAATGACAGAATTGCAACACGAAGACCTATTTCAGTAGAAGACTTGGTGGATATCGCACCCGAAGCGACACTTTACGAATGGATTAAAAATCGGGTTCTGGAATCCATTTCGCCATGCGGTTTTGGGTGGGAAGATGTTGAGAACATCTGTCCTGCGTATGACTCAAATGCCGTGCAGGCTCAGTGTGGTTTCTATGATACCATCAACTTCAACATGGCCATCAGTACCAAGATAAAGACCACTAAAAAGGTACGTAGTCACAATCTATTTCTTACACATAGTTTTCAGGACACTGATAGAACGTTTGTCACTTAGGAACTTCGCATTGCCGTAGAAGCGGCGTTGCTCAATCAACCCATCATGTGCTCGTTCATGGTCTGGTCTGCGGACTGGCGCGGTGTTAATACTAAGACAAAGGACGCATTCCACGTCATCATGCGCCCTTCGGCAAAGTACCTCGACTTGGCCATCCAAGACGGCGGTGTCGTACGCTGCTTGAAAGATCTTGAGGATATCGCGCTCGGAAATACTGCTGAGGCCCATCGATTTCCAGCACCGCAACAGAACACGTTCCCTGGGCCGCTTTATCGAGTCATGCTCTTCGACGTAGAAGAAACCGGCACTGCGGCGATGGTGACATCCGCCAATCACTCCATCAGTGATCATTCCGCAGGGCAGTTATTCTACGACGACCTCGACCGATCCGTATCGATGGCTGCTTCAGGCGGTTTGACTGCCGCCGGCATCCAAGCACAACTACGAGAGTACAAGGACTACCAGCCCTATTTAGATTTAGGTCACGCTTTGCGCAGCTCTTCGCGGGCTACGGCGGCTGTGAATTGGCATGTCGATCGTCTTGCCTCTCTCGCCAAACATGTTGATGCTGGGGCATTGTGGCCAAGTCCGACATCTTGGATGCAAGTCTCACTGGATGATCATTATCGAGAAAGCCATCAAGTGCAGCACAGCTTTACGATGTCAGCCCTTAGATCAAACCCCCCAAGTTCTATGACCGTATCCACATCCACCATCGTCAAGGCCGCATTGGCGTTGGCAAGCGCGAGTCGAAGTGGCTATACAACGACGAAAGCCGCAACAGGGCGCAAATTCAGGGTAGCCGTATTCTCCAGTGTCGAAGCCGCGAGATTACACTATAACCCCTTTCTTCCCAAGTCCGTCACGGACACCGATATGCCACGCCGCGGCAAGGAACACGGCAGGTCTCTGCGGTGGGAGGCCGGCGACGTGGCAGGCCCTACAGTGCAAATAGTTTGTAACGTGGTGGAGATACCGAGATGTGGCAGCGAGCCGGAAACAGTCTCCGAATTCCTGCGTAGAATGCAGCGAGAGCAGGAACTTCAGACCAGACACGCGTCCGCACCTTGGCGAGCTATCATGGACAAGCTCGAAGACCCGAACTCCGAGAAGAGGCCTTGGCCGCTACTGCCTCTGGTCCACGGCTCACTTATGTTTAACTGGGCCCCTGGACTCGGTGAGAGCGCGCCCCTGTCGCGGTCTTCCACGGATGATGCAAGGCTCTCACATTTCGAAAATATGGACATGTTGAAGTCGGTGCAAAAACCACGAGTCGGACTCGTGGTTTCTGCGGGCTCTAGTAGTCGTGGCTGTGGATCAGCAGACGAGAGTGCTATGACCACCGTGTTCTTGCATCTCAGGGGAGCTGGACTTGAGTGGAGTTCTGGAGACGGTATGACCTCTTTTGCCAGGGAAATAGAGGCAATGGCTCAATGGTTGTCGGCTAAGGAGAACCAGGGGCTCCTCATTCACAACGCATTCGGTCCTGAGTGAAATGTCGGGAGTCATCACCCATGTACACGATAATATCCACTTGAAGTTTAGTTTTCAATTATCCATATTTGTGGGCCGCTGCAAGAGTTAACTGAGTCGAACTTGTCAAGTCGATGCACAAAAGCCATGCCGGCCAGTACTTTATTCAGGCCTTTGGAGCATGAAGTCCCTAGCCACAAACGACAGGAAACATCTGAAGCAGGTAACAAGGATCAATCAAGTGTTAACGCTGCTGAAAGGCATCAAGTGCGAGACTCCTGGAATTTGTCCCCGGACAGCCATTGGTTTGGCCACTAATGGTAACAACGGAGTAGCAACTAACGTACGACAGGGTTGATTGTGAGGTTCTTGGATTGTATTGCAATGTTTTCTACTTGGCTCTACCCAGCATGATGCGAATGTATCATTTCATTTTAATTGGTTCAACGATCTCAGCCCCACTAACGAGGGACCCTGTATTTCTACTCTACTTCGATTCCATCCGAATCTCTCTTAAGTTGACGCTCACTCGTCCTCAACAATCAACTCCCTCTCCGGGTTAAGAGTGGGCGGGAATAGCTGGGGCACCTTGTTGACCCACATCTGCGATCCTGCCTGGGTGGCATGCGCTTCAAAAGCTGCGCATCGAATGAGAGAATCGACTGCGGCAGGCGGGTTGTAGCTTTCCTCGTTGTACCTGTTCAAGGTATAGTCGTCGAATACAATGGTGCCTCCAACCTCGAGCATGCCCCAGGCGAGAACAGCGTCGTGCAAGACATCAAGAGCGACGTGAGATCCGTCGATGTAGATGAAGTCAAAACGAGCACCTTGGTGCTTCAGTGTTGGGAGAGCGTCAAGGCTGGACCGTTTGATAACGGTAAGCTTGTCGACGTGGCGGCATTTCGCGACGTTGGATCGGAAGCGCTTCTCCAAAGAGGGAATGTCGTAAGCCTCAAATTCTTTGTATGTGTCATTCTGAAACTCCATGCTTCCACCGAAGGTATCCACGGCGATAAATGTCGACTCCGGGTGATCCATGAGGTTGTCGAGGATCCACGTCGCGGAACCGCCCTCGAAGGAGCCAACTTCCAAAATCCTCAACTTTTTACTGCGGATAGAGCCGGTGCGCTGTTCCCAGTGCTCGATCGTCCTGTCAAACCATCGATGCTGGAAGTTGAATCTGCTCCGATCCGCCTGCTGAGTAGCAGTAATGGTTGTGGTCGACATGTTGAAGAGGTTGTTTGTCCAGAAAGAGACAGAATAATGGGATACGAGACAAGATCTGCTATGAGGTTCACAAGTTGAATAGAAGAACTGAAGGGTGACAGACTAGTCTCATACACAGTGACTTCATCGTCGAAGATTGCTTAATATATCGAAATTCGCCCATCGACTTCAACTGAAGCCCTGCTACCGCTAGTGAGTCGTTCTCTGGGTATTCCGCTAAGTCAAGGGTCCAACGATTCGTCCTATTCTTTCGCATCTTGTATTCATATATTTAGAGTTTATTAGTCTCCACTTCGGGTTCAAGTGCCGGTACGACCTGCACTACTCCGTCGATGTTAGAACTGAATCGTGCATAGCTTCCTGAAGACATTGATTGGGAGCTATGGGATAGAGACAATATGTTCAGAACCTGGCAAACATATCCATTGTTTGGAGGAGAATATCGAGCATGAAATCCTCCGCGTCTCTCCAATGCAACCTATGTACAATTAGACTTCCACAACTCCAGTAGTAGCAGTTGAAGCCCTGCCCGGACTCTCCAAAGTGCAGCCTAGGGGTAGTGCGGTGTGACAAGATGCAGCTTATGGAAACTGGCCCAAAACGACACCGAACTCCCGAGTCCCATTCTCACTCTTTCCATGACTCATTTACTCACCGCCTGGTTGTCGAATGGTGACGCGGAAACTCTACTTAATTGCACCTTTAGGTTAAGTCCGCGGGCTGCGTTTTTGTTTCGATACCTTGCGGACAGTTCGGATTAGCATCTCAGCTCAGTCTCATAGTACGGCCTTTCTACATGTAGCCTTTTACACGGAACGGTCTTCGATGTGGGGACCTATGGAGATTAAAGACAGCGTTTGCCGCTCGAGTTCCTGTTGGAGAGAGTTGACAAGTACTGTTGAAGTGGAAAACGTTGATATGACAGAATCATTGATAGTAACGCCGGCCATGGAGGGGCTCCGGCACCATCTCTCATGTCTCATCCCGACGTTTCTCAAGTGCATCAATTACACCCAACCTGCGAAGCAGAGTAAAGACGTCCTCCGAGAGGCCGTTCTCTCGAGAGGTCGCAAGGCGGGCGTACACGTCAATCGGGACGATGGCTCGATGATGAGATTCGAGGCCGGCTTGGCTGTAGCTGCGGTATGTTAATTACACGTCACAAATTTTCGCTGCCTAACTGAGGAACATAAGGTAATCAAGCTAATGTTCTGCGCAGGAGATGTACCCCCTTCACCCTTTCGATATTCAGGTTCACATCGGCTTCTTCACCTGGCTTGGATTCATCATTGATGACCTCAACGCCGAGCTAGGCCCAAACTTGGCAAACTTCCAGTCACGATTCTCACGAGGAGATCCGCAGCCCTGCAACGTCCTAGAGTGCTTTGCCGACGTCCTGAGGTCGACAATAGACTACTATGATCCCGTTGTTGCTAATCTGATCGTACTGTCCGCGCTAGCTTTTGTCAACTCCAACGCCATCGAGATTCGCCGAGACTATCAGACCATTGTCCCTTCGATGGAGGCTCCCAGCTGGCCCTACTATTTCCGGGAAAAGGAGGGTCTTCCTGAAGTTTACACATACTTTTGCTTCTACAGAGACATGTGCCCTGATATATCGCGCTTCATGCCGGCAGCGCCAGAGATGGGGAAGTTTATCAACTTAACGAACGACATATTATCGTACGTGATGTTGTCAAGTCGCACTGCAGCAAATGCTAACTCGAGAAACACAGGTTTTATAAGGAGGAGAAGGCCGGAGAGATCAGAAATTACATACACAAGAGCGCACTCAGTTCCGGTCGTAGTCCTCTCGAAGTACTAGAATCAGCGATTTCGGAAAGTGCGCTTGCTTACAGCCGAACCGAAGCAATCTTGAGGGATAGTCGTCCTTATGATGAGTTGTGGCATGCCTATGCAATGGGATATATAGCGATGCACTTCAATACCCGTCGATACTACCTTTCAGAAATAACATTGTAGAAATAGTTTCTCTCTTTCCATCATAGGACGTTGCTTCCCTCCCGTGATGAAAAGTGGGCACGAACCAAACACGCGCACCTAGATGACCAAATCCAGTGTTACCACCGCGTCCAAGTGACTAGATGTTTGATCTCGATACCGACCTCAAGACGCTTTGCTCCGTTGCAAACTCTTCTAACACAGCCCCTGCGAAAGGGATACTAACAGTGTGACAGCCTCGGATCCTCATACAACATCTTCTGAGCTGCGAGGTATGGAACAGTGAAGGTGTCGACTCCCGTAAAGCTAAGACAACCCCAAGTCTTCATCTTCCACGCCGTCTCTAGAAGGGTTGCAGATTACTTCGTTCTACGTCATAATCAAGCTTTTCATGTGTCCAGCTGAAGATTTCAATAAGGCATGGCAGCATGGCACATTGGTACATAGACGCCACGAAGCGGGGAATCTGTCTCCCCGTCTGACCAGCTAGAGTAGCTTCTTTCAAGGAGTGCCGGGACAGGCACGACAGGGTCCAAGACGAATCAAGGGACCAGCTTAGAAAGTGTCTTATAAAAGTGTCTCACAATGCCAAGTTCGCTTCCCCAGCTAAGTGACAGATGACGCCATCCCATAGGGCTCGAGATCTGCAGGATCTTCAAGGGATTTCAAGACTTGTTTCTTATGTGCGTACTTTGCGCTATGGGGTCTGGATAGACTGGAAGTGCCAGCAAAGACGGAGTCCAAGGAGAGTAAGAACCAAATCAGCCCTCAAGATATTTTCGCAGACTCAACCGAGTTCTGTTCCTCAAGTTGGCCATCGACGCCGGGGAGCAGTATTCGTGCTGACTATGATGAGTGTGGCCTGATGAAGATCAGCCTATCTATACGTCCAAGATCCTGCCTTTGCCCTTCATATCGACCTCCACCTACCTTAGCACCATGGGTAATGTTTGGTCTCATGTTCGTTTCTGCCCCATTATCATAGGCTAGTGAGACCTTAGTTTCGGCCGCTAAGGTAGCTCTATAGGGCCATCCCGCTGCATCCCTGCAGGGAAACAACAGTGCGAATGGCTAATCATTTGGAACTAATCATCCGAGGCGAACCCCGGACTAGACGCCACCAAACAGGTCAGAGGTAGTTCCAAAAATGGACACATCTCGATGAGACGAGCGTTATATCGGCTTTCAATCCATCAGATGTAAGGCTCAGTGACGAGTGCCAAGCTTCATGGTCAGCTCGGGATGCTGCAATGGCGTGCACATACCTTCAGCTACGGCTGCCTTGCTGATGTCCTGTGTCGCATAAGCTCGGGCAAACTCATGGAAGGGAAAAAGCTGCTGTAAGAAGCAAGAAAAGTATCAATATCGAAGTATATAAACCCAGGGCTTCACGGTCTGTGACAGCCATGATAGAATCAGCAACACAACAAAACATTTCTAGAGCATAGTCTCCCAGAGTCGATTCTTTCCAAATTCATCATGAGATACCAATCTCTCTTCGTCTCCTCCATCTCAGTGCAGGTCGCACTGGCGGCGCTCAATGAGCCCTGCTATGGCTCTGGTGGTAGAGCCGGTATGATGACTTCACCTTTGCCTGGATGAAAGACTTTTGACTGATATTTCTCTCAGGTGTCTGCGTAACTACAAGTTCGTGCTCTTCGAACGGAGGTACAACGATTGACGGCGCTTGTCCGGCCGATGCTTCCAACATCAAGTGCTGCACCAAAGCTTCCTGCGGAAGTGGGGGCAATTGTCGTTGGACAAGCGACTGTGCAGGAACATCTGCTTCCAATCAGTGTCCAGGACCAAGTGGCTTCAAATGCTGCTCCTCCACTGCTACCGGATTCGGTGTCTACGGCGACCCAACTGTTCCATCTGTCGGTGCCTGTAAGCAGGTTGCAGTCAGCGGCGCAAAGAAGATTGTCGCAGCATTTCCCGGGATGGTAAGGCAAATCTACTGCACTCGCGACTGCACATGCCCTGGCGACTCGGATCACTGCTGCGGCAAAGCGACAGACATGATGTGCTCTGATGCTGGTGGTGTGAGTCAAGCTCGCGTTGATTATTTGCCTCAACGTCGCGACTAATCCCTCTGCAGGTCCCCACTATCTCTGGCAAGGAGATTGCTGAGTGGGTTATGAACAACCGTGAGACGCTCGACCTCAAGTACGTTATTTGGGGTCAGAAGATCTGGAATCCTTCTCAAGACTCGGTCAAGTCTTGGTCCAGTTGGCGAAGTATGGATGATCGCGGTGACTTTACCGCGAATCACTGGTGAGTTTAGGTGCTGAAGGAAGACCCAGAAATCCGTGCTCATCAATTTGACAGGGACCATGTTCATGTGAGCTACAACTAGGTGCCAGGGGAATACTTCGCAACAGTATGTTCATGGGAGAATCTAAGAATCTGGAACAAGCTTGAAGAATCCCCCAGTGTAGTGATGGATGGAGAGTTGTGCCCTTTGCTCGGGTCACGTACCCTGTAGGTAGCCGTCGAGGCATAAGTCCTGGCCTTATTAGATTGACGTTATGCCTCGCGAGCCGCAATGTTTGGACTTGGGAGTGCAGAAAATCCTTCGGGATGATCCACCTCATTTTGAAAAAAGTATGTTGTGACAATTGAAGTGCCTAAGTCGAGAGAATTTCCTTCCCAACAGAGAAGGGGTTTTGCCCTGAACCAAACTAACAAAGGACAATTACCAGCCGCGGCATGACACGATATGCACCTGATATTTATCAGGGGTTCACCGGCTGTCATTCCACTTCAATCCGATAGGACCTCCGGAAATGATAATCTTTCTATGCGGGGAACCCACAAAAATCGCATTAGGAGATGCGGCCGGAACCAACATGCATGATTGTCCCTGGCCGAGGAGAGGGGTAACATGAGTCAAAGCATTCACAAAATTCTGATAAATCATTGCGATTAGATCTGTAGTATCGTGGTTGCTTCAATGTCTCTCATTCTTTGCCAAGCATATGATCTGTAATACAGGCTACAAACTCGTTTTCAAACATGTCAGCAGTAACCCAAGACCGTGGAACTTAATGAGATCAATCCCAATCCCGGCTGTGATGACGACACCCTCAAGCCAAAATCTGTTCTCTATAAGGTCGTTCGCCTGTGGGGAGAAGCTGCCGCAACTTTGGGGAGACCGTTCCAAGACATCAAAGGTTTGAAAGATGTTCTGGTCGAAGTAGGATTCAAAGACGTCCACATTCAAAGATTCAAATGGCTAAGTAATCCTTGGCCAAAAGATAAGAAACATTGTGAGATAGGGTACTGAAATTACGACAATTTTGCGGCTGGTCTGGAAGGCTTTGTCATGGCACCCTTCACAAGAGCACACAACTGGACACCCCAAGAGGTGACAGTGCTGTGTATGGAAGTGCGGAAGGCAATTAACAACCCGAATGTTCATTCCTACTCCTCCATGTAAGCTTACATGACCAAGCCCGGCTGACGCCGGACTACTGACGAGATCTAGTTGGTCGATCTACGCAAGAAAGCCGGAGGCAGCGACCCCGGATCATTGAGTCAGGGAAAAGTCTTGGCCTCAGATGTTGAATATCCGATATCATGGCAACACAATATTCCCCAAGAGGGTCGTTCAGTCCACGTAAGTCATGATCTAGCTGTGGATCCTTACGTTGCGACTTGACTTCGCCGAGATGCAGGGTCGAGAAGTCACTTCACTGATACACGCGTTGAGTTGCTGTAGATAATTGGTTGCTCAGCCTAGTTGGGACATGAAGAAGTACATTCAGGTTGTTCCCTACCGGTTCAAAGAATATATGGAAGGGTATTATGTTTGTCATTCATCGAAAGACGGGGTTCTTGAGATGTTTCTGAAATGTATGGACAGAAAAGTGCGTGGGGGCTAGAACGCTTCTCGACATGGGAACCATAGGCCCTTATTGTTTCTCATTGTTGTGAGGATGGATCAGCGATTCTTCTTATTTATCTATATCAAGGCGTGTGAAGTCTCTCCTTGCACCCAGACGCTCTCATAGTAAGCGGTTATGCGTTCTACTTACGGGGCATTTACGTGCCCCATATGGAAAGGGCCGCAGGGTGCCACTTAGCAGTATTGGCCCGCCTAATCCACACGAGGCACATGCCTAGGCATCATTTGCCCACTTTCCGCTCCAATATAATAGGTTTGCACGCGAGATGTAACCGGAATGAAAGAGTACTGGTAGTTTTCTTCATCAGGAAGTACAACCGCCATCTCCGGCATGGTCGCCGCAGACGTGCGTGAGTATCACATCGCAGGTGTGGGGTAGCCTACCATCCAACGATGGGTTTGCAAGTGATAGAACCAACAGAGACCGGTCACTGCGTTCAATCTGATGCAAAAGCTTGAAGAAGGCGGAAACGCAGCCGTACATAATTACGCATCTCCCAACTTCGCCTAGACGAACTGAGGAGAAACTTGTCATTTTACTGAACCTTTAGTTGTCGTGTACCATGTCCGACATTGACCAAACACGCAACGCTGGGCAAAGCCCAAAATCGGCTGCGTCCCGAGGCACTTCACCTCACAACGCAAACAATGTCACAACGCAAATCACGCCAGCACTAGACGCTGAAGAGGTAACAACACTATTTACCACCTTTGACTGGATTTCATTGCCTAACGAACTTGTCCATTGAAAAGCTCAGCGGAGATGACCTTTCTGTCAGAGGCGAGGTAAGTGCTAGTTCCTTCCTTCTTCCCTCTATCAACCGAATGGTGGAAAACCACGAGCCATTCTACTAAGAACTTCAAAATCTAGAGCGTCGCATCATCAAGCACCAGTGTGACCAGCTCCGTTCTCCAGTATCGGACAGAGAATGGGCGAACATACCATGGCTATAAAGATGGCAGTAGGTTATCTCTCCTCATTCTGAATGAGCAAAAGCTAAGTGTAGACAAGAATATCTCATGCCCAACGATGACAGGGAAAACGAACGATTGGGTATGGATGTCTTGCTTGCTTACGAATTTTCAACTCGCAATCATTAATAGTCTAACAGATATTCAACATAATATGTTCATCCTCACCTTCGACAACCAATTGGGACGTGCCCCAGTGAACGCGAAAAACACCAGTATCAAGGTCGGTCGGGTACTTGATGTTGGTACAGGGACCGGTATTTGGGCAATGGACTTTGCAGATGAACATCCAGAGTCAGAGGTAATTAGAAAAATTGCTAAACAAATATTTCAAATACTAACCTATTTCTATCTAAGGTCCTTGGTATTAACCTTTCACCCTATTAATATCCTTATTATAGGGTAATTAGTTCGAACTATAAGTTAACGAAGAGATTAATTAAACTATATAAATTTCTATATAGTATAAAAAGGAGGTTCTAACTATAAGTTAGGCTAGTTACGATAATTATAAATAGGGCCCCTTAATTAGCCCCTACGTAGTTAGCTATATACTATAATTAAATTAGATTTTTAATCTAATACTAACTTTCTTTTTTTTTTATTAATTTATTTATTATAATTAGAGGTATAATTTAATTTTAAGCCCGTTTATTAAGTTATCTCCTTTTCCCCTTTTTTTTTATTTTTGTTATATAACCTATCCCTCTATTTATATATTAACTTTTTTACTATTTATAAATTACTTTAACCCCTTATTAAGTACTATTTTTATAAAAGCGTTAGTAAAGTTATTATTATTATTAATTTAATAGATCTTAAGGATCTTATGCTTTTTATATAATTATTTAAGGGTTATAATATTAATTATAAGCCTTTTTTTTTATTCTTAATTTAACGAGGTATTTATATAGTAAATAGGAATTAGTATAAATAACTATAGGGATTAGTAAAAGGTTAAGTTAATTAATAATCCTCTTTAACGTTATTAAAATTATATAAGTAAAGTTAACGCTATTAATTATACTATAAATTTTTAATACTAATATACTTCTTATTACTTATTTACTTTTAGTTAATAAGTAGTAAATTATATTATTATATATAATAAATTCGCTCTTACTTATACTTTTATTAGTTAAGATAATAATATATTTTAATTATAAAATAAGGTTATTATTATTTATAAATAACTTATTAATAAAAACGTATAGCTTATTAATAATAAGGTTAATTAAATAATAAACGAGGCTTCGATCGAAATTTATTTATTACTACTTAAGCCGCTTATTAAGTACTTTAATATTTTATTTATTTAGCTTTATAACTTATACTACTTTAATATAATTAAAAATTATTTTAGGTTAATATATACTTATAATATATACCCCTCGTACGAGCTTAGCTTTATATTACTTTTTAATATCGATTATGTTTAGGTTAACGAGGTTAATTTTTTTACTCTACCTCTTTTATTAAAAAATAACGGTTTTCCCTTTAATTATAAAAATCCTATTATTAAATACTAATAAGTTATTTATTATAAGGACTTTTTTTAGCTTTGCTACGAAGCCCGCTTTTTAGAGCTCTTTATTTTCTTTTTTTATAAAATTAATATTAAATAAGCCTAATATATTATTAGTTTATATTTTAATAATTTTAAATTATTTATTTTTATATTTAAAGATTAATAAGTACGGGTCGTACGTAAATATAACTATTAATAATTAATTAATATAAAAATCGTAGTATATAGCTTATTAATAAGTACCCGATTTTATAAGTTTATATAGTAATTTAAGTACTTTAATAATCGTACTTTTTAAGTACTTATTAGCTATTTCTTTTAGTAAGTAGGCTAGGATTTTCCTTATAAGCCCTATAGTTAATTAAGTATAGGCTTAAGTAATATTATAGCTCTAAATTTTATATCCCTTCTTCTATAATAATACTATTAGTACTATTATTAATCGTTAGCTATAGTACTATACTATAAGTAATTAAGTAAGTAACGTCGCTTTTTTAACGTCGCTATACTCTTAAATTATATACCTAGATTCTTTATATAATTAGGATATTCCTTTTTTTTTAATTTTACGTACTATTTATAATTTAAATATATAGAGATTTTAATATTTCTTAGGGTCGTAGAGGATAAATTAATAAACCCTTCGATTATATAAAGTATTTATTTTAATAAAATCTAATCCTTTATATAGCTTTTTAATAATTATAATTATACTTTTTTTACGTAATTTAATTACTAGCTCGAAATCGGCTTTTTTTTATTATATAAAAAGTATTAATTACCTCGTTATTGGTAATAAATTATTACGTTAGGGCTTATTATCGTAATCTTTTATAACGTCTCGCTAGTAATATTAATACCTTTTTAATAATTTCCTCTTTTTTATTATTTATTAGTATTACTATAATAATTTTATTAAAGATAATTTCTTATACCTCTACTATAAGTTATATAGTTTCCCCTAGCTCCTTTTCTTTTTATAAATTAGAAATTATTTTAATAAGATTTATATAATATAGTTTAATTATAGTAATTAATATTCTAAGTAGTTAGTTATAGGGAATTGATATACGGGCGTCGCAAATTAATATACGGGCGTCGCTCTTATATAGGCGTTACTATTTTACTTTTTAATTAGTTTAAAAAAAAATTATTAATATAGTTAAATTTTACTAGATACTTATAAAGTATCCTAAGTTTTTATTCCTTTATTCCCTTTATAGTTAAGTTATATTATTAAGCTTCGAAATCTAATTTATAATATTTATTTATAATAGCTTTTATAATTAAAATTAAAAACGTTCTTTAAGGCTAACTTTAAAGTAATACCCTTACTAAGAGATTTCCCCCTTTATAAGAACGATTATTAATTAATTACGGCTTTTTATTATTATCTAGCTAATTATTATTATCTTTTTTTTTTAAAAAGTAGCTACCCTAGCGTTAGTTAATTTTATAAAATTAGTAATTTTAAAAAATAGCGTAATTTTATTATTAAGTTCTTAACTAGTATATTATAAAATACGTAATCTTTTATAAATAATTACCCTAATATAAAGCTTATATTATACTTTACTTACTATTTCCCTAAGGAAATAATAAAAACCTAGCGAATTACCTTTTTATAACTTTTTTTAAAATATAACCCCTCCCCTCTTAACGAATAGTCTTAGTAACCTTCCTATTTTATAATAGAGTAGTTTAGTAATACTCTTTAGCTTATTAAATAGGTTATTAAAACTAATTAATAATTAATAATAATACTATTTTAATAATAAGAATATATCCGTTAATAATAATAAATATAAGGTCCCTAAGTTAACTTATTACTCTATTTACCCCTATAGCTATTTTCTATTTAAAACGAAGCGTCTTTTTAAACTATAACTTCTTATTATACTTTAAATAACCGATCCTCCTCTCTTTTTATAACTAAAATCCTAAACTTACCGATTCTTAATAATCTAAAATAAACTTATAATACCCTCTTTAACTAAGTTAATAACTTTATAAGAGCTAATAAATTTAGTATTATAAAGTAGAATAAGTATAAAGCTCGAGGCCGAATTATTTAATATACTTTCTAATATAATTAGTTTAATAAGCCTAGGCTTATAAAAAGTACTAATATTTAATAGCATAAGTTTTATAAATACGGTTATAAATAATAAGTTATTACTAAGGCTTAAAAAAAAGATGAGTAGTTATTATATTATTATTTAAACCCTTAGTATAAATAATATAATTATAGCCCTAGCTTTAAAGCTTTTATATACCCTTTATATCGTAAGCTTATTAAGGTAATTAAAAATATTATTAAAATTATAAACTAACGAGTTAAGATTCGGGCTTACGATATGCGTATTATTATTTAAAAATAGTTCCTAAAGTCCTTATTTATATAATAAAATATTTATAATACTAGGGCTCGTATAAACTAAGAAAAACTAGCTAAATATTTACTAATTATAGTATTAATTAAGCTATTTAATAAGCGAGATATTCTATACGTAGTAAAATAAGTAAACGACGAGCTAAACTACCTTATTAACCTTATCTAGACCTTTCCTTACTATTTTTAAATATAAAAGCGATTCCCTAAGATAATTAGCTTTAATAATACTTATAATACTAATCGCTTTAAGCTCCTTTTTTTCTAAGTTACTAAGTAGACCTACTTTAAATCTATTTATAATACCGCGTTCGGCTTTATTAATAATAAAAAACTAGAGGGTTTTTAGTTTTTCTTAGTAAGTATCTACTAACTTATAAACTAATACTTAGTCTATTACCCTATTATTATTATTATAAACTACGATAAGTAAATAAAAGCTATACTAAACGAGTAGTTCTTAGATATTTAATAATAACTCTATATTTACTATATTAACTCTAATATTATACTTAGGGCTAAGTAAAAGTAAGTTAAGGACTATAACTATAGTAATAATAATAATAAGTCTAATAACGAGGGATATTAGCTACTAATATAAATAATAGCTACGCTAAGTAATAAGAATAAGGCCTATATTAATATACTTATTAATAAGCCCCCCCTTTATACGTATTATAAGGTCCTTATAATATAAAAACTTATTATTTTTGCTAAGACTAAGTATATTTTTAAAAAAGCCTAAACTAAGCTCTATAAAAAGTTTAATAACTAATACCTAATCCTCTAATACCTCTACGTAATATACTTATTTTTAAAAGCATAATAGGCCCGTTATTTTATCTAAAAATACTAAAACTTTAGTACTCGTATTATTTTTAGTACTAAGTTAAGTAATAATAATATTAAAACTTATTTTTTAAATAATCTTAGTTACTTATATTAGCTTATTAACGTTATATAAAATATAATTAATAATTAAGAGCTACGCTTTTACTAAGCTTATATAAAGGACGAGGTACTTATAGGCTGGGAGTATATAAGTACTTATTTTAAGTACCTAGGCAAACTTTAAATAATACTTTTTTTAAAATATTTTATTTTAATTAGGATATAAGGCCGGCTTATAAAAAAAGTAATACTATTTAATAAAAAGCTATTTCTAAACCCCCTTAGATCTTATAATTTAAACTATACTATTTTAATTAAGCTAAGTATTTTATACTATTATAAAATCTATTCTAAAATATTAAATTCAGCTACTTTTAATAAATAAGAAATATACCCTTAGTAACGTTTTCGAAAAACGTTTTTTTAAATCTATACTACTAGATCCTTAACCCTAAAATTACTATATCCCTCTATAATAGGCTAAAAAATATAATATAGCCTATTCTATTATAACTAGCCTTATTTAAAAAAGGCTAGTTAGCTAGTTAAGCCCGTACTACTTATAATAGCTAAAGTATAAATAATAAAAAGCGAGGCTACTTACTTAAAAATAAGAATAAGTTAACGCTAACTAAGCTTATAAAAAAAATAAATTAACTAAGTTAAAGTTAAATATCGAGCTTATTTTAGTAATAAATAAAGAGCTAGTTTAGCGTTCTTAATAAGGGGAGGATAATAGAGAATTATATAAGTAAACGGCTAATATAGCTTAATATTTAAAAAAAACGGAGCTAATAAGAAATAGTTTATAATAATAATAAATTATTATAACTACGTTAGAAGAGGTAGTTAAGCGGACGTTACTATAATTTACTTTTTATATATCTTAAGTATATAGTAAAAAAAAGCCTTATCTATTTAAGATTTATAAAAACTTATATTACTAGCTAATTTAAGATTTATAAATCTTAAATAGGTAATATAGTAGTTCTAAACGAGTACGTAAGTTATAGTAGTATTTTTATTTTTAGAAATTTTAAACTAGAGCTTAGGTTAGAGAGGATAGTAAAAATAGCTATATTAATATAATTACCCTTACCGCTTTTATAAAGAGGTATTATTTTTTTGGACTAATTAAAAAGTAAAATAGTAACGCCCGTATAAGAGTAACGCCCGTATATTAATTTACGACGCCCGTATATTAATTCCTTTTTAAATATACCCTAAATACTAAAAGCGTTGGGATAAGCCCATTAGGCCCTATAATATTATTATAATATTTAAGTATTATTTAGAAGTATTTATTATTAATAAAATTATAATTTTGTTTTTAATAATTCTAAACGCCCTTTTTAATTACTAATATACTTTTTTTACTTTTTAATATTATAGTGCGCTTTTATAGGCACGACTTTTAGCTATATATTATAAGCCGTCGTATTTTTTTTAAATTTTATTAATTTAAAACTCGTATTAGCGTCGGTTTTAATACTATTTAGTAATCCCTAGTATATATTAATTTAGCTTTTTTATAAGGCTATTTATACTATTTTTATTTATAAATCCTAAAAAAATTACTTTATTTAAAATAATATAGCCTCGTTAATTATATATAAAACCGGTCGACTATTTAAATTAAAAATATTAATAACGATTTCCTAATTAAAGTTAAGCTTATTACGTAATTTAAATTTAAATTTGCGTAGGCTTTGCGTATTTATTTAGTATTAGTAATATACTTTTATTAACTATTCTAGTACTTCTATTTTAATATTATTATTACTTAATTATTTTAGGAGGTTATATAGCCTTGCGATCGATAAGTACCTAAATCTTTAATATAGTTATTTAAGCTTATTTTTTATTAAGTAATTAATTAACTTCGTATTATTAATAAGCCTTATAAATACGTACCCCTATTATTATTTAACTATCTTAAAGTACTTATTACTAAAGATTCTATTCTTTATATTGTTAAATATAATACCTAGTTAATTTATTTTTTTAAATATAAAAAAGATAGGATATTAATAAGTAAAATATAAAAAGTTATTATTCCGAAGTACGTTTCTATTTTTATTATACCTAGGGTAACGATTTCCTTACCTAAGCCGAAGCTAATTTTTATAATACTTATTATTAATATATTAAATATTATTAATACGATTTTTTATAATATTTAAAATTACCCTTTTTTTTTATTAATTATTATAATACTTTAGTATTTAGGATAATTTTATAAAAATTATCTAGGCCGTATTTTTTATTTATATAAAAAGCTTATATAAGCTTAGTATTTAAGTAATTTAGGTAGTATAAAAAGGACCCCTCTAGTTACCCTTAAAATTACTTAGTACTATTTTTTTTATTATTAATAGAGGTAATATTTTCTCCTTAAGTATTAAGAAAATAGAATTTTATATTATTAAATTTATCTTTTTATTTACTTTTATATTTACTATTTAAGGGATCTTTTCTTATTATTCGTAAATAAAAACCTACTTATTAAGGGCTTTTATTACTTTTTATTTATTTAGCCTCGTATATTTTCTAAAGGCTAACGGGGTAAAAAAAGAGTAGTTAATATTATTAATTTTATTATAATTTAATTTATTAATATAGGGGGCGAGATCTTTTTTATTTTTTAAATTTTTTATAAAAAGCGGATATTCTAAGCCGCTATTTTAGCTATTATTACTAAGTTCTGTGCCCCCGGATTTACTTTTATATATAATAAAAGATTAGCTAAACTAATAAGGGCTAGTTTTACTATTTACTATTCTTAACTTTTTATATTATTTATATAATTTAATACGCTTTTTTTTTAAAATAATTACTTAATTAATATCTATTTCTTTTATAAATAAAATATTACTTTTTCTATTACCTTACTCGCGAGTTAAATCTCTACTTATTTAATAAATTTAGGCCTCCTTATTAATAATTACTATACTTAGTCTTTTTTCTTTTTTTATTATATATCTAGTTAACTTAATATTATTAATAAGGGCCGTCGTATACTTAGAAATAGGTTTAGTATAGTATTTTTACTTTAATATTAAAATTAAATTTTAGTTTTAAGTAAAGTATTTCGTAATTTTCGGGCGCTTAGTATAGGGTTATTTTTATTTTTAATACGTACTAAATTACGGTATAAAAATATTTAACTTTTTATTCGTTAGTTCCCTTATTTAGCTAGGTTTTTACTAGCTTATTAATTTAATTAATAAGCTTTTTAAGGATTTTTATTTATAATTTACCTTTTATTATTTTAGCTATAAATATAAAAGAAATTACTTATAGCTTAAATAAGAGCTCTAGATTTTTATTATAAATCTTAAAGCGGCTTCGGATTACGTTAATAATACTAAGAAAGTCGTTCTAATCGAGATTATATACCGCTTTATAATAATAATTAAAGGCTTTACTTATAAATATAATATTAATTACTAAATAATATTAATATTCCTTAATCCCGACTTTTTTATAATAGTTATAAAATATTATTAGGGTTTTTTATAAAACCTCGTACTTCTCTCTAGAATATAATTTCTCTTTTAAAAAGATCTTTTTAAGATTTATAAATTACCTCGTATTTATTATTATATTTTTAATATTTATATACAATCCTTATATTATTATATATTATTAATAACTTCGTATTATTTACCTCTTTTTTTATTAACTAATTAGCGCCGAATTTCGTATTAGTAATAATAACGAACTATAAATTAAAATAGGTAGAATTATTAATTATTATATTTCTAATACTATATTTTACTTTTATATATTCTTTTATAATAATAAATTATTATTAGTAATTATAAAAAGGAAATCTAGGTTATTTACCCTTTTTTTAAATTTATTAAAGCGATTATACGCTTTATTAACTTATACTTAGTTCTATAATACGAATTCCTTTTTTATAATTATTATTATTAGGATTTCGTATAGTTTTTATAACTATAATTACGTTAATAATACTCCTCGCTTATAAAAGAATTTATTAATTATTTTTATAATTCCTAGGCTTATATTTATAAACTATTTATTTAGTTAGTAATTAAGGTTATTTACGATTTTATAAAATAGGGGTTACCCCTATAGCCCCTTTTTTTTATAAACCTTAGTTAAATAGATTAATACTACGTTAATTTATTTATTATTAAGCTAATCCGTAATCCTATATATTTATATCCCTTAATAATCTAGGTTAATATTTACTTATTTATAAAAGATTAGGATTCTATTTAAAATCGGGTTTTTTTTGTTTTTTTTTTACCTTAACTTATTAAGGATCGTGCTCTAGTTTATACTTATATTAATAATCGTTAGTATATTTAATTTTAATAAGGATATATTTAATTTGCGCACTAATCGTAATAAATCCGTATTTTTATTACTTAACGAATTTATTAAGGTTTAAGTAATTTTTATTTCTTTTTACTATTTCGTTACTACTTTTGTTTTTATTATTTTTAATAATTACTACTACCTTTTTAAATTATTAATTATTATACTTATTAGGATCCTCTTTTTTATTTAGTATAAAAAGGTAAGTTTTAGTAGTTCCTTTTTTAATAGTAGTAATAGACGTTTATATTATTATAAAAAGACGAAGTAATTAGTCTTAGGATTTTTATTAATTATTAATTTCTATTATTCTATATATTTTTAACTTCTTAAGCCTCGTATTCTTCGTAATTTCTAAATTACTTCTTTTTTTAACTTACTTTTTTTAAAATAGTATTTTAAAAAGATAATTAAAAATAGATATTAAGTAGCTTATATAATAGTTTTTTTTTCTAGCTTTATAAGTATAAAAAATCGACTTTAATAGGATTACGCTTTTAAAAGAAATTATATAATACGGTATACTTTTTAACTATATAATATGCATAATATACCCTAAGTACGCGCTTAACGTAATATAGTAATTTCGATACGAAAACCGCTATATAATTCGGAATAGGTAAGCTACCCTCTTTAGTAGCGGCGCCGGTTAGAAAAGTCGATAGTAGAGGTTAGCTATAATAATTAGCTATAATAGTCGGCCGCAATAGTTAGAGGCGGCCCTTAACTATAGAGGTTCTAAACTTTAATAATAACGTAAAGGTTTCTAAAAAAAAGGCTAAATAGGCTAATATTTATTACTTAGAGCTCGTAAAGATTCTTTCTATCTTCATCGCTTTTAATATCGCCTAAAGCTCTATTTAAACTAAATAAATCTATTAAATAAATCTACTAAATAAACCTATTAATATATAAACTACTACCTTAACGAGAACTTACTTTACTCTTAGTATATAGTTAGTAATTAGTAGGCTAAAGATACCTGTTAATAAGTTTACTCCTTTCGGGCTAGGTACCCTCTTTAGCTAGCTCGACGTTATAGTTATCGTAGCTAACGTAAGTATGTTTAAAAAGTAGTAAAATACTTTTTAATAATACGGAATCTGGCTAGGCAATAGTACGAACGCTATAAATAGCCGGGCTAGTACGGACGTTAAGATTTAGTATATTAACGCTAGTTTAGAAATTATGCTCTATAGAGCTAGAAATCCCTTTAATACGGGCTATATTATAAACGTAAAGGAATATATAAAGGGCCCCCTAATTTTTAATAAAAAGGAGTATATAATATAGGATCTAGCCGCCTACGCGGGCTAGTATTAAGAGGTCTTATGTACGTTAGAGTAGGTATAGCTCGCTCTCTAAACGGGCGGGGAAAGGTTAGGAGTTAATAAAAAGAAGATAATAGTCGAGTTAGTTAACTACTATTTTAATTAGTAATTAGGTATAGAGCGCAATATACCCAGTTTTCCTTAATACGTAATATATAGTACGGCTCCGGCGGATTACTCCGTCGGGGGGATTAAGTAGCTTATAGAGGAGCTAGATAAGTAATTAAGAACTAAATAAATAGTTAGGTATAATTAGCAAAATTAAGCCCTTTTTTTTATAAAATTACGAATTTTAAAAACTTATTAAAAATATTTACTCGCTATTTATATTAAATAAGGTTAATTATTTTAGAGATTCTTTTTTTATAGCTTCTTAGTACTTTATTTTATATTTTTTAAATAATCTTTTTTATAGTTTAATTATTATTAAGTAATTTCTACTTATTAATAATCTTTTTTATTATTTAGTTAATTTTTTAAAATTAGTAATTTCGTACCGGGAGCTAATATAAAAAAAAGCCTTTTAGTAATACTCTAGAGGATTCTTTTTTTTCTTTTTTAAATCCTCGTTTTTTTAGCCTTTTTTTAAGTTAATAATAATTATAATAGGAGGTCGTAAGACTATTTTAGAGTAGCCGCTTTTTTTTTAAATTAATTTTTAAGATTTATAATATTTTTAATTTAATATTATTAGGATTTCTAAATCCCCTTTTCTTTTATTAAACCGTTCCTTATATTATATTCCTAAATAATACCTAGGGGGTAATTAAGGGAGTTATAAAGAGGTTATTTAAATTATAAGTTTAAAGTCGTATTTATAAGATTCTCGTAATAATAGACCTTTTTATATACTATAAATCTCTTAGTTTTATAACTCTTATAAAGTTACTTTTACTATTAAATAAGAATATTTACGTTTAGAAATCTTTTTCTTTAATTACGTAATACTTTTTTATATTATATTATTAAGCTCGTTCGTCGTATTAATTAATTAAATAAGTAGTTATTACGTAAGTATTTCTTTTTATTAATTTAACTAGTTAATCTTTAATTATAAGCTAGTTATAAAAAAAGTTATTTAGTAAAAAAGCTACTTAAAATAATAATAAAAAAACTAATTATTTAAGTAGTTTTATTAATTAATATAGTTTAATATAATAAATATTAACTTTTTATTAATAATAAAGGGCTATAATTATTTAATTTCGTATAATATTTAAGAATTACCTCCTTTTTTATTTATTTTTATAAAGTTTATTAGTACGAATTTCTTATTCTATACGGTATTAAGAAGTCGTCTCTTTTATATAACAAAATACTTTACTAATTTATAATAATAGAATTTAATTACTAATTAGTATTAATATCCTTATTATAAAGTAATTAGTTCGAACTATAAATTAATAAAGAGATTAATTAAATTATATAAATTTCTATATAATATAAAAAGGAGGTTCTAATTATAAGTTAGGCTAGCTATAATAATTATAAATAGGGCCCCCTAATTGGCCCCTGCGCAGTTGGCCGTATGCCGCGGTCGAATTAGACTTCTAATCCGACATACCTATTCAATCAGCATTATAAGCTCCACCCGGTTCTATCCTAAAACCAGCGTTGTTGACAATTCTATAGCGTTCCTCCCAATGCGACATTCGAGATTGACAATATCGAGGAGCCGTGGACTTTCTCGCAACCTTTCGATTACATTCACAGTCGCTTAATGACATCAAGCATTGGTAATTGGCAGGAGTATATCCAGAAATGTTTTGAGTAAGTTGCAAGCATAGCTCGACCAACTGAATTTACGCTGATCATGCCACCACCGAAGCAACCTGAACCCTAACGGATATCTTGAGCTCAATGAGGTCGACCTATACTACAAGTCAGATGATGGTACACTTGCCGACGATGCCGCCCTAAATAGGTTCTCGAAGCTGTGGGGCGAAGCGGCTGTCATTGTTGGGCATGCGTTCCAGGACAACACGACTCTGAAAGACCTCATGGCCGACGCCGGGTTTGTAGACATTAACGCGAAGGTATTCAAGTGGCCTTCCAACCCGTGGCCTCGGGACAGGAAACACAAAGAGCTTGGGTATTGGAACCTCGATAACTCCGTTGCTGGGCTTGAAGGTTTCATGCTAGGTGCTTTAACGAGAGCCCACAAGTGGACTAAAAACGAGGTCACTCTCTTTGCAACGGAAGTTCGCAACGAGATGAAGGACCCACGTGTTCACTCGTATCAGACGATGTGAGTGACTCTACTGCTGCTGAGTGATTTGACTAATTCTCGAATCAGCTGGTCTGTGTACGGCAGAAAACCTGCTGCGGAGGAAATTATAGCCAATTGATTCAGCAAAGCTCTATTGAGAAATGAGCTGACTTTGAATTTTGAGGGAGTATACAATTATGTGGCCATGGAGGAGAAAGGGAAGACAGGATCTAACACAGGGTAGCAGTGATTAAAGTCCATAATTCTCAGGGCTTGCACTGAATTTCCACGATCTTCTAGCTAGAGGAGAGGAATAATGACTTTTGATCTTGCCTCTGGATCCCAATTCTTGATAGTTATTTGCTCGGGTACTCGACATCGATAATCGACATATCACAGGTCATAATAACCACACTAGTCTCCAGCATCCGCTACGACGAAAAGCTTTGATATCGGAAGCTCTACTGCAATCCTTTTCATGTGGAGTCAACCATTATTCCTCTAGATCTATATACGAGCACTTTGGGGAGAATGTTGGTCATGCAGACCAAAACAGGACCAGGAAGATACAAATGATAGACCCACTGCCCAATGATTGCTCGGATGTGATACGCGTCATTTCGTCCTTTTGGGAGTTTCCTCCATCGACCTTGTGTTGGTTGGGACGTTCGCCGCAAACATGCATGATTGTCTCCAGCCAAGGAGAGGGGTAACACCACATCCTGGTCAATCAGTTCTACAGATAAAGAGGATGGGGGTCTGCCGGAATTTCATGTTCCTCTTTATTCCGGTATCTGGCAAAAGTATCGGTCGAAAGTCGCCTCTAAATCTAGGTGAAACTTGGCGAACTCATCTCTATCGTCGCTCCAACAAGGTGTTCATTTGGCTTGCTCTCAGCAATGTGCGCGACAGACAACGCGGCCAGCAGCCCGCCTCGTGCTGTAGACGGGGGTCAAGGCAATATTGCCGTAGAGGATCGCGATATTATCGCTGCCGAGGAGGTGATGCACTGTAGTCAATACGCGCGTAGAGTTCATGCTGATATTTGGCTTCTCTAAGGTCACGGATGATGACTCTTCGGCTACTAGCGTGCGTATTCTGTCCGAAACTCTTCATGGTCTAGGCCCATTCACTCATTGATGATCCTCCTTTCAGCAAAGTGTGGCTTCATCTAGCACAAGTCTGTCTAGTTCGATTCTCGACTACCGCTTAGAGAACGGTAGAACCTACCACAAGTACAAGGACGGCAGTGAGTTTCCCCTAGAACGTGAAACATCACGAGACTGACTTAGATACTTTAGAATACTACGTTCCTAATGATGAGAGAGAGAATGATCGACTTGGTATGTACAGCCAGGTTCTTTTCTCCGCGGTATCCTCGGCCGCTCTGTGCGTTAATAGGAAGTGCACGCTGACCTCAGGTCCGAAATCTAGACTTGCAACACAACTTGTTCATTCGGACATTTGGCAACCGACTTGGCACTGCACCTCCCAATGAGCCTGGGTCCAAAGTCGGACGGGTTTTGGATGTAGGCACAGGCACAGGAATTTGGGCGATTGATTTCGGAGACGAACATCCAGAGGCCGAGGTTAGTCGCTGAGCAGTCGCACTTATGAATTTTGAGATCCAATTCTGACGTTGAAGTGACAGGTTCTCGGTATCGACTTATCTCCCGCTCAGCCAGAATTGTAAGTGAGTTTCTTCCCGTCTTACGGTCGATGGCTGACGTCCATGACAGTGTACCTCCGAATGTGAGGTTTGAAATCGACGACCTTGAGGAGCCTTGGACATACTCACGTCCTTTCGACTACATCCACAGCCGCATGATCACGTCCTGCGTCAAGGATTGGAAGGCCTATTTTCAACAAAGCTTTGAGTACTACCAGCCGCGAACTTGATTGACTGCGAGATCATCATTCCTGACATGCATTCTGTAACAGTCATCTCAACCCGGGTGGATATCTCGAAATCCACGAAATTGACGTCGAGCCTGACTCCGATGACGGCACGTTAAAAGCGGACTCAGCTCTCATGAAGAGTCTACGGCTTTGGCAGGAAGCTGCTGTCATCTTTGAGCGCCCTTTCGAAGACATCAAGTCACTGGCTGGTATTATGGCTGATGTTGGCTTTGAAGATGTCCACTTGGAGAGATATAAGTGGCCCACGAATACATGGCCGAAAGACCGGAACTACAAAGAAATCGGAGCGTGGACCTATGAGAATCTTGCTGTCAATTGGGAAGGGTTCATTATGGCGCCTCTAACTCGAGCCCACAATTGGACGAAGGAGGAAGTAATGCTACTTGCTATGGAAGCTCGTAAGGATCTAGGCGACAGAAGCATCCACGCCTACTTCACCATGTAAGGAGACTGCTCTATTTTCGATGCTCCCCATCTCAATGCTAACATTCAATAGATGGGCGATCCACGGTCGAAAGCCATTGACAGCCAAGTCGACTGAAGAAGCAACCACTGGTTGAGCTCTGGCTTCCAGCTTACGAGACTGAGGTGGTGCTAGATCTGATCTTCTTTTTTAAAAGACATGCATGAATACATCAGTTGATTTTTTGCCTAATAATAACCCTCAAACGTATCTTCATGATGTTTTGCCACCTGTGAGACAGCTTCTTTGATCGTTGGGCTGTCCTCTTTGGGCCCCAACACATCAAATGCCAGCCCGTAGGTCTTCTCATTCTGAATCGCCGCGTAGACGACCTTGGCGACATCTTCTCTGGGAATCATGCCGACGGTGCCAACCTTTCCTGCCCGTGCCTTTCCGGTGCTAGGTCCCTCAGTCAAGCCACCAGGTCTCACAATGGTGTAGTTAAGCTTGCGAGCCGCATTCCCCACCCTCAACTCCGTGTCGGCCGCTAGCTTAGCCCGGAGAATGGGACCGATGATACCCCACATGCGGTCGCTGAGCTTCTCATCGGCATCAGTATACCAGTCCGGGACGGGCTTGCTGTCTCGGTCGCGGACGTCGAGGGCGCTGACGACGATGTAGCGTTTGGCGACCACGTTGGCTTTGGCCAGGGCATCCATGGCGCGAATGGCTCCATCCCGGTCAACAGCCTCAGCGGACTTGGGGTCCTTGCCGCCAGCTGCCCACACCACAACGTCGGGCCGGGTGCCTTCAATGATTTTAATGAAGTCGACCTCGGAAGCTGTAGAGATGTCTTGGACAATTGGCTTTGCGCCGATTGCTTCCAAGTCCGGAATTTGTTCCGGATTGCGGATAACGCTGAAGATGGTGTGAGGGGTATCGGCGTCCCGAAGGATTGCTGTCAGTTGACGGGCGGTTTTGCCATTGCCCCCAAATATAAGGGTCGTCGGCATGTGAAGGATTGAAGCGTCGCCCATGTTGACTCGTTATGTTTACACACGTAGTATTTAAGCTGAAATATAAGGAGAGGTGATAAATGTACCGGGAGATATGTCGGACTCTCAATGGAAGCTCCGAAAGCGCCGAAGCGTTAGCTCCTTAATTGACTTCGATGACGGCATAATCCCGACACGCACTGGAACGGAAGAAGTCCAGAGCCGGGAGGAAAGGTTTCGGGCAGCTGTTTTTCCGTTACCCTCACACTGGACGCGACTTGGTCAGCGCCAAGTTACACAGTCTCACAGCACATTTCACCCCTGAGCCAAGGTGACTTTGTTCACTGAGGAGACGTTCAGCAGTTAAGTTAGGTTCTCTGCCAACCTTATTAACAGCCCCGAAATTGTGTGGACAAAGTGGGTAACTTCCGCACCAGAAGACATCCCCTAACTGTTTAAATGTTCAGCCACAACAGCTTTGTCTACCCTATTTTGCCAGCCTTCGGCTTTTGCACAGCTAGGTACATGTCTCGAAAGAACTGCTTCCTCAGATGGCCTTGTCGGATGATACCTCGGATTCCTCTTGCTATGATACCGGCCGAGTTCCATGTCGGGTGATCCGGATCTGGTAGGGCGTCCGCCCCTGCAGCGTCTTTACACGAACAAGCAACAGCACGCTGCGACGGTGCGCTGATCGTCGCCCACGTCGCTCGTATTTCAGGCTGTGTGCTAGGTAATTACAGCTGCCTTATTGGGCAGGAGACTATTCCCCACGATGCATTGGGGATAAGCTAGGGAGGCCTAGTCTCGGGAAATGAACTAGTCCAGCACTTAACTTCAAGCATATCTGGGCATGGTCCACAACGGTTGGAACTGATGGGATGATGGGACCTCACTATCGGCATTGGAAAGAACCAGAATAACTTGGTGGGAAAGAGGAATACGAGATCTTGTCCCTCCAAGCGCCCAAATGTCTCCGTCCCATCACTGCAGGGTCCAAGGGTCGCCCCGTCCAACGTCACATTGCCGAAATGGAAGAGCTTTTCTGGAAACCCATAAAGCGAATGAGGGCTGGCACGATGTCAGATGAACTGGATGTTTGGTCGCGCAACTGCCTTTCGTCCCAGTCGTTCGCTATCGGCCTGCACTCGTCATGAAGCAGAGCATTCTTTCCACGCTCGCTCTAGCGTCCATCGCCGCGACAGAGTATGTTTGGCCTTCTCAGTACGATGAGCTCGAGGATCACCTCTCTCTGCAGTCCGGATACCTTCGCAGGGGCTTCATCGATGGTCAGTTGTCTCTCTACCACCGACCCTCAACTAACTACTGACAACTCATTAGGTGTCATTACGTGTGGCTTCGGCACAAGCATCCCCGGCCGTCAGAACTCTGCTGAATGGATCCGCGCCGCTTTCCACGACATGGCCACGCACGATGCTGCCGCCGGTACCGGTGGTTTAGACGCGTCCATCTTCTTCGAGTTGGATCGCCCGGAAAATATTGGAGGCGCCTTCAACAACACGTTTGGATTCTTTAGCAGCTTTCACTCCATTCGCGCCTCTGCTTCTGATCTGTTGGCCATGAGTGTCCTCGTCGCCAGCTTTGCGTGCGGCGGTATCCAAATCCCGTTTCGTGCCGGCCGTATTGACGCCCAAGAAGCCGGCCCTGCCGGTGTCCCTGAGCCTCAGACCGATCTCAACACTACCCAGCTGGCTTTCACCAAGGCAGGCTTCTCTCAGAGCGACATGATTGCCATGGTGGCGTGCGGTCATACTCTGGGAGGCGTGCACAGCATGGACTTCCCTGAGATCGTCGGTGTCGCGGCGGACCCCAACAACGATACCGTAGCCCACTTTGACACCGAATTTGCCAAGTTCGATAACGTCGTCGTGACCGAATATTTGGATGGCACAACCAAGAACCCTCTGGTTGTTGGCACAAACGACACCCTCAACTCAGACAAGCGTATCTTTGCTGCAGATGGAAACAAGACGATGCAAGCCATGGCCGACCCTAATGCTTTCCAGACTACCTGCGCCGACATCTTTAGTCGCATGATTGATACCGTCCCTGCCAACGTTAAACTCAGCGACCCCATCGTAGCCACAGATATTAAGCCCTACATCAGCGGGCTCTTCCTCAAAGACGATGGCAGCCTGTCGTTTGGCGGCCGCATTCGCATCCGCACCACCGCAGTCACTGGCCGAGACCCCAATGATCTCTCGGTCCAGCTGACGTACGCTGACCGCAACGGCAACGGATCGAACGTTATCACTACCCGCAAGGCAACCTTTCAGGGTGGAAGTGCCTCTGGCTTGTGGAGGGAGAGCTTCCACTGGTGGGAGTTTGACACCACAATCAGCCCTGACACGGGCATCAGCAAGTTCTACATCCACGTTACGAAGCCGTCAACCAACGAGACTATCACGTACGACAATGCTGGTAACGGATATCCTATGAGTGATGTCCTCCTGTATCAGCAGTCTAAATCTTGCATCGGAAATGTGGCGGATGGCAAGCTGCCGGTCACGGTCAAAGCTCTTGTTCGCAAGGACCGTGTACCCGCCACCGCTGATGGCCTAACTATGGATTTGGTTCATGAGGTCCGTAGGCAGGGAGTGATTGTTCCCAGACTGGACGTTGAGAAGATCAACTTCCAAGCTACTGGAGAGGACCAAGGCCAGTGGTCCGTCTATACAGCCAGTGGAAGTGTCGATGCTGATGGATGGAACACCAGTTTTGATATCAAGTTGGGTGGCGAGCAGTCAGTCGAAGTTGCGTTTCAGAAGACAGGAGCTTTGAGCTCTTGCAGCTAGACATAAGTAGTATCCGTAATGGTAATGAAATTTAGATGCCCAGTTTTGGGTGCAGTGCAACGATGAAACAACTCCTAGCTCACCCACCATTTCTCATGGTAGCTTCTAAGGTCAATATCACCACTTAAAGCGCCTTTCTCCAACCAAGGAGTAAGATCTAGTTCCACCCCAGCGTCGCCGTGAGCAGCCGCAACATCCTTCTTGGTCCAGCCATTCCCCAGCCACCCAAACCTGTTTCCCTGGGGGTTCTGATAGGTGTACTCAAAGTCCTCCCACCTCGGATCCTTTCTAACCAGGTCAACATGAGCAGCACTGCCGGGCCAGAGGCCATGGATTCTCCCACCCTTGATCCCACCATTGTACCAAGAGCTGCAGTGCTCGCTCATGACAGTCCGCGGGAAGAAGGCTTCAGTGTAGGCTCGGAAATCACGAGTTGCAGCTGTTGTCGGAGCTATGGTCCGCAGGCCTTGGGTCGCAAATTTGCGAAGTATCTTGGCAACGTATGTGAGCTGGTTCTCTACCGCATGACACAGCGTTCCAGCTGGTCCTGTGGCGTTTGGTCCAAGTACAGTGATGAAGTTCGGAACCTCGGGAGCAAGCATTCCCAAGTAAGTGTCAGGGAATCCTGGTTTGCCGCCAGGTCTCCAAGCCCTCTGGAGATCAAGTCCTTTGTAAACGACAGGGAACTGCGTACTGAATGTAATGTCGTGACCTGTACTGCATATGACTGCGTCAACTTCGCGAAGAGTGTCTAATCACCGAGTCAGTGAAAGATGCTCCATAGATCAGCAGAAATTGAAACCCACCATCCACAGTCCGAATGCCGGTTTCAGTGAACTCTGAGATCCGGTCGGTGATGTAGTTGACATTTTCCGCATTTAGCGCCTCGAGATAGCCAGGTCCAGGTGTCAGCCGACGACAGCCTACTGGGAATTCAGGTATAATCTCATCAGCAAGCTTGGAATCCGCCCCCAGTCGTACTCTCATAAGCTCTTTGATGTAATCTTCGGCCGCTGCATTCTGAGGTCCGTCTTTGAAAATTCCGCCGAAGCGGCTGAAAAGCTTTGCCTCTAGAGCCTTCCGAAATTTAAGATACTTCTCCGCGTCTGTCCGGGCGTCCCCAATGTTTTCTGCAACAAAGTCTGCCAGATCTTCTCCTCCGATTGGTGCTGCAACCCATGTTTTGTTGCGGGCATAATGATCAACTCTTGCAGCGACTTTTTGTAGTTGCGGGAGCACTTGTAGTCCGGAAGCGCCATTTCCAATGACTGCGATCCGCTTTCCTTTTGGGTCGAACTCAGGGTCCCAATTCGAGGTATGTCGTAGGTGGCCCTCAAACTTATCGATTCCTGGATACTGAGGAAGCTTTGGGTCGCTGAAGTGGCCCGTGGCAGTAATCAAGAAGTTGGCTTCGTCAGTGACTACACCGTCGTCTGTTTGAATTTCGACGATCCATCTGGCCTTTTCCTCAGACCATTCCGCAGATGTGACGCTATGCCTGAAGCGGATATACTTGCGCACGTCGTACTTGTCCGCAATATCTTGCCAGTAAGATTGGATCTCAGAGCCGGTGGCATACGCCTCGGTCCAATCCGTCGATGGAGCAAACGTAGCCTGGTAAGCGTGAGCGGGTACATCGCACCGAACACCAGGGTAGATGTTGGTATGCCAGACGCCTCCCTTCGTTGCCTCGCGTATCAGTGACTAGTGCTTCGTGATACCATTCTCCTTCAACTTACAAGATCGTCGTTTCTCTCGTAGATGATGAGATCTAGGTTGGGAACCTTCGCGGGAAGTAGAATGGCAGCGGTGATGCCAGAAATGCCGGCACCCACAACGATAGCTCGGACACTTTGATGTTCATCAATGGGATGCTCTTCTATTAAGAAATGAGGGTTAATGGTTCGAAGAATATTGTTGTCAGCTGCTGGAAGGGAACTTGCGCCATCGATAGACGGGTCTAGTATCGCGCCTGGCGCCATGATTGATCACTCTGACAAAAACGAGACGACAATGCTTAACACTTCTCTAAGTATGGATTGCGATTGAGATTCTATCTTCATTATCGTCGATTCCCGGCGTATCACATGGATGACGCAACTATCACGGTTGCTTGCAAATACCCCCTGTTCCCGATGCAATAGGATTGTGCATGCAGCGTGCTGCAGACACTTGGAAACAAATTTCCTTCGCATGTGTTTTGAGGGGAAGGAAGACTCGATTGGTTCCAGACCAGCATACAATCAAGGATGCATCAATTCTCCATGATACGCCATACGCTATCTAGCTTGCGAATTTACTAAATCTCGGGCTTGTCCGGGTTTTAATTCTGATAAGATATTGCGAAACTCGAACATCCATACTTACTGCCGAAATCGGCTCGGACGAATTGCGTGATCCTTCAAGACCAAGTGCGCAATGAGTTATCAATGGAAATTTTGCTCTCTTCCGCCGATGGCAAGTTGACAACAGACGCAGCACCGGCTCATTTCCGCCAACGAGTTGGACTCAGCGCAGCACGAGCTTACCCCGCCAAGATGGAACCTTCTGCCAGGCGGCAAATTATACTCAATGCATTTGACATGTTCACTCCGAGCCATCTCTGCTTCGGTCAGTGGCGCAGGGGCGAAGATGAAGTCGCCGACAAATTTAGAGATCTCAGTTACTGGACCAATCTCGCGCAGACACTTGAGCGGGGAGACATTCACGCTTTGATTCTGGCTGATACTTATGGTCAACACGATATCTACAATGGAAGCGCTGAACCAACGATACGGACAAGTTGTCAGTTCCCGATGGGCGACCCCGTTATCGTAAGTGACAAATGTAACATTCGTACCGATGGCCATGCATTGACATTAGGAGTAGCCGGTGACGGCGATGGCAACTGTAACGAAGAAACTTGGGTTCATTGTAACAACCAGTACGAGTTACGAGGCACCATTCGTCGTCGCAAAGAGGTTCTCGACACTCGACCATCTTACCAAAGGGCGGTTTGGCTGGAACATCGTCACTTCTTTTAAGGAATCTGCTGCCAAGGCCGTAAGTCAGACTCCGCAAAAAGGTCCTCTTCAAGATCATGCATAACTTTCTTCAGGTCGGGGTCTCATATGTCGAACATGATGATAGATATGCCGCTGCTGATGAATACTTGGAGTTGCTCTACAAGTAAGGTCATATGAGTGTACACGAAGGTCCTAGGCTAAGAGGTCAGAATATGGGAAGGCTCGTGGGCAGACGATGCTCTCAAGAAAGATGCAACGAACAACATCTACGCCGATCCCAGTCGTATCCGTTGGATCAAGCATCATACGGCAAGGTTCAATGTGGATGCTCCTCACATCCTGCATCCTTCACCTCAAAGAACTCCATTTCTGCTTCAAGCAGGGACATCATCGTAAGTACGAACCATACAATTCACACGCCTACTTTCGGCTGAACCTTCACAGCGCTGGCATAGCTTTCGCTGCCAAACACGCAGAGGGTATCATGATATCGGGGCTTTCACCTCACATCTTGGCGCCTCGCGTAGCAGCCATTCGTCAGCAAGCAGCGGAAGCTGGCCGTGACCCTGGTAGTGTCAAGATTTTCGCCGTCATTACACCAGTCATTGCGAGAACAGACGAAGAAGCCACTGCAAAATACCGCAAAGCCTTGGAATTTGCGAACTTCGAGGCTGGCCTTGCATTCTTTTCAGGTAATGCTGGAATAGACCTCGCCAAATACGATTTAGACGCAGAAATCAGACCAGATGATGCTACCATTGATGGGCGGGTACACTCCATGGTCAGCAGTCTGAAATACCGTGGCGATGACATTCCAGTTTGGACGCCTCGAAATATCGGAAAAGTCATGGCCATCGGCGGGAACGGGCCTGTGCTAGTTGGATCGGCAGCTCGTGTTGCAGATTTCTTTGAGGAGTGGGTGAAGATTGCAGATTTAGATGGGTTCAGCGTTGGACATGTCACAACCCCTGGGAGTTTCGAAGATGTGGTAGATTTGCTAGTGCCTGAGCTTCGCGGAAGAGGGCTATACGGGTACGACGGACTATCGGGAGATGGAGTCACTCTGCGTGAGAGGATGTATGGTGTTGGCCAGAAACATCTCCGCCACGACCACATTGGAGGTCAATACAAGTACAAGTAGGGCCATAATTCGTATGAAAGAGGGGAACGAGGTGGTCTCTGAGACTTACTAGACATCATCCCTGAAGAGTGCGCAAGAACCAGGATTTGGCTCCATTCAATCAACCCCCACTTGCCATGTTATGTTGTCATTCGTTCTAAAGTTGCATCAGTTCTGAGGACTCGGTAACAGGCCGATAATGTGCTCTGTCGGCCTCGCTCTGGCCAGCAGGGACACAAAGGGTTTTTGATGCCCCCTCCATGTCGGTACAAAAGTAAGTAGTATTGCGAATTACTTCTGATTACATCCGCGACCATCCACCTAACGACCTGCGACTGCCATGGACTCCCAAAATGCATCAACAAGAGATACTGGCAAGGATCTTGGGCCTCAAGAGCCCTCGTCATCAAGATGGGATCTCCTAAGCGGTGTCATATGGGATGGTCCTCGAACAAAAGAAGAACACCGCCTTGTGCAACGCCTCGACTTCTTCGTATTGTAAAGAATCCCGTGTTTTGAAGATGTGCTCAGAGCTGCGCTGACCATGCTCACGACAGAAGCTGGGCTACTTTTGGATACTTCGTCAGGCTACTCGACTCAAGCAACATCAGTAAGGGCAACTCTTGGCACTAGGACACTGAAACAATGTATGAAGTTCTTACCAAAAATAGCAAATGCGTATGTCAGCGGTATGAAAGAAGACCTCGACTTTCAAGGCAACGAGTACAACCTGTTACAAACTTTCTTTACTTGCGGGTATCTGGTCGGTCAAATTCCTTCACAGTTCTTGCTCACTCGCTGTAGGTTCTTGGAATGCAATCAGTTCTTATATACAGCCCAAAAGCTTAACATCTTCCAGTTCGGCCCTCAATTTACCTACCCGTGGCGGAGTTTCTCTGGACCATTGTCACATTTTGTTTTGCCGCTGTCAAGGACGTTCGTCATGTCTTAGCAATGAGATTCCTGCTAGGATTCCTTGAAAGTCCCTTTGCCGTCGGCGTTCTGACCATCATGGGAAGCTGGTACACGCCTCGAGGTAAGAGCATCCATTGTGCGAAGACTCACTTCTTTGTCCTTACCTCGCCCCTTAGAACTCTCCAAGCGGATTTCAATCTTTTATTCGGCCAGCTATGCTGCTAGCATGTTCAGCGGATACCTCCAAGCCGCAATCTATCGAGGTCTCAATGGAGCCGGCGGCCTCCCAGGTTGGCGGTGGCTTTTCATTTTCTGTGGCATAATCTCGATCTGGGCTCCCATCTGGGGATTTTTCGCCGTCCCTGATAACCCTCATATCACAAGGGCTCGCTGGATGCGTCCGGGTGAGCAGGCAAAGCATATCGCGAGGATGGAAGCCATCGATCGGCGCAAACCCGAGCCTTTGACAAATGCCAGGGTCTTGGGTATTTTCACGAACTGGCCCATTTACGTCTTCAGCTTCGCATTGATGTGAGTTCTCCGTACCTCTCATGATACCCAGTATGGAACAGTCTGACATAACTCGCAGTTGCCATTGCGTTGTCACACAACCCCTTAACTACTTCTCTGTTTGGCTGAAGTCCTTGAACCGCTTTACGGTCTATCAGATTAACCTCTTTCCTACCGCAGCGCAAGCCGTCGGTCTCGTGACCACTCTGCTATATGCTTGGCTCTCCGATGGGTTGGGGAAGAGGTGGCAGGTTTTACTGATTCCAGCTGTTAGTACATGAAACATCAGCATCCCGATCTCGCTGACAAGACGCAGACCATCAACCTTATCGGCATGATCATGGTTGCAGTTGAATCAAGCTACGCGACGACCTTTGTCGGATATGTTATCAACGCCGCTTCGTGGGGCTTTTGGCCGGTCCTTTACGTGAGGCACTCTTTCTGCGGCTTTCCTGCCTCTTTAATACTGATGTCGTCTACCTTAGGCCTGGGCAATTGAGATCATGCACAAGAACATGGAGGAGCGTGCGATCGTTATTGGGGTTGCACAGACCCTAGGCCAAGCTTTCATTGCATGGGTTCCAGGTTTGCAACTATCTTGCCCTCAATATCTTGAAAAGACGCTGATTGTTGCAGTTGTGATTCTCGATGTGGGTAAATATGCACCGTCCTTCCACATGGGGTTCTCCGTCATGTGTGGAGTGAGCGTTTTGGAGCTTTCGAGTATCTTCATAATCAGACACTTTGAGAAGCGAGAAAAGGCGAAGAACGAACAGTCCATTCTTAGCAACTAATAATCATCGCTCTCACTTCAGACTTCAACATTTCCGGTGTTGGTATATAATTGGAGATCTCATGGTCTAAGTATGCAAATGCTCGTACAGATAGATAATGTAGACGGTCACTTATGATTTGTAGTGAGAAAGCCTGCGGATGTGAGTGTTAGTCCTTGTCCGTGAGGTACCATCAATATCCAACACTGAGAAGTACTTACTCAATCAAGTTTCCGTCGGGATCTCTCACGTAAACGCTCTGGATGGGACCCTGTGCTCCCGTTCTCGCAACCACCTTCTCTCCCTCAAGAACCTGAACTCCGTCCCCTTGGAAGCCCTTGATCAGTTCCTCAAGATTGGTGCCATCCTCCACCAAGAAACAGAGGTCGGCCGTGCCTGGCAGTGCCGTCTTGGCTTTTGGCTCAAACTCCTTGCCCTGCTGATGCAGATTGATCTTGTGTGTGCCGAACTTCAGTGCGTGCCTCTGGACGGATGGATCTAACGGCGACGTGAATGTTTCTGCCTTCATCCCGAGGTACTTGGTGTACCATTGGACTGTCTTTGGGACGCTGGCGCAGGTAAGAACGAGGTGATCCAGCGTCTTGACGACGGCTCTGGCTCCGGACATGGTGATAGAACGGGGCACAAAGGTATGATGAAAACCTAGAGCCTTTGCGGATTGCAAATTTGATTGGCGTAACAGGTCGAGTCTTGGCAATGGTGGAGGTTTTGGCCTGGCTTGGGGTCTCTGCAAATGTTTTTGCGCGAGGTTTAAAATGAAGAAGAAAAGGAATGGGGATTTGGAGAGCGGCAAGGACGTCATTAGTGCATTGCTAGGGCGGACCGTGCCGAGTTTCCGAAGCGTTCGGCTTGCGGATCCGGCGCCGAGTTTAGATTCACCGGGACCCCATATCCGAGGCCCGCCGTTCCTAGTTCGGAATGAGATCCAGATCTTCCAAGCTACTTCGATATCAAGATCGGAGATTGATGAGATTTTCTTTTCGACAGCATGTGACTGCTTTTCTTGCTACTGTTGAATTCTACTAGTACACCATGAGGAAGATCTTGAGCGTACATCAATAGGCCAGGTGAAGACTGGCTGTAACCAGCCATTTTGGAAATGTGATAGACTGGTAGAGCCCTGAAGACACAACACTTTCCCAGGATATGATGTACAAAAACTACACTCATCATAAATTCGTCAATGATATGTTTAGTTGGGTATCGAGGTAATGCGCAAGATCAACTTCATTCCCGGTGCAATTCTGCCTTGGAAAGCCACATCAACTTCAGTCTTTAATACACCTTGGTGAATCTCTAAGGTATGTTACTTTCAGCCTTAATCTAGTGCTGACGCTGTTTATTTGTAGCCTCTGCTGGCGGATGATACGAATGAGAGGTGTGTTGACAGTGATCACTCACTGGCGATCCACATCTGCGGTACGCAACACGAAGACGAAGCCAGAGGAGGATTCACTCCTCGCAATCCCACAATAGAATTGCCCATCCAGAAACTTTGAATCCAGCGTGAGGCAAAGTAAAATGCAGAGCTAGTCGAACACGAGCGCCCGTCATCTCGAGGCTAAGGCACATCGGCGTCAGGGGCAACCCACAAATGAAAGACCCCTGGACTTTAAGACAGTCATATGAAGTAACCATATTTGACGACGGCCTCATGTAGTTGTCTGATCGTCCTCAGTATTTCATTGGCTGTCTTGAGTCTGCTTGCGCAGGTGGCTGAGGCGGAGTGGGTGTACATGGCCCGAGATTTGTGCCACGACGCCCGCATGTGTGGGCTAACGAGTAGGGTGATGTGGGCAAATGACAGTGTTATTGTTTGCATTCATCGTGGTTGCAAAGGCAGCGAGTGACGGAATTCGAAGCCCAAAGACGATCGAAATGGCTCTATAGACGTATGATATCAGGTGAAATCTCAACGCACGACGCTGGGTCAGTGATCGCAAGATCGATAGATATCGAGATGCAATCTGGTCCCCATTGTAGCGGCCACGTACAATATGGTATCCTTTGTCTAATCGTTCTTGATGTGTAAATTAACTTCTGTAGGGCGGGAAGAGGGATTCAGGAAGCATCACTTGAAATTGCCAATTGGAGGGAAATTCAGGCTCACACGACAACGTTGCAAGCCACTCGCCATAGCCAAATTAAAACAACGTTAGCTACCGGCAGCTGAAAAACAAGCTTAAATCTGATTCGGCAGCACGATACCATGCTCACAGCCTGCTGCAACAATGCATAACCGACAAGAGCTAAGTCCTGGCTGCAGTGCTAGCAGCGGATTGACAGGCAGACAGACTCCTATGAACAAACCCGGTGTCTGGGGTTTTGATGATCTTCTTGATCGTGTTCCTCGAATCAGCCTAGCCACTCAGCCTGACAACTTCAAGAGATCGAGCTTATCGACGTGCGCGGGGTAACTCCTACCCGAGCTTACCTGCAGCCACAAGAAAGCTGAGCTCTCAAAATAAGCAATTGCTTAATCCCAGACCCTGGTTCCCGACGCCACCATCACCTCCTCTAACCTTGCTCAACGGCCACTTGAGCAAGGACGCTGACATCGCGGGCTAGTTTAGCTGCAGGAACAGAAAGATGCAGTTTGCTGTATGACACTGCGGTGATGCCTTCAATTGGACGCCACCACGTAATTGCTGGCTGCTCATTTCCGTTCAGTGTGACAGCTGAAATGTTGCATCTCCGAGGAGGAGTAGCACAGGGCCCAATATCACAGCCTTACGTTGTGTGCCGTGTACTTAAGCATGAGATTTCCGAGAGAAAGTAGAAGGGCGATGCTGGGCCATTTCGGACATCAAGCAGCTCAACGTTCACCAGCAACCCTTCACTCTCGTTTCAATACACTCGCTTTCATAAGCAACATGTTCCAGCTCAAGAAACTTCTTGTTCTGGCTCTCCCAGCCTTGGCTCTCGCCGAAGAGGCCTTCTCTCCTCTCAAGCGCCAGATTGTAGAGATCCCGTGCAGCGAGTCTGGCCGGAAAGACTGCGGCGATGGCTGCATTCCCTTGACCTACACTTGCTGCCCAGACCAGCAGGGCGGTTGCCCCTTGACGTCCACGTGCTGGCTCGGTAACAACGGCCAGTATGCGTGCTGTCCGATCGGCAAGCAATGTGTCGGTCCGGGCGGTGTCAACACGGAACCCGGCTCGACGGTGACGTCTACCCTCTTCTTCACGGAGTCGATTCCGGACGAGAAGACTTCCACGTCCTTCTTCGCGTCGACCTCTACCGCGACTTTCACCCTCACTTCCGAAATCGGGAGCACCTCAGCAGAGACTTCTCTTGTGCCTAAACCGACCACTTCTCTTCCGGCACCTCCGGTTGTTTCCAACACGCCGACGACGACTGCTACACTGCCGACGATCACCGCGAATAGTACCACGGCCCGGTCGCCCCCGGTCACGGTGAACGCAGCGAACACCCACGGTGGCTCGATCCTTCAGGCAATGGCTGCTGGTGCCGTAGCCTTGCTTGCTCTTTGAAACTTGTGTATACCGAGATGAAAATGTGTTCGATGTTCAGATCAACGGAAATGCTGTTGTCGAGGTGTAATAGTTGTCTGAAGAAAAGGGCGGGCGAATGTGGGTAAAGAAAGAGAGAGGATCGATAGCTTTTGCAACCAAAACGTAATGGAAATGAAAATTGTCAGGTTGGACCTCATCTCCCCAACTTTCCGTACCACCAAGGGATCCGCCACCATTATGGTTTGGCCGAGATGAGTCTCGAGCTTGCCTTCAGAATCCGGGGCTCCGGACCCAGACTTGCAAAGTGGCGTGCTTTCTCGTGGGGGACGTGTGATTAAAGGGCGCGCACAAGGCGTAACGGACATGTGGAAGCCTGGACGGGGTTCGCCCCGTCGTTATCGTGTGTGTGATGCAGATTTGACACCGGGACTAAAGCGTTTGAGTCAAACATGCTCATAGAGATATTTCGTATCTCTGAGCGGCCAAGAACGACGATGTTGAGCCACCGCGTAGCTAGCAAAACTTATAAGTCGGGATCGGGATCGGGATGGGTCGCCGACTAAGCACTAGTCAAAGGAGCTGGCGTCGGATCAGTTTTCCGTTTCTCTTGGCCGGCGAGCTGGATGCGGGGGAAACGGCAACTTTGAACCTCCACCGGTCCGCATCAAGGGTACCAAACAACGGGGACAGGTAGACTTGGAGATGGACGGTCTCAATTACCCTTTCCAGCTCCCCGGTCAAGGCTGATAAGCTTTGTAGGTCCCTTCTGAAGAAATGACAAAGTTGAATCATGTTCGCGAACGCCGACAGCATGTTTCTTGCAGTAGGATTCGTCTCGTATCGACCGGGGCGGCACAGAAGTCAGCCTTCCGGGGACATTGTCTTCAAACTCGGGCTTATGAAAAGTGGGCGTCTCAATTATTGCGTGCTGGTCAGGCGATCCTTATCGAAGGCGCGGTTCGGCACAAGGGAGCTCCAGGAACGCGACAGACTTAGACGCGATGTCTCCGTACTACTACTTTGCGGTTCAGGTATTTGGTGAAGGTCAACATCGGTGTTTAGAAATGTCGTTCGGAGCAAGTTTCCCAACATCCAATCAGACATCTGACAGGCTTCCCCAGGACCGAGAGGCCAGGTCGAGGATGGTGACACACTGCAACTAGGAATTTGCGCGATTTGATGGGAATTGGCGAGTGCTTGTGCTGCCCAACTTCAAGGGACTCTGGAGAAAAAGATGAAAAGTTTACGTGATAGTTTGGTACGAGGGCGGGTACCATCGGTGTTTACCCCGTCGTGGAGTCACTGGAAGTGAAGGAATCTGAGATGCAGCCGCGCACAGGCAGCCACGTGATATTGGGCCTCTTGCCCAAGTATGTACTTAAGTACCGGCAAGGTAGTCTTAGGTAAGCTGCGGCTTGGATGTTTGCAGTTGTTCCGGGAGGTACGTACTGCTGACTCCAATTCCCGTCTCTGCCTGAGCCTCCAATTTGGACCGCAGATTTTCTCGGTGACAACTGCAACCACTTTAACCACCCGTTTTCCTCACGTTCTCAGTCTGTCAGCAATTCATTTCCAGTAACAACATGTGCCATCCTCGGACGTTAGCCTCTTATCAATACGGTGTGCCCGAATGTGTGGCCGAGTGTGGATGTCGTGTGGATTGCCAAGTAGATAAGCCTTCCGTCCGAGTTTACCCCATGGGTTCGCCATGAAAACGTTACCACACAGAAACAGCTGATGGACTGCCAGGTTTCTGCTTTCGGTTTAGTTCTTCCCCATGACTGGATCTGCCCGCCTTCTGCACCAGTCAGTGCCGAGAAGCCCTTTTGCGCCTTTCGCCTCCAAACAACATCCAACAAGGGTTCAGTTGCAGCTCGCGCGCCTGGGCATACACGCAGATGCCGCAGAGTCAGTCAGTTTGTCGAATACCTAGCACCGTACCCACGCCGCAGAGGAGCACAGCGTACCATCAATACGTCACGTCGGCATTCCACAAGGGTTGATTCATCAGCGTGGGAGCGCGGCGGGCAGAAACAATGGGTTGGACTATCCGTACGCTCGCAGAAACCAACGGAGGCAGCTTCCGTTGCTTGGTCAAGCATGGGGCCTACGTACAAGTGTAGTGTAAGCTGCCCGTCTCACGACAGACGGGAATCTTTCGCCATGCTGCCCATCGCCCAGACTCCATAATACTGCAGCCATTCCCCCTCAGCCAGAAGCTTGGCCCTTTGTTCGCGTCGTTCTACTCTTCGCGTTCTAGAATCATTCCGTGGTTGCGCCGGGGACGCCCACCGACAAGCCTTGCCTGCGACCAGAGAAAAAAAAAGTTGCCGTACTAATTAATATACCATTGCTACCCGCCCGCCCACATCGCAAACTCTCTCCCCTTCGACTGTTCTTCTTCTTTTTCTTTTCTTCGCCCAAACCAGAGTCGAGGTCAGTTGATTACAACTACGATTCGACAATGGAGTCTGCGGACAAAGATTACAGAGGCGGCGGTCCCTTGACCGACGTCGAGTCCAAGCACAATGGGGAATCCTACCCTCGCGACGTCAACTTCGCCGCACTCAGCGACCCCAATGATCTGGTCAATTCGCACGACCAGCTGTCGCGTGGCTTGAAGAGCCGACACATTCAGTTCCTAGCATTGGGTGGCGCGTATGTTTTCCGCCGTTTCTGCATGCCCTTAATTGGGTTCAAGTAATCGCAAACTGACAGTTACTTACAGCATCGGAACCGGTCTCTTCGTCGGCTCAGGCAGTATCCTCTCAGCAGTTGGCCCCGCGCCGCTGTTCATGGGATACCTCTCCATGATGATTGTCGTGTGGAACATCATGAACAATCTCGGAGAGATGGCCACCTACCTCCCGCTCAAGGGTATCTCGATCCCCTACTTTGTCGAACGCTTCGTCGAGCCCAGTTTGGCTTTCGCCGCCGGTTGGAACTATTGGTACGCATACGCCATGCTCGTCGGCGCTGAGGCCTCGGCCGGCGCAATCCTCCTCGACTATTGGAAAACACCCGTACCCTCGGCCGTCTGGATCACAATCATCCTGCTCGTCACCCTCGCTCTCAACATTTTTGCTGTCGAAATCTTTGGTGAGGCCGAGTTCTGGTTTGCGAGTATCAAGCTCATCACCATCTTGGGTCTTATCATGGTGAGCTTCGTCATCATCCTCGGCGGTGCCCCCGACGAAGGTCGCATTGGCTTCCTTTACTGGTACGACCCTGGCGCAATTACACCATACCTCGTCGGCGGAAACACTGGCAAGTTCTTGGCCTATTGGACTGGTTTCGTCCGTGCCGGTTTCGCCTTCATCACTTCCCCCGAGCTGATCGCACTCGCGGCCGGCGAGACCGTTGCCCCCCGTCGCAACATCCCCAAGGCCGCTCGCCGTTTCGTCTGGCGTCTGGCTATCTTCTACGGCCTCGGCTCCCTCATGATTGGCGCCATCACCCCTTCGAACGACGAGAGACTCCTCAGCCCTGCTTCCAACGCTGCTGCTTCTCCTTGGGTTATCGGAATTCAGCGTGCTGGCATCGGTGGTCTGAACCACGTCATCAACGCCGCCATTCTCACCAGTGCGTGGAGTGCAGGCAACGCCTTCTTGTACTCCGGCAGCCGTATCCTCTACAGCTTGGCCCTCAACAAGCAGGCCCCTCGCTTCTTCGCCCGTACGACCAAGCGTGGTGTCCCCTACACCGCCGTCCTCGGCACCTGGTCAATTGCTCTGCTCTCCTACCTCACCGTCAGCAGCGGAACCTCTACCGTCTTCACCTGGTTCATGAACATTAGCACCATTTCCGGCTTTATCGCATGGATTGTCGTCATGATCACCTACCTCCGCTTCCGCAAGGCTATGATCTACCACAACATGATGCACCGTCTGCCCTTCAAGACGCCCCTCCAGCCTTATTTTACCTGGTTTATCCTCGGTCTCCTCATCATCCTGACCCTTACCAACGGCTTCCAGGTCTTCTTCCCTGGCCACTGGAGCGTCTCGGACTTCCTGGCTGCCTACATTACGCTGCCCATCTTTTTCGTGCTGTACATTGGACACAAGATCTGGTTCCGTACGCCGATAGCGCGCAACGTGGCCGACGTAGATGTCTTGACCGGCGTTGCCGAGATGGAAGCCATGGCGGAGCTCGACGAGGAGCCGATCCCGAAGAACCTGTTGCAGAAGGTTTGGTTCTGGCTTGCTTAGATTTGTGGAAGGCACAGAAAAGCATTTAGCTCAGCAAATGGTTTAAAAGTTTCAGATACCAGACAGAATAGATATTCATCGTACAAACCTTGTCATTGTCCAGATCCCTTAGTGTAGTGTGAGATTATGTCCCGTCCGCTCTCGCAAGTCCCTTCAAGACCCTCCGCCACCGCCACCATCGCCATTAGCAAAGACGTTGCGCGATGTACCTAGAATCACCCATGTCAGCACGGACATGAAGAAGCTGACCAGCATGTCACGCCACTCACCTGCTCTCCTCACCGTAATCTCAATAATGCGCCCCTCCTCGTCGACATGATACGACTTCCCCTCATGACTCGGCAGAGCCTCAACCGCCTTCACGACAGGAGGCTTCAACATCATCTTAAACTTGCTCAACGCACTCATCGTGTCAGCAGGCGCCTTGGCTTTGGGTATTTCCTTTACGACGCGCGTGGAGACGTAGTGGTAGTCATCGGAGCGGGCAGGCTAGGGTTCGGTGCCGCGGAGGGGGTGGTCGGAGGGGTCTTCGGCGTTGCGGATGAGAGGGTGGAGAGAGTTGGTGTCGGAGGCGACGAGGGTTTCTTGGCTGAAGACGGATGGGGTGTAGCTCTTGGTTTCGGGTTGAGATCCTTGGGTGCTGGCCATGGTTGTGAAGAGTCGCTGTGAGCGGATATCGTTAGCTAGAACCTTTGGTATTGAGAGTAGTGAATTGTCGCAAACCTCGCAGAATGTTTTGAGTACGCTGACTTCGCGCCTGGTTATGTACCTAAATGTCGATGCCGCGGCTACGGCTGGTCAAGTTAGCCTACTTCATCCAAGAAAAAGCTGCATATACTACGGCCAGAATCTGCTGACGCTCGCTTCCGGCAACTGGCACGAAACTCCGGCGCTCTATGTGCGGTGACGGATGCCCTGATCGAACGAAGGATTCTAGCCAAGCTTGTTGCCCTATCGTGCAGCTGTGCTAGAGCAGCCAAGCCGCAGTATTTCACTTGCTGGTCGGGCGTCTTCGTAGACAGGCTTCGGCGGGATTGGTGCGGCACAGCAGTCGATGGTAAGTAAGGTGCTAGCCAGCCAGGTGATGTCTTCGTATCAACTTTCATACCATTATACCGCGTGATGATAGTTTAGCCCTTATGAATGCCACTTGAATATTATGGTCGAGTTGAACAGGGATTTAAAGTAGTTTCCGCGATTCTCAATACCTTAAAGACTACGTCACTGCGTCGAGTGGGCAGGCACCTTCTCGGGCTGTAGAGCATCTGCCTCATTCGTTCAGTCAAGATATACAGCTTGCCAAAAACGCAGCATATTCTTCTCTGGTAATTAGAGGCAAGCAACATAGGAACTGTAGAGCAAAACATCATACGATCGAGTAGAGTCGAAGCAACACTTGAAGAAGCCCCGTCAACTTCATAAATCAACTAACCAAAATTATAGAATTACTTTTTGAAAATGTAATCAAGGCACGATCCCAGTAAAGTACAGCTGATAAAGCACATCGCCAGCTCTACTGAGGGGCACGTCGCATTGCGCTGTCCGAGAATGATAGTCCGCTGTGTTTCGATTGGCTGAACATCTGCAGAATCCTTGCTAAAACTCAGTAGCCAGTCCGCAAACAGTCAAGTAAAACTTGAAAAGTAAACTTGAGAATTACAGTTGTAACTTTTAGAAAAAACTTTAATGTAATTCTCCATTGCAGAAAGGTCTGACCCCTGTTATTCCTTTCAAAACACACCATGTACTCTTCGTTAGGACACATAGCGACGGAGTTCCGGTGTGTCCGTCTGTGAGGTATAAAGGCGCCATCATCCGCACAGCTCGTCCTAAGCTAATCCTCCATCCCATCGCAACACCCAGTCACATAGCAGCTAACATATACTGATCATCACTTAAGAAAGAGTTGACTAAGCATTGACTTGGGCGTCCCATGATATGCACGACTCATTCCCTTAAGTTGAGAAACACTCGCTATTCTGTCACCCAAATATCAGAATACCAGAGAATCATTGACCAGGCGTTCGGCCCTGTCGGTCACATAAACAGCAGAGGACCGTAAAATAAGAGCGTCTCCCAATCATGCCCTCCTAGACATACTCTCATAAATAAATGCCATAAGGACACTTCATAAACATATGTCATGAACAAAAGCCTGGAAGGCACACGCCGACCACATAAGCAGCTAGATTGTACCGTTGCTGCAGCAAAAGAGAGCCAGGTGCGAATCGCACACGGTATCTAAGCATCTGGACGACAGATTGATCTCGTTCCAATATACATAACGCCTTTACACATTGCTATCCGACCGAGTTGTCTAAGCTACATAGAGGTCCTTCATACCAAATAACAGATTGAAGATCACCTTCAGAGGGCTTGAAATCGATCTCTCGCCTCATCAGGCCTACATAGGTACCTGATCAGGAGGTAGAGCACTAAGTAATTGTTCATCTCCATTCAAGACCTCTCGTACGTGTGTGAACCAGTCGCCAAATACCCCTAGTAAGCTGCCCGCCTTCGATCGTCACCAACAAGCCACCACGCGCTCTTGAGCAGACAAGTCGGTGAACACCAGCACTCGGGTCTCTTCACGCCTCCTGGAAGACCAGACGTGCCACACCCTCCACTGGAATCTGCCTGATTCCATTCCCTCGGATTATCCCTCCAACCGCCTTGCCATCTGCCTTGGTCGGCAGAAACGACCGCCCCGTTTCTGCCTAAATCGTTGGGTTTTGTTTCGAAACTACCGGTCGGACTCGGCCCCACTTTGCGGCACCGGGGCCGAACATTCACACCTCCCGGGCCCGGCTTGTGTCAACCATCACCTCCGGCTGCACCAGTCGAGAGCTCTCGCCTCCTCACAACTTGGTAGATAGATGCCTCGATACCTGGCCTCAAATCCGGCCCTTTCTCAGCAATCTCCACCCTATACCAACTTCTCTTCTTCTTCCCTTTCTTCAACTTCTTTTTTCTTTCTTCTCTCTGCCAACCACATCACAAGCTCCATCCAACTACGACAGCTTTCTCTTCTCACCAACGACAGCTTGCTTTCTTCGACAAGGAAAGCATTCAGCCCCAAACACCAAAGACAACCCCCCTTCCGTAAGTTCGTCTTCCTGTTTTCTGTTTTCTTCTATTTTTTTATGATGTTCCCCTTCGTCACCTCTTCCTTTACGATCTTTGCCTTGGTCGTTTTCATTCTTTTCCTTATCCTTCGTTACTTGTCCCTTCATACCATTTGCCTTTGTCGTTTTTATTGTTTTCCCTGTCCTTCGTTATTTGTCGCTTTATGATCTTTACCTTGGTCGTTTTCATTATTTCCCTTCTTTTCCTTATTATCTTTCGCTTTCTCTACTTCCATGACTTTTACCATTATTTTGTTCAGTAGTCCCCTTTTTTCTCTTATTATCTTTTGTTACCTCTGTTTCTATGATCTTTGCCTTTGTTATTTTTACTAGTTCCCTTATTCCCCTTGTTATCTCTCGTTACCTCCCCTTTTATGTTCTTTACCTTTATTATTTCTATTGTTTTCTCTATTCTTTATTATTACTATAACTCGTCACCTCCCCTTTTATGTTCTTTGCCTTTGTTATTTCTATTGTTTTTTCCATTCTTTATTATCACTATAACTCGTTACCTCCCCTTCTATATTCTTTACCTTTGTTAGTTCTATTGTTTTCTCCATTCTTCATTATCACTACAACTCGTCACCTCCCCTTCTATGTTCTTTGCCTTTGTTGGTTCTATTGTTTTCTCCATTCTTCATCATCACTGCAACTGGTCATGCGTTCGCTCTCGCTCGCTCGTATTCGTCCATGATACTTACTGTGGGAAACAGGGAATAGAAACATGAGCCTTTCTTTAGGTGCTGGTGGCAATGGTGGCCTCGGAGGTGGAGGTGGGGGGGTAGGCTCAGGCCTGCCTCCTACACCTTCCGGCTACGGAGACGTAGCCGCCTTTATCAGGACCTTCGAGGGGAAGGTCGCTAGCCTTCTCTCACTGGCCGCGAGGTCAGTGAGCACCATTGCTACTGGTGAGGTGGCCGATGCTCGGAGGGTTGTGGCCCTTTTTATACGATGGCTGAGTGAGGTTTGGTCGCGCTTCCCCTCCCAGGTGCCGCGGGAGATCTTGATGGCAAGATTCGCCATCAAGAGGAAGCTCGAGATCATCATGAAGACGCCGTCAGAGGGTCTCCAGGAGAAGAGACATCGCTTCTTTCTGGGGCCAGAGAAAAACAGCGCCCGAGACCTCGTCCAATGGCTCAACGCCCTGTCCGACCGGCCTCTAGAGCCCCCTCGACCGGCTTTGCCCACCCTCGCGCCTACCCCAGCTCCGACTTCGTCGACCGCCGCCAGATCAACCAGGCCCAACTCTTCGACAAACAGATCGGCGGATGGTGTCAAGCCTGTTCCCCGCGACCATCCCATCTGGGGTGTCTTGGGCATCATGCATGGACTCGGCCTGCGACCAGGAAGCAAAACGCAAGCATTCAATCCTGCCTACGATGAATACAAACGGTCAGCCAAAGTTCTCGGACACAATGGCTTGGAAATTGGACAGTGGTTTCCGAATCAGTTGTCTGCGATGTGGTACGGCGGACATGGCGAGTCCAACGCGGGCATCTCGTACATGAGAGGGCCAAATGGCGAACCGGGCCCTGCCCTTTCCATCATCATGGCAGAGAAGTACAGTGATATCGACGTCGACCGTGGTGACGATATTGTCTACTGCGGAAGCAATTCACTTGATAACACATCGAGCAACACTCCCGTCGGACCGCCCGTTCGGGGCAATGCAGCTCTCTTGGTTTCCAAGGAACGCCAGTCTCCTGTCCGTGTCTTTCGCAAGGCGAAGAAGGGCAATAACGGCTCCGCTTACGCGCCTAAAGTCGGACTGCGCTACGATGGCCTCTATGTTGTTGTCGGTTACAGTAAGGCCACAAACGACAAAGGCGGCATCTACCATAAGTTCACCCTGAGACGCGGAGATGGCCAGCCTTCTCTTGATACTCTCAGAAACATACCCAGCAGAAAGGAGCGGAGAGATTATGCAAAGATCGACGAAGGCTACTAGTTCCGACAACTCTTTCGACTGAACTGCTTCATTCCTACGAGCAGGGCGACACAGTCTACTGGTCAAGAGAACCTTACTCTAGGTGGAAGGAAGCTGTATGGGCATCGGGTTTTCTTTTCTTTTTCTTTTTCTTTTCGGGGCCGAGGGGGCCATATTGATTCTAGCAGCATGATCAGGCATGATCATCAGGCAATCGTTTCCATTGAAGGATCGTCGCCAATCATCATTTCACTTTCTGGGCCTGGGGTAGGCTACCGTGGATGGTATCGGCAAGATCAACAGGATTACTTTTCCATTGAAGGATCGTTTCTAGCTGCATTTTGGGCGTTTACAAGGGTCTTCAAAGATTCAGAGTCTATGGGTGGTGGAGGTAATATCGGAGGAGAGCTAGGGGACTTCACCACAGACAGTCGTATCAGACACATCAAATTTGCGATCAACCAGTCTTGGCTTCCATTTCGTGATGTTCATGAACAGTGAAACTTGCGATATCTGCAGAATTTGTGGGATTCATAGGAGCCGTGTTTGCCATCTATCAATGCTCCGGAACGCCGTCACAAAGAGCTGCCCCTGTTGTAAAACCACAGCCTCGCATCTTCAATGCCCAACGCGCTGACCAAGAGTATCTTTCCAAACGCGTCAATATCATCAGCAGCAGCATCCCTCAAGGCTTCCTCAAAGCCCTGCTTTGTAATCACAAGGTGCTGCTTCTCCTTCCAAGCAACAGCAAAGTCAACTACGGTAGGCGCCTTCCAAAGATGAGCGGACATGGTCCACGACTGACAAAACACGTATCGTTCCTCACATCCATTGGTAAGCGTGCCGACCAGAGCACTATAGGCAACAAGGAAGAAACAGGTGAAGAATATGGTACGTCGAGCTGACTCTTGGAAGATCCATTCTTGCCAAAAGTCCTTGGTCGGGCATGCGGTGTAGTCTTGGGCCGGGCCAGTGGCAGGCTGTTCCGGTTCCCACTTCACAAACGGCAGTAGGGCGAGTATGGTGTGTTCTAGAGAGGATAAGGTGTGCTGAGCGGAGGCCCGCATGGAGATGTCGCCGTCGAACAGGCGGATTATTTGGTAGAGGAGGATGGCGTGGAAGCGAGCTAGAATGTCGAGGCGGTTCTTGGGCATTGGGGAGGCGAGCAGCTCGTGAGCTCTGGCTTGGATGGTACGTAGGACGAAGGATGAGTTGATTTTGTTCTTTGCTATGTAAAGAGCGCAGCAGGCTTGAGCATCTGGTGAATGTACAGTCAGATTCTTCCCATGGGTAGTGGACTTGGGCGAGGGCGACATGAGGTACTTACCTTGCATGTCTCGGGGCATGTGGGCTCGATACAAACAGGGATGGCTCCACGGAGCTTGATTCTCCATCACCACCGTGGTCGGAACCTTTTTGATTTCATCAAGGGCATACTGAAGACGGTTGGCTATCACACTCTCAAGTGAGCCTGGGGCAGAGTCGTAAGATGGGACAAGCATATCGTCTGGCTTGGGCGTGAGGGAAGGAGCGATCAAGGCCCCTTCGAGGAAGGCGTCACTGGTTATGAGTTCGTCAAAGGCCAGATCAAAATTGGCATCTTCCAAGTCTCTCATGTCTAAAGGTAAAAGATCCGGATTCTGGGACCAAGGGATGAGGGAAGCGCTGGAGCCAGCGTTGTCGTCGAGGAGGGGAACGGGACTTGGAGCTGCACTGCTTTGATGATGCTGTCGCCGAGGCTTCGGGGCTCGCACAACGAGATCGCGATTGCTCGCCTTTGATCTGATCGGGATTGGCGGAGCGGAGTAGTCGCAGGCGATATTCCGCCTCGAGCACCGCAAGCATGCCGGTTGGCCGTGGTCGCATCTGCGCTTGGCTTTGGTGCAGGCTGTACATGTTTTCCGCCGTGGCGGCGGGTTGGCCCGCTCAAAGAATGAGTTTGACATGTTGGCCGATGCCCGCGTCGATTTTTCCCGTTGATGAGTGAAGGAACACTTGATAATACGACTGTCAAATTGAGAACAATTGATGGCTTCACACTCCTCGAGGAAGCTTCCCAACTAAATTGAATGAGTGTCAAAGTAGTGAAGGTGAGCGCTGGAATCTCACTCAGACGCTGTCTGCTCAGTTTGAGCTTACTTAATCTGGCGGGATTCCGCCAACATTTCCCACTTCATCCTTCATCCTTCATCTCCTTTGTCTGCGTCTTTATTTGCAAGAAACACCAAAGTACTTATCGTTCCGACCAATCAGCCATGTATAATGTGCGATTAATACCATCAAGCGAAGCTGGCGGCGTCCCGTCGTCGGTCGCGCATCGTTGAAGGATTCCCGCGATGAGACCTTCAACGAATTGATGGCATCAATCATGGATTCTCATCATCCGGCATGACCGCTATCCTTTTGTGAGTATATAAAGCGCCGAGAGAACTGTTCTAACCTGCTACAGATCAAGCAGTCTCATCACAATATCTTCTTCCAATCGACTCTCACCGCGTTTCTTCCCTCACGTTTCACTTGAACTTATCAACCCAGCTTCGACATCACACACATGCTGCAATGTCTCAGCACACAATCTTCGTCAGCGGCGCAACAGGCACAGTCGGCGGTTCAGTCGCGCGAAACCTCCTCGCAGCCGGCATCGCAGTCCACGCCCTCGCCCGCAACCCAGACTCTCCCGCCGCCAAAGCCCTCTCCTCCCTCGGCGCCTCTCTCACCCCAGGAGGCTATGACGACCAAGGTGCCCTCGAGGAGGCGATGAAAGGCGTCACAGGGGCCTTTTTGAACCTGATGCCCGACTTCGTTGACCACACCTGGGAACTCAAGACGGCGAAGCGCATCATGGCCGCTGCCAAGGCGGCAGGCGCCACGCACTTCATCTATAGCAGCAGCTTCTCGGTAGACGCTCCTCAGAAGCTCAAGTACTGGGATCCCGAAAGCTTCACTGCTATGGTCCTTCTCTCGAAGCAGGCCGTTGAGAACGAGGTCCGGAAAGCGGGCTTCGATCACTGGACCATCCTGCGTCCCGGCAACTTTGCGGCGAATTACATCCTTCCGATCGTTGCCGTGTACCCGGATCTTGCCAAGAAAGGGCGCTTCATTACAGCTCTGACGCCCGAGACGAAGTTGCCGACGGTGGACCCGAACGATATCGGACAGTTCGCGTTGGCGGCGTACCGGGATCCTGTCAAGTTCAACACTCAGGAGATCTCACTTGCGTCGGAGCTCCTCACCGCAGATGATATCATGGGGAAACTTGCGAGGTTTACGGGGAAGGACATCAAGGCTGTCTATCTCTCTGATGAGGAGGTTGAGGCGCAGAAAGGAGGGAATCCGTTCTTGGCTGGACAGCTGGCTATGCGTGACATGGATCAGTTTGCTGATATTGAGGGGACAAGAAGCTGGGGAGTTGCCTTGGGGACCTTTGACGAATATCTGGAGCGGGAGAAAGAGAGGGTCAGCGAGACCTATGGACATCTTGCATAGATTTTTGTAGGGTGTTTTTCTCACAGGCTGCAAACGAGAGGAACGAGGACAACATACCAGAACCATGAGTCGATAGGGTATATCAGACATCATCCAATATTAAACCCCCAAGCCTCGCCATGCCTCTCCCTCCCCCATCTCGCCATACCCTCCCCCAAACCCTGCGTCACCCCAGCATCATATCTCATCCCGCTGTCCGCCCAAGCAACCCTTCCCGTCCTCCACGTAACCCACTCCTCCGCCAAACACCCCTCAGGCGCCCTCAAAATTCCAGCAGCGACATTGACCAACCTCTCTCCATTCGCCTGCTTCCTACCATCTACCCCAAAATACGCCATCACACTCGCGCCACACGTCCCGCAGAACGACCGCCGCACGTTCTCAGACGACTTGAACGTCTTGGCCGTCCCACCGAGCTGGAGACCCTCGGGCACGGAGGGGGTGATGCAGCTCTCGGGGATACAGACCCATGCTATAGCGTGGACGCCCGTTTGGAGACGGCAGTCGTCGCAGGCGTCTACGCAGGCCGGCCACTTTCGCGAGTCGACGGGCGAGAGCCAGGCTTCGTAGGCTTTATCCTCGAGCATGGAGGCCTTGGGGCGGGAGATTGTAAAGGAGACGCCGCCGCAGTGGCATTGCGCGCGGAGGACCTCTTCGCCGTCTACGCCGACTTCTCGCCCATGTGTTGTTGTCGACGTTGTAGCTTCAGAATCTTCTTTCTTAGGGTTCCAGATGTTCATCTCTTTGCCGTTCACCGCTGGGAGCCATTCATATAATCCCCCGCCCGGCGCGGAAGCCGTGTTGACATGAGACCGTACATCCCAGACGGCGGGTACATCGTCCTGATTCGCGTCAAAGATGGACGCCGAGATAACCAAGTCGTCGTCATCGACGCCCACATCTCCGATGTGGCAGCTGCACGTACTGCAAAAGTACCGTGTGCTCGAGGCCGTCGCGTGGCGATAAGCCGTGAGAGAGGATGACAACAAGGACGGGGCGATGAAAGAGGGTGATACGCCGGATGGCAGGGGCGCGTGGAAGATGCAGAGGGTTCCGTGGGTGTAGCGGCAGATGCTGCAGTGACAGAGGTGGACTTTGAGGGGGAGGGAGGAGGTGGGTAAAGTGAGGGTAAAGTGGACGGCTTTGCAGTAGCAACGGGCCGTGAGAGTCTTTGTTGTCGGGGCAGACCCGGTGGGTTGGAGATGGTCTTCACTCATTGCAATGTGAATTGTTCAAAGCCACATTTAGATTGAGGGGATATTCGATGAATTGCGTTGAAACATGATGAAGCAATGAGGTGCGGGGCTTGACTTGAGCTACCGGTCTCACTTCCTTTTTCAGCTGAGCGATAAGAATCAACTTGACATGACGCCGAAGGGCGTGGTGCAAGTCGAGTTAGCCTAATATGCGGGGTTCAACCGCCACGAGGAAACCACACCGACAACGTTTTTGACACAATAGCTATGTGGCGTTGCGATGTTGAATCAGTTTCTTATTACTACAGTTCATTACATATATTGCTAGAGGTGTTTTCGAGCAACTATCTAAAAGGGTATCACTGAAGGCCGCGCTCATACTCATATGGTATCACAATCTCATGCTGTGCTCTTCTTGCTCTCCTTCTTGAGCACCTTCTCCTTTGCGTCCTGACGCCACTTCACGCCCCAGTACATTATGGCCAGTAATGCAGGGCTGAAGACGATATAGAGAAGAGCCAGGAAAGTAAAGGCCCACCCCACGCCCATCCCGTTAATCATGGGAATTATCGCTGCGGTGGCGGCAGCGCCGAGTAGACACCTCGTAAAGTTGTTCGCCGCCGTCGCAGTCCCGGCTTTACCTGGGTGGATGTCGATGATGAGCGTATTGGTCGTGTTATTGAATCCAATCATGCCGACTCCGAAGAGAAAGAGCAGCACGCATGGCACAGCCACGGGCGCTCGAAGGTGTAGAGCCCAACCCCAGATGAGCAGCAGAATCGAGCTGAGATACAGCAGCGGAAGACCGACTTCGAGGCGGGCTTTCTCAATGGGGAACCCAGTCATGTCTTGCTGACGAGACTTATCGTAGGGAATCCCAAGGCGCTTGCAATGCCGGCGGTAGTTCCAGTTGATTAGAGGTCCTACAAGAAAGGCAGCCACGACTGAGCCGCCAGCCATGGGCAGGTACATGAGGCCGACCTTAAGACTGTCGAAACCGTAGATCTCCTGGAACTGGGTCGGCATGGAAGAGGCGATAGCGTAAAACCCAGCAAAGACAATGGCGCTGAAGCCGAGAAGTAGCCCAAGCTCTCTCTCGAAGAGTAGACGAAGTGACTCAAACGGGTTGATCTTGAACTTGAGACTTGGTTTGACAGTGTTTGATGCTCCTGTTGTTTGTCTCGTTACCGGCGCTCCATCTCCCTTCTTGGCTCTGTAATGGTCCTTGATAAGCTGGAAACCGGTTCGGTAGAGCTTTGGCGGTCGCACGGAGCCATCATCCACAATCCTCCTGCAAGTCTCTGGGAAGAAGAGAAGAAGAACGATGAAGAAGACGCCGGCCAGAATGGCAAGAAACCAAAATATGGATCTCCATCCTAGATACTGTGCTAGAACACCACCGAGGACTGGCCCCAGTGCGGGCGCTAGAACAATGGGTATAACAGTAAGACCAACGTACTGTCCCCTCTCAGCCGATGTGATGCTGTCTGCCACGACAGCTGAGGCCAGAGCAACGGTGCTGCTAGAGCCTGCAGACTGGATGCAGCGAATGACGAGCAAAGAAGCAAAGTTCTGCGAGAGCGCAAGGCCAATGTTGGCCGCGATGTAGACGACGAAGCAAATCACATATGCAGGGCGTCTGCCGCTCTGATCAGCCAGAGAACCGATGAACATAGGCACGATTCCCTGAAATATCATGTAAGTCGTCAGGGTAAGGTTCATGTCCGAGTCGGAGACGTTGAACTCGTGAGCGAGAACAGTCAGAGCGGGAAGGTAGATTTGCGCGGTGAAAGGCGAGAAGAAGGCAGCCAGAGCGGCTCCCAGCACGATGAGCCGCTTCTCCCATGTCGTATAAACTGTAAAGGGTGGAGGCTGTTGTTCTTCTGGCGGTGTAGCTGCTTCCTCGTCCACTATTGTAGATTTGGTAGAGTCGACCGGTGGCGCTGACATGTCTGAAGACGTGGGACTCGTTGGTCGAGACATTGTTGGCGATGATGTTGGATCTCAGTCTTGGCCAGCCTTGATACAGAGCCTGACGATGAGAAATGCAGTAAGAGGAATGCCAGCCATTGGGGCAAATGTATTGATATATACATGTTATTGCCGAGATCAGGACTTATGATAAAATAAGTCCGTCTGCGGCTAAGTACTTGACTAGGCAGTCATTGGGGCACAATCGGGCATTTTGGGGGCTTTGGGGCAATTTGGGGGTATTTGGGGCGCAGATGTAATTGATCACCGTTCGTTCGGTGGAACTAATACGACATCGTTGTCAGAATGCATACTCGGTGCCGAGTCGGCGTGTGTCGAAGAGTGAGCGTCGGCTGGAGTTGCGACAGTATCAGGCTAGCGGACAATAAGACTTCGGTATCTCTCTGTCTTGGTCAATCTGTGCCCCGTGGGTCTTTTGCAGCCCAAGTAGAAAAAGGCGTAAGATCCCGGCGATAATCACACTACCGCGTGACTTATCCATCGCGGACCTCGACCGAAGCCCTCGAACGGAGTGCTGAGCGGGCCGCTCTCGGCAAAGGCATATGATCATGGTTATCTCGTCTATTCGATGGTAGCAGAAGAAGAAAAGCTCAGTCATAAGAACGTGTCCTGGTCATTGAAAACAACATGATGTGATGAGTGCGATGGAATATCGAGGTGAAGTTGGAGGTTTTGAGTTACACTTGAACTTACACGGAACGCCAAGAGGGAGGAGGACGGAGCCAGGGAGGAAGGCACCTCCGGGATGGGGCGGACCGGCTTCGGGAAATTCCGACACTGTACGTACACACAGTACGTACAGCTCTGTCATCGATTGGGAAGGCGGTAACGTGTTTTCTTGGAGAAGCCACCTGGAGACTTGGAGGTACCCTTGTACTTTTGGGAGGGAGCTCCAGCATGAAGTGTCCAGAGCTCCGTCGGGCTTCAGGCAGTCCCTTACCTTAGACCTCAAGACCCTGCATTCACTCAAGAGCTGCTCTCGATATCTACCCTCTTAACCTCTCCTGTCCCGAGAACTACCCTACACATCTTCATACTCGGTGCCCTGTCGCATATCAGCCCAAAATGGTCAGTCGTGCAGACTCCCTCCTAACCTTAAACCCCAGATGCGCCGTACTAACAAGCTGCAGAACGTCCAATACAACTCGGCCCTGCGCCAGAGCAAGGCCATCCGCAACGACCTCGAGAAGCTGTCCTCCTCAGCTGCGCAACCAGCTGCCTTGACCCCCGCCGAGATTGGCAATGTGTCTGCATCTCTCGCCTCTTTTTCCAAGACCGTCGACGAATACAACCAACTAGCTCGCCAGGAGCTCGTACCCAAGAAACAAGAAGAAGCCTACGAACGAGTGAAACGGTTCCGCGATGACCTCTCCGATTTCCGCTCTCAGGTCGACTCTCTCAAGAAGGCTCGCGAAGAAGCCGCACACAACAATAATCGAGGCGAGCTGCTAGGCCGTCGAGCTTATGTCACAGCCACGCCCGAAAACCCCTACGCCAACGTCAATAAGTCGTCTCAATTCCACAGCCGAGGGGCTTCGACAGGTCAGGCTGGCGGCGGTGGGCTGAGCATGGGCGGAAACGATGTCACAAGAGAACAACACGCCCTGCGAGAGCAGAACTTCTTTGCTAGCACCAACTCAGCCTTGGACGAATACATTGCTCGCGGGCAAGCCGTACTAGGCGATCTTGGAACGCAGCGCGAAATGCTCAAGAACACTCAAAAGAGGCTCTACTCTGTCGGTAACACGCTGGGCATCTCTGGCGACACCATTCGCATGATTGAGCGCCGCGCCAAGGAAGACAAGTGGATCTTTTGGGCCGGCGTCATCATCTTCTTCCTCTTTTGCTGGGCGTGCATACACTTTTTACGGTAAACGCACATCACATTTGGAGGCGCGCCGCCGGAGACGAGAAAACGACGCTGGGTAATAAGCAGGGCAAAAGGCATTGGGGAGTCGGCTGCAGTGTATGCGCCGTACAAACTTTTCGTCATTATGGAGCTCTCCCTGTACAACAAGCGACGGTCGACTTTTTTTTTTTCGTTTGACCTCTTTTTTGGTTTATTCAGTGCCCACAAGAGCAATGGTGAAAAGCACCGTTTCGGTTGTCTCGATCTCGACCACCCTTGTCTCGGGCAGCACGTGGTTGCTGGTGCTCACGTGGCCCCCAAACTTGGTCTCCCAGTTCTCCACGTCCCATTCGAGGCCCTTGGTGGTGATGTAGCTGGTCCCGCCGATCGGGATGATGCCGACGTGCTTGCCAAAGACGTCCTCACCGTCTTCGCGGACCCAGATGCTGTGGTGGCCGGGCTTGAGGAGGAAGGTCAGGCTCTGGCCGGAGACGAGGTACAGCTTGCCCTGGGCATAATCCGGGCCCGGCTGGAAGAGGTATAGATGGTGCACCTGGCTGAGACCCTGGTCAACGCGGCCACCTAGTCCACCGAGAGCGACGATGTCAGTCTCGGGGCCGTGGTTTGATCGAATCCATGAGACGGCCTTGGCGAAGTCTGTTGAGTACTGGTCGGGATCATGTATGACTTGGGCTGGCCTTTCTAGCGTTGTGTAGTAGTCCTTGACGGAGGGGAGGAGTGAGTCCAAATCCCCGATGATAACGTCGAGGTTGTTCTGTATGAGTCAGACAGTGTCATCGTGATGATGAGAGATGCAGGCACTCACGTATGGAGGGCGGGATTGAGCCTCAGCTGCTTTGTTCAGATCGTGTAGCCTATTTGCTCCGCCATCTGCAGCAACTCGTGTGAGGGCTCCATGAAGAGTCAGCATGGGATCAGGTCAAACGAGTGCAAGAAGGTTGTACCATTTGTCCATAGTGAGTCAAAAACTGGCGTCTGCCTCACAGGTTGGTTGAGTACAATGAGAGAAAAGTCGACAGTGCTTGGTTGTTCTGGTTTCTTGTCGCGGAGGAGACCTATCGGCCGCCACTCGAAACTTGGCGACATACTGAAGACTCTCTTTTTGGTCTCTCTCTATCTTAGCACAAAACTACCTCAGTCAGAGGGTCAGATAGCCAGAAAGACAAGGATATCTCTAAATACAAGTGGCCCTCTCGAAAAGTGCAGACGTGTCAGACTTTGCCTTGCTTGTCGCTCAAGTAGCAAAGTTGAAGACTGGAGAGAGGATAACAATACTGTATCACCAACTTGCATCAGGTACTTTATTCAAGGTTGAGTTGTCCATGATGCGTTCCTTACGCAGGCGTAGGCAGTCATCAGTGTCACCGGCCTAAAAAGGAATATCTCGCAGAAAGTGGTGCACGGCATCAGCAGCCAATGAAGCGTCGAATCTCTCGGATTTTAATTGGATTTTTTGGACCGTCCGATCGGCCGGACCTTGCAGGCTGCATCGGACGGGCGTGGCGGGCGTCGGCGGGCGTGACAGGCTTGGGCCAGCGCAATCGAGCGATAATGCGCCGCTAAAACTCCGGCAGAATCCGCCCATCGAAGCTTCAATTTTCTTTTCCATCCAGGATTACCAACCAGTAACGCTTGGAAAGCTCACAAGCTGTCCACGACCAAACCCGTGCCCTCCGCCCATCTCTCTAATTCCCCTTTGTCGTTTGTCTTTTGCAATTGTACCCACATCCCTTTTTCCTTTGGTTCAGCTTTCCTACATACAATACATTCACACACACAATGTATCGCAGCGGCATGCGTTCGGCGCCCCGCGCCCTCAGCGCCGCCCGACAGTCGGCACTTCGCGCAGCTCCCAGACGATTCGCCTCAACAGCACCCGCCGACAAGCCCAGGACGTGGAAGGGTGCGGCAGTGAGATGGGGTCTTGCCGCTGGTGCCCTTTACTGGTACAACACAAGTCCGGTCTTTGCCGAGGAGCCCATCCGTATGTCTCCCGCGCCGATGAAGGAAGAGATGCTTAGAAGAACGTGATCGTTTCTAACTATGTGTTGCTCAACAGCCAAAACGATCGCCGCCCCGTCCCAGTTCTCCGAGTCCGATCTTACCACCGTCGATGCCATTGTCGAAGAGAAGCGCAAGCGAGCCATCGTAAAGGCCGAGGAGGCCAAGCCCGCCGCCGCCGCCGCCCCCGTACCGACAGAAGCTAGCGAGCAGACCAAGGCTGCGCTCGAGGGTGAGGCCGCCGAGGGAAGCCCGGCACCCGCCCCCGGTTCTCCTGAGGCATTGGAGGCCGAGGCGGATCAGCAGGGTGCCTTCAACCCCGAGACGGGCGAGATCAACTGGGACTGCCCGTGCCTGGGCGGCATGGCTGACGGCCCCTGTGGAGAGGAATTCAAGGCTGCGTTTAGCTGCTTCGTCTACTCAAAGGAGGAGCCCAAGGGCATGGACTGCATTGAGAAGTTCCAGTACGTATTAGGAGGTGATGTGGAAACGAGATGTAGTGTGAGGAGTGCTAACTGGAATTTGCAGGGGAATGCAGACGTGCTTCAGGAAATACCCCGAGGTCTACGGCGACGAGCTGGCCGATGACGAGGGCGCCGATGAAGCCGAAGCCGCCGCCGCCGCCGCGCCCGCTCTCGACGCCAATGCCGATGCCGCGATTGCGCCGCCCACCAAGGCCGTTGAGGAGAAGAAGGAGGACAATAAGGATATCAAGAAGGAGACCAAGGAGGCCAAGGCCGACACCCCGGAGAAGACCCCCAAGGCCGAGGTCAAGCCCGAGCCCAAGGCGGAGAAGATGAAGCCCGCGCCGGCCGAGAAGCAGGAGAAGCCCAAGGCCCCTGCGGCTCCCTCGTCTGAGCCTGTTGATCTTACCCAGCCCAATAACAAGGCCGTCGATGCGACTGCGGCGAACAACATCTAAGAACAAGAGAGTTTCTTGCTTTCTGTACCAATTTACACACAAATAGCTATCATCAGGACTGGAGAGTGAAAGGTGGGAGAGAAGGAGCGAACGCTTGACTGCGAAGCCGCAGCTGCAGGTTGCGGAGCGTACGGCGTGGCTAATGAAACCATGACGGGGGAAAAATCAGGCATATTTCATGTACCATAATCGTGTACACAGTGTACCAGTACGGAAGCAAAAGAAAAAGAACAATAGACATACACTTCTCTGAGGGACTCCCCAAGAATCTCGTTTATTTTCCTTTTGAGTATTGATCAGTATTATTCTTGATCATAGTTATAGTGGGAATAGCTTCAATTTGCCCAAGAATACAGAATATGACTCTCACGGTCCCCACGAGCATGAATAACATGGCCAGATGTACCTATTACCTATAATGACAGCACACCGACGGCTAAGGCACCTTACATACTACCTAAGGACCCATCCGAGGATGCCCCGGTGCACGACATTGTTCCTGGCCAACATTGTGACGGCAGGACCCGACTTTTTCCCCGGCAGGTGCAGAGGAACCAGATACCCCCCACAGCGGTAATCTGTCAGGGTTGTGATTGGCCGGGCGATCAGGTTGTCCCAAGCTCCCGAGCCGCATACGTCATACGTCATTGGTCTCCAGGCCACTACGCGCCAACCAAGATCAAGGAAAGCGCTCGCGGGGGTGCGCCATCCCATCCCGTCAAACCACCTGACGGAACCATTCCCTCAAAATTCCCTCCCATCCTCAGGCTTCTCCCGACTTCCTCCTTACCCCCATTTCACATGACTGCATCTTCTTAAAAGGAACTCCTACCCATTCATCCATCCCGCGCGTCATCCTGTCGATCTGCCACACACCTTTTTACACCTCGCACATCTTGCATCTCTCCCTCCCTCTTTGATACCCCCAGCCGCCTCCTACACCTACCTTGCCTACATCAAAGCACAAAGCTTCTCTTCCAACCACAGCTCTCATCTCTCGCAAGTAAGTAAACAAAGTTGCGTCATACCGGAGACGTTGCGCATGCGATGCTAACAACACTACCCAGTGGCTTCCTACGCAGACATGGCCGCCAAGGGCCCCAAGCAGACTCCTGAGGAGGTACGTTCTTCTTCCTTGCATTTGATCGCGTGATCTCATTTAACCCTTACTCAACCGTCTACGTATCATCGCTAACATTCTCTCCCTCCAGGCCGCTGCTCCCCCTCCCCCCGAAATCTCCGTCGACTCCACCGCCTCTACCTCCTCCCTCGTCGATGTCGACATGCCGAGCGTACACACCGTCCCCCATGACTTCCTCGAGCAGGAGATCCAGACAGAAACCCAGGCCGACCGCGTCGACCGCGAAGAGAAGGCCCGCGCCGAGGCCGACCTCGCCAAGAAGAAGGCCGCGTCCAAGGCCCGTAAGGCCGACTCGTGGCTCAAGCGCCAGTTCTCCTCCCTCTCCGACGGCACCGCCAGCGCCCTCGTCGTCTCCAACCTCGTTGGTGTTGTCGGCCTCAGCGCCTTCCTCGGATACAAGGCATGGGGTCTCTACGAGCGCGGCCGTCTGTCGTGGCAGAGCGTCGGCCTGGGCTTGGGCATCCTTGGTGTTGTTGGTCTTGGAGAGGGTATCTTTGGAAGGTAAGCATTCACTTTCTCGTTCCCAGTGACCACGAGCTATGCGCATGGATACTGACTGTTTCTTCCCCATAGCTACCTGTACAAGACCAAGGGCAAGAAATAGACTGACAAGTGCGCGTCGGGGACGACGGCGGCTTTGAATTTCTTTTCTTCTTCTACTACCTAACCTAGCTTGGGAAACTACTCTTCTCTATTTGGCATGTTTGCACGGATGCTGGCTTGTTGGCGTGTAATGGCGTCTTGACGAACGAACGACGTCGGATAAACGGCTCTTGGCTGTAATGTATGTACTGGGCGTTCGGGGCGAATATGGAAATGCACACACACAATCTCCTCCAAACCACACTTGTTCTCTCTAAAGAAGTGCTCAAACAACTTTCTCCTGTTGGCTGACTGTAGATGACCTCACGACACCACACAGCGATTCCAACATTGATAAGATTCCGAGTCTGGGTTATACCACACACACCAAATGGCAATATCAACAATAATATTGAATATACTAAGAAAGGAGACCGACCGTCCGTCCGCCCGGTCTGCTATTCCGCCTCCGGTTTAACCTCCACATAAGTTAGTTTCTGGTATGGTATGGTGGTGATCGTAGAAATCATACAGGGGAAAGAAAAAGAGAAAGACGAAGAAGACAAAGAGGAAAACGAAGAAGAAAAAAAATAACAAAAGGTAGGTTTAGCCAAAGCTCAACATCAACCCCACCCCAAAGTCGCTATGCCGTTTGGTTGCTAACTCCTCCAACCCCGTTGTGAACCCTTCCCAGACCCGGACACCTTGTAGCAAAACGCCCTTCGCAACCCAGTCTTCTGTTCAACCGTTTGAAGCCAACCTAAGCCTTGCCTTTAGCCGTTGCCCGCTTTGCCCACACGCACATACGCACACACACGCACACGATAAAGCCTTTCTTACATCGATCGATCGAAACGCCGCTCGTACTCGACCCCGAATCCTACACTTCCTCCTCTTGCGCCTGCTGCCCAAGACCACATAGCGACAGGGCATTACGTGTTGCGGCTGTTGTTGTGCAGCTCTCTCAGGCGCTTGACCCAGTGCTTGCGTAGCGCCGGCGACATCTTGCAAAAGATCATGGCCTTGTTGTCATCCGCGAGAGCCTTCTCCGCAATCTTAAGCTGGAGGTCCATGTCTTCGTCGGAGAAGTCGCGGAAGAAGATGTCAATCGCCTGCTCGGGCCACCGCGGGGGGCTCCGGCCGCGGAGAGCGTCGGCGATCTTGATCAGTCCGTCCTCCATCAGCTGCTTGCCGGCGGAGACCATGTTTGCCGTCGTGGCGTCGTTGCCGTGACTGTGGCTGTGGCTGTTTGATGCGCCAGGCCCCGATGCTTGCGCGGGGTTCGTGTAGCCTGATACACGTCGGCGCTTCTCTGCCGGTTGCGCCGGTGGGCCCATGGGCGCCGTCGGCGCTTTGCCGCCAGTGTCGGATGTCGATACTTGCTGGGGAAATCTTTTGCGTCCTGTGGCAGTTTCCTCGGGGGGCGTCAAAGCGCTCGTGCCTGCGATATGCGTCCTAGGCGGAATCGCGGTGGAAGTGGGCCGTTGCTGTTGCTGCTGTGGTTGCTGGTGCTGTTGCTGCTGCTGCTGTATTTGTTGTTGTTGTTGCTGCTGGGGCTGATGTTGCTGTTGGGGTATCATGGGCTGTTGGACTTGTGCTACGGGAGACTGGCTTACGGAGCCGCGAGGCTGTACTTGGTGGTTGATGCCCGTTTGTGAGGAGGTTCCGTAAGGCGGCTCAACCTGAAGATCGAGGACTGCGGTGCCCGGCATATCCGGGTCTTCAGATCCTTGAATCACATCGGGACCCTTTCGCTTCGGCTTCATGATACGTTTAGGAGCACCTCCAGAACCGACGACGTCAGGATACAGGATTTCCATGAACGATTCATGGTCGAATGGCCGACCACGCAACGCGCGCGATAATGGCTCTTTCTGCGGGGAAAGGGTCAGCGACAAAAGTCCGACACGACAATGATATATGAGGTATACGGGGGGGAGGTGGGCAGGTGGATTAGCTCGCGCGCGCGCGCGTCTTCACCAACATACCTCGATATGCGCTTTCCAGGCCTCCTCGGACGCGGTGACGGTACGGGTGGTCGGGTTGTAGAGGAACTCGGGGTCCTCGCGAAGGCCGCGCCAGAGACGAAATTTCTTGCGCGCATTATCCGACTTGTTGACGAGATGGCTCTTTGTGGGATATGCGCCGTGCTTCTCGCGAAGAGCGGTAGCGGCGCGATCCCAGGCGTCGGCCTTGAAGGAGTGGTTCTCGCGCAAGCCTAGCTGGACCGAGTCGCAAAGGGATCGGAAGAAGGTGGCCTCGTAGGCGGGCGTCCAGCTGAAGCGCGGTGCACGCTTGTCGCGGTCTCCGCCGGCGCTGCCGGGTGGGCCATCCGGGCCGCCGAACTCGTCGTCTGACATTGAGTCCTTTTGTCGACGACGAGAGCAGACGGAACGGGGAGGTTAGAGGACGGAGAGGGAAGAGCGGAGGGGGAGGGATGGCAGTGGCCGAGCAGGACGAAGGAGGATAAGGGTATCCCCCAAGCGTCGAAGCGTCGAAGCGTCGAAGGGGGGCAGGCAGACAGTTGGGGACAGATGGGCGGTGGTGGTGGTGGTGGTGATGGTTAGTGGCGGCAATAAGGGTCGTTATGCGGCGGTAATGTCTTGGACCCCTACTTTTCGTATACGGAAGTCGCGATCCAATATGGGCCGGGTTCGGAGATGGAACGGGCAGCCAGGGCCGTGATGTTTGGATCTGACGGTGGCGAGGGGAGGGGAGCAGCAAAAAAAAAAAAATTAGTACGGAGTAGACAGAGGGCGCGCGCAAAGGTCCTTGGATGAATGGATGGACGGATGGATTGGGGGGCGTGTAGCGCAGCGGTACGGTGCGGTGCGGTGCGGGCGGGTTTGGTGGTAGGTAGGTTTGGTTTGGGCTGGTTTGGTTGGGTGAGAGTTGTCGGGTGGGCGTGTGACCGAGCGAGAGAGAGAGACCCAGCCGGAGGTTCGTCGAGTTTGCGTTGGAAGCGAACGAACGTTGGGTTGGGCGTGGGGAAGAACCAACTGTCTGGTGACTTTGGTCTCTGTCAGCCTCTGCCGTAGGCGTGGGCGGTGGGTTCGTTCCCCGTTCCAGGTTGTTACGTGCGTTGGGACGTGGGAGCAAGACTCTGGGAGAGTCTGGGACTCTAGGAAGCTAGGAAGCTAAGGTAGGAGAGAGCGAGTCGCGGAGCCTGGAGCGCGGTGGAGGGCGGGTATCCGTACGGGTCTGCGGCTGCGCTCACCTCTTTGCGGTAAATGCACGAGGCTGGCTGGCGGCTGGAGCTGAATCGTGAACGAACGAACCCGGCGAGATACAGAAACCATCCACAGACGCAGACGTAGACGGTAAGGTACTCCGTACTCTGTACGGATAATCAGAGCAACAGTTCAACGGAGAAAAGAGTTGAAGCGGGGCATTGATAGATAGTAAGTGACTTGGTTAGTTGGGAGCGAGTCGGGCGCAAAGTCACGTTCTCCTCTCGCAGACGGCAGCCGGGAGTGGTACGGTACGGTGCCTTTACCAATGGTGACAGCAGCCACGAGAGTCCCCCGGTATTGGACCGGACCAGACTCATCCCTTTGCGCTAGTCTACTTCAGGACTAGCTGCTAGAGATTATGCTCAGAGGGGCCGGAGGGACGGAGTCGGGGTCCAGACAGTTCCAGACAGCCAGCCAGGTGCCCACGGGTGGTTCCTCTCCAAAGTGAACACGGTTCCCGATTGCTTAGTCAGCACGTGGATGGACATGATCTTCCGTTCCCGTGCCAGCCGGACTTTAGCCTCCACTCCAGCTTCTGCACGGACCATGTCAGATCACGTGGGGGCATGCGTCTTCCCAATCTGGCCCCCCAGGTTAGCTTGCGCTTAGTCATTCTGCCCATCTTGGCGTAGCGTTGCTTTCCTCTCCTCCAGCCTTGTCTTTAAGGCAGAAAACTTGTTCTCTGCTCATCTTCCCCAGTTCAAACGGCAAGCCTCCACCACCGCCACGGCCATCATCCGGCTTGGCAGAAACACCAAGACTTCTTCGCAGGTGATCGATCCTCCAAGCTTGTCTAATGGAGTCGCCGTGTCTGTTCTTTACGCAGTACGTTTGTTTCCCCCCCTCCCAAAAGCTCTATTCAGACATACTTTGCGCCTTAACGTGGGCGGTCCTGCAAGCCCGTTTCTTCACTCCCTCCCACTTTATTTAGCCAACATATGCAAGATCAAGCTTTCTTATGCCTACGCTCCCCTGACCAGTGTATCGAAATGGATCGCAATCCCCGAGATGGTCTGTAAAGTACCTTGAAATTAGATTTCCGACTCGTTGGTTCAGGCTTGTTCGACTCCTCAACCAAGGCTCTGACCTCATCGCGAGCGTGCCGTCATCACGTCAAATACCAACACATCTCAAAATCTTCATCATCATCTCCGCCTCACATGTTCCCCTCTTCTTCAGATAATGACCTCTAGATCCTCGGGCTGCAATGGGCGCACCCATCATTGCTACTGCGGTACTCCCGAACACGAAAGATGGTGTAAGCGGATGTGGTGGCCCCGGACAATAGCTAACAACCCGTGTGTACTGCGAGTTGCTGACTCTGGCTGACTCTGAACCACCCGACTCTGCCACCTCTATATACCGGTGATTACACTACCCTCAAAGTTACTCACCTTGCCAAGTCGCCAAGGACGGTGTCCGAGTCGCCCGTCTCGTAGACTTTTCGGCGTTGATGGCAGCAATCAATGCAGAGATTGCCAATTGAGCCGTACGCATTCAGACCGGGCAATTTACTCTCGCAACCACCGCACTGCACGCCCAAGTTCATTAACTATCGTCAAACCATCTTTACGCCGAGCCTAAACCCGAGCAAAAAGGGCAACCTTTTCTAGTTCAAGGTATCTACGGAGACTACATTTGTCCAACCGGTCTTTAGGTTGGCTTTTAGAGTTGCTTCCTCCGACATGACAACTTTCTTCCATGTCTCCCGTGGCCCTGCGCCGGTTCAGATGATGGGCATTAGGGGGCAGTCCACTCTCAACTCACGGCAGCAGACCGATTATAGTTGATCTCATCTTTGTAGTGGCCGCAGGGCAGGGTCCCTTTTTCTCGCAAATTGAACGGCCTAGCTTCGAGCCCAAGTTCAAGTTTGCCTGTCTTGCCCTATGGTCGTCATGCCACTTCCACAAATTGTGCACACTCAGCGCATAGCAAATGTCTTTATAGGATGGATGCACATGATATGCTACCGGGATGGATAGATCCCATCCCTCCAGAGCTTTCTCTCGCCTCTTCACACTTCGGTCTCGGGGTCCATCTGGTAAGGTCCCTGAGGAATACGATGCGGTGATCTGCCTGGCTGCAACGTCGAATATTCGAGGCGAAGTGCGTCAGCCGTCGTCGCAAAACATGAAGTGGAAACGGATCTACGGGTATGACTTGATGCTCAGCGCCAGCAAGGCCGTCACATTCGTTTCTCTACGGGACAAACAGTATTGCAAATCGTGCAACGAGGCCTCATGTTCTGCGACACCGACACCTCGCCTTTTCAGGAGCCACTAAGGTCGAATTACTCTCTCATAAGGCCTCCAGCTCAAGCCATGTCCTTGTTGCCCTTTGGGATGGTGTGGTGGTGGTGGAGGATGGATGGATGGACGTCGACGTTAAGAGCTCTCACCGGCTCGCCGCCACACTAACAATAACATGCCAAATGATACGCTGCGAGTACTTACACCTGCTGCTGCACGTACGAAGTAGCGTACCCGTACCTTGCAACCTTGCGTCAGGCGCTACACTACTTGACGCTACCTACCCGACAGTATATGGACCCCTCGCTACGCCCGGGGCACATGGGCCGCTCGGAACATTTGGCCGCTCGGAGTTTTACTGCTGGGATCCCGCCGCACAACTCTGTCTCAGAATCTTCAGTGGACCGTTTCAGGCCCTGTCAGCCTGTCCACTCACTCGACAGAAAGACTGGACTCAACGTCCATCCACGAGGACCCCCAGGAGAATGAGGGAGCCTTCACGAGAAGTTGAGACTCGAGAGAGGAGAGGGGGTTGGGGGGCACCGGGGCTTCTCCGAGTCCACCCATCATCATCCGTTGTCTTCTCTCGAGAGTCTCTTGCAGTCTCCTTGCCTGGCTGGCAACATGGCTACAGCTTGCCAGCCAGCATCAACAGCCGCCGAGAGAAACTTGGTCTGGCCTGGACAACTCTGGCCACCATCGACCGATTGGGCCTCGTTGTCTCCGTTGTCTCTCTTCGCTGACTCCAGCCCGGACTACGCGTTGGTCAGAAACGATGTTGACCGCGCCGTTTACCCGTGGATACGTCAGCGACCTTGCCGATGTTGCCCTGTCTTTTCGCCAGCGTTTTCAAAGATCCCAAACCCCAAACCGCCTTCTCCTGAGCTAAGTCATCGCAAGGCCAAGGGGTTGTTTCTTCGCAGAGACCAAGGTCAGAAAGAAACTAGAATCCAATCAAGGGAGATGAGGCCTAGTCGAACAGGAGCTCGTTCCAAGCTATGCGGCGGGAGGCGGCTCCGTCAGTCAGCTGTCTGTCTAGGTACCACACTCACACGCGAGAACGATAGACTAAGAAATGCGGACTATCGTCTACCTGACGGTCTGACAGCGACTGTGCCTGTGCCTGTGCCTGTGCCTGCCTATCCCCGGGGCGTGTCCGAGGTCCGCAAACAATGACAGTTTTGGCTTCAGCAATGGCACTTGTTTCTCCTTCATCCGATAGGGAAGAGGCCCTCGACCTAATTATGTTCGGTATCCCTCTTCCGCAACATCTCAAAGCTTAGCTCGCTAAGCAGGCCGCAACATGGAGGCCATGGAGGCCGTGGACCAGATCGCCCTTGGCAAAAAGTCTTGCTTTGCCCAGCAGTCACATTGCAGACACATCGCTACTGCGCCAAGCGCCGCGAGGCTTAGCTAGCGACGGGAGAGCAACCATGGGGATCGCTGAAACGCCAAGCGGAAACAACTGCGAACGCTGACTTACCAGAGGGGTCCAATGACGAGATTCACCCGGGATGCTGTCCTCCTCCTTTCTCTTTCGAATGCACCGTCGAATGCTCGCTCGCCCATCCTTCGCCGCTCTCCCGCGCTCGATCCCCCCTCCCCTGCGAGAGAGACCCCTCCCCCCTTGATGTTGAATTACCAAGAGGGGATGATGCTGTTTTCTTCCTGTCGGTCAAAGAAAACTCCCTCTCTGGTTTTTTGCCTTTCGTTTCCAACCGACTAGGTAGGGCTAGACACCCGGTTCGTTCTCGAGGGCGTGGAAGGGTTACCCGTTTGACGCTTGAGGCCAAGAATAGCAGCAGCAGCAGCAGCAGCATCCAGTTCATACCCTACTCAGTCCTCGCCTGAGGCTGGCTGCTTGACTTTACTGCTCTTTCTCTGACCCATCGTCGGATATCCGCCATCCTCTTTGTCAGTGTTTTGTCTGATGAGAAGCCGCCCCAACTCGACAGCTTGCCGGCATCCAGCATCCAGCATCCAACTTGATAATTGGAATAAGGCCTGTGGGGAACATGCGTGGGCCACCACATCTACCTGCTACGTCGCCTAAATGCTTAGCCACGCTTACTTGACCTAGACTTCTGGACCAACGGAATCAAGTTCGGCTCACCATCGCCGTCCAGTGGAGAAGGAGGTGACGAACAACTTGTCTGGCCATCTGCACCAGGACTGGTCTAAATGCAACGGCCCGGCTAGCTGGTCCCGAGAACATCGCCCGACGACTAGCATACGCTTGGCTGCGGCGAGCTTGTGTCTTTCTTGCAGTAGCCTACGGCACTTAAGCCTTGTAAGTTGTGGCAGAGAAAGAGTGTCGGCGCTAGGGGAGATCTGACAGCGCCCTCCGTCTTACCGTTTCTGCTTTTCTCTTCGCTGCCGGGCGCCAAACGTACATGTGCTATACCAGACTGAGATGGTGGTGGTGGTGTTGCTACTGCTTGTCTATTGTGATTAGAGAGAGGGACCGGGATCACATCGCATTGTCAATCTGCCAAATCAACCACGCTTAAATGGGTCGAAATAAGCTAATTGAGACCTCAGATCAACGGCTCGCCAGTTTCCATGGCTCATGAGACTTTACATCCGAAGCACGATATTTCTTGGCTCTCACTCAGACCTACCTCAACGGGCTTCTGCATAGTTGCGAACAGAAAGCGAGCATGGGAAAGGTCAGAGCCGCCACGCAGAGACAGATGCACACCATCCACGTCCACACCCACCCACAGCTCGACATTCCCCCTTCCCCTTGCCCCCCCTCCCCCCTCCCCTGCGCTAGCCTCCCGGCACCGATCGACCGATATCCCTGCTCTGGATCACGGCCTTGTCGACTGTGGGGTAAGGGGACTCCCCTGCTTGTGACCGATCTTCTCCTCGACGTATTCGCAGAATTCCAAACATGCTACCAGATCCACCTCGTTGCCGCAACTCATGTCTTGGGTCCTGACTGATGGGAGGGAACCCCGATCCCAGGCGGAAGCGCACACACCCTCCCCTGGTCCTCCTCCTTCAGGCTTCGCCCTCCTTCTCCTCCTCGCCTTCGCTCTCAGTCAGAACCTCAGCAGTGGTTCGACCGGTTCGACGCCAGATCCGCCCATCACAGGGTTGGCCCGGCTTGACATGGACGCGCACGCCCCCTTGCTGAGCGGGACAATCTGTGACCAGGGCATCACAACTTGAGACTTGGCTCGCCTGGAGCCTCCAAGCAACAAGCGCACGACGTCGTCGTCCCATTTTTTGCAACATGTATAATCCTCGCTCTCTGAGCCGGGCCAGTCGCCATCTCTTGACTTTCCTACTTTGAACATTAACTCGGCCTTGTCCACCACCTTCTTCTTCTTTTCCGACCTGGGTTACTCTTCTCTTCTTGGTCATCCTCTATTCCTTTCTTCCGCCCCCGTCACCAGTTCCGTTCATTCACGACGACTCTTGTTTAATTCTCCATTTTACACTTTTGAGGGCTCCCTGGTGACAGCTCCTCGTCCTTTTCATTAACAAGCAAAAGAGCCGCCTGGTGTGGCCTGTTTTTATATCCTCTCTGTTCATAGAGTTGTCTACCTGGTGACGGACGTCCTTTTTACATCACAATCAACATGGAGTCAACTTCATTGCGGTCGCTGGTCCTTTACGGCCTCCTGTCGACCTTTGCCGATGCCTCCCCGGTCGAGAAGCGCGCTAATATCCAAAAGCGAGGACACTTCCTCGTCCCCAGAGTGCCCAACGACAACTTCGCCGGTCACAATGGTCCGAGACAGCTGATCAAGGCGTACCGCAAGTACAGCATGCCCATCCCGCAGGGCCTGCAGGATGCCATGGACGCCATGGCGGCCCAGAACCCCAGTCCCGAGCCCGTCAAGGCCGAGGGCTTCAAGTCTCTCGCCGCTGGCGCCACGAACCAGACCGCCGCCGCTGGACAACCCGGAACCGGTCTCGTCACCGCCACCCCGATCCGCAACGACGTCGAGTACGTTTCGCCCATCAAGATTGGTGGCCAGACCGTCAACGTCGACTTTGACAGTGGTTCTTCCGATCTGTGGGTCTTCACCTCCATGCTCGACGCCACGTCCCAGACCGGTCACCAGCTGTACGACCCTACCAAGAGCACGAACGCCAAGATGCTCTCTGGACAGCAGTTCTCCATCCGCTACGGTGATGGCTCCGGAGCTCAGGGTGTCGTCGGAACCGACGTCGTCGACATTGGTGGCGCCGTCGTTCAGGAGCAGGCAGTCGAGATGGCCACCGCCGTCTCCCAGCAGTTCGTCCAGGACACCGCCAACAATGGTCTTCTCGGTCTTGCTTTCTCCAAGCTGAACACCGTCAAGCCCACGGCCCAGAAGACCTTCTTCGACAACGTCATGCCCAGCCTTGCCGAGCCCGTCTTCACTGCCGATCTCCGCAAGAAGACCGTCGGCGCCTACGAGTTTGGCCGCATCGACAGCTCCAAGTTCACCGGCCAGATGGCCTGGATCCCCGTCAACACCACCAGCGGTTTCTGGCAGTTCAGCAGTGAAAAGTTCCAGGTTGCCGGCGGTCAGGTCCAGCAGGGCACCGCCGGTGCTCAGGCCATTGCCGACACCGGTACCACCCTCATCCTCGCCAACCCTCCCATGGTCCAGGCCTACTACCAGCAGGTCCAGGGTGCCAAGCAGGACCAGCAGGTCGGCGGCATCACCTTCCCCTGCAACGCCCAGCTTCCCGATCTTATGATGGATATCGGCGGTGTCTACATGGCCCGTGTCAAGGGTGCCGACATCAACTTTGCCCAGGTTGACGCTCAGAGTAAGTTACACATTGCACCATTACCCTTTCCAAACATCAACTAACACCATCCAGCCTGCTTCGGTGGCCTCCAGGCAACCACCTCCAAGCTTCAGATCTACGGAGACATCATGTTCAAGTCGCAATTCGTTGCCTTCAACGGTGGAAACATGTCCCTCGGCATGGCCGAGCACGTCGTCAACAGCCAACAGGCGGCAGCACCCGCGACTGGCGCTGGCGCAGCGGCGTAAGCATTGACACACGTGTGAATACACTTTACTTCTTTTGGCATTAGGATTCACTTTTTTTGATGTCCAGGGAGAACAACATGAACAACAACGCCGGCTCGACGTCCGGTAGTGAGAGGTTGACGGCTGCCAAGGGAGGGTTAATGGTCGTCCTCCAAGCCGTGTTAATCGCCATGGTCATGGGCGTCTTCTGAGACGATCGACTACAGAGAGATCTTTTTTTTGTCTTATATTCCCCTGAGGGATGTTTTGCAGGATTACATGGTGAACCTCATTCTAGCTTAGATATCCTCTGAGCTCTCTAGCCGGCATAGTAAATGAATGGCATTGTGATATAAAAACATTTTTTTCCTTCAACGTCCCCGCGTCCCTTCACTCTACTTGCTTTCCTCCGTCTTGTACTCTTGTTTGCCCACGCGCTCACACAGACTCTTCAACATGTTGCCGGTCCACTCAAAGTCGGACTCGTCGAGGAAAATCTGCGCACTCACCCTGACCCACCAACGACCATCGTGCCTGTAAATAGGCAGGAAGGTCTGGTATTCACCCATCAACTTGGATACAAGCCAGGCGCCCACAGCTGCAGATTCCGTCTCGGGAACGGTGACCGTGCCATCAGAACCCACCGAGACAGACTCCGCATCAGGACCGCTCACCATCGGCAACGCAACGTTGATCATGGCGCACTTTGTCAACGTCTCCGTCTTGTTGTCCAGAATAAACGTCCCGAGGATCGCAGCAATCTTCTTGCCGCCGTTCTTGGCCAGTGTCTGGAGGTAATCGAGAATCTTGTCCTCTCCACCAAGGCTCTTACGCCACTCAATCGAGTGTTTGACACACATGTTCGGGCTATTATCAAACGTCCCGTTGAACCCGAAATTCGTCACAAACTGCGAGTCCTTGCTCTTCGGCAGCGGGTTGTACCGAACCTGCCCGGACCGCGGCACATACCCGTGCGACGTCGGCACCGTCGACGCCACGAGGTGCTGGTTCCGCTCCGGCACGTAGAAGACGGCGCACCCGCGCGGGACGTGCAGCCACTTGTGGCAGTTGGACACGAAGAAGTCCGGGTCGGCGGCCGCGACGTCGAGGTGCACCATCCCGATCCCCTGCGCGCCGTCGACGAGGCTCATTACCCCCAACTCGCGGCAGGCGGCCGTCATGGCGACCCAGGGAAAGCAGATTCCCGGCAAGCTGGTGACGACGTCGAAGAGGCAGATCTTGGGGCGTTTGCCCTCGGCGCGGGATTGTGCGACGACGGAGCGGAAGAGGGCTACGACGTCGGCATCTTCCATCGGGTACGTCAACGGGATGCCGCGCTCCGAGACGCGGCCGTAGCGGGTGTCGACGATGTAGTCGATCGTCTTTGCACAGCCGCCGTAGATTGTGGAGAAGTAGAGGATCTCGTCGAGGCCGTCGGCCTCCCAGGACAGGTTGCGGAGGACCGTGTTGACGCCCGTCGTGGCGTTGGGGACGAAGACTGTGCTGTCGAGCGGGGTCTTTATGATTTCTGCTACGGCTTTGCGGGATTCGCGGAGGTGGTCGTGGTAGGTCCAGCGGATGAAGGGGTCTGGGCGGGCCTCGGTTTCGTCTTGGTAGGAACGGAGGACTTTTTGGATGTGGCGTGGGATAGTCCCGAATGAGCCTGTTTATTATGTTAGTGAACGGGAAATGAAATGTGGTTGAGTTGGGGATGCCATACCATTGTTCATGTTGTGATAAGCTGGGTCATGGAGAAATTCTTTCAACATCTGCTTGCCAAACGGTACGGAGCCGAGTTGGAGCTTGCTTGTTTCTTCGGCGAGCTCACCCATGATGAATGAGGTTCTGGATGGGGAGTGGAGATGGTATTGTCGGTGATGATGTATCGGTAATGCGATGCCGAAAGTTTTCCAATGATAAGCCTCTCAATGAATGAGAACGAATTGAACAAAGATGAAGATGTTCTGAATTAATTGACTTTTTGACAATGTCCTATTCAATGTGATTTATACCAATATTGCTCTCGAATGTGAGTCGTACCTCAAGATGCCATTGACTCACAAATGGTTGATGGTTTATCTATCAACCCCATGCAAGACAAAAGATTAAGTCCAAACAAGAGCGGAAGCCGAGCCGCGTCCACCTCCGCATCCCGGAGCATGGGCCCATCGGAGTGTTAGCCCGCAGGTGACCCGCTGAAGCACCCGCTTGATACTCCTGCATGTTGTCCGCAGGGCGCGGACTATGTACAGAGGACGGGTCTAGCGGAATTTAAAGCGTAGTGAAGGGCGGAACGACTGCGAGCTATCATGCGCCGACCGAGTCTAACCGAAGATTGTTTGGCTGAGTCACCTTTATTTCTCGAGGCTTGGGATGAGCGGATGGCAGGTTTGCCGTTTCTAGTGGTGAGTTGATTTGTAACATGTGCAGGATCACGATCCTCTCGTGCATCTTGAAACTACATGTTGACAAGCATGTCAGATTCCGGCGGGCTCAATTGTCCTACGAACACGGAGGCATGGCGGTTGATGTACGAAACCACCCGATAGTCGGCGGATCAGATGCTCTTTGGGTCAAGCACTTTTAGATTATCGGGAACTCGTAAAGAATCCGGATCTGTTGAGACTATCCGTGCAACCTAGTTCTATCTTTACCGCAGAAAATTCTAATAAAGTTATGACTCTCAACAACATTATCCTAGTGATCGTTTCCGCGAGCGTGTCACTAAGCGGTGGGGCGCCTATATGACTCGAATTGACTACAGAGGTGACAGGGCAACTTGCAACTCTTTGGTTGTTTGTGTTGGTCATCTTGCTGAATTCAATGGCGATTGAGACCTCTTATTGCAAGAATCTTCCGCGATTTCTTCAACATCGGCGAAACGGGAAATTCAACTTTGTCGCCCGGGGGCTGACGCGTTACATACTTAGGACAATCAACAGGTGGTAGCGTCATCGAAGATCGTGGCGGACATAGCTCAGTTGGGAGAGCGTCAGACTGAAGTTAACTTCAATCACTTAATCTGAAGGTCGTGTGTTCAATCCACACTGGCCGCATCTTCATATACTTTTTGCCATTTTTTTTGCATTCTCCACCCAGTCTTCACTCTTTGGGGACAATTTCTGCGCATTTGGTCGGGATTGAGTGTCACTGTTTACTCAATTTGGTCCTTGAGCACCGTTTGGCTCATTGCTTTTGGTGCGTCACCCATCCATGTTCATCCCCAAAAGTTAATGCACAATTAACTCATCACTGTCGACACATGGTTCAGGGGCAGTAAACTAGGTTTACTGGCAGTTGTTTCATGGAAGAACTCCTATTCGATTGACTTCATCTTCTCCTCTTTGCTCTACTGTGTAAGGTCCAAATGATTATGTGCGTGAGAGTGACATTTCAGACACTACTAGCAGTCCTCGGCCGAGCATGCGCACAACCTTAACAGCTGGTGTTCGTCTTTGCGTTCCCGGTGCAGACACCTGGGAGTCTGGGAGAACTTCTCCGAATTAGACTCAACCAGTTGCGCGTTTCTCGTTAACCTGAAGTATATTTCGTGCTCTATTGCATGCAGCCCAGCTTGTGTGTAACTACCAGCCAAGTTTTCACAACATCATAAGCGTAACACAACAGGGCCTGGATGAGGCACTTCGCTACGAAGCAGTCGACACACCATTGGCATTGCGTCAGAGATGCCAACATGAGTACGCGGAAGAGTTCATCCTTTTTCATTGTCAGGAAGGGGCGAAAAAAATGAGGGGAGCTTCAAATTTCCGACCACCGCCGTTCCCTTCCCCCCCGGGTTCTCCAACAAGCGACCGCCGAGCGGCCATCCCAACGCGGGGTTGCAAGCGGGCCGGCATTTAATAAGTTAAGATTCACAACGTCATTTAATTGCGTTCAGGGGCCACGACATTCAACCGGCTATGGCCCGGACTCGCTTTCGAGCGAATAATCATTGATGGTGTACGGCAATTCAGAACAATAGCAAATAACCGCTCTATTGCAATTGGGTCTTGCGGCAGACGGCCCGACGTCCTGTGAACGGGTGTCCATTCGCGGGAATACTTTGAACGAGACTGAAAAGACCGTGGATCAGTTGGAGTTTTCCCCTCATTTTCATGTGCCCATCATGTACATCGCCTCATGCTCCGGCTTCCAAGAGATCAAATGTAACCCTACGGCAATGTCAATGTCACCTGAGAGACCAACGCAGTCCGACGTTTTGTTCCGGGACGATCTTCTCCCATTTCTCCAAACCGGAGGGGAGCAGCCGCCGCGATGTGGCCACAGCTCTCTAGCGGCACATATCCATGGTTACTCCTATGGGATGAACGCACAAAACATGTGGTCAACGAATACTACCTATACTGAATAATAATCACCGACCATGGATCTTGGGAAGGGATGATCAATACCAAGCCGCTGGATACTACTACCGAACATCCCGACTCAAAAGTATGGAGAACGGCTCAACTCTAAAGTTGCCCCCTTAATGTAGACGCACAGGGCCAAGACATGAAGGGGGCCAATTGGCAATTTATACTATGCCAACCACTGGGCCACGGAACCATACATGTCCTTGTCGCGGGACATGAGATCACAGGGACATACCGAGCCCAATTCACGCAGATTGACCCTGCAGGAATGACGACCTCTCTCCTCTTCTCCATGTCCTCGGCAGCTTGGCCAGACACCTCTGGTTTACTGAACGGTGTGGATCGTCACTCCCCCTCAAGCGGGGAGGAAAGCTCCCAAGAGGCTCATGAGCTTCAGGCCTCCGGGGACGTATAAAGGCGAAGACCCCCGGCCGCACACATCTGCGCTTCTTTCACCATCCGTCCCACAGACCTGAACGTTCCTTTCTCAAAATGCATCTCCCCAAGATCGCATTCCTGGCCGCAGCGGCTTGCCTCGCCAGCGCGCAAAACTCCACGGGAGGTGGCAGCCCCGTCCGCACCCCGGAATGGAACGCAGCCTACGCCAAAGCCGAAGCCGCCATCGCCAAGCTCTCTCTCGACGAGAAGATTGGCATCGTCTCGGGTATCGGCTGGGGCAAGGGCCTCTGTGTCGGTAACACTTCGCCCGCGTCTTCCATCAACTACCCCTCGCTCTGTCTCCAGGACGGGCCCCTCGGCGTCCGCTACGCCAGCAGCGTGACGGCGTTCGTGCCCGGTATCCAGGCGGCCGCGACGTGGGACGTCGATTTGATTCGGCAGAGGGGCGCGTTCAAGGCTGCTGAGGCGAGAGGCGTTGGTGTCCATGTTATGCTTGGTCCTGCTTGTGGCGCTTTGGGTAAAGTAGGTTCTCGGATTCCGTGAATTTTTGCACTTTGGATTTTAAGTAACATGGCTAACCATCGAAAACCTGAAATAGACACCAAACGCTGGTAGAAACTGGGAGGGCTTCGGCCCGGACCCGTACCTCATGGGCATCGCAACCAAGGAGACGATCGAGGGCATGCAGTCTTCGGGCGTCCAAGCAACGGCAAAACACTACATCGTCAACGAGCAGGAACTCAACCGCGAGACAATCAGCAGCAACGTCGGCGACAGGGAAATGCACGAGCTCTACCTCTGGCCCTTTGCCGAGGCCGTCCACGCCAACGTCGCCTCGGTAATGTGCTCCTACAACAAAATCAACGGCACCTGGGCCTGCGAAAACGACGCCGTCATGACCAAGCTACTCAAGGAAGAGCTGGGTTTCCCGGGGTACGTCATGACGGATTGGTACGCCACCACGGGCACCGTCAGCGGCGCCGAGGCCGGGCTGGACATGATGATGCCGGGCGCCAACTACAACAACGATCCCAGCTCCGTGTGGTGGGGCCCGCAGCTCAAGACGGTCGTGGAGAACGGCACCGTCTCGCTGACCACGATCGAGGATAAAGTCCGCCGCATCCTCGCGGCATGGTACCTCCTCGGCCAGGACCAGGGCGAGTACCCGCCCGTCAACCTCGCGGCCAACGTCCAGGGCACGCACAAGGACAACGTGCGCGCCACGGCGCGGGACGGCATCGTGCTGCTCAAGAACGACGGCGCCATCCTCCCGCTCAAGGCGCCCAAGAAGATCGCCGTCATCGGGTCCTCGACCGTGAATAACCCGGCCGGCATCAACGCCTGCTACGACCGCAGCTGCAACAACGGCACCCTCGGCATGGGATGGGGCTCCGGAACGGTAGACTACCCCTACCTCGTCGCCCCCCTCGACGCGATCCGGGAGCGCGCGCAGCAGGACGGCACAGAGGTATCCGCCAGCAGCACCGACGACGCGCAGCAGGGCGCCACGGCGGCCGCCGGCGCCGACGCGGCGTTTGTCTTCATCACGTCGGACTCGGGCGAGGGCTACATCACCGTCGACGGCAACATTGGCGACCGCAACACGCTGGACCCGTGGCACAACGGCAACGAGCTCGTCAAGGCCGCGGAGGCGGTCAACGATAATGTCGTGGTCGTGGTGCACAGTGTCGGGCCCATCATTCTCGAGACGATCCTCGCGCAGCCCGGCGTCAAGGCCATTGTATGGGCTGGGCTCGGGTCGCAGGAGACTGGCAATGCGCTGGTTGATATCCTCTGGGGCGCGACGAACCCCAACGGAAAGCTGCCGTATACGATTGGCAAGAGTGTCGCCGACTACGGCACTGCGGTGTCCAAGACGCTCGAGGATAACTTTGCCGAGGGCATCTTTATCGACTATCGCCACTTTGACCGGGCTGGCATTGAGCCGCGGTACGAGTTTGGTTACGGATTGTGTAAGTCTTTTGTGCTCTAGGGGAGGGTCGATGCTTCACTTGAAAACCATGCTAATGAAACATGCAGCATACACCAACTTTACCTACTCGGACATCAGCGTCACATCCACAGCTACTTCCGGCCCGGCCGTCGGCCAGGTGGTCCCCGGTGGCCGCGCCGATCTCTTCGAGGTCGTTGCCACCGTAACGGCGACCATCAAGAACACGGGATCCATCGCCGGCGCCGAGATCGCGCAGTTGTACCTTACCCTCCCGGCCGGCGCGCCCCTGTCTCCGCCAAAGCAGCTCCGCGGGTTCGAGAAGTTGAGGCTCGGCGAGGGCGAATCAGCAGTAGCGACGTTCAACCTTAGAAGGAAAGATCTGAGCTATTGGGATGTCGCAAGCCAGAACTGGGTTGTGCCGGCGGGTACGTTTACCGTCAAGGTTGGAGCGTCGAGCAGAAACCTGGCATTGGAGGGAAGCCTGGTCGTGTCGTAGAATCTGTGTACGTCCATAGCATATTGATCGATGCAATGAGACGATAATGTTGCAACAAAAACTCCAGTACCTTGAATTGAGGCCCGGCCGGCGGGATGTTCACGTGAGGCGTAGTGAGGTTCCAAGTCCACTGACATACTAGGCGCAGTTCGATCCACGTCGGGCCGGGTGACACGGGAAGAGTGGCTTGGCGGAAGCGAACATGCGGCGGAGCGGTCGTGGTTCCGCCACGGCAGTGGGCTCTCGCCGTCTCGCGTTCGGGAATGTGGGCGAAGTCTCCGAGATGCCGATGTGGACTGTGGCGCGGGTTCAGACTTTAGAGTCCCATCCCTGCTCCAAGCTCCAGCGCGCCGCGAGTGAGGCTCGGGCATCTTTTCAAGAACCTAGAAAATGTTTCGACATGTTCTAGAAGATAGCGGGGTGGGCCTCAATCTGGGCAGATTAGGATGTTACTGGGCTCATGCTTCTCATGAGTCGGCGACGAACGGGCGAACCTTGCTGCCGTGGAGCCGTGTCTGCCGTCTTGGCTGCTGGGTAGAGTACGGCCAGTCTACAGAGACTTATAGTGTGAAGTTGTTAAAGCCGTGAAGAAGCGCGAGGACCGGAAATAATAAGGTATTGCATTCAAAACATGATGTGATCTGAAGGTTTTCAAAACCAAAGTGACTCGGGGCTGATTTGCGTCTGCGAGGCAGTGGGCGCGGTCTGAGGTGTCTGTGAGGCTGAGCTGGGATGAAGGTTATTCCCACGTAAGTTTTGTGCCTGGGGATAATCTCAAGTCAAGATGCGAGTGTAGCCGAGGGTGCAGCGGAGGTGAACCGTAGAAGATGACGAGACCGATTGCGGAGGTACTTGAAGCCTCACGGAGCCTCAGAATGACGTTGTTGATGAAGACGACTGTTGTGAGATGTATTTCATGAGTGTAGAGAGAGAGAGAGGCGGTGGTTGACGATAGTAAAGGTGAGGACGCAATCGCGGTGGCTCTCCGGACTCGCCGACTGGGACCCCTAACGCCGAAGACCCGAAGCACGGGACGGAGGGTGACATGGTCCATCCCGAAAGAGAAAGTGGAACCACCTGGTGGGGCCTAGCGCACCGCCTCCCCCGAACTCACTCACCTCTACTCTTCACTCTTACTTTCATCCTCACTCTCACTCTCAGGCTCATACTCAGTCCTCAGTCCTTATTTTCAGTGCTCACATCCACTCTCAGTCCTCGCCAAAAGTCTGCCCTATCGACTTTTGACGCTGCCTCGCACCCTGTCGCACCCCAGCCGGCAATCTCGGATCTCCCCCGCCGACTTCGCCCAGCACCGATTCGATATTCTTAGCATGCGCCTTGTGGGAATCTGCCGTGCATTCGCAATCTGCCGTCTGCAGGTCCGGTAATCCACAATCCGCGAATAAGCAAAAATTAAGGTGTGTTTGCAGATGGAACGCTACCTTGCGTCCCCTCCCGTCTGTACCTGTATATCCGAATAAACAGACTGAGAGTAAGGTCGAGGCACCAGGCATAATGTTCAGGGCAAACAATGACGAGCATACCTTCTTCTCTCACATCAGACGCTCCGTCCCACACAGATATATCCCATCCCTCATACTCCATACAGAGATACATCTCTGCAGAACGTGGTGCAGAAGTACATTCCATGAGAATCCCGTGACGGTATCCAAAGACTCGGCATAATGACCATCTGTCTCGCCCATTAGCGCCGCCAGACGATACAGCCAAGGCACGAACACATCAAACGCGTGTCGAACCATCCCCTGCGGAGAAGAATGACCTGCCCATCGTGAATTACGTGTAATATCAACCCGTTGGGCGCTGAGCCCCGGCGACCATGTGGAGTGTCCGTGAAGGGATGGACGCGGGAGCCAGTGTGTAGTGTGTCCCTCTTTGAATGTGAAGTGACACCAAAAAGAGGGGCCGCCGCCTTACGCAATTCCCTACCACCACCCCAAGCCCGAAAACTCCGCCCCAGCGCGACCTTGCGCCGCTCCCGGGATCCATCCTCGTCGCGAAGCTTAGGTTTCTCTCCAAGTCACAGTCATGCCTTGATCACTCACCCCCCAGCTTGGACTGGTTCCCCTGTGAACCTGTTCAGACGACCGGTTTACTTAAGGCTGGTGTTCCCCAGTCCCCATTCCCGTTTGCTTTCATTACTATCTTGTTCATCAACAAACTCACCACTTATACTCAAACCTCGAGAGGCGAATACAAAACCACTTACACACCACAACATCATCACCAAACACAACTAAGCAGCACCCACAAATGTCAGCACAAGACTACTACGGCGGCACCCGCCAAAACACCCACACCCCAGGAGGCGGCTCCTCCTCCCGCCACCTCTCCGCGGGCCCCCTCATAGATAGCGCAGGCTACCGCCCCCGCTCCGCAAACTCAGAACGCCCTCACTCCTCCTTCTCCTCTCTCGGCCTCCCGGGCTCCTCCTCCCACCACCGCTCCCGATCCTCCGGTCCACCAGGCTACGACGCCCAACTCGGCACAGGCCAAGAAGGCGAACGCGGCCTCGTCTCCACCATCGGCGGCGGCGCGGCAGGAGGGTACGCAGGAAAGAAGTTCCTCGGCGGGAAACTCGGCGCCGTGGCGGGTGCTCTGGGCGGCGCGGTGGTCGCGAATAAGCTGGAGCACAGGTTGAGTGGGAGTCATCACTCCAGCAGCCACAGTCATGGACACCACGGGCATCACGGACACCACCACCCGCCGCCTCCTCCGCCCCCGCCTCCCCATCACTACGGAGGTCATCACCACCACCATCACGGCGGACCTCCCCCGCCACCCTACGGAGGCCACCACTACGGTCCGCCGCACCATGGTCCCCCGCACCACGGCGGAAGCCACCACTCTTCCGGTGGCTTCGGCGGTCTGGTCGGTTCGTTGATGGGACGTGAGAAGCATGGACACCACGGCGGGCCTCCTCATCACGGGGGTGGTCACCACGGACATCATGGCCACCACGGAGGCTGGTAGAGAGACTCGGATGGATTGATGACTATTTTGGATACGACTGGCGTTTCTTGGTGTGGCTTTACTCGTAATGATGTTACTGTCTACTATATACCTGCACGGCTACTGCATTAGAGAGAAGTAAGAGGTGGACGTTTTGACATGGGAATATTCAGGGAAACCGATATCGATGGCCTTGCTGGCCTACTCAGATACCTTTAAGCGTCTCACGACGCGTGTAAATTCAGACTTGTACAAACCAGTAATTTGCTTTTATTTTGCACGGTGACCAAAGGGTCACCATCCTATGCGTGTGTGATGCTACTCGCGGCCTTGGCCATGCAATGCATATAACATCCTGAAAAGAGAAACTCCAAGATTCAAAACTCCGTCAGAGGTGCAGGGCCCCCTTATGCTCCCCGAATGAAGCCCCCTCCCTGGTATAGAAGACGGGCAAAAACAGTCAACTAAATGCCCGTGTAATACTGAGAACCCGACCTCGGGCGAACAGTATCCACTGGGCAGGTGTATATATGTGTCCCAAAGAAAGCAAAAAAGAAAGTCATCATCATCGTCGCGTTTCGCCCGGGAACCTTGCAACCTCGGTTCTTCCGGCGCCAAAACACGTGTGTATATGCAATCCAAATAAAAGCAATGCAGATCCCCCGGGTGATCATCCATGCGAAGAAACCCGAAAAAAAACAGGACAAAACACGGCACTCATACTCCTACGGCCCCTTCTGACCGATTTCTCCCTGGAATCTGAATTTCGCCGTCATCGTCGTCAGAGCTGTCGCCCGCTTGCGCTGCTTGATCAATCATCCGCTCAATGTCTGCGTCCGCTAAGCGAGGCCGTGGTCGTGAGGTGCTGCCGAGGGCCGCTGGTAATGACAGTTGAGGACGAAGAGTGCTGCCAATGGTTCCTCCGGAGAAGCTGGCACTTCCGTTGATTCGCCTCCTCATCGGCCCTCGTGATTGAGGTGAATCCATGTCAATGTCCATGTCGCTCACTGCCGTAATACCTCCAGGGCTCTTTTCAAAACCCACACGCTTTTGCGGCAGGGGCCGTTGCGAGGGCAAACTTTTCCGGGGTTGTGAGCTTGGCAGAGCATGGCGACCAGGCAAGTTCGAGGCTGCTGACGACGAGTAGTTGTGCTTCATGTTGGCCGAGTTTCCGGGACTGCTCATGAAGAGTAGTGATTCGATGGCATCCTGCTCTCTAACGTTTTGATGAGGTGAGAAGAGAATCGGGTCGATGAGTGGAGTCCGGCCTAACCTCTGATTTGGCGTCGCATTGTTGTTCGGTTGAGAAGGGGTATGCGGTGACGCGCTGTGTGAGTGGGAGAGAAGAGTCGGAGTGTAGCGAGGGTTTGAATTTCGGCGCGGGTTATGGCCCCCGATTGGCCTTGACGGCTGAATCGGAGCAGGCGGTGCAAGTGTAGGAACGTTTTGATGCTGGACAGGTGCGGGAGGCGAGGCAGAGGTATGCGTGGATCTTTGGCCCTCCTTCCAGAAGGACTCGTAGGTTGCAGGGCTGGGACCAGAGCTTGCGGTGGTGGCGGCGCTCACGGGTTGATAACGAGCCATATTGGCGCGAGGACTTGCAGACAGCTCTTGGCGGCCGTGCAAGGTGGAATGGCTTGAGGTGGGCGAGGCGGCCTGGGACGCCATGGATTCGACTTCATCAATGGAGTGTGATTGCCAGCCGTGATTGACCTTGAGCATTGCGTACGAGAGGCGCGTCTTGAGGTCGCTGGACCACTATATATTCTGGGTCAGCCATGCTATCTTTGTTTTAGTGTCGCGTGCCGACTTACATCACCGATACTGCTGGCTGTAGTAGAGGCCATGCTGACGGTGCTCGTGTTCCTCGAGTGGCCCATCCGAACTGGAGAGGTGTTTTCCTTGAGAGCACCGTCGGCCATTCGCTTCCGGGCCGTTGCCATTACATTGTCCTCGGCCAGCTTGTCCTGGGCGGCGGCAATATGTGATAATTGAAGTAATTGTGACTCTTGGCTGGAATCGTGGCTGTTGAGGCTTCCTCCCGGCATGTCACCCTGACTGGCGGGCGGCGTGAAGACGTTGGCGGGTTCGGCGGACAGGCTCGAGGTCTGCGAGTCAGAGGAGGGGAGCGGTCGCTGGTGGGTGGATGGATTAACCTGAGAAGGTGCGGAGGATGCAGCGATTGAGGCGGTTTTGGGAGGACGGTGATCGGCTATGCGAGGAAGGTGATTTGACGCTGAAAAGGGTTGTGAAGTCTGCTGGTAGCTGGGCTGGGGTTGTTGGCCTTGTGGATGAAGGTGAGCGTGGGCGTGGCTATGGAGATTGTGGTGGTGATTCGCAGTCGCGTCGCCCAAGGAAGATGCGGCTTTGTCGTTGGGGAGCGCGTCGGGGGAGGCGACGGGCTGGGGTCGGGCCAAAGGCTGCAGAGCACGACGAGCGGCTTTATTCGGGAGCAATCCCGTGTCTTGCAGGGCCGCGGGCGAGTGTATTTTGAGGCGTTGTCGGTCGGATTCGTGTATATGGCCCAGCCGGGGCGGGATGGAGGTAGAGTCCATGGGCGGACAGATTGGTGATGCGCCGGACTGAAGTGTGATGACGGAGGGTTCGAGCGGCGAACGGACGCAGGGACCGACTATGTTGGAGAGTGTATTCAAACACTGATCAGGACGATATACGGTGACGGGGCCGGCGAGAGGACAGGAGAGAGGGATTTGGTGGTCGGAGGTGTAGGAGTGACCGAGGTGACGGATGAGGGTTGCGACGAGGATCGGGTGTGCGGTGTGGTGGAGGAACAGTGCGGTGCAGTTGAGTGTGGTGGTGGTGGTGGTGGTGGTGGTGGGCTGTGGTCCAGTTGCATAGATAGGTGAGGTACGCGGACAACACTAGGCAGGTCACACAGGCGGTGCTGTCCGCTGTCGAGGCATTTGCTAACGGTTGCGGGCACCTAAGAGTAAGACGGTAGTTAGACGATAGGTAATTAGCTGGGGGGATTGATGGACGGGCGGGGGGATGGGAGACGGAACGGGGAGCCTGGAGGAGCGATGACTGGGGTGGAGGAGGAAAAGGGCGGTTTACGCGGTCTGCGTCGCGTTATTTTCGCCCACCTGGCTTACCTTCCCGTCGGTTGTTCTCTTTCACAATGAAAGTCCCCGTATGTTTTTTTTTTCTGCCCAGGTGTGTCTCGTCTGATGTGTGTGTGTGTGTGTGTGTGTGGGCGTGGGCGTGTGTGTTTCCGTGGATTGTTGACTCTTGTTCTCGTTGTTCTGGCCCTTGGGGGAGAAACTCCAGTGTCTCTCGGCTGTGTCTTGCAGCGGCTCCTCCACTGTAACAATGGCGAATCCCCCCCTCCCAGTCGTCCTGACCTAACGCTCTTGGGGTTCGTTTCGCTAAACAGACGGGGACCCCAGTTCGGTGGTCACGCAAGAGGATGCAAATAGAGTCTACAGAGAGAATAGAAAATTAAAGATGATGAAGACGAGAAAATGAAAGTGTGATGCAATGGAAACTCATGTCAGAATTTGGCCAGTCAGTAATGGAAGGTAAGGTAGGCAGGTACACGGGGCGAGTCGATGCCCGCGCCTGCCAGATCAAAAGAAACACCCCGACCGAGGCGACGTGGACAGTGGTGGGGGCAAAAATCGAGCAACTGCGACACGCCTAGCTGCCCGCTCGGCCTGACTCAGCAGGTCAAAGACACGAAGTCACATGATATTGTACCAAGGTATCTTCCACCATCATCACCACACCACCACCGCCTCCCGTCCCTCCCCATCCCGGTACCTCACCACCACACTTCCCTGAACATCTGCATCCATCCTCTATCCGTATACAATGTTTGCTCTTCATCAAAGACCGACCTGCTGTTCCAGGCCTCTTCTTTGTCTGTGATTGGATTACTGAACGGATACCCCTGAAGCTGAAGTATTGCTGCCCAAGCCCAAATGTGAACCGAGCATACCCATCTCCATCTCTGAATAAGGTAGATTTAGCAAGGTAGGTATCCGTAGGTAGTGTAAGTCTCATATAAGATGCCCCCAATCATGCCTTACGTGCAAACACTCGAGCGTATCTCCGTCACCGCTACACAATGCTTTGTCCAAATCCATTAACTCCCCGAGGAATGCTTACTCATGTCTTCATGTCTCATCTGTAAGAGACTCTAACCCAATCATCCAGTTGACCACTTGTTGAGGGTCCTCTAATACTCCCGTACTCTCCACTCCAATCCACGACAAGTCATTGAACCGTGAACTCAACCACACGCTGGCTCGTCACCCGTCGCCGAGTATCCATGCGCCCCGCCATCCAAGATCACCGCTTCGTTGTCGCCAAAGTCATCCTGTACCCTCCTCCACTGCGTCTTTCTGTCCTTACGGCCCTCCAGCTGCGCTCCCTTTCCCTTGGCGTCCCACACCGGTTTGATCAGTCCTCCCAGCAAAGGGTTCTGACTAAAGGCTCCGCCGCCGCCAACACCGCCCTGTCCACCCTGCCGTTGACTGGTGAGGCTGTAGTTCTCGTCTTCAACTTCGTCCATCACAATATCCTCTTCGTCCGGCGTCGTCGGCCGCTCCACAGCCGCCATCTTCCTGACTACCTTGCCACCCACCACGTCAATGCTGACCACCTGCCGCCGCTTCTCGTACTCGGGCTTCGCGTTCCACTCAATCTCGCGGAGGATCTTCTGCTGCCTCTTGAGCTCCCTGGCCCGCTCCTCGGGCGTCGACCAAATGTTGCCTCCGCTGCCGGCCATGGCTCCGCTGACATCAAAGTCTGCCGCCTCATCTCTGACCGTCGTTCGCCGCGCGTTCTGCGCCTGAAAGTTCAATAGCTTGTCCCGGTGCTCCTTGGCCTTGGCCTCCGCCTCGGACATCTTGTTCTGGCTAAATGGCGCCGGCTTCTTGCTGACCTCGGCCCGCTTATGAGCATCTCTGTCCGCAGCCATGCGCTCCTTTCCTCGCTCGGCCTTGAGCTCCCTGATCATGCCTTGTACATCCTCCGACGACAGCAGAGGCGTGCCGCAGAATGTGCATGGCCCCAGGCCCTCCTTGACGCAAATGACCTTGCCACACGACTGGCAGTTGGGCGCCGCCGTCTGCAGCGGGTGCCGTGTAGCAACGCAGTTGCACCTCCTTGCTTTCGGATCGTCACCCATTGTCGGGTTCGTCGTCAGCTCTAAAGATCTAATAGCCGCGTCTAAATCGTTGAGGGCCGTGGATGCACCTGCCATTGGCGTACCTCCGGCAATCGATATCTTTGTAGGTTTCGTCGTAGGCTTGGGGGTAGAGGATCGTGATACAGGGTTCGACTTGGGCTTCGCCTTGACATCGGATATCAGGTAGCCTCCGGCCGTTCTTTGCTGCTGCGGAGGAGGGGTAGCACTCTTTGGTGGTTGCTTAGAACCCGACGACGGGGCCCCAAGTTGCGGGAAGGCGGTGCTGATGCTGTTGCTGCCGCTGCTCTCCGCCGCCGGAGCTGGCTTCTTCCCTCCATACCACTCGTCCTCCTGTGACTTCTTATTGTAGCTTGCTCCTGGGGGAGGTGCAGCCTCAATTTGTCTTGCGGTCGGTGTGTGTATGTTTGCCTTCTTCTTCTTGGGTCCCCGTGACGTCTTTGGAGCAGGCTCCGGGGCACTTGAGCTGGTCGAACTGTGTTGCGGCGCTGGGGCTGGGGTCTTTTTCTCTTGTCGTCGTGAATTGAAGGAGGAAATGAACTCGACGGCCTGTGGTGAGTCGCCCAGTAAGTCGTTGAAGTGGTTTGCGGCTTCGGATTTCGACAGCGTGTTTGCGTAGTCGAGCATCTGCTTTAGCTCGTCCTCAGGGAGGGGCAGCAGGCGGGAGAGCTGCGCCAGAGACATGTTGGGAGTTTGACGTCTCTTCCTAAGTGTATCTATGTCGAGATAGAATCGGCTTTTCGGACCGTGGTGGAAGTTGTTGGGGCAAGGGAAAGGGTGTAGTTGTGAAGCTTTCGCAGCAATTCAGATTTGAGAATGATGATGATGAAATTGACGAAAGTGGCGGGTTCTTTCTTTAGCTGATGTTCCTGGAAGCTAGCGCCACAGCTCCCCGCGACTGTCAAAGTTAGGGTGGGGTCAGCGTCGTGGTCGGCTGGCAACCCCCGCTGCCTGTCATCGAAGAGTCACTCGGCGTGATGAGAGCATATCTCACTCTGATGACGAGATGGAGGGACTGGGTATTGGCTGTATTTCATCTCCCAATGTGATTATTGTAGATTACTATCCTACTCAGTGACCTGAATGCCGCTAAAGTCACACTCGAAAATCCTCATGTCATTTGAAAAGCATGACCTATTTATCGAAGCTTACCTATGGAAAGCATTCAGTCCTGCGTGTAAGAATGAACCCTTGGATACTGACTAAGTCTTATTCAGACTCGAACCTATGTATACAGACAAAAACACAATGAGAGAATCTCATCAGGCTATCGTTATGTTGCCAGTCTGCTTGCATTTGAATTCCGTCGTGTGATACTGTACAACGTGGCACAATTGAAAAAACCTTCCTTTCAGCCCAAAGAAAGTCTTACGTTGAACCATACTTACTGTCCATCTCAAGTTTTGAAGAGGAATTTCAAAGGCATAGGCTGTTTTTTTACATGACCTATTATCATAGGTTACGGCAGTTCAAAACATGTTATCACCAGATGTCACAGACCGGGAGGTGCCAGTCGGAGCCGGGTGGAAGCCGGCTACGAGGCGCGGGCCGTACGGAGTACAACAAGACTGGGGGGTCATGAGGTCATGAGTCGGCGCCGGTTGCGGTGTCTTGAGAGTTTCGAAGCACCTTTTCGCCGACACAGAAATGGAAGCAAATATGCGCACCAGTGAGATGGCGTGTTCTGGCTTCCCCAACTGCACTGAGTATGCGTAGGTAGTGTACATATGGAGTACCGCCTCGGTATGCTTCATGGGTAGGGCCAGGGAAGACATGCATATGTCGAGTAAGGCTGTCTGAAAAGATGTCACATGAAGCAAGGCGGTTCTGATGGACAGTGTAACATGTTCTCCGACGGATGGTAGGGGATCCCAGGGATGCAAAACCGAGAGTGAGGCCATTCTGCGTAGATCCCGTCCACCCATTGCGTCCGTTGGCTGGCTTCCATTAGGGAGTATACATACAATGGTGGTAATTGAGAAGGAGTACAGTTCAGCAGGCTTTACCGTAACCTCGGGTCGAGGGATGTAGGTATTAATGCGGGATACATCATCTATCATATACACTACGACAGATGGGTTACAGCAAGGTAATCGTAGGGTAGATAAGCATGTGCCATGATGAGACCGTCCGTCCATCCACCCGAGGGCGTCTAACGGGTGCGGCAGAGTCGACTGCGTCTCTCGTTCCGGGGCTGAGTGGTAGCAGTGGAGAGTGGATGGTCGGGGACCAAGCTCGGCGATGGGAAGCTGGGAAGGAAGAAAAGGAAGGGAAAAAAAGATGCTACAGAATGCACCGCAGTGCCGCAGAGATGTGTGGAGTACGTATCCTCTCCGGCGTTTCCCCGTGGTCTTCCGGGTGGCCGTGACGCTAGACCTGAATTGGAATTGGCGTGGGGTTTCTTTCCTGCTTGTTTTTTTTTTGGCTGGCGGTCGCATCGTGATCCATCACATCACTCGCACCTTGTAGCCTCAGGAAAGCAAGTCCCGGTCAGTCAGTCAGTCAGCACTGGAGTGTTGGTAGTAATAACAACCACAGCTAAGCTAAGGAAGGTAGAGACAAGAGCGAAGCCGAGAAATGGAACCTGAGGTGCTGACAAGGTGTGGAAAGAAAGGCCGGGAATGACGGGGGGGAAACAGTGGATGGTGGGCCCTTTCTAAAGCCTTCACCCACTCGCAGGGCCGCATCCTGCCATTCCCGGGCCCCCGTCAATCCACTGTCTGTGGCTCCCGTGTGGTGCGTGTGCTCTCTGTTGAGTGTCCTGTTGTCCTCCGCTGCTGCGCTGTTGCTGTGTGAGAGGTGTGTGCCAACTTATTTCGCGCGCCTCATAAATTTTTAAACCTCTGCTCTTTTTTTCTTCCCTCATCCATCTTAACTGTGTACCATCTACCTACTACACATCCCCCCCCTCCTCGTCGCAATCATGTCTTTCGTCCAGCGCCGCATGTTCTCCGCCTCGGCGAGAAGCGTAAGTCATCCTTTAGCTCCCAATTCCTATCTGGCTGCGCATCAAAGCAGAGCTCTCTCTCTCTCTTCTCCATAGCTCCGAAAAGCCGACCTCGGGGCACGGAACTGAAGGGAGACACAAGCTATGAAGCTTCGTCATGATCAAACGTCAACAAACACAAATGCATCATCACATACAATGGAAACAGCCAAAAGACCATTCAGCTGACAACATGCCTATAGCTCTCCAAGGTCACCGTTCTCGGTGCCGCCGGTGGTATTGGCCAGCCCCTCTCCCTGCTCATGAAGCTCAACCCCAGAGTCACTGAGCTCGCCCTCTACGATATCCGCGGAGGCCCTGGTAAGTCCATCTCCATCTCCATCTCCATCTCCATCTTCCTCTCCAGCAACACCCAATTGACTCCTGTTCAGGTGTCGCCGCCGACATCTCCCACGTCAACACAAAGTCCGTCGTCAAGGGCTACGACCCCACCGCCACCGGCCTCGCCAGCGCCCTCAAGGGCGCCGAGGTCGTCCTCATCCCCGCCGGCGTCCCCCGCAAGCCCGGCATGACCCGCGACGACCTCTTCAACACAAACGCCTCCATCGTCCGCGACCTCGCCAAGGCCTGCGCCGAGTCCTGCCCCGACGCAAACATCCTCGTCATCTCCAACCCCGTCAACTCCACCGTCCCCATCGTCTCCGAGGTCTTCAAGGCCCACGGCGTCTACAACCCCAAGCGCCTCTTCGGCGTCACCACCCTCGACGTCGTCCGCGCCTCCCGCTTCGTCTCCGAGATCAAGTCCACCGACCCCAAGGACGAGAACATCACCGTCGTCGGCGGCCACTCGGGCGTCACCATCGTCCCCCTCTTCTCCCAGTCCAACCACCCCGACCTCTCCTCCAACGCCGAGCTCGTCAACCGCGTCCAGTTCGGCGGTGACGAGGTCGTCAAGGCCAAGGACGGCGCCGGCTCCGCCACCCTCTCCATGGCTTTCGCCGGTGCCCGCATGGCCGAGTCCCTCCTCCGCGCCTCCCACGGCGAGAAGGGCATCGTCGAGCCCACCTTTGTCGACTCCCCCCTCTACAAGGACCAGGGCATCGACTTCTTCTCCTCAAAGGTCGAGCTCGGCCCCAACGGTGTCGAGAAGATCCTTCCCCTCGGCAAGGTTGACGCCGCCGAGGAGAAGCTCCTCGAGGCCTGCTTCGCCGACCTCAAGAAGAACATTGCCAAGGGTGTTGCCTTTGTCGCCTCCAACCCCCCCAAATAAGTGCAACACTTTCCGTGTGTCACTTTTGATGTAAACTAGGGGACGTGTTGTAGTAGATGGAAACCTACACAAATAGGTTGAGCAGAGTTGAAAACAAAACAAAATCACATCCTCCACTACTTTTTTTTTCAGTCTAATCCGACTGGCAAAGAAAGAAAAGGATGACGGGTAGACACAGAAGCGCACACCAAAAGTCGTGCTTTACCTACTCGTGGCATCGACTTTGCGTCTGCCTCTGTACCATAAAATTTCAAACACGCTTGACTTCAAACTTTATTCCTTAACATGCCGTGATCCAACATCCCCTACGTTACACCGACTATTTCCTGTTGAAAGACGTGCATGCGTGAGCGCTTCGTAGATAGTCATTAAGATCTACCTACCTGCGAATAGCGCCTGACAAAGGCAGGCTTACTACATCTTTTTGATGGTTCTTGTGTAGCAAACAAAAGTCTTGGTTACCTGATGAAGATCCGGTTGTAAAGGATTTCAAGACACAGCTTCTCCAAAACTCAGACTACGACAAAGTACTGTATGCACATATCATGATGCTCATTCTCTATCATACATCTCTCCACACGCATTTTGCGTCTCTAACTTGTTTTGGTTACACAATTAGTCTAAACCCGACACATCTATCTACTGCCTCTGTCGGCCCGTTCTCCATGCCTCGAGCTGTTGGCGGCGCTCCTCCACCTTGCGCTCAAACTCGGCCACCTTCTCCTGCGCCTTCTTCTCCTCCTCTTCGTCCTTGATCTTCTGCTCTGCCGCCTTGCGGACGCGCTCACGCTCCAGCTGCTCGGGTCTGCGAGCAGCAATGTCGCGGGGGCGGAAGTCAGAAAAGAGGTTCTTGAGAACAACCTCAATGACCCAGCAGGCGGCGTAGTCGATAACCATGATGCCCGTCATGGTCATCTTGAACTCATCGCTAAAGGGGACCAGCTTCATCTGTTCATTGATCTCGGGGATGAACTCCATGGAGCAGGAGAAGGCCAGGGCAGAAACACCGACAATACCGTAGAACATGCCCTTGTTCTCGCGAAGACCCTCACGGAAAGGACGTCCCTGATAGTTGATGGCGAACGTGCTAATCTGCTGGATGAGCTGAAGCAGGTAGACGGCGCTGTTGAGGAGACTGGGCGCGAACTCGGCCTCAAGATCAACGTCACCGGAGCGGCTGTTGCACTGTCAGTGTTTGCTTCGCAGACGTAGTATCTAGGATAAACTTACGGCTCCAGTCTGTCACAGAATCGGGCAATGTAGATGAGAGTGACAACGTGGACGGCGAATTGTCCAAGAATCGAACCAATGATGTAAAAGTTGAAAATGTTGGGCTGGGGTCGCTCCTTGGAGAGACCCTCGACAACGCGAGCACGAGAGATGGACAAGAAGCACACGCTCATCAGAATACCGCTGATGGTGTACTGTCCGTCACCGAACTTGATACCCTCGAGGTACAACACACTCAAACTGTAAGCGCTAATGAGGCAGTTAAGAGCGAGAATTTTGTATGTCTGGATGGTCGCGACGAGTGTGCAGCGGCCCTGGCGAATGATGTTGGGAACGGCAATAACGTTGCGCAGCTTGCTGGTGAAAGGAGCCGCGACAGAGGCATCACCAAGCTTCAGCGTAGGAGGCTCATCATCACCCATCTCGGTCTCCATCAGGCTGGATGTCATCTTGTCGGCAAAGCTAGCGGCGTTGGCGGCAGCCTTGGCCTGACGAGCAGCGTTAGGGTCGTTGTTGTTAAGAAGTTGCTTAGCACCAGGGGAAGTGACGGTCTCGATGGCGCTGACGCCGTTAGCCTTGAGCCATTCCTCGGGGGTGATATTCTTCTTCTGGGCCTCGCGCTCGACAGCCTTGGTGAAGTGGGGGTTGCTAGTGCCAGGAGGGTACAGATGGGCGATCATGACGGGAACGGGGGGTGCGGGTTGGTTGAACCTCTTCATGAGGTCAACTTGCTTCTGGTAAATCTCCTTCATCTTAGTGTTCCGGGAGTGCTCGGCGATGCGAGTCAAGTCGTCCATAGTGCCGTTGAGGAGAGCGATACCAATGTGGGCTTGCTTGAGGGCACCGACGTCGTTGGTTCCGTCACCAGCCATCAATGTATAGTAACCCATGTCTCGGAGACCAACGAGAATGTCCTCCTTCTGCTTGGGCGACACACGCGCGTAAACCCAGGCGTGACGGAGGATCTGGCGCCAGCCGACTTGGTCCTTGAACTTGGCCAGAGCGTAACCGGTAACACAGAGATCGTTGTTCTCAAGAATCTTGGGGTCAAGAGGCTTAGAGGGGTCGGCAGGGATGATAGTCTTCTCATCAACACTGCGCCAGACAAGCTTGTCGCCGCCCTCGTTGTCCTCGGGGGCGTCGAGAATCAGAACCTCACGGTCAACAATCTCAACGTCGCGGGCAACGTAGACAGCGGTAAGGGGGTTGTCACCGGTGATCATGACGACACGGTGGCTGCTCTCGTTGAGCATCTGGACAGCTTGCTTCGCGTCATCCTTGAGAGGGCAGGAGAGGACCAGGAAACCGGCAAAAGTGAGTCCAGACTCGACGTTGTCGCGCTTAAGGTCGTTGATCTTGCTACCTCCGAGCTCGTTATCAACAGTGAGCTGCTTGTAGGCGAGTGCAAGAACACGGGAACCGCGTCGGGTAAAGTACTTGTAGGTCTCTTCGTAGTCGGCAGGGATAATGGAGAGTCTCTTCATGATGGTCTCAGGAGCGCCCTTGACAGCGACAAAAGTGCCACGGATCCGGTTGCCAGCCTTGTCAGCACCGTTGACAGTGGCAACAGTACTCTGTCTCTTGAGGGCGGAGGAGAATTGAAAGCGGCGCTTGATCTGAACAGTTCCGCTGACGCCAGTGGTAGCAGCTGTGGTGGGCTTGCTGGCGAGGGTGTCGTTTCTACCAAGAGTCCAGCCGAGAGAAGTCAAAGTAGCCTTCTCCATTGGGTCGCCAACGACTTCACCCTCGTCAAGCTTGACAAGTGCATGGGCAGTAGCGAGAACCAAAGTGGTATCCAGGCGGATTTCGTTGACGGGGGTCATGGTTGAGTGCGCACCGTCGGCCTCGCGAGGGGTGCTGGTGCCCTCCTGACCGAGTCCTAGACCAGCAATACCTTCAACAACCAAGTCCTCGCCGGTCAGGGTACCAGTCTTGTCGAAGCAGGCGATGTCAATGCGGCCAGCGTAAGGAATACGGAAGGGCTCGGTGCAGAAGATGGCAAGCTTGGCCAGCGCTGCCAAACTGGTGTTCACGGCAAGACTGAGTTCCATGGGCAGTTCGGGAGGAACGACGCTGGTGACGATCAAGACGCAGTCAAGCAGAAGCTTGGAGCGCTTGCGGTCCTTCTTGACACCCTCGTCCCAGACGTACCAGGAAGCGGCGATGGCGAAAATGAGGAGGAACAAGATGAAGAGCAGAGCCTCAACGTTGTTGGCGGAAACACGCTCGGTGGAGTAGATCATGGTGCGGACAAGGCTGCCCTGGGAGGTTTCGAAGCCGGTCTTTTGGACGATAGCCATGGCGCCATTGTCAGGAGGAGGAGGGACGCCGGATGCCAGCTTGGGCTTCTCTTCATCGGGGTTGCCGTGGGTGATTTGCAAAACCTTGGTACCACCCCACAAGAAAGCGTTCTTGTCAAGGCCTTCGGGCTCGATGGGGGCGTCGCTGGGGCGAAGCTGTACGGAGTCCTTCAGGAGAGGGGTACTCTCACCAGAAAGCATGGCCTCGTTGACAATGGCGGTTCCTTCGACAAGCAGCATATCGCAGGCGACACCGCTATCTTCTTTGGTGCGACCTACGGAGACGAGATCGCCAGGCAGAAGCTTGTCGCTCAGGACTTCAGTCCATTTGCCCAAGCGGTATACGTAGACATCATAAGGCTTAATGCTCATGCCACGGAACTCGTTGAGTGTACGCTGGCGCTGCCAAACGACGGTGCTCTCGAAAGCGACAAGCATGAAGAGGGTGAAGAGCGAATAGTACCAGTACTCGTCGAGCATCCACAGGCCAACACAGAAGATCTGGAAGACGAAGAAGGGTGCGACGGCGTGCTCCTTGAAGAGCTCGGTAAAGGTAGGAACGGGGATGTCGAAGGCGTTGGCGCCATAGTGCTCTTCGATTCTCTTCAGCTCGGCTTCGGTGGTGATGCCCTTGGACTGCTGGTAGCGTCCGATCTTGGGCTTTGGCTCGGCATCGATATCGTAGGCGAGGGTTCGGAAGGACTTGTCCTCGGGGAAGTAGATGAAGCGGCGCTTCTGGAACAAGAAGGTGGTGTTGATCTTGCCGCCAACCTGCACGAGTGAAAGAGCAAAGGTCAGTCAGACTGCGGAGAGCAGAAAAGGAGGAGGAGGAGGAGGAGGAGGAGGAGCAGGATGGCTCGCTTGTTCGCAAGGGGCTTAGCTTACCTTGTCGCGGATGATTTTACAGATTTCGGCAGAGCCGGCGTTGGCGACAGGAATGATCTTGACGAGCTCGGCCTCGTCAATTGACTTGGCGCGGGTGGCAGTAAAGGTAGCTTGGAGGTTGACACTCCAGTGAGTGCTCAGCCAGGCGAGGGACTGAAGGGTGACGATGGAGCCGATCCACACAAAGGTCCATTCCTCGGATGCGATGTGCTTCTCGTAGAGCTCGGCGGTAAGGTAGTAGCGGAGGAAGATGGGCCAGATGATGGCAAAGGGCCAGACGTAGGCGTGGAAGTATGTCGGTAAAGGCTTCCACAGCTCGGCCACCTTGATCTGGGGGTTGTCCACGAGGGGCGCCATGGTGGGCGATTGCGCGCGATATCGTGGATCAAGCGACAGAACGGCGGACAAAATGAAAGAGGGCGGGTTGTTTGTCGGATGATGCTATGTCCCTTGTTGCATCGACAGTGGTTCTCCTGGTTGATGCAGATGGAGCACAACAAAGAGATGTTGCGATGTGAAGATGTTAAAGGTGACCCGTGTCAGAATCAGGGCTGGTTGGTGGTGGTGGTGGTGGTGGTGCACCAGTGGTACTACTGCTACTACTTCCTTACTGTGGGGTCTCGCGTCGTTGGCGGCGGAGAAGTGAGCGGCGGAAAGCAGAATCCAGCCGAAGGCGACAGACGTTATAAAAAAATAAAATAAAAAAAAAGCCAGATGGTGGTTATCTGTCACTTTTTTTTCTCTTTCGCGATGGCGAATTGGGAAGCTGGGTACCTGGAGAAGGCCACTCACAGGCCTCAGAGCTGATGGAACAGGGTGCTCTTTTGGCTCTTTTGGCCTGATGTGGCCACTCATCCTTTGCTCTCAGTGGCTCATGGGGTACGTAGTACGTAGCGTACGTGGACCCTGCTACCTAAGGTACCTCCCTGGAATCCTTCGTGCCTTCTTTACTTGCCTTACCTAAGCTATCCGGGCAGTCCCAGGCCCCCTTAACCTTGGATTTCCGCCGTGAGGATTCCTCACGTCCAATCCAAACGTGCGAGGTTGATCCGTGCCGTCTCTCTTTTTCCCCGCCGCTCAACTCCGCCGAGAGGCCCCGCGATAGAGGACCCCGATACTCCGTCGCTTCCCGTCCGATACAGGACAGCTTACCTTACCTTACCTTTACCTTACATCACTTCATGCAACGAACCCACTGTAATTGGCATCTTGTTTTATTTGGTATGAGGCTGACCCTCAGATACAAAAAAAGTTAAGGAAATAGTTATGTCGTGGTATATCATCCGCGGAAATCGTCGTCTTGGTGTCCATGTTGCGCCAAGCCAATAAAACATCCCTTCTCCCTTCTACTGTGGTATGCAATCAATATCCAGCACCCCAAAGGCAATGATCCTTTCTATCCGCAAACGCCTCCATCATGTCTCATTCTTCAATACTCAGAAATCCCAGCAATGACACTTCGTCGGTTGGCTCGTCCAGAGGGCCAATCCTCGTAAGTGGCTTGCTGAGATGGCTTTGGTGGCTTAATGTAGTCAGAGATTCTCTTCGACACGCTCCCCTGGTGTCGAAGTCCCCTTTTCCCGTCTGCACCTACACTAGCGCTGTGCGAGAGACTCGGCTTGCGTGGCGCCTCCCCGTAGAAGCTTGACGAGATCAGGTTGCGCTCGTCGTCTGCCGCGCCAAACGACATCATGCTTGCACGCTTGCCAGCCCCCGTCGAGTACTGCGCGCTGCTTCTCTTGTTGTTGCGTTGCCCAGCAGGAGCAGTAGCATCCGCTTGTCGAGTCGTGCTCCAGGGGTTGTCGCTGTACCCGTAGTGTCCCGAACGCCGTGCGAGGTTTCGCCACATTTGGGCGTGATATTCGCGTTCCGCAATCTCTGCCTCTGCCACGAAACGTTCATAATCCGTCGGTTCGCGGCTACCACTCTCTTGAGACGGAGTCTCTTGTCGGGATGGCGGGCGAGTGTGAGACGAGGTAGGCCGTGGCGGTGCTGATGGTGGCGCCTGCTGCTGCTCTGGCTGGCTTGGCGGGTCAAATGGCGCTTCCATCTCGACTGGAGAAATTGACTTTGGCGGTGTGAGGTCTCTGGCGTATGGGTCGGATACAAGATTGAAGCTGTGTCGTTGGGATGATAATGGACGAGAGTGAGGTCTTGCTGGAGCCTTGCCGTTCGCCGACGATGTATTTGAAGCATTTTGCAACAGGCTGTGCTGCTGCTGCTGCAAGGGGTCGATCGCGACCGGTTCCCTAGTGGTTACCACTTCAATTTCGCTGCTCTTAACAATCTCGAGACGCCGGTGCAGTTCGTGGGGAGGCGGCGCCTCGTACTTGGACAGCGACATGTCCCGTGACCTGCGCTTCTCGGCAGTCTCTGCGGATGGCGTCCGTTGCCTGTGGAGAGGCTGCTCCAGCTCATTCACCCTGGAGGAGGCGGCCGTTATTGTGGCCAGTGCTTGAGCGCCGTTGTCCGGGTCGCTACCAAAGGAAAAGCTATGGCGATTGTGGCGCGACGTATTTGTGAAAGTCGTACGCGAAAAGTCAGCCGCCGCGTGTTTAGGAACATAGGCCGTTCGCGGCGCCGATGCTGTTGCCGGTGTCTCGGTGCTGGTCACGTTGTCCTCTCCAAAGTCATTGGCGCCGGATCTTGACCAGAATCTTTTTCCGAAACTCGCTTTGGATCGCGACTTGAGCTGCGTCGCCGTATCAGAACTCGAGGTCTGCATGGTTGACTGCTGTCGGGGAGGCGACTTGGGCTTGGGTGAGTTGGCGGCGCCGGCAGTCTGAGTCGCATTCGTAGGTGCTTGCTGTGCTAGTGTGACTGGACGTAGGAATCGGGGCACTGCAGACTTCAAAGAGCCTCTTCGCGCATCCAAGACAGTCTCACTTTCGGCAGGTGTTGGGTGCGACGGGTTCAACATGAGCGGGTTCATGAGCAGAGGCCCTGTCTGCGTCTCGCGCTGCTCCGTGACCCGCTGCTGGTCGAGGCTCTGTGACGAACTTGTATGATCGTTCCCGGCGGAAATCGACGTCTTCTTATTCTGAGCGTCCTTGTCCTTGGAAACCAATCGTCGTCGCATAAGGCGGTTCAGCAACCCTGTCTCGTCTGCCGGAGGTGCGGCAGTCATTGACGGTGAGGTACCAGTACCAAGACTTTGCGCCGCTGCCGGTACTGGACCCGTGACAGTCGCGGGTCGGCTTGTCGCTGGCGGCAGCTGCAGCTGCGAGTTTTCGTCAAGCCCTGGCAGCGGTGCAACAAGACGACCGTTGTCAGTGTAACCTTGAGTCTGAATGTGGGCGACAGGGGGGGCTGGCGATGCCCGAAGCGTGTTCTGGGGATTGTGGAGTTGGAGACGATGGCGCATCGGGGGTTGCATCGGCATGGGTCTCTGCTTTTCCTGCTGTAGTCCGGATGGCGGCGGTGTCGGATCTCCTTGTGTCTGCTGATGCTGATGTTGCACCAGCACAGCTCTCTTGTCAACTTGCCGGGTGGTGATGTGTCGACTGAGAAAGCGATTGAGCTTGTTCTTGACCCCTGTGGCAGGCTGGTTTGGAAGGGGGCTTGCGCGAGAGGAATGATCCTGATCCTCCTCGACAGCTATGTGCTGCTGCACCGCCTGGGAAGCGGGGTGGGAATAAGAAGGTGATGCTCCGAAAGAAGAGCTTGTCGGTGCTATCATGGACGTCGGCCTCCGTTTTGGTCGAGACGCAGAAATAGGAGCGGTATTTGTCTTTTTGATCAGTTTCGACAAGCGGCGGGATTTGCTTGCTGATGTGTCTACTTGCTCCGAGTTTTGCTCCCTGTCTTGCCTCTCGCCCTGTGTTGTCTCTGGTTGATCTTCCAGGGTCACCGATATGGCTGCGTCTGGCCGCCAGCTCCACCGATTCTTGGTCAAACGGCGCGATGAGACACTGGTAGCGCCGCCACCCTGCAGGTTTTGGTCGTTTGGGACGTCGACCTCGCACGAAATGGGCTTGTCGGGAGAACGTGCTAATGGCTGAGAGCTGCTCACCGCATCCCCTCGGATTGAACTTCTTCGTGGCCCCGCCGACCATGACCATCGATTAGGATTGACCATTTTTATAGTAAAGCGGCGTGGGCTCCGTTCGTCTTGGATTCGAAAATCAGTGTCGGGCTGCCAGTTCGACTGAGGCGTCCAATCCCATGCAGAGGTGGACCACCCAAAAGCGTATCAGCTCAACGCAAGGAGCAATATTCCCAGAGTTGGTGTGGTGGGTGGCCGATCCGAGAATACGTCTGGCCGGAGCAGCAGCTGGGGCCCAATCGGCAAAGCGAATAGAAAATGCTCGAAAAGCGAAACAACGAATCAGAAGGACGACGAGGAGTGTCAGCAACGGCCTGGCAAGCCGAGACGGATCGATTGAGATGTGAAAACCAAACGTGGACAGCTGTGTTCCCAAGGCGGACGAGGGTAGAGATATGACTGAGGACGAGGGCCTACAAGTCCAGAAATAGCGAGGCTCTGGAAGAACCCTGAGGCGTTCGTGCGGGCGAGCCTATGACTTTGAAGTGGTGGGCACTTCTTCCAACTCGACAAGTACTCTTCAAGTACCCATCCTGTCCATCATGTAAGTCGTTCGCCTCTCCGTGGTCTTCCGCATCTTCCGTAGCCCCAGATTTTGGTGTGCACCGAAGCATCCCCCCTGCAGGCAGAGCAACTCTGTCGATACTTCAGAATGCAAAACAATCCAGAACACGGCGCTTGTTAACTGAACGACAAAGGGAAAACAAGCCCCGTGTTGCTTAAGCTTTGACAAGATGTTTGAAGCGGCAGCAAGAGGAAAATCCGATCAGCCAGACGGGTCTCCTGAAGCGTCCAGGCGTGGGAGTTTTGGTACCATGTGTGGCAGAGAAGAGGGAGACTAAGGTAGGTAAGACGCTCCCACAAGTGCTTCGAGGAGCCAAAGCGCCATCCAGCGCAGGCAGAGAATGAGAGCTTGCGGTCCCAGCCCAGCGTCAAAGAGTCCGCTAGCGTCTTCAGGAGAGTGTCAAGAAGCGCAGCGGCTCTATATGCGGAGACTTGTGATTCTTCAAGCGGACAATGCCTGCCGAGAAGCGCGAGAAGCCATTTGCCAATACGTCATGGAAACGCTCCGAAGAATTGCAACTCGCACAGATGTATGGTAAATTTGGAAGGCAATTCGCAAAGTTTGGTGAACCGAAATCGCGCGGTAACCGTGTTCTCCATGAACAACGTTGAGGGTTCCCCAAACTGTGGTGATATTGACTAATGTTTTCCAGGGACCAAACACCAGCGGATGCCATGGAATCGCCGGATTCGGTGATGATCGACCACTTCAACGACCACATTGTTTTGTTGTCCATTGGTGTTGTCTAAAGTGAGACAGCAGGCAGTGTTGACCTGGCTAAGCCGGCGTGCCTGGTGAGTTGTGTCGATCGCTCCATCGAATTCTGGAGGGGAAGCGGCAATTGCGACTTTTCGATATGCCCACGTCTATTGCCTTTGCCGTGTGCGAAGGCCACTACGCGGCAAGACACAGATGTGTATGCTTTTGGATTGCCTCTTCTTTGTCGACGAGGGCGCGGGGGCGTCAAGCATTGGCTAAGGACCCCAGGCCGTTAGGAATGGGATAGCAGAGACAGTTTCTTTATGCTCTGAGGCTTGTCTGTCTCGCGTTACACCGGAGGTTGTGATCCGCGATCTCGATGTCGAGAGTTGCCAACCCTATGTATGGATGGCTGACGACTCGGTTGAAAGTTTCCCATCAACCCATACTTGTCGAAGACACCATCAACAAGTCCAACTAGACGGGAGGGCGTGGGAAGGCATGGCCTCATGGTGCCTACCCTCGTGGTTCTGAAAGAACATGCGACAGGTGAGACTCGTGGCGTCCCAACGAGGCATCCCACACGGGGCGTATTCCTCGTAAGTACTCATATGCTTCGTATGCAGATATCCGTATGGTGAAATGCTAATCCATCTTGAATGGAAATCTCCACAAGAGACAAGTGCCATGTGCCGGATGGGGAATGGAGCTCAGAAAGGAGCTTGTCCGGCTAAGCTCGAAAATGCCCAGATCAGGGTAGCAAACAGAGACACTACCTCCCATGCTTTGTGATGTTGATATTGTCAACTGATAGGATTTGCAGAATTGGTCGCACTAGGTATAGTCTGCATGGGTAATTGAGGTAGTAAGCTGCGAGAGAGCCCGGAGTCAGGGCCGAAGAGGAGACGGAAGCCGGCGAGGTGACACATTGCGGTCAAATGAAGTTGAAATTTGGTTACCTACGGCACCTTGCCTTAGGTAAAGTAAACTGGAACGGAACAAGGTTAACTGCGAGTTGGCCTGTGAGGCCAAGGGTTTGTGCAGTTTGTGCAGTGCAATGGCAGGCAGGGATCGCCATCAAGATCCAAGATCGTCCCTTCCTTCCTTGTCCTGCTCAGATGGATGAGCCAAGGTGAGCAGGTGCAGATGCAGGCGAGATCTGGACCACCTCACCTCAGGTACCTACCTTAGAAAAGGAAGTCAGAGCTCGGTGAAGAAACGGAACGCCTTGACGCCACGTAAAGTACCTAGGGACCTATCCCAACAGCCACCAACGAGGCAGTTCCTGCCCGAGGGAATGGAACGGAACCTGGATGGCAATCTCGGCACAGGTAGCAGGTAGCAGGTACCTACACAAAAGTCTAGACAGAAGGAAGGCAGGTATTCGTAGCGGGGGAAAGTGGCTCGCTGCCTTAGATAAGCGCCAATTTCCCCAGTTCCTGCCCCCGTCTGTGTTGCAGAAGGCGGAAGCCACCTGTGGAGGACGGGGCGCAAGTCCGGTGCTTCTAGCGGGATCCACCGCCACCACTCCGCCCTTTCCTCCTGCTCCGGGAGCGAATGACGTCCCGGCTTCCACCAAGCGTTCTCGGTCAACGACTCCTCACCTCCCACATCTCCTTACCAATCATCAACAACACCATCTCGACTTTGCTTCACCACCAACCACTCGACACCCTCTTACACACCCTCCGGCTTTTCCAGCTTCCCCCAAAAACGCCACCGCTCTTTCCTCGCCAACTGCTTCTTCGCCAAACACTTTCTTTTTGTCCCGTGTCTCACGTGTTCCAGCAAGCTCCAGCTTCAGTCTTTCTAGGTTCGGTTATCTTATGGGCTAGGATGCTATGGTCTGGAAGCTCGCTCCCTCAAGGGACAGTCTTCCGGAAACGCAAAAGCTCAAACCATGGCAGCCACCAGCAGAACTGCCTGACGAACCACCACGTGTATCTGATGTGGTACAATAACGTCTCCGGCATGTTCAGCAGTTTTCCTGGCAATCAACATCCAGTCAAAAACATCTGCCTACTTTTCGTTCCATTATCGACAGGTGGAGCACGAAGTAAGCTTGGAGAAAGTCGCCTAGTCATCTGCCATGCTTGCCTGGCCCGACGAGCTGGAGACTCTTTCGGGCTACTGGGATAACTATCCTATTCGCGCCCTTGAGATGCTTCATTGTGGATTGTTTCTTTCCGCTCTCGCTCTTAGGCAAAGCATGGTTCAGGAACCCAAAGGCTGTGGCAGAACCTTGCCCTGGATGGCGTGATAGCTGATGGCCGCTTCGAATCAATATGCAAGGCTCGGCACTCGAAGCGGGCAGACCGACTGGATACACATCCAGGCCAAAGGTTCAAGGAAACTTTACGCACCCTTCGTAAAGGTTGCGAACCCGAAGGCTGAAGGTTCTGGACCCTTTATGCGCTTCCACACGCAGCATCAAGCGGCTAATGTGAGCTTTCGCCTCTCGAAACATCTTTCTGTTGGCCCATCATGAGGCTGCAGATGCGGAGCTGAAATCTGCCAGAACGTGCGCCGGCCGAGCCTACTGCACTCTCGGCCCACGATTCGTGTCACCGACTTGAAGAATACCCCAGGCTTCCATGCCGAACTTCAGCCGCACCGCGATCTCACGGATGTTGTTCGTGTCTCGGAGAATACACATCGTACATGAGTCCCAAAGCTCGCATCTCTCGTGATCCCCGCTTGGTATCAATGCGTTCGTCAGAGCCCTTACTTAAGTCGTAAGGCAGCTGGTCGGGGTCTACTCCGTCTGCCCGCGATGGCTCAGCTACCACTTTGCGATCCAGCTTAAGCGGGATGTAACGGACCATCTGGCGCTCACTCACGACCTGCCAGATCCTTGGACTTTGACGGACCAGGGATCCCTGAAGGTAGGGCTCGCCATCGCAGAGATACCGACTGTTTGGTTCTCACACGCGTGTGATATCGTCGTCTTGGAGTGGCAACAAGATTGGCGCCCATTGCCTTGCAGACTATTGACTGCTAAGTGGTTCCAGACAGCCTAAACCCCATATTAGCGCGCCATTCTTCAACAACTTGGAGTTGGCAGCCAGTTGTGTTATCTCTGACAAGAGAGTGACAACCAAGTGACCTGCAGTGTTCAACGACACGTACCTAAAAGTATGGAGCTGACGCCCAGCCTCATAAGCTCCTCCACGTGGACCTGCGACACTGGCACCAAGCTCTAGAAGAAACACTTTTCTTGTTCCCAGAGAAGATCAAGGGCCCAAACAACAAGAAAAACAAAACCTGACTCGCCCGCTAGGCTTGGATGTTTTTTTTTTTTTTTTTTCTGCGCTTGGGCATGTACAGCGTCCCGACTTGGGACTAGCCTTCTCGAACAACAGCACGCCAGATCGCACGCAAAGCTCTGTTCGCAATGCAGACGATGGATGCCCTACTGCAGGGCCCTGGACTGGGCGTAGCGTCAAGACCCTCGGTCTAGAGTCTTACGAGATCATCCGTCACGGGTTGTGAAAGAGTACGGTTGCGGACGAGTCAAGAATGTCTGTGAAGAGTCACGAACCATACATGTCGATTGCACCTCGATTTTGGAGTACGGTATACAAAATACAGTCCACCGCGGGGGTATAATTCAGCGCTTCCTCTATCCATAAACTATATGTAATGCTCTCTCCGTATCGGAGAGTGTGTTTGCTGCAGTGACCCAGACACTTATCCTTGCTTGAGATCCTGCAACGCCATAGCGGCGTCTGCATCCTTGTTGGATTTTCTTTCGGCCTTGGTGGGCTTGAAACCATGGCTTTGAGGAGGGGTCCATTCCGGGGCCTGGATGAGTCGTAACAAGAGGGGATCTGACAGAAAGAAAGGGTTCGCCATGCGTGTGTCGACCCGGGTCTGCGTGTTGGACGAGATGGCTGACAGGGGACCTGCAGGGGAGCTAAGAGGCTCCAATGGTTGAGGCTTCGACGGCGTGGCGGCGGGCGCCTTGGTTGTCTGAAGTGGTGGCAACCTGAGCGAGTCCATGGATGGACGCTGGATGTCGGAGAGAATCTTGGGCGACACAATGACTGGCCTCTCTTTGGCGTGCGGTGCCTTAATCTTTCGTGGAGTCGGTTGTGGGAGGGCTTTGGCAGCGACTGGCCGTGGCATACCGGGCACGAAAATCTCCTCGCCATCAATCGTCTTTCGCTTCCGCATTCGAGGATTGAGTTTGACAGCGGCAAAGATTGAGCTTTCCGCTGCGTCCGACATGGCCACTTGCGCACCGGCACCCTCGTTTCGAGCCACCTCTGTCTGGCCAGTCTCCTGCCCAACCTGTGCCATCATTGGTCTTAGCTCGAGGCTCTTTTCTGTTTGGTCTGAAAGAACAGGAGCCGGTCGTGACAGAGCAGCCGGTGCTGACTTTCTCGATCTCCTCATCTTTGGCTTTTCGACACGTAAGGCCGTAGGGGATGTTGATGTCGTCGGAGTCATGCTGCCGACGATGCGGCGAAGTTCAGCCATCACCTTCCATGTTACCCAAGCAGCGCTCGTTCTGTCATCACGGACTGCCATTGGCCTCTGGGGTGTAGATTTGGGAGGAGCAGCAACCTCCAGCGGCATCGTGAGAAGCTCGGTCTTCACTACCTTGTCAAGCTTCGGAGCTTTACAAGCCTTCTCTGGCCTCGCTGTCGTCACTGATCGAGAGTCGTGCGACAACTCTGCCGGCAAACCTGGGGCTGAATCGGTAGACGATTTCGCTTGTGGCTTTGCTGATGGTTTCGCAGCATCCACCTTCGGCTTCTCTTCTGTAGAGCTCTGACGTTTCTTCGTCTTTTCACTGCTCTCCTTCTTTTTCTTTGGTAATTTGGTGCCGGGCGGCAGCCAAAGCAAGGGCACTCTCTCCTTCAGGTTGGCAACCCATGCATCGCAGTCCCACTGTACCCAGTAGTCGATGATATCCCCCCACGAACTCTCCGGAGGCTTCGTAAAGTTGACAAAGACGACTTTGCCGCCCCTGCTGTGAATGGTCTTGGCGAACTCCCTGACAAGGATCTTCAGGCCATGGACTTTCAGTGACGTGCCGAGAATGAGAAGCAGGTCCGGGGACAATCCCAAGTCATGGGTGACGATTGGTGAAATGAGGTGGGCGTTCGGGTGCTCTTCGCCGTAGAGGACGATATCTGGTCTCAGCTTGCCCACGCCTAACGCTCTCTTGCCCCTCTCTTGCCGTGCTGCCGTTGCTCCGGCACAATACGGGCATTCAGGCTGTCGCCCAGAGAGTGTCTCGTGTGATCTGTCGGCTTCATCCCAGTCGCAAATCTTCCCGCAGAGAAAACACCGAAGAGACTCTAGTGACCCGTGCAAGAAAACACATTCCACGCCATTGGACTTCTTGTCAGCCGGTTGCTGGACCTGTGGCTCGGCCGACGGAGTGACTTCAGCCGAATCCGCGACTCCGACCCCATCGGGCACTTTTGGTTCCTCCAAATCTTTCGAATCACTCGTTTCTGATGTTGCGGAGATAGACTCTGCGGAGCCTCCCGTTGCCGCCGTAGCCAAGACAGCCCCGACAGATTTCCTCGAGAAGCGACCCCGATGCCCCGGTCCGTCCTGGAGCGAGGTGGAAAGCCCAACCTTCTCCTCAATCTGGTCGATGTTTTGCGTATAGCATCGGACCAATTTCCCCCGATTGCGTAAATGGCCAATAAAGTGATGAGATTCCGTTGGCACGACGTCTTTCACCTTCTCTCGAAGCGTCGTAGCGAACGTGTAAAATACTGATGTCCTCAAGGGATCCGCCCATATAGAGGCATCAAATAGATCCCTGCCTTTGATGTTGGGCAAAGTCGACTTGCTAGGCTGTGAGGACGGAAGCGTTTCATCGGTTTCAGAAGATGCGGTGCTGCTAGCCGCACTCGATGTCTGCCGACTAGTTGACGATGAAGGCTCTTCAAAGGGGTCAAACAAAACTGGCGGAGGCGACGACAATGGCGAGGAACTGAAACCCATTGGCTGCTGTCGTAGAGTTGATCGTGTGAAGCGGCTCGCGTCCCTTAAGAAACTAGGCGTTTGCGGAAATGCACTAGGTGGCGATGACAGAGGCGAGGAGCTAAAGAAGAACCTCGAGGTTTTTGGCGTAACGTGAATCGTATTCCTCTCCTCCAGCTGCTCGCTATCCTTGGAGAACGTCGCCCTCGGCAGAGTCGGAATTGAAGTCGAACTGACGGCTTCGATGCTCCCCGAACCCTGCACGGAGGCAATGGTAGAAGTCAACAGAGACCTCTTGCGCATCTCAGCAGAGCTCGCCTGATAAGCGTTGGCTCGCTGGGCACACGGGCTTGCAGATCGTCCCCTCCTCCGAAGATAGCTGCGGGCAGCTCTGTCGCTGGGCTTTTGGTGTGCTTCCACCGAGCCTAGGTGTCTGCCGGCGGCCAGGTCTTTCCTAGGGCTTTCGTCTGGGGGCGAAGACTGAGCTCTTGCGCTCTTTCTTGAAGATCCGCTTAAGGTAGACCTGCCACCCGAAACGGGTGCATCATCGGTACTAGTACTCCTAGCATCGACGGTTGATTCCCTCGACCTCGCCCTAGTGATGGGCCCAGTAAACCTCGCCGTATTTGAGTCGGAGCCCTGCGAAGCGGATGCATGATTGCTTCCCTGAACTTGGGTTGAGTTTTGCGAGTCGTCGCTTAGGCAAATGCCGGAATCCTCGAACGAAAGTCTCCTCCGTTTCGCAGGCGGTTCCCGTTCCTCGCGACCGGCATCAGCTGGTCCAAAACTCCTCGGCTCGACCACGTCCACACGATTCGCGGCATCGAACTGGGCTTGAATCAGGGAGTAAAGCCCATTTTCGCTTCGGAAGTCCTAAGCATTACTTATTAGCATGGGTTGAGGAGCCATTCCTGCGTGGGTTCTTACAGGAATGCCCGAATTGGTACTGATGCCTGCGCCGGTAATGACCACAACCTTTCGTGCTTTGAAAAGAGAGTCGGCGATCCCTTGCAGAAGAACATCCTCTGTCGGGGTGACCTGGGTGGTAGGCATACTGAAGGCGTCCTAGAGTTGGCACATTGGACTTTCTGGAGTGGAGTTCGACACTGCTATTATGATGCTGATGGCCGAGGCGCGTCTGACAATAATGCGACTCGGGCGCCAGACTCCGCCAACATATATTCGGCGCGAGAGATAGAACGACTTGAATTTCGGATACCGGCTGTAGAGATTCGCTTGCTGTGAAGTCCAGATGTCTAGCGCCTCAGACGTATAGTGGCGTCTGGACCTACAAGCCCTTGCTTAACTCGGCTCAGCTGAGGAGGGCAGAGCTACCAGTCGATTGGACTTCTCAAGAGTTCGTCGGGAGAGACGCAAATGCTATATCTTCTCCAGCTTCCGGAATTTGAACGTGGTGGACAGCTGTGCAGTCTTCTTTGGGATCGTAGTCTCTGGCGACGCGGTGATGGAAGGGGTTGGTAGCGGTGCAGACGCGGTGGGCCGGAGGTGCCAGACCAGGGTTCGCGGTACCAGGACCTGCTCGTCGAGTCTCGATATTGGCGGCGTAGGTCGAAGAACGAAGTTGCCGTGTTCACTGTAGCCTCCGAATGTCCAATTGACAGAACCGCGTCGAGTCGCGAACTCGAGAAAAACGTGACTTCGAGGTTGTGGCGAGGCGACTGTCGAGGCGACTGTCGAGGCCCAAGCTTGACATGAACAGACGCGTCTCAGAAGGTGCTCGGGAAGACCAAAGCTCGAAAGCTTAACCGCCAAGCTATAGATGCTGTCGACTGTTTGCGTTTTTGAGCGCAAGGCAGACGGAGATTGTTGCGGTCTAAAAAAATCGCCGGGTGGTCAATAGGGAGGAGCAATTGAGGAGTTTGACCACACGAAGGCGTGTTCAAGGTTCCCTGGTGAAGTCAGATGTTGTTTGTGAACCGCGACCGCCCCGAAGAATAAGATCCCAGCCAGCAAAGACGCCAACAGCTTAGCGTTAGCGGCCCAGATCGCTAACCTCGCCTTAGTGAGATCACCGAGATCCACTACTGGGCGATAAAGATAAGGATAGTGTTATCGATAAGAGTCTCCATCGGATAAGGAACCTGGGCACTTGGGAATTGTGCACTTCCCTCAACCCACGCACTCAATGACACTTACTCTCTTTCAGGTATTATTTACCAAGCTTCAATGAGTTTGCTAGTATCTGTCCAAATCGCTATCCACATGTCTGAGATTGACAGAAAAAGGAGACGTGGGGGCGAGAGGGGAAAGCAGTATAGCAGGCTGCGACGCACCAAACCTCAAGCTTAAGGTACCCAGAGCGAGTCAAAAACGCTGAGTTGCAGACCAACATCACCATCAATTGTAGGTGCTATCGCTCTTACCTTAGTTTTCCATCCCGAAGCCAAATCAGAGAAAGGGTAACGCCTCTGCTCTACAACGCTTGGTTCAACGGCTGAACGTGGTCGATGTTGACATGAGTCCATGCCCTTGCCCATGCGCCGGGGTGTCAACACATTTGTCACCTGTCTACCGTCACTGCTGGAAACCTTGTTGACTCTCAGTCCTCTTTTACCGCTCAACTCTGGCGATGCTCTCATGAGGCTCGACGAGCACTTTGATCTAGGCCAAAGACATTTTTCAGAGATTACAGAGTTTACGGAAGCCAGGCTCCCGATAATGTTGCATTGATGGCTGTCCATCCATGGGAAGTCTCTCTCATACGGGACCATCTCCACCGCAATCGCTAGACGACGATGAGCTTCACTAGCTATGCTATCTGCGGATCATCCATCACAACCGATCAGCCGTCTCGGCGTGGCATGATCGACATGGTATTCAGATTCACGTTCTTCTAGAAGCAAAAACTTGAGCGATGCGGGGAAATGACATCTCACCGGCAATGTGCTTAAGCCGTTGGATTGAGCGTCATGTAAATACATGAGACGAAGCCGGCAGGAGCACGGTACGCACTATCAACACACGCGCATTGTGAACAAGGTACACAGTCAATTGCGCAAGGATCCCGCTTTCATCTCATATTGCCGACAGCTGCCGGCTTCATCCATCTGATATTTCCGCTCCGTGAATATCACGAGACGTTGAGGGAGATGCCAGCGTTGTATGTATCGTCACTGAGACGGCTTCGTTTGATCTCCATCGCCCCGGCGCGCACCCTTGCGATAGTCCCAACAGGCGTCTTGACATCCGCCCATTGAGCCTCAGCCAACTGCCATTCACGTCAACCTAACCTTAATACTAGAAACTCCGCCCGTGTTCTCCCCGATCACACCGGCCTGAGAGGGAAACCTTCCTCAGTCTGGACCTTCTTTTAGTTGCCGTGTCTTGTTTGAAATCAGAACGGGACCTGGATGAGGGTCTGACAGGCCTCAGCTCGCTTGGTGCCGAATCTAAAGACACGACGAACACGTTCAAACTCTTGGCACGAGCGCATGAATCGCCGGCGATCGGTGTATCTCATGGTCCCTCTGGGCCGGAGACACTAGCCAGCAAGTAAGTATTTGAATAACTTACTTAAAGGCTGTCCTCGTGCCGCTTTGAATTTTGCACGTCGCGATCTCATGGTGTTATTCTTAATTGCTCAATGTCAGCTCGTTTCTTTCCATTGTAAATCTATCGGTTCACTCTTTCGATCTAGGCTGGTCCAACGTCAGTTCTCCATCATGCAGTACTACAAGTCATTCACTCTTCTCTCGTTTGCCTCAGTGGCAGTGGCTCAGCAATGTACTCTGCAATTTGACGGCAGAGTTGCAACCGGAACCGAGGCAGAAGCGTTCGATGCTGAGAACAATCTCTTCAGTCCTCAGAATGTCTTTGGAGCTGGCTTGAGCTTCAGCAAAGTGTTGCAATTGCCTAATGAAGCCAGCTCGCCATTCGACGGCAACGACAACGTTCCCCTTGAAGTCACAATCAGGTCAGCTTCAGCCCCAGCGGATCATCATAGGTATGTTCAGCTAACGGCTATACTAGCGATCAGTCAATCTTCAACAAGCAGACAGCTTTCCGTCGCGCTGAGCTCATCCCATCATCCAACACGGGAACGGATGAGTCGACGACTGGCATCAAGACGTTGCATTTCAGTCTCTCGAAAGATGTCCAGCGTCCCCTTAATCTCTCGCACGAGTATCAGCTAGCTTTCCTGGAGAGTAATGATTTCAGCACAAATCAAGTTGTGCTCAAGACCGGCACCATCCTCGGCGGCGACGCAACGGTCGACCCAGATACACTGCAACTCTTTGGCAATGTCAACACCAAGCCGGCACCTACTGTCCTATTCAGCACTCCCTTCGCGGAGAACACCATTCATAACTTTGCTGTGACCATGGATTTCACCGCAAAGTGAGTCCTTTCTGAGCCTGAAGTGCGTTATAGGATACTAACACTTCGTTCAGCACGGTCCAGGTATTCTACTCGACCGATAACAACGACTTGGAGGCACAGGGGGAACCCCAGAGCAACGATATCAAGGGTCAAGGTCAATACCACTTTGGTATTTTGAAGAAGCCCGTCGGAGGTCAGGGCGATATCACCAAGAATGGTTTTCAGCCGGACGGCATCGATGAGGGCATTGTCTACAGCGGCATCTTCCAGGAGGACAGCACCAACGGCTGCATCAGCCTGGCTCCTTAAGCTGTCTTCATTGAGCATGGCCAACTTTGTAGGGCCTTGGAGGACGCCTCAGATCCTACTATGATATATTGGAAGCTTTGTGGTGCAAAGATTTTGACAAAGTGCGCACATAGTGGTACAATGAATTGGTGCAACTATCCTGGGGTCCGTCTTACTATAACCTGGGATGGCACGTCAGTGGATAGCAGGAAGCAGACTATGATTTCTTACGAAGATACTTTTACATCATGCATGAAAGTGGGCTACGATGAGAGATTTGATTTAGTAGAAATAATCGATTAGACTGGAGCAATGTTGATTAAGCCTCTTTACTGAACAATACTTGGAAGGATTTGCTCCTGCCCAAAAGACCTAAGTTCATTAAGCGTGATCAAAGTTCTCATTCGACTATGCCTCCTCATGGCTCACCGTAGCAGCCAGTTTCTCATGACGGTTGGCGACCTCTTCCAGCTGCGGGCGTAGAGAGTCAGCCGCCTCTTGCGAAAAGTGACGAGCGCCAACACGGTGCTCAAAGAGCAAGTCAATCTCCGAGTATGTAAGACCAAAGGGCTCCGGAAGACGGAAAAAGGTCCACGTAAGGAAAAGCACAGTGATTCCGGCCCAGAAGAAGCCGCCTCTGGCTCCCCAGTTCCAGTCATTCTTGCCCACAATCTTTGGCTGCAGCGCGTTGACGATGAAGCCTCCGCAATTGTAAAAGGCGCGAGAAAGGGCGACTGTCTTGACACGAAGACGGGTAGATGGCATCTCCGCGACCAAGGTATAGCATGAGGGACCGACGCTGAGCTGGAAGGAGAAGAGCATCACGATGATGAGGGCTCCCACGGCCCATGACCGCGCTGGTAACCCAGCAGCGTCCTGCGGAATACCGATGCCACCGATGACGACAAGAATCACAAACATGGCCGATAGACCAGCCAGGTACAGAGTGCGACGGCCGATGTGAGTCATGATGTACCAGGCAATGATACAACCAATGAGACCGATGCAGTTCTGCACCAAACTCATCGTAAACCCATTCTCGGAACTGAGGCCGGCGTTGATCATGAACTGCGTGCCGTAGCCCATGAACGGCACGCCGCAGAAAGACTGCGTCAGCCATACCATGCACGCAATTTCGGTGCGGCGAAGGTCGACACCGCGGAAGCAGTCCCAGTAGTGAGCGCCCGAACTGACCTCGATCTCAAACTGGTTCGTCACACGCATCATCTCGATGTGGGCGTCGAGGTCAAAGTCAATGTCACTCTTTGGAGAGGTCAGCTTGCGGACTGCTTCGCGCGCGTCCTCGAGGCGGTTTTGGCGGACAAGCCACCATGGGCTTTCGGGGGCGAAGAGCGTGCCGATGATGATGGGTACGGGCCAGACCCATTGGATCGCAAATGCTGCGATGAGTTCGAGTCAATGATTTCTCATAACGGTAAGGTCAATTGGGTTGTCTTACGAATGCGGTATCCCCATTGATTGTCGATTTGCAAAAGCCCTCGAAGCATGCCACTGCTGATCAGCTGGCCGATGACCCAGCACATGTTTCTAGAGGTCTTTGTTAGCAATGCTGACAGACTCCGTGGGAAGAGGGTTCGATCAAACATACACCCAAGACGTCATGTATCCTGCCATTAAAGTTAATAGGTGAGTATAGCCAGATGTGCTCAGACAGACAACTAACCTCTAAGTGACATGGGGCAGATATCAGCCGCGTAGGTAACGGCGAGGGTTTGGAAGATACCCCAGGGGATGCCCTGAATCAAGGCTCCGGCCAAGAACATTGGGAGACCGTTGGAGAAGAAGGGGATGAACACGGCCCCGATCATGGCAACCATGGCGACAATCATGGTTTTCTTGTAGCCAATCCACTCGGTGATGATGCCATTGAGGATGAGGCCAAGGATTGAACCCGCCTGGGTGCCGTTGTTGATGATGGTTTGCCAGCGAGCCGAGACTAGAGGGTCGCCATTGGCATCGACTTGGTCGCCGTACCGCTTCATAAAAGCCGGAAAGGCGTAAAAGTTACTCATGAGGTTGGTATCATAGCCCTTGAAGAAGTCAGTCGCGCTCTTGCTTTGAACTACTCCAAGATTCTCATACCTCCATGATAATGGCTAGAGAGATGATGAAGGAAAAGAGAATCGCTTTCGGCCAGAAGCGAAACGAGTCCCTCACACTCATCTGGCGCTCGTTCTGCATGGCCGTGATGGCCTCACCAGGGTTGTTGTCATTATGGTGGCTGACGGTTGGCACCGCTTCGGCGCCCACAGTCTTTGTCTGAGCCATGCTGAAGACTCTTGCAAGAGAGCACCTGAAGCCTAGGCGACTACGAATGAGGTTATTCACAGAACCATCCACAACATGGGAACACAGGGTCGCATTTATAGAAAGTGAAGGCGGGGAAGCCGTTTGCAACCTACCATTACCACGGGACGACTTGAGGGACTTGGCGACTCCGAGAGTGCCAAACTCTGAAAGACCAATCCCAACATCAGATTAATCCAACCACTTTCACTTTAATGCCGAGGCAATGCGGAGAACCCCATGAAGATGAAGGGGACAACATTGGCAATCAGACGTTTCGAGGAACCAACGTGCCAACGTCGTACAACAAGTTCAAAGTCTGCTGTATCATATGAGGGTCCCATGGGGAATTCTCTGGGGTTGGGAGCAACGGGTCGGTCGAGACTTTTGGGGAAGCAAAGCGATGCGATCATTCGTCCAACGGCTTGTGGGTGTCACCGATCAGATGTCCAGGGCAAGGTTTGAGCGACTTTTCCGCACGTTTCCCGCCGCCTTTTCCCGATCCGTGGTAGACCGCCCGGCAGGGGAGGGGGTTCTTGAGTCTCTTGAGTCCCGGTCGAACCAACTCGGCCGGGTAACCACCGCGTGGTGGGATACAACCCTAGTCATCTTTGGAAGAAATCGGAATTCCTGACGGAGTATTGCGCTTCTTGCAGTTGCTGCTTGCAATCGCCCCCTCTTCTTTGCTTCCTTTTCTTGCTGCGGACAAGACCACGACATATACGCAACCAAAGGGCGGTGTTCAGTCCGAGGGGATTCCCAGCCCCGCTGGCATGCGGAAACCCTCGGCTTGTGCTGCGTGCCGGTAACATACTCGTCCCATTTTGGACCTTTCATGCCACTTTCATGCCGTCTTGTGATCTGACGAGAAATATCCTAGGGCCCGCAGGCGTAAGTGTCAAACTCGCGAGGGCCTCATTGACTGCGTTTACTGCGACGAGAGGGGCATCAAATGCGATCAAAGACCGCCCGAGGGAGGCTACTATGAGCAACGAGAGAATCAGCGTAAAGAACGCCTGGTAGAAGAGCGGAACCTATCCGTACATCAGCAAAGTAGTCACAGCGCAGCAGCCGAAAGTGCATCGTCTGCATCTCAAAGTGGTGGCTGGTGCACCCGTTGTGAGACTACTTCACATGCCGCCGCCGCACTGCCCAGTCTGCCGGTCCGGCTGGACCTCGTCAGACTCTACTTTGACTACATCCATGACCAGTTCCATTCCCTCTTCCATCGGCCGAGTTTCATTGAGGATGCACTCGGCGACCGAGTGCACCACAGCATCCTTTATGGTATCTGCGCGCTATCTGCGAGGTGCGTCTTTTCGTATGCTGCCAGGCAGGACAAGTGGATCCGATGAGATGGAATAAACCACAACTCTAATGATACCGTAGATTCTCAACCGACCCGCAGTTTGCAGATGTTGACCCTCGAGACAGAAGCCATGCTTACATACGAGCTGCCGAGGCACTTCTAAACCTACGTGATGTATCTCTCCCAACGATACAACTCTGCGTGTTGATAGGGGCAGCATTGACTGCCAATGGCGATGGAGAATCAGAAAACATCTACTACGGCGTCGCATGCCGCATGGCGCAGCTGCTGGACCTGCCAGGCAGACCGGCTACCAGTCTCTTGGAACGAGAGATCAACATACGGGGTATGATTGAGCCTCCATTTCCCATTGTTTACCCGTTGGCCACGTTCATCTGTAACTGTGTTATGCAAGGCACGAACTCAAAGCTGACAGGTCGGTTCCCAGTCTGGTGGTCGCTCTGCATGATCGACGTGTGGTCCTCCACTGCGGTGAAGTTACCCAAGCTGCTCCCGGCGAGATCCGATATCCCCTTGCCGATGGACGATCTACCGTTTCTCTCGTTGAGCCGCAGCGGATCCGGAGTAACGGGTACGGCATCGGCCGCCCAAAGCTCTCAACTCCTCTCGCAGATGGTGAGACTCAACAGGATCCTGTTGGATGTCAACGACTTTAACCAGCGTTGCGTTGCGGATAATCCTACCTGGGATGTCCTCGAGCAGGGCGTTGAGTCTCTGAGAATAAGAATGGAAGACTGGCTCGCCGCACTCCCGGCGAATATGCGTGATACCCCGGAAAACTTTGCCTGGTTTGCGGCCCGTGGCCAGGGCCGGACATACGCGGCCGTTTACCTAGGCTACTACCACTTTGGCCAGCTCTTGTATTACCAGTTTCTCTACGGCGCGGCGGCGACGACAGCCATCAACCCCACTGCCTCAGCCTCTGTCGCAAGGAGGGACTCGTACGCGAAGCGCTGCAAGGAACACGCGGCTCGGTTATGTGACATGGTCTACCGCGCCCAGACAACAGCCGGGTCGGACGTGCGGTACACGATGACGGCGCATGTACTCGTCATTGCGTCGACGGTACAGATTCACACACTCTTGTTCAGTGGGGATGAGGCGGATATCAGTGTGGCTCGGAGGCGCCTGGAGAGAAATTTCGAGTTGCTGATGCAGCTACGGTGTTACTGGCCTACTACTGACCGGGCCATCAGCCGTCTAAGAGCATTCCATCAGACGGCACGTACGAGCATCGACACGAGTTTCGTTCTGGACCGTTGGATGTTGAGGTTCCTGGTTGAGTTCGCGGAGCCAATGGAAGAAAAGGAACGCGGAGACGGGGAGGCGATGGAGTCATTGTGGATGGACGGGCCCCCGGTGAGGGGAGCCGGACCTGTGTAGTGTAGCTGGGGAACCGCTTCCGGACTCTTGGCCCGGTGATGGAGACAATTATGTCAATGCAGTGGACTTGAATAGTATGTTTGCTGCAACATGTGACAAGCAAAACAACTCGTGAAGCAGGCTCATCTTCGTGACAGGGGTAAGCCGCGATGTTCTGACTCCGAGAAATACACCGTTCAACCAACACATCTTCTGCCCAGTAGCGGGGTACGTCTTGGCGTCCGGTGATGTCTCCTCTCCGGCCGGTGATTTTCGTCCCATCGGCGTCCAGGCCGGTTGACTGACGGGTGAGCCTGCATGACTCGGGAGGGTCGTTGCTGCAACACTGCGGAGAAGAGGCGGGAAACTCGACGACTTTTCCGCCCCTTGTTCGTCTTGGCTTGACCTCACCGTCTGATGTCGACCCCTCTAAGCCCCTCACTTTGGCAGCGGGAACGGGCATCCTGTAAGTCGGAGAGCAACACATGAGAACGAACGTGCGATAGCCACGATGGTGGGGTTGAATGGATCTACGATGCCACTTTTCTCCATGCCATGATCTGTATAAGAAGGTGCCGACATTGAGTTCTCGTCGCCCCTATCAAAGTCTTGAGAGTGAGGCAGAGACTGTTTTCGGTTCCGCCGTCCGAACTTCGAATATAAGATGTCATATAAATCGCTCAGTCTTGCGGCCGCGATCGCAACCGCTGGACGGGTTGCCGCTCTCAGCAATGGACTGGCCGATACACCTCCGATGGGCTGGGTAAGTTACAAGAACCTGCTCGGAAGTGTAGACTTCAACTTACAATCATCAGAACAACTGGAATGCCTTCGCATGCGATGTTTCCGAAGACCTCCTCCTGGGCACATCAGAGCGTGTCGTCAGTCTGGGCCTCCGTGATCTGGGCTACAATCACGTAGTACTGGATGACTGCTGGCAAGATGAGAATGGTCGCGATGCCAAGGGAAAGCTCCAGCCAAATCTCGCAAAGTTTCCTAACGGACTGAAATACGTCTCGGACCATCTTCACAGCCAGGGACTCAAATATGGCATGTACTCGAGTGCTGGCGAGATGACTTGTGCCAGATTTGGTGAGTATTTCATTTTCACTTCTATCACGATGGTGCTTTGATGAACAATACTGACGCAAGGCAGCGGGCTCTCTCGATCATGAACACGACGATGCTCAGAGCTTCGCGTCATGGGGCGTCGACTTTCTCAAATACGACAATTGCTACCATATGGGCCGCATGGGAACACCGCAAATCTCCTTCAACAGGTTCAAAGTCATGGCTGATGCCCTCAACGCAACGGGCCGCCCCATCGCCCTAAGTCTCTGCAACTGGGGCGAAGACTACGTTCACACAGTTCGCTACCATCCCATGTCTATGACTTCTGTATTTGTTTTACTGACACTCTAGCAGTGGGGAATGTCCATCTCAAACGCATGGCGCATGTCAGGCGACATCTACGACGCCTTCACCCGTCCCGACGACCTCTGCAGTTGCAACCAGGCCTCGGACCCCTTCTGCATCGCGCCAGGAACCCACTGCTCCGTCCTCTTCATCATCAACCGCGTCGCCACCTTCGCCGACCGTGGCATCCCCGGCGGCTGGAACGACCTCGACATGCTCGAGGTCGGCCAGGGCGGCATGACGGACGAGGAGTACAAGGCGCATTTCGCCCTCTGGGCCGCCCTCAAGTCGCCGCTGATGCTCGGCAACGATCTGCGGGATATGCCCGCCGAGGCGCTAAGTATTGTCAACAACCCGGCCATCATCGCCATCAGTCAGGACCCTCACGGCCGCAGCGCGTTGAGGGTGAGGAGGGATGTCGGAGGGGATCTGGTTCCGGACGAGTTTGGCGTTGCTGAAGCACAGGTCTGGAGTGGGCGGTTGGAGAACGGAGACCAGGTCGTCATCTTGCTCAACGCCGCCGGCGCGGATATTGAAATGAAGTCCTCGCTCGCGGAGATCTTCGTGGCAGATGGGCCTGGTGGCTCGGCGCCGCAGGTCAAGTCTAAATGGGCTGTTCACGATCTCTGGGCCGATAGGATGCCTACGGAGACGGCAGAGTCGTTATTCGCAGCCGAGAGCCACGTCGCGCGGGCCAAGATTCTACGGGATGCCGAATGGTATAATGCTACCGAGACGCCTTATGCCCTCGGTCTGGAGAAGGAGGACCCGAGGCTGTTTGGCCAAAAGATTGGCGAAGTCGAGGCCAGAGGTGTGTTGAAGGCTTCGGTGCCCAGCCATGCGGCCAAGGTATTCCGTTTACGGAGAATCGCGCAACCTGGAGATGGCTTCAAGGCTAAGAGTTATGACCGTACGCAAAGAGCTGTGAAGGACGAACTTTGAAGTGACTTGGAACCTTCAACGTGGAAGCTGAGGAAAACTTGGACGATTGGAAACGGCAGCGATCGCTCTATTTTGATCATCGAGGTGGAAATGGATCAAGATGTGAGATGAACATCAATCCTGTGAAATATAATTGCGTTTATAGAGGGATAAGAGTATTTCAAACAAGAAGAGGAAATTAGAAAGCGGATTCTGATAAACCTAGAAGGTCATTTAACGTCATCTTTATTCCTCAAAACTCCCTGGCAGGTGACATCGTCGAATCTCAAAAGCCAACACATCTTTCAGTAATGAGTGAAATCAAGTAAAGAATCTATGAACTACTTGGAATTTCACTTCAAGGTCAGGAGAAAATTGCAAATAGGGGCCACGAGGTGATTGTTCCCTCGACGAAGTAAGTAAGCAACGTCTTCTTCTACTACGCGATGCAAGGCAACACCAAATCCCTTTGGATATCTACGGTGATTTCAACATCAAGCCCAGCTCTTCCCCTATCAGACGACAATGACCTCAAAAGTCAATAGAAACCAACCGAGGGAAACGTCCACAGAGATTGCCTTGATTCAACTTCCGCCACAGACGCAGTCGTATCGGGCTCGGACCGGCACATACGGACTCACCCAAGCCTCCAGGCGTCGCCGCTGCGAGACAACATCTACGACATACTCCAGGAGCCCAAAGCTAAAGCCCAACAAACAACACCCTTTCCGAGACAACCTGACTATCCAGCAGAGACCACAGAAGCCCCGCGTAGGGAGCCAATATCACTCCGATCATGTCCGGGGCCTCTGTTGACCCCCTCTTCACCTGACTCTGAGCTACGCTTTCCAAACTCACCTGTAACCCTGCGACCCGATTCACCGTGGTGAACAATGCCATTATCAAGAAAGGCAAGGCAAGAACAGGCGAAGTGCGCGTCGATATGATCCGGGGTGCAATGGACATGGTACTCTACGGAGACTCCAAGGAAGCTATTCCCTCTCTCGCTTTCTTTCTTGCGTCTTCCTTGGACCCAATTTGACGGAACAGCCTACATGTATTGTGGGACGAGCGTGATCCGAGCCCCTGATCCGCCGAGCATCCGGACTCGCCTATTCAAGCATGTCGTGTCTCGATCCCGAAGCGCCCCCGGACAAAAGTCGTCACGTCGTCCCTCCTCCACGGGCCTCTAGAGAAAGAGGAGAGAGCTCCGTTGTCTGAGGATGAAAGGTCGGCCGAGGTGAGTGGTAAATCCCCCCCTGGGTTCGTCGATGTTCATACCTCGACCACTCGCCCAGTCAGCCCTGGCGATTTCGATCGATTGGAAACCGCGGAGGTGATGGAGCCGGATCGGCATCCTGATATGGGAACATCATAGCCATGAAACGTTCCATGGAAAGATCTCACAGTAAAGTGCCGTCACTGGAGACGAAAAAGTCATGGGCTGTTGCTAGGTTACTTGGAAAGAATACTTCCATAGGTTTTCAATCTAGAGCCATGTCGCGCTCGAGGGGGGTACATTTCGTTGAGCCACGATACGGACGAGCTGCAGTCGATGTCCCTGATCAAGTGTCACCCGCAAAAGTGCCTGGCCGTTCAGTCGACAGCTGAAGTAACGAGTCAGCCCCTCTTTCCAAGAAAAGCCACAACCCTGAGGAGAATTTGTCAACAGGTCTTGCAGATGTGAGGAGCGTCTGATCTGCTGAGAAGCCGAGCAAACTAAAGAGGCTGCAAGATGTGGCCCGAGGCGTTGCAGTAACATAAGGTAGCTGCTTTCTTCACACCCCACGCCCCCCCTTGAGCTCCCCACTGAGCTTCGCAAATACCACGCCTCGAGTTGGTCTATGATCAACCCCCTGCTCTGTGGAAGGTCACAGTTCTCGGGTACATCCGTACATGAGGAGAAGGAGGGAGGGAGGGACAAGGAGCGAGAGAAAAGAAACCAGGAGTGGGATCGCCGCGAGGGCACAGCAGAACGCCTCACTCCCTCGGGGCTTAGGTGGTCATAAGAGGTTGGACCAATAGAGGACCTTTACGAGCGAGACTGACTCTGATCGAGACCTGCAGGGTGTTGGTGACATGCCTGGTCGAGAGATTGGTGGTAGAGCCCAGAGGGCTGTTGTGAGAGCCACGGTGATCCATGCTATACTTTTTCGACCACCAAAGAGCCGATTGCGCTACAGAGGACAGTGATACCTCGTATGAGTTAGCAGGCAGGGAAAGGCGCGATGGTGAGGTACGAAGGTCGTGCGGTTTGGGATTGAGTGGCATGCCTTGCAGCAATGTCGTCAGACTCGTATCTTCCCTGGAGAACATCGCTCAAGCCGTCGTGCTGGGACCGAACCGTTGTGCAGAGTCTCCATCCAGGTCATGCAGCCAAAAGGAAGCCAGAAAAAGCATGTAATACTGTGCAGTATATTTAGGTTACCCGGACTCAGTCTGTTCGAAGGACGCGTCAAATTAGGAAGCGCCATCGCGTACTCCGTAGATCCCGTTGTTCGTTTGGTGTCATCCAGCCCCCACCCAGCAGGGAGGCAGTGGGAGGGCTACCGAGCGCGGTTTGCGCCTCAGCTAGGCATGCCACCTTGGATCTAAGAAAGAGTAGACGTGTGTGTTGAGTTGGTGTCCGACTTTGTATTCCCCGCCCTCGGATGTCGCGCTGAGCAGCTGGGGCGGCAGACTGGCTCAAGGGGACCCGTACCACGGATCTTGGGTAGATATTCCTGGTCTCGATTCTCCAGTCTATGTTGAGGAGCGGCAACCATCTGTTCCGTCATCGGAAGTGAACCATCAGCCAGACACGGCCGCAAGGTCAGGTTGGCAGTCGATGAAGGTGGAGTATGCGTGAAGCGCGGCAAGCAAGGACCGCATGTTCAAGCTCTTTGCATCATCTGATGAACATACTTGCTCGAGATGATGCAGCTTCCCACCGCTCTCTGCCATAAACCTGTGTCGGTGTACGGGAACATGCAGATGCCACCAGGGGCGGCTTAGGGGGAACTCGTCTCCTGCGCATTGTGCCTATTCCTGATGATGCTCTACAAGTATGTACTGGCAGGCTCGCTGTCTTGGCTCGCCCCTCCCCAAAGTAACGGTGAGTTGGGAGATTTTCTCCCCCCTGCACCCTAGCTTTTACAGTTCTAGGCCGATCGGATGGAGTCGTCCCCAAGAGCCAAGGCAAGGTAATGCTTGTCGTCGATCTCTACTGTGTCGTCGTCGCTGGTCACCCGTTCCCGAGGGACTATTGACTAGGTCGGTCGTTCGTCTAGGTAGTCTCGAGCGACGACCATCCCAGAGCAATTTACCCCCTTCTCCCGCGTGATTATAAGCTCGACTAGGCCTGGAATTTGAAGCACTCTGGATCATTGGAGGTCGACCCATTCTGGGCACGACGGAAACGCGAAACGTAGCCCTCGAGGGGCTAGTCCTGGCGATCATTACTCCTCCCACGTGGTCGCAAATCAAACGAAAACCGGTGAGGCTAATGAGCTATCAACGCGGGACCAATAGCACCAGGCACGCCGTGCGTGGATGGCAGAAAGTGTGCGGTAGAGGAAGACCCAGTCGAGATTGTGAGCGGCAACTTCACGGGTAAGCCAAGCCAAGCCATTGGGTTTCGTGAACCCCCATATTCACATGAGAGTGAGACTGAAGAGTCGAGGGGAAGAAGCGACCGGGATCCTGAAAGATCTGGAAGCACGGCAGGCTAGTGCTATGTCGCTCAAGATATCGCAATCAACTGTGTCCGTACCTTGGCCCACTGCGTCCACAGTCCAACGCAATGAGCCAAGCCGTGTTGGCGCTGCGGCTGCCCGTGGCACCCTTGGCTGCGTAAACCACGGGCTTGATGATGTCCCGTCGCTAGAGGCACGACTTACCGAACAGGGAGGCCTAGAGTTTGACAATGACACTTTCGTAGATGAGCTAGCTATCCGGTTAGCCTGTTAGTATCGTCTTGGGCCACATAAATGGCGACAGAATAGGTCGATAGACTCGCAAAACAATTCGAATGCTGGTCATCCCCACGCTGAATTAGCTCTTCACGACACGTCTAGTCCACTAACGCCCAACGCCACGAAACGCCTTCGTTTCTTATTCCAACATCTCTCCACTTTCTCATATTATCTTGGAAAGTTCTTCTTGGCCGACTGACATGACACGAACGGGGAGTCGGGGGCGACTCCAGCATTGCCAGCATGGTCATCCCGAATAAAAGAAAATTTGGTCGTGTCACCAGACCAGGTCTAAACGAGAGTGAGGTACGGTAGTCACGGTACTCCGTATAGGTAGAGTACGGAAACGCAACGCAACGCAACACATCTTTGCGAGCATCTACACAGAAGATGTTCTTCTTGTGTTCCTTTCTTTTTGCTGATTGGTTGCACACGCCTTGCTGCAGGATCGTGGAAAAACAAACCGAGATGAGGTATGCTGACGGCAACCCGCAGAGCTTCCAGAGACTTGAACGGTGCGACCAGGTCATTTGCGTGCCATACTGTCGTGCTACGAGCCTGGCGCCCGCTCAAAGTCGTCTGGAATCACGGGTTCTACCACGAGCTCTAGAATCGCGTCGGGAAGATGATGCTGCCGTTACCGATTAGAGCCAGAATACAGGGATGATCTCGTCCGGTACGACAGGCGACAAGTCAAGTGCTCAGTCCAAATGCTGCCGGGGACTTGTCGCGCGTCGTGATTGGAATTGCTGTATCAACAAAGTTTATGTGAGATGGCGCTGCCCAGAGAAAGCAGTGCTATGCTGCAGCGTCAATTGAGTCGAGGACTTGAAGATACATAGGATACTTTGCCCAACAATCGATTGCGCACGCAATCTGATATGCAAAACACAGCTGGCGAAGCGCCTGAATCTTGCAGTTATTGAGCGTAAAGTTGGTATTGATCTTTTGAGGTGTGCGCCCGGCATGTGCCTTATTCGACGGCAAGCAGCACGAAGTTCCCCTCAGATCCAGCAGTCAGGGGCGGGTAGTTGAGACAAGTCTTTCGAGCCTGGTGTCTTCGATCCACGAACCAGTATCCGAAGGACTGGTTCGTGGACAAATCAGTGCATTGGCTGAATTCGCATAACAAGGTCGCACAGGTAGTCCGGGGCACACGTCGTATAACGTCTTTTGCCGAGTGCGCATGAGAGGTAATGATCAAGCTGTCATACTGTGGCGTAAAGGAAACGGTCCCATCGAGGTAAGTTGTATACTGCCTTTTTGAGGTCCGACGTCTCTCTGCTGTTGGGTACGTCGAGCCCAGATACCGATTATGACAGCCGTCTCTTGAATAACAAGTTTGAAGGAGCAGGAAAATCAAGGCCATGGCTCACTTTCTCGCTTAGGGTTGCTCAACCTCTACATGCCGTCATGTGACAAACAAGGTCGCCATTGCATGAATTGGAGGTTTTCGTGAGGCTGCCAAGAGCGTTGGCAACAGCGCGAAAGAACCCAGAGACGTGGTTATGCCGAAGTGTGTGGCTGCTGTGCTGGTAACAAGGCCATACTTGGAGTAGATTAGCGAGAGTGAAGACACGGCAGCAGCCATTATCCGCATGCAAGCCGAGGACTGTACCAACATACCGAGCTGAAAGTAACCATGGATGAGCAAGCAAGGTTCTCTTTTGAGCCCCAGGGAGTTGTCCAAACGACATGACTGTGGCACAAGGCCGCATGCTCGGCATACCAACCACGACTCTCTCCCAGCTCAGCTCGGAACACAGACCAATCATGGTGTCTCGAGCACGATCAACCACATTGCCGCCTCCCGCACTGGAGAATGGTGTTGCACAGCAGTTTGATGGTAGCAGGCGTTGAAGAAAGCGGTCGTATCAGACGAGGGTGTTGCGAGGGTGAGCGCAAGATCTGCTTCAAGGCCAATATGGAGGTGCATGATCTTATTAGGTGAGACCTTCTCTCTCTCTCTCTTTCTCGCGATCATCGCCTTCACCCCGCCGAGACGCTTTTGCGGCTAAACACGTCGTTCCAGAGCTCAGTTGGTAACTTGGTAAGTTTACCATACCGGAATGTAGCGTATCCATGGTTATACATGCAGCAGCAAGGCACTTTGCTATGCGAATCAAGGAGTAAGTACAAAATTTCTGGGAAAACGGATTAGGTAACTCCCAATGCCTATAGCCCCGTCTCAACAAACAGGGCGTTCAGTGCTGCAACGCGCTCCCGCACATTGGCCTGTGGTCGGGTAGGCGGTCGACAGCAACAGGGTCGCAATCCATTCTCTTGAACCTATTCGGCATCGTTGTTGGTGAACGCTATCTCAGATGACGCGACCCAAGACATGGTAAGGAATGGCCCATGGGTAGCATGTTTGAGGGGCTCAGCTGCCAGGTTCGGGGGAGCGCTAATTCGCGTTTAGGCTCTCAAGCAACGGCTCTGTCCTGTTTGCCAAAGCCTAGAGAATGCCTCATCTAATTACCTCGAGTGCTCACGCAGCGTCGCCCCCGTTGCCGTGACCGTGGACTACGGACAACATCATGCGTACCATGGCCTTCAACTGATATGGTCGAGAATAGAAGGAACTATTCATCATCATGTCCTGGATCCACGGTCCTGGGCCTTCCGTTACGGCCACGAGGTGGGCCCGAGTAGAAATGTCTCGCATCACGCAAATCAGCATGTCGAGTTTCCTACCTTAGTTCTCGGAAGCGAATCTGCAACATGCGGGCCTCGAGGCAGCAATGAAGGCAAGGTACCGATTGTCTGCCCCTTCCCACCCTGGCGGGATGACTTGCATATCAAAGACATGGCCGGGCGGATAGGACATGGTGACAAGGACGAAGCAGGTGGATTGCGTTAGGGAAGATTGTACCAGGGCACAAGTGGGCAAAGTTGCACCAAAGATGAAGTGGTAAAACGGTAACAAGCGAGAGACCGTCGGTGAGAGGGCAGGCAAGGTGGGCTTGTGTGTGTCGCGCGAGATTGGCTGGACTAAGGTAGAAGACCACGCTTTCCAGGGCCATGGTAAATGTCGTGGCGAGAGACAAGCCAAGCGAGCCAAAGTCGGAGCCAAGGTGTGATGCCATGATTGGACACCTGCCACACCCGTAACCGCACCCGTAACCGCAACCGCAACCGCACCCGCAAGCGTATTGGCATCAGGCGGATGTGCCATGATGAACGGACAGTAGGCCGACCGGAGCATGAACGGCAGAGCCTGTGGCCTACGTCTCGTCCGCTTCCATCCAATGTTGCCAATGATGGTGTTGAGCCTGCTAGGCATGGCAAGTGGATGGCGCTATCTAAACGAGTAGAGGGAGGCGCCCGAGGTCGATGGTTACGGCCGTAGGCGAATGGTGCCGGCATTGTATTTGCCCTAGGAATAAGGCGGCCGACTGTGTTGGGCGAGATACGTACAAATAGCCCTTGGGGTAGGTCAATAAGCATAAGCAGAAGCAGACTCTGTCTACCTTGGCTTACTGTATAGAATACCTACCGGTAGACGAAGAAGACGGCGTGTTAGGTAGCGTTGTCGCATGGTGTGCATGGGTAAGTAGGGAGCACGCATGCGGCTTCGCGTTGTAGGATGGAGTGAGAGATGGCGAGCCAGGGAGGATTGGGAGGTGAAGAGAGCGACGAGAACAGCGTGATGGAGTCGAGATGATGACGATAACAACGGGCCTGGGAGGATCCGTCCATGGATGGCCCTGTACAGAGTAGTACCCGAGGGATTAGCTGGGCGCCTCGATGCGAGGTAGACTAACGAGGGGCATGTCGACCTCGTGGAGTACCCGTGGAGGACGCTCTAGACTCTAGAGGGAGTCGAGGCTCGTGGTGTTTTGGCGAATTCGGGATGAATGCTTTTTCCAGCAAGCAAAGTGCAAGTGTAGCCGAAGCGGAGGCGGATGAGCAGCAAGTCGGATGTGGAAGAAGATCGAAACGGCGGGCTGCAGAGAAGGGCTCGTTGGCTCGTTGGCTCGTTGGCTCCCACACTAGCGAGGCACGCTCCCTAGCAGGCGAGGGAGAATGCAGGTTGCGGCGCTGCAGCAGCAGAGGGAGATGAACAGAGAGGAGAGTGCCCAAGGTAAAGCTTGATGGTTGAAGCTTGTTGGTTGCTTGATGAGGCGACTGGAGGGCGAGCCGCAAAAGGATGGCGAGAAGTGAGGAGGAAATGTCAGGGGGAACCCTACTCTCCGGGACCTGCAGGACGGGACTCGATGAAGGAATAAGAAAGTGTTAGCGGCAGAAGCGGGGGAAGAAATCATCAGATGTTGGACTTGTGGCGGTGATGATGCGTTGCTGCTCGTGGTGGTTATGGTGGTGGTGGACGATATTGGGTTGAGGGTGGCCGTGAGGGAGGAAGATGTCGTTGTCACAGAAGTAAGTAACCTGAGGCACATGGATGTGAAAGTGCGAGATCTTACTGGGCAGGTACCTTGACTTGGGATCCTCCTGCCCTTGAGAGAAGTATCTAAGGTAGCTTGGCTGTTTAGACACATGGCCTTTTCCTTCCATGGCGTGGAAAGGTGAAGAGATTCGAGGAAGGAAGGGAGTGAGGCAGGGAGGAAAGACCAGGAAGCCGTCGTATGGCGTGCCTGCCCGCGCTTCCATGGATGACTACCTACCTTCCCTACCTTACCCTCGTAATGTACATACATCGATACGTCTTGGATCACTACTACCTTAGGTACCTTGGGTAAGGTAGGTAGGGATTCGCTGAGTGCCTTCCTTACCGGCCTTGAGCAGGTACGGGTAGGTAAGATACTGTTCTCACCTTTTGTTCCTTACTATAGCTCAAGGTACCTAAGGCAGAGAGCAGTCCGTTAGGTACTTTACCCAAGGTAGGTAGGTAGTAGACGGAGGCGAGTTACTATCGGCACAGGCAGCGCCGCCATGGCAGTCTAGGGCACATGGTCGCTGAAACTCGCCTGATGTCTGCTGGAAATCCGCCGGGACCAGACTGACAGCGGCCCTTGCCTTGCGCTATCCACGTCGGGGCTTTGGGGGCGGTGTTGGTGCGGCCGGGACTTTACCTACCTTAGGTAAGCCAGGTACCTTACTTAGGTTCCCTACCTTAGGTACATTCCTTTGGGTAGGTTACTTATCTACACCGTACCTACCTACCTTAAGGTACTGTGTAAGGTATGTTTGATGGCTCAGTTCCTCTCAGATGGAAGGCGTGGAAGGCGTAAAAGGAAAGATCGGTGACAGGGTTCCTGCCTTACTGCTGGGAATGGAAGTGAGGGAGATACAGAGGTACCTAGAGGCTGGAGGGAAGGCCCGGCCCCCGACGCGACTTCCATGTGTAAGGCAGGTAAGGTAGGTACATCGAGTTTGTTCCTCAGGTCTCCTCAGGTCAAGGCAGGTCCATTCTTGGAAGAGGTCTGTCCTCCTCCTTCCCGCCCGCCGTCGCTCTCCTCCCGCGCGCACTAAGGTAGCGAGATGGACGATAAGGTACCTTAGACGGGACACAACACAGACGGCATGGATGGCGGCTCATTCCATGGGACCATTTCCTCCTGCTCCTCCTCTTCCTCTTCCTCTTCCTCAATCCTCTCACCACTTTTACCACCATGGGAGACTGAGACTCCAACGCTCCGCTACCATCTACCTACTACGCCTACCTCCCTCACCGTCCCCGCCATCACGGCCGTATGCGTCTCTAATTGTCATGCTTCTACCTTACCGAGTACCTACATCTGCCGCCGCCTTGTCTGCCACTACGCAGTACCCTCCGCCCCCCTTCAATGTCGCCCACAACCTCACAGCAACAGCATTCGCGAGCCAAAGATTGGGTGCTTACCGCTCACCACCGCCTGTCTGCGAGATCTGCAACAAGGGTTCTCCTTGTAATCCTCCTTTAGCCGTCGATCCAGTCTTCTCCAAACACCCGAGTCTTTCCAAAGGGGGCAATGGAATGATCCCACGAGGCTTTGAACCTGGTCTATCTGACCAAACGTACGCTATCAAGTACGCATACGTACGAATCATACGCCCCGATACCTAGCCTTGCAATTGCTAGCCCAGCTTCGCTCGCCCGTCATGCTGTCCATCAAACATGGCAACGGCATGACTCCTGGCCCCCTGAAGCCTGAAGGAACCCTCGCCTTGATGATCCCGTCGCCTCCATCTTGGCAACTCGAGTTGGCCCTCTCAGACTTTGACGGTCAGACGAGCCCTATCCGCCTCACTTGCGCTACTCTGCACACTACCGGTGTCAGTCGTCGCCTTACCGTCACGAATTACCATCTTCGTCGTCACCCTAGTCCTGGCGACCAACCCAGGGGCGCCTCGAGCCAAGCTTTGTGAGGGGGTCATTGTAGCCACCTTCTTTGCCGCCTATCGTTCAATATCTCTTCAACTCAACTTGAAGAGAGTCGCCGACTGTGTCTTCTGCAGGAGCAACTCGCCAGATCAATTCCTGTAACACCCGCCGCTGGCCGCTACATGCGTGCCTGTGCAGTGTTAGGTTGTGTGACTTGCCTCACGAATGCACACATCGCTCCCCGGACCTCAGGACCGGGACGTCCTCACTTTTGTGATGCTAGTTTTCAGTGCCAATGGCATGGATGGGGGCCGTGACTGCACCCAACACAGTATGGGCAAATGGCTGCCCGCTCCACTTCCGGAACGGTGGCTCTCGAGATGTCGTCTGGCCGACTGTCGGGCTGGGAACACAAACCCCATGGACCCAAGTAAGCCAAGCAAGCACCAACGACAACCGAAAGAATTGCAACCAAGGCCAGGCACTTGTTATTTCGAGCCTGTAGACAGCGGCCGTGTGCCATTTTCTCGCGTCGCCTGCGAATGCAGCCATCTGCTCGTTCGTCGGTACTCGCTCTGAGCTCGTACTTTGCTACACCAACGTGTTCGAAAAGACATCGATTTGTATCTTTGCCATGTTGGGCCGAGTCTAGCGAGGACGCCGCGGCGGGAAGCCACCAACCTTTCCAAAACCACCCACGTTGGATATAAGACCGCAACCGTTCCCAGGCTATCGTCGACGTTGAGCCATCTCATCGCCTGCCCACTGCGAGCCAACCATTCGACACTAATCGCGGTCACTGGAATCTCTATTTGCTGGAGCCCAACCCGTCCTGATTTCATCACCAACTGGTATCGGTCGTCATCGTCAACAACTCCCACACCCCCCTGCTGGCTGTCATCGACCCATCGCATTTCACTTTGCGGCATCGCCCGCCTTTCCCATCTCACCCCAAGCTACCGCCCGTCAATTGGAATTAGGCGCAGTCGTCTTAGACACGAGTCTCACGCTTGTTGACTCTCCGACAACCACTAGGAACGAACCAACAGCGGCAAGTCCACCAAGCCAGCCCACTAGGCACCTCGTGAAGAAGGCCCATCCAACGGGGAGGGGAATTGGGTTGTGAACAGTAAGTCTGTGCCTGACATGACAGCGAGACACGGGCGCTACGGAAAGAAGTTGAGTTGACGTGCGGAGGCGGGCAGATAGCCAGACACAGATCCGTCTATTCCCGTACAAGACGGCCGCCAATTCACAGGCCCACGCCGCCACGCCACGCCAGGCCTTGCCAATTCTGTGTCGTGAGTCTTGAACTCTCTTTTCTGGACCCCTTCCACGTTCCCCCGGCTGAGCCAGCCATCTTTGATTGCGCTGCTCTACCCAAGCAATAAAATGGCCGGTCATGGCGCCAACCCGTCCCGCTCTCCGGCGTCAAGGCTTACACGGGAGACTGCCATGGCTTTTCGAGTCCTGGGAAACACACACAGTGCTGGCTCGTAGTCCGAGACGGATCACAACAAGATGGGTGAGTTTTGGGTTTCGATTCGCCCAGATTTGAACCTCATCAGCGTCGACCGACAGAGTGGCCTCGGCAGTACAGCTCGCTAGATGATCTCCTCGGTGACAGCTCTGGTCGAAACCCCCAAACATTTCCCTCCACACGCACGCACACACGCACACATACTCACGCACTTGGGTCCTTGTGGAGGCATATCGACCAGGGCGTTCGTTCAGCTGCGCTGGGGGGCCCTGCTCGGGCAGAAATGACGGGGATTTGATCTCAGTCAACTGCCCGGGTCTACAAAGCCGCCTAGCTTTATTGGACCATCCGACAGGCGTCGTCGCCTGGCTTGCTTCCCGCCGTCGATCATCCCGTCTCTAGCCTCTAGTGCAGCATTGCTGCCTCCTCCTGGCTGCAAGGGGGTGTAGTGCGGTAGTCAAGTAGTGTATGCGTAGGGAACATGGAGGGGAGCCCGAGTGTCAACACACCACTGAAGGCAGAGAAACCCCGGCTTGGCCCTGCAAACATGCTTGGCTGGGCTGCGATGGGCTGTAGTGGGAGAAGATCAAGAAGCCAAGGTTGAAGCAAGAGGTTGAGATGGCAGCAACACGGCGCCGCCTCTACCTCTTTCGATGCCTTGTGCATCTGCGCATCGCCAACCAATTCTTGACATGATCAGTGTCGTCAAGTCTCCAGCACACGCTCCCCTCATTTTCAAACAACGACTTGACCCGACAGTCCTCTCTGTCACCGCTGAGGTTACAATCACGCTATTCTCCAGCGGGAGGATGAATCCACTGATCGCCCCCGGGGCCGAGTGCTTCACCTGCACTATTAGCAATTGGGCTGACCAATTAGTGGTGACAGGAAACATCGAGAAAGAAACGAGCAGGGCAGGGCAGCAAATGCCAGGGGCAGGGCAGGAAAGCTCCGAGATTCAAACCCCCCCCCCCCTCCCCCAGTGAGGCACAGAAACTCCACGGCGTCTTCTTGACGCTCGTGTACAGGCAACAGGCAGAGGCAGACCTCAGCTCAGAGGAGAGGCAGTGTCGTAAGTGTACCTACCTACCCACACGGCAACAGAGAAGAGCGCAAGCCTTGCTTGAACCACCATCTTCACCAGCACCCTTGATTAGTTCTTGATTGTCTAATACAGACTACCGGTTGAGAGTATCACGCGTTATTGATCGACCCTCTGAGACCAAGGCGAAGGAAGAAATAAGCATATTCAGGGGGGTGCAAAGCAATTCTGTCCGGGTTTCTTCACATTACCGAGTACCTCACCGTTTATCGCGATTTTTTTTTTTTGACAGCACTCCCAGTCGGGACAATTTGCGCCCACTCCGCAGCGGCATCAGAGATCGTCATTTGGCAGATGCGCCCCGGAAGCCCGAGCAGCCGAAGCGACACCGACGAGTAATTTGACCCCCAACGACCTTTTTTCGGTCGAGGCGAAGCAGTACCGTACCAGTAGTATACCTGCTGTACGGATACGGATACCTAGGAGTATTATACCTTGCTGGGCTCAAGATCTCCATAGATCTCCGTCGGCTTTCATCTCGGCCGCGGACGACACCGACCAAACCCAACGCTCCCAGGCCCTGCTGTTGGCTGTTGTACGCTCGACCGGCGCAGACATTGGCACATTGGATTTCAGCCTCCAGAAAGCACGCTGATCGTACGCTATCTACGGATATACTTAGCTAGAGGTGGGCAGGCCGCAGACCAGATACCTATCTCAAAGACGATCGTGAGAGACATCAGGTCTAAGCCGGTCCGGTCCCTGGATCTCACTCTGAGTTTTGAATCAGATGTAAGTCTCATCTCTCTATAGCCAGGTTTGCTGCATCCCTCCATGCGGATCTCCCGATCTCCTCCATTTTTTTCCCACACCTGATCTTCCACCGGCTCCCGTGCCTTTCCTTGGTAGGTGTCCATGATGATGGTGCCATGTTAGCAAAATGTGCCCTCTTTCAGCTACGCTATCTGTGGCATGGGCTCACCAACCTTGCTTCATGCACTTCTGAGTTCTCGCACACACACACACACACTCTCTCTCACTGTACGGAGGACTGCCACTCTCATAGGTATCTTCTCCTCTCGTCTGGCCCCCCCTCATGTCCTCCCAAATGCCTCCCCCCCGTTTTCAAAAGGCACGAGCACACAGGGTTTGTATTGGATGACGGGTTGGTTTAGCCTGGGGTCTCCCTCGTGTACATTCGCACTTGTACATTGCCTGACAGGTCTTATGCAAGGTCTCCGGTGGTTGAGGGGGTGCGGACGGACGCATGCAAGGGCTCAGCCGGTCGGTAGTATCCCAAGCCAGATCCAGTGACACTGGAGCGTGCCGCTTGTATCCCGATTGCACACACTATTACCGCACCCCTCCATGCCGTTAGATGAGCCCCGGTCCATCCTAACCCTGGCCACATGCCACAGTCGGTCTATAGCCATTCCTCTCGTTCATCCCAACCCTTCCGCTCATTGGGTTTGCTGCAGCTGCTCACAGGAGCTATGGCCAATCACAGTACGCTAATCCGTGGTTCGCAGACATCAAATCCCATCTACGGTTGATCGACACACGCCTCAAGCCTCTCTCACACTCTCACTCTCACTCTCTTCTACGATACCCCCCTCCCGCAGTCTGTCTCTCACTCACGCCTTCACGCACTCACTCACACACACACACTCACACACACTCTTTTCTTTCTCGCTTCCTCTCTTTTCAGTACCTCTATTGTCCGAACGCAAAAGTCAATCTGAAGCTTCTCCCGCCCTAATAAGCGTGCATCTTTCCAATATCGCGAGCAGCAAGTGACAAGCGGTGATCGCCTCACTGCTTATATGTTTCCCGCCAAGCCTACTAACACCGCAAAACCTCTCTGCGGATAGAAACACCTGTTCTTGCGAGTCTTTTGGTTGTGCTGTACATCATCTGTACGTAAGGTACCTTACTTACCTAGCAATCCCCTGGTACTGCCTCTCCTGCGCTGCCGCTCATCACGGTCGATCTTGACGAGTAAGTCCCCTCCATAATTCCTTTTTCCTGTCCTCAATCTCAGTCTTTCTCTCTTTTTCTGCCCTCTTCTTACCCATCTATGGATCCAGGCCCCTCGCCCTGAGCTTCCCGATGTTCCCTGTCATTTGTCATTCCCCTTCTTCTTCCTGCAACGGCCGTTTCCTTCTTTCCCTCTTACGAACGGTCTCTCCCCTTCAGTCTCCCTGCATGAGAGACCTTTCGCTCTTCTTTTGCTTCTCACTTTTGACACTACAGCCCCGTGTCTTGCCTTTGGGCTACAAGTTGGTTAAGCTACCACGCTACCTATCCACGGTGTCTGGGTAGCAAGAAAAGGGCAGTTCATTCACCAACTTGAGCGACAGCCTTATTCCCTTGCCACACCCCAAATTCTCTATGAAGCAAGTCTCTCCTCCCAACTGCATGCCAACTCTTGCCAGCTGAAGCGGTTCCTATACATCATCATCACCATCCACGAATACCTACAGCCACTCAAACACGCGCAACACCCTTCCTCAATGAACAACTGACTCCTGCTCCCCACCCTTTTCTCCTTGCCAGTCCTCTACAAGAATCCATAACCGCGTTCAGGTTGCTTCCTGTACGGATACCTAGGTACCCTTACCATACACACCCCCCTCCCCTCATCCCCACAAATGCCACCCGGTCTTGAGTCCCTCCTTGCCCGCTTCTTCCTCCTCCGCCAAAAGCTACTCGTGGACCAGATTATCTCCACTGGCTAGGGAAGGACGCAGAGCCCTCTTCCAAAAGAAACGACGAGGGGTACTACTGTAAGGGAGGGTAGTCGGGATCCCCAAGACGGAGCTATTGGTACGTGAGCTTCCTGTTAGTGCGGCAAGCAGACCAAAAGCAATATCCATCTTCCCAAGGTCCCTGTTCCCTCCCGTGTGGATCTGTCCGGCCGAACCTCTCTGTCGCCGCAGACTCGTCGTCGTCGTCGTCGTCTTCCCTTCAACACTCATAACACACGTACCGTACCTGGCCTGCAGGGAGACAGACTGGCTTTGCTATCTCTCTCTCCATCAGACAGACCTGGGTATGCGAGAAATGCAACACCACTGCCCCGTACCTCGTCAACATTCCTCATCTACCTCCTTCACCCCCGCAACAAAATCAGCGACAGAGTCTGACTTTCTGAGTCCCAGTCTCGTCTCTCCCTCTTACTCCCCATCTCCTACTCTCTTTCTAGTTTCCCCATTTCTGTCTTCGCCTACCCCGTTCATGCCCGGTGAGTAACCTCACAACCGATATTCGGGCACTTCTGGCTTGGTGGACCTCGCTCGCAAACCTGCTGCTCTTCTCGCCGAAGAAACGCACGAGTGCTGCAGCATCTTTGAGCTTGTTTCCCTCAAAGGACGCCTGTTTCTAACTCTCTTGTTCTCACGAACAGGTTCGCCATCAGCCTACAGGACCAACGAACGAAGCACGGTTCAGCTCCACGCCTCTGGCATAGTGAACGGATTCAGTCTGTTTGTCAACAACCTCTAGCCCTGATTGGACACAACACTGGCGAACACCCCGACCTAGACGGTTGAGTACGTGATCCCTTCCTCTGCCTGCAAGCTGTTGCATGGCCACGAACTCCAGCAAGAAGCCGTTATGCCGCTCGCTGCATCTTGCCGTCCCCAGCCAGCAGTTCTTGCGAAGGAGCATCAATGCTCCACCTTTGGAGCATTCAGGCTGACTTGCGTGCCAATGAACAGTCCCAGCACGGCATCTTTCAGTCGGTTACCAGCGCGTTGGAATTCTTGGGTCGTCCCGAAACTTGATCTCAGATTTCGGTTTGCCAGCGCCACGGCGACCAATGACAGGTGCATCGGTCTGAGTTCACTTCGCGCAACATCTGCCCTCAAAGAGCTGAGCTTGGTTTAAGATTGCCGCTCCTGGGTATCTTCTCAGCCTTCCCGCTTTCTCCATTTCTCCAACTTGCTTCGCTCTTCTCAACCTGGTATCATCACCCGGCCCGACCTCTACAGCTCGCTCCTCGATTCCAGTCGCGTCGAACCTCCACAATAATCACAGCAGCCGATCTTCTCAAATTCCTAGCGCCACCAGCCAGCTCGGATACGCCATCCACATATCTGAGTACGGTGTCTCAAACCAATCCTGCCGGGAGAATATCCTGAGACTGACGTTCCTCTACTAGGAATTCTCCCTTCCCTCGCACTTGTCCTTGCCCTGTTCAACAAAACTCGCCCGGACTCTAATCACAGCAATCTCAAGACATATCTCTCCCTTCCTCCCTTTGTCCCTCGACGGTCCCACAAGGCCATAGTCTCTTTTCCTGTCGTTGCAACACTGCTCCCGAAACAGTGGTTTGCATTTTCCCGACACCAGATCACGCATCCTTTCCCAAGTGCACCCTCTTCTACAGCTTGAATGTCTGCTGCGAAGTTTGAGTGTGCTTCCTACAAGCATTTCGAGGTGAGTCAAAACTTCCCATCTCAACGTGGAGTTGAGCCACCCCCGAGACGTTGTTGGCCGCATCACTCGACAACGCCTCGTGCTATCTTGAAGAGCGCGGTAAGGCTGACGAGGGGTACCTCACCGAGAACAGCCCGACTTCCACCCGCAAAGGCCAATAATCATCGGCGAGGAAGGCCTTGACTCGCCAGAAACGGTGACTCTCAAGTACGAAGAGGCAGTCGCAAGGGCCAACGGAGACCTTCGGGGCGACTCCCCGCCGGGCGGTCTCCTCCCCATGTCCCACTACGGGAAGCAACAGCCAGGCCCAATCCACGGTACGTTTTTTTTTCTCTGTAGTAAAGGCGAGCTTGATGGACTTTGTGTGATCTTTTCGGTTCCCATGAGCGTTTTGGCTCAATACACCCAGTTGGAGTGCTATGGCTAACACGAACGTGTGTCTTGCAGGGTATGATTCGTCCCGTGGGTATCAGGATGCCGGGTATCAGCAATATGGAGCGCAAGCCTACCCTGCGCAGCACGGCGGTGCAGGCCAGCTCACCGCAGCCCAGATGAACCAGGAAGCTTTTGCCGCCAACAGTGCGGTGGGCTCGTACATGTCTGTCAGTGTAGGTCCATCGGTGGTATCATGTCAACCAAGTTCTGGAATGGCGGGCACCAAAGTGCAGGTCAAGATCAACTCGCCATACGATCTCCTCACCGTGGCGCCTTTCTACTCCCTCGTTTTCGGCGTGAACAAGGTGCAGGCACAACCCACCAAAGAATCCCAGGACAGCAACGGCTACATGTTCGTTGTCTCGGCCGATGCACCGTCATTTGTGGTCACCAGCTGTGCCAACGAAAACGTGCCAGTTTTGGTCCTGATTGAAACAGAGAACGGCGAAGAAGTGTTCAAGGCGGCAGCGGGTCAATTTGTATATCACGAAGCAGGCCCAGGTGCTAGATCAGACGACATCACGAGGAAGATGTCAAAGTCACCTGAACAGCAACATCAGTCCCCCAGGTCAGCAAGCACTCAGCTCGGCAACGAAGCCAGTACAAATACGTACGACTTTGCAACAGCTCCGCAACAGCCTGCCCAGTCTCCCTATGGAAACTCATTCTCGCAAGACAACAACAATACCAACATGCTCAGTGCTTACCGAACCAACTCCTTCCCGGAGCAGCATTACGCCCGAGCAGTGCCCCCGCCGTTGCGGCCGCCGATGGCCGGATGGCAGGCATACGGACGAACGCCCGGCCCCCCCATCACGCACACGCAGATCTCGCGTCCTAGCTTGACGCCGCTACCGATGCCATCTGCCACGATGCCTCTGCTTGTCAGGACCAGCTCGATCCCAAGCTCTCCGGGAGGCGGACAGCAGTCTGGTTACAACCACTGGGGATCTTATTCCAACAAGGCTCAACTAAAGATTGTTGGCAAGCTCGATACCATGTCTACCGAATGGTCTCCCGAGGAGTGGTCTAACCGAAGACGCATCGTCATGTTCAGCAAGAAACAGACAGGACCGACGCTCACGGCAACCTTCCGACCCGTCAATGTCAATGAGAGACCACCCAACAGTATTTGCATCAGCTGCATCTGGTGGGCAGAGAAGAACGAGTGTTACGTCACGTCTGTGGACACTATCTACCTCTTGGAACAGCTTGTCGTTGCTCCAGCCAGGTTCACTGTGGAGGAGAAGAACCGCATCCGCCGCAACCTCGAGGGCTTCAGGCCTTTGACGGTCAGCAAGGCCAAGGCCGACTCGGAGGAATTCTTCAAGATCATCATGGGATTCCCGAACCCGAAGCCGAGGAACATTGAGAAGGACGTCAAAGTTTTCCCGTGGAAGATTTTGGAATCGGCGCTGAAGAAGATCATTGGCAAATACAGCGCTAGCCCCTCATCGACTCTTCCAGCCTCGCACCTCTTGACGCCCACACCGGTCAACGCGTATCCCCCACCGCTCCCGACGCCGCCAGCCCCAACTGTTGCATCAGACCATGTCAGTGCCTATGGCGTTCCATCGCAAGTCCACCACCACGAAGGGTTGACCTCACCGCGGTCGATCACCGGCAGCACGCATAGCTGGCCTGCGTATTCCACAGGACCACCGCGCAACCTTTCTCCCGCACTCACATCAGTGTCGCCGCGGCAATCTGGACTACGTCTCGCTGCACCTCTACCAGCTGTCAGCAGCTATGATAGTCGGTCGATGACGAGCCATTCATACGGCGGCGGGCTCCAGACACCGCTGGGAAACCAGCATACACCGCCTTCAGCCCCTGGACGGTGGGATCCTACGATACCAGCGATGCATGCACCAACTACCTATGCAGAGCAGTACCAGTCCATGACTGCGCACCACACCCCAAGTCACCAAGTATACGGTGGTGGCGGATACGGGGACGGGGCGCAACGGGCTTGACGCCGCGGAGGCGCCTAGGTGGGAGCGAGGGTGCCTGACAGGCGGCGGGCCAGGTGAGCGACGACGACCTGGCCGAGGGGGCAAGGTGCTTCGCGTCTGGTGAGGCACAAGCGTGATGTCCCGGAAGCAACACAACAAGTCTGGTCAAGACTTGATGGAGTGAGTCACTACTTTGGGACCAGGGTCGAGGGGTACGGGAGGGGCTTGGAGACACAGGGCAACCGCGTGAGCGAAACACGGGAACAAGAGCAGGGCTGGACAAAGGGAAGGGAAGCATCAAGAGATGTCGTCGGAGAGCAAGTCGTACGTCGTTGACTTGATTGGGAATGGCCAGGCTGCGGCTTTGGACAGGCTGCACGAGGAAGATGGAGGTGTGGTGTAGGGGTCCACGGGTTTATTCCCCCCCCGGTCACACACTTGCATCTGTCCGTCGCACTCCTCGTCTTGGTCCCGGGTTGACTGTCACTGGGCGTAGTGCGGTGCTAGAGCTTGAGGATGAGCATGAGCATGAGCATCTACACTACTACCGAATAGGACTTTTGGTGTGGATGGGTGGAGACCCTGGAGGTGCTGTCAGCTGCTGTGGCGCAGACCAATGGAGGCTTCCGGAATCGAATCCACTTTTCCCGATTTAGATGGAGTCGGCGAATCACCTCTGCCCCGCTCAGCGACCGGCACCGCCAGCTCCACTCCCCGGCATCGACCTTGGGGATTACGAGCCACTTTTCCTCCGACGCACCATCCTCAACCCTCCCTCTCTCTCCCCCCTCCTTCGCCATCTCAGCTGGGAGCCTATCACCCCGTCTCTCTCTCTCAGTCTGCCTCTATGTATGCTCTGGGAGGCGGGGAAGCTTTCGATGTTTCCCTCTTTTTCGACAGCTTTCAGTATGGATGAACCCCTCCTCTAGACCTTCACCGCATTGTCACGACGTGCAAACAGTGCAGGGGCAAGCGGCGCCTACTTTGCCTCTCTGGTCACATTTTTGTCTATCATCCATGACGGGACGATTCTAGACCACCTATCATCGCCGCGTTTGTCCGCCTGCACTTCGATAACGGATCCGAGCCTCGACCATCAACGTCGCCAATCAGTAGCTCTTTTCTTGGTGCATGATGGGTTGGGGGTGTATCTGGTGATCGTCTCTTGGAGGGGTCGCCTGTATCCGTCCGGCCTGCATGACGTACATCATCTGCGTCAAGGAGCTACCGAACGACACCGCGCCTTATCCGCCTGCTCCAAAATGCTAGACGCTACTCTGTCTTCTCCAGACCCGTCTTTCCACCGGCTCGTCTTCGACCACTCGCTTGCCTTCCCGCCGGGCCTCTTCGGTCGTGCATTGGCGTTCCCGTGTTCCATACATGGGTTTCAAGGGCTCACCCGAGCCATTCACATGGCCTCCAAGTCTAAGCAAGCGCCCCTAAATCAACGACCAAGAACGAGCCGGCTCATCTGTCACGAAAAAGACAAGGAAGCATATTCCTGGCCAGGATATCTGTTTCCCGGGCAAAGATCAGTAGCAGCCCCCATCGTCACAGCATTCATGACATGCCTTGGCTCTCGACTCGCTTCGCAAACGCGGGTGGCGCGGCTGAGTTTATTTCCACGCAGCCCGTCCGACCCTCCACTGCGCACTTTCGCTACTGACCCCAAGATCGGCAAAGACGGGGGCGCGGACTGATGCAACTCCGACCGCGACGCTGCTAACGACGCGTACTCTCGCGGCCTGGGGCTGGCTCACCACCTTGGCGACGATTTCCCACACCACCAATCTGTCTGCCTCCTTGCCCGAGACACTCTCATACTTGTTTCAGGAAATGACTGCAGTTCGAGCTGCCCACTGCCCACATAGAAAGGATACAACGGTGTTTGTCTACGGCTCGTTTGGTGATAGACTCGGTTGCATTTCGCTCATCTTTCCCCCATAGAGGACCGCCCACTACTACCCCACCAACGACTCGGCATTATAACCAATACGACTTTTCCCGCCTCTTCAAACCCCCTCGGTGTTTTGCTAGCAACATTCACGCGGCCTGCCGGGGCACCTGACGTCGCTTATCTGGACCACGTCTCGGCAATCTCAACCATACACGACAATCACCTCCACATCGCTACAATCACATCACTCGCGCTGCAACGACACTCCTTGCTCTGAACCCTCCCTCACAGAACACAACACAACACAACACAACACCCAACATATCCTATACAACGCTTTCTATCTTTCTCCTTCTCCTTCTCTCTCTCTACCTTCCATACATCTCATATTATCTATGCATTTATCTTTACTGGCGCGAAGGGGAAAGGGGTTGGGATAGAACGGGGGAGAACTTGGACTGGGGCCAGTCAAATCATGTAAGACTTTCTAGAAGACGGTCGAAGAGGAGGAGGGAATTGGAACGGACAATGTGCGGACAGGGCGACGGAGAATACACGGGTTTCACAGGTGTCTTTGGTATGGTACAGACCGGGACAGGTCGGTTCTCGGGGAATCAGGTAACGGGGATACAACATTCTGGTGGGCTGCACATAGCATTATACCCTTCGCTTTGCTTTTGATGGCTTCGGGATCTGGGTTTTCGGTATTGTCACATATGGGATAGTCTCCTGATAATCATAATCGCTTGACATCTTTAAGAAAGTTGGTCCTTACTCCTCGCCGTGTGATGTAGAATGATTCACGGCGCTCGACATGTATGCTGCCCGTCGAGATGTCGCATCTTGACGCGACTGCCTTGGGTACAGTCCATCGCCGGGTTGGCTGCGTGAGCTGGCTGATTCACTACTTCCACCGATCAAAACAAGCGCCTTTGGCCGTGATGAACGTAACCTAACGAGACCACCTCGACTTGTATAAAAGAAGCCGACTATCAACTGGCCATGAAAGTCACCATCGAAACATCCACCACCCAACCAGTGCTATCAAGGCCCTCAGACATTGAAACTAACATCTTCATCAGCATCACAAACTCCAACAAAACCACACCAAAAATGGCAAGCGACTCGAGCGTAAACGCCCTGGTAGGCATCCTTACCTTCTGCATGGTCGTTGCATTCCTATTCTTCTGCTTCCTCCTGTACATGCGCTTCGTCAAGCGGCGCGTCCTCGTGCCCGTCGATCTGGGACCGCGCAGAGGACGGAGTACCACCGCCGTACGGGGCAGCGTTGGCGGTGATTCTGCGGCGGGGACGGGGGAGGATAACAGAGATGTTGGGAACGAGTTGGGCCGGTCTGGTGGTGCGACGACTGAGGGGCCGGCGAGGGTGGTTTGAGGTCCACCGTACTGATGGGATGGGATCGGGATAGTCAAAGTTTGCAACAAAGGCAAGGGCCGTCCGTCACCTGATGATGCACGAGAGGCTTGTCTTGGGAGGGAATTCAATAGATTCAACATGACAATATCAAATAGTAGCAAAATTGAGAGGACGTCAGTCTTGGGCGAAAAACAAATACTCCATCGGTAGTCTACCCCCATGCGCGAGGTAACTCGTAAAACTCAAGATATCCAAAGTTCCCATGGCACGACGCCTTGGATTTCGCCCTCTCTTCCCCTTGTTCAAATTCCAAACCGCATAGCTGCAAATTTACCTTGGCAATAGTAGTACTTCTTGATAGTATCTTCCGTGATGCCCATATTGGCGAATGCCTCTCGAAGCCACCGAAGCTGGTGGTTTCTCAAGTTTGCGTTGGCACCGTGCGGCAAGTGAATCGTGATACTTGCCGCTTCGGGCTCCCCATTCGCTCCAGCCGGTTCCGGCAACGCGGAATGGGGCGTCCAGCTGAACTTCTCGCGAGATCCCTCCTGGGTCTGGCGGGAAAAGTTGAACGCGCTAAAGAGCTCAAACACGTTCCTCTTGACGACGGACCCTTCACCGTGGTTCCAAATACTTTCTATGGTCGACCAAACTGACCTGCTTATCGTGACCTTGTCCGTCTCGTCCCTGTTTTCTGCCTCTCTATCCTCAGGAGTCGACACCACTACGAGCTTGGGTAGACGAGAGTCCCAATGGGAAGGCTCGCAGTGGTCCGGGGGCGCGACGGTCATAATCTCTCCGCAGATCTTCTTGCAATCGTACCAAGGCCGTTTCAGTTCCAAGTCGACTTTGCCAGGAGGTTCGGCAGCGAGATATCGTTGAACACCGGCTGGTCGACAATACCTTGGCGTCGCGGCATTTTTGCTGACTTTGCTCCTCTTACTCCCGTGCCTCACGATACCGCCGCCACCCCTACCACCGCCCGCAGGGCTCGTTTTCTTCTTTGACTTCTTGAACTCCTTCGAACCCTTCGACTCCTTCGACTCCTCTGAGTCGTCCCACTCTAACTCTTTGGTCGACTTTACAAGCCCGTTGCAGAGTTCTTGCCAAAAGCTCTTCACCAACAACTGGGCTAGCAACGAATGCCGGCCGTAGTCTTTGTCTCCATGCGGTTTGTAGACGACCCCGAGCAACCATTGTGTGTATCTCAGCGTCTCCTCTTGCACAAGATCCTCGAATGGCACGTCGTCAAAACCTATGAGAAAGGGGCCTACTGGACTTTCACGGCGCCGCGTGCTGCGACCTTTGGCATCCAGGAGATCTTGTCCGAATGGATGTACAAGTTGCATGTGATGGCAGAGTAGGCCCGTCAAGTGTATAGCTTCATAGTCTCTTGTGACTGTCGTCTGAGCCCCGAGTGCTGTGTGTCGCTCATAAAGCTTCGTGCGCAAGGCCCGGATGAGCTTCGGTAAGCCAATGGTCCCAATGTTGAAGTTGCTCGCAAGTCCGGTGTGGACATTCTTGATTGACCACCAGGTTGGACTATCCAACATTTCGATGTTAGGTTCGTTCATGTCGTTATTGTCAATGTCCATTGCGTCCCCGTGTGTTGCCGACTCGCGGTTCCTTACAGTGAAGTCTATCTTGGTACCGGCATACTGCTTGGGTAGGTCCCAATCATCCTTGACTACTTGCAAATTCGGCCAGCCAGTATCTCGACGAAAGAGATGCCGGGTTGTTTCGCTGGCAAACAAGCCGCCATGGCCGACGACGTGGTTTATTCGACGCTCCACAAACCAACGTGCATGGAAGCCCAAGTCGACCCAGGCCTCCTTCACTTTAGGTTGATCGTCTGGTATTTCTAGACGCTGGGAACCTTCTGAGCACCAAAGGTTAACTCCGCTGGCACGAGCAAGGTTCCACAAGGCATCGATTTTGCTGACCAGGCATTGCCACATTTCGACTTCGTATAGAGCCCACTGAACGACGCGTCTGATGATGTCATTGATCAGACTCTTCTTTGCGTCAATGTCGCGTGCCAAAAAATGAGGAAGTTCGCCCTGGTATGACACCGCCATTGCTGCTTTCTTCGGAACATGGTGGACGGAGGTCTGGGGTTGCTCGGATACGTGTCCGTAGTGCTGCTGAAATTGCTCATCGACGCATTGCTGGAAATAGAATGGATCGAGCCAGAGGCTCCTCAAATGATCTTTTGACCATTGTAGTTGCTGTGTAAACTTTGTCTTGAATTCATCAAGCCATTTCCGGTTGAGAGAGGCTGGTGGCATGTACAACCCATATTCGACTATTCCCTCATTTTCGAAGTAGAAGATCCTTTCTGAACGGTGTGCTTTTGTCCAGGCATCGACTCGGTCATTGTCGACAGCTTCAGCGCCTACTTCTTCCCTTGGTTGGCCGCTTTTGATTGCTATTGCTTTGGTGACACTGTAGAGGATTCGGTAAAGCAGGGCTTGGGTATGGAGGAGATGGATGCCATCGGCCCAGGCAAAGAGGCGACCACTCTTGCGTAGATGTTCAAACATCCAGTCTTGGTCAGGGTCTCTTTGGTCAGTATGGCATATCAGAATGAAGTCGTCCACGATGAAAAAGTAGGGGGCGCTTCGCTTCAGTCCCATCTGTTTGCCCATCTGGACATCATCTGGAGTGAGGATCCCAATGAATCGATTGTCCACAAATTTGGGCAGGAACAACTTGCTAGCTCGACCGAGATGTAGTGCTTCCCAGTCTGCGAATGTAAAGGCGCTGGGGTCGCAATTCATTCGGTTTATGATGAGATGTGCCAGAAGCTTGGGATTGCTGAGATCGGATTGGTTCATCCAGGATAGTAAGAAGGCCCTGTAGGCGCGTTGCGTGTCGTTGGTCGGATCGTCTCTGTAGATGACGTTCTTGAACGAGATTTGAGCGCCTCCAACCTCGCATGCACGAGTTTCGATGTCTTTGAAGAGCCTATAGTATTCCTCCAAGTCGGCACTGTAATTATGCGGAAGCTCTTCGTGTGTGCCAAATGCATTCAATTCGGGATGACTAGTAAGGGCAGCTTTATACGCCCCATTGACAAGTGTTAAGAGCTCGTCGCGTGGCAGGAATGGTTCGTCCTCGAGGAGGTTCGTGATGACTTCCACGTTGACCTTCCCGCGGAGGCGCCTGAATGCTGCGTATGACTTGGAGAGAGCTCGAATCACCTGAAATTCGAATTCCCGAGCGTCTCCTTGGTTTATCAGCTCTGTGGAGACGAACTCATTGGTTGCATCTGATTCCTCAATCGGGCCTCGAAATCCGATATCTCTTAGTTTTTGTTTGGGTTGTTTTTCTTGAGTGCTCCATGGGCCATCTGGCAGCCAGTTGAGAGACGAGTAGACCTTGTCCAGATATTGCTCTGATTCGTCATAGACATCCTGCGATAATTCTTGCATAGCGAATCTAGAAATACGGACAAGACGGGTAAAAGAATCGGAGTGGATGCGTGATGAAAGGCTGATAGAAAGGTGCAGAGATAGCCGGCGTCGTACAGAGTGGCTAGTAGTGAGGATTGAGGATGCCAGTAGCAGCGGAAGACACAAACAATGAAGGGCGAGACATGGCTCAAGTACTCTGTTGATGAGGCAGGTTGAAATAAACGAGTTGCCACGATGGCAGGGCCTGGAGAAAGTTGCTGAAACCACGAGGACAGGGTAAGGCGCTCAGTTTCAATGACATTGTTGGAGAAAGCATGATGAAAGAGACTTCTCTTGTTGGCCGAAACAACAATCCGATGAGCTAACAAAGCAACGAAGGGAGAGGGGAGGATGTGTTGGTGAGTGACAAGGTGATTATTTCTGTCATCTTGACAGATTGACGAGAAGGAGAAGCGGTTTCGAGCTTGATAGAAGTAGGATAATTGTGCTTGGGATCAGTTCCCCTCCACCGGATTCCCGAAAGAATGTTGTAATGGAAGAGCGTCGTAGCTCAGAATTTGAAGAAAAGGAAAGTTGGAAGGGCCTGGTTTAGCCCAATTGGCATACTGGACGGGCGGGGAGCGTAATGTACTTGGAGGGGTAGAAATGTCAAGTTGGGTTGATGGCTTCAGACATCCATACAGCTGTATGAGATGGGATGAAGTGCGATGGAAAACGACAACGGTGGTGAGAATGTGGTTGTGGAGGGGTAGGTAGTCGTGGTAGGTTTTCAGAGAAGTCAAGGCTCGGTTTAGGAAGGCTTGCATCATTGTTCAGACGAAGCATACGATCAGGTACACGCTGCTATGAATCTATGATAGCTACTGTGTGGTTCCTGAGTTAGCCGTCAATAGTGCGGCTGTTGGTGGGCAGCAAGTTCTGGCAAGTCGCTACCTACATGTTGAGGAAAGGTGAAGGTGTCAATCGTGACTGTCAAGGAGATTTTCCGTGGCATTTTGCAGGCCGACGGGTGCCGGATCCGGGAAGGCAAGGGAAGACCATGCTTGATTCAGTTAGAGCTACGGGTCTTCGGATGGACAAGACCCATAGCTGTGCGCACCAACAAGGACTAGCGCCCTGTGTAATGAGTGGCGCTGGGCGCGCAGGAGCCATCTGGCCGGGCCCACCGTCCCACGTCGTATTTCCACGAGAGCAGGAGCTAAGACCCAAGAAGGTCAGGAACGCCAGGGGACCACTGGGAAGGAGGGTCCTTCCTTGTTTCTTTTTGTTTTCCTTCCTCGCCTAAGTCCTGACTTTCTTTGTTTCGTTACTTCCCGTTTTAATATCAATAAAGTACGGAGTACTTACCTACTTACATTTCTTGACCAAGGTACCAGTAAGGTACTACATACAATGAAAGGTCGGTCGTGATAGGCAACTGCGTGGAAGAAGCAAGAACCCCGAAAACGTTCCGGAAAGAACACGTCCACAGGGGATGCCACCATGAATATTGTTGAAATGCATGGGATGCCAACTTGCCCGATGAATGACAGTCAGCTACAGTCTAAGGTACAGTACAGACACAAGTACCTATTCATACACCGGGCAGTTACACGGCCATGCCCAGAATCCAGGGGCAAGGTCAGCTCTGGACGCGCCATTGGGTGGACGTTTGGCCAAGACCAATGGACAAAGGCATCAACCCTCAATACTATCAGCAATCGGCCCAGCCCAGCCCGGGCGCCGCAGTAGCTCGACCACCTCAGCTTGGCGGCAGGTGGGTGGTAATATTGCCTCTTTGCATTCCCCTCCCACCGACGCATCCGCAGCTACGTCTACTTGTACATACAGTACAGCCCGGTGAGATAATCCTCTCCAGATCAAGGTACCTACCTTACTTGGACGAGCTGAAGATGACCCTTATCGCGCAAAGACACCCAAGACACGCTACTGACGTACAGAACGCACCAGTGCCTGCGCCAGTCCCAACGCCAAACGCCAGCGGCAACGCCAAACCAGTAAACGCCAACGCCAACGCCGGCACCGCCAGCATGGGATTTTTCATTCCTGTTTTCTCTTCTTGTTCTTCTTCTTCCCCCTCCTCCCTCCGAGCTGCCGTCTCTTTCAGACTTTGTCTCTTTTTCAGCTCCGCCTCCTGCATTTGTTGTCCAGTGCTTACCACGTCGTTTCTTTGAGGAGGATTCTTGGTGTTTAAACCATCCATTGTCACTCGTTTTTCCAAGTCTTGCCCGCCGACAGCCCTGCATCCATCACAATCGGAATATCCCTACCGTAATTCTGCCACTCTCCACGCTCGCTCATTCGGAATACACAGTCCTCGACAAAGACGAAACGCAGGAATCAAGATTGCATCCATTGTCCAACTTTGCAAACCAAATCGATACTCGAGTACCGTCGTCAATCCAGGGCCCAGCACACTCGAAATAGCAAACGACACCCCCTGCGATACCCGTCGTCGCTTTTGCCTCCAAGGGCCACCCAAATCCATTCGACCCGAACCGCCCGGCCCCCAGTCGCTGTTCAACCGGGTCTCACCCACTCGAGAGCCTCAACCTTGAACCCGCCCACCATGCTCTCCACATTCCTCCTCGCCCTGCTGCCCCTCGTGGCAGCAACATCCTCCTCGAAACGCGGTCTCGTCTTCACTCCGAATTCCAATTGGCCTCAGGACAATCAAGTATGGGTTCAATCAGGTTCCGATCTGACATGGTACTACAATTACCAGGAAATCCCAAGCCCGGCCTTCTCGGGCAAGACTCAGGCTGAGTTCGAGTTTGTCCCCATGATGTGGGGTGTCTCATCGAACCCCCAAGACACGACATTCCTTAAAAGTGTGACGAGCTTGATCAAAGACAAAGGCATCAACATCACCCACGCCCTAGGCTTCAATGAACCTGATGGTCCCTCATCCTATGGCGGCAGTGATGTTGCCCCTTCTATCGCCGCCAAGGCCTGGGTTGCCAATTTCATTCCCCTTCAAGAGCTCGGCGTCAAGGTCGGTCTTCCCGCCTGCACCGGCGCTCCGGGCGGTTTGCCCTGGTTGAAGCAGTTCTTGGGCAACTGCTCCGCGCTCATTAGCACCGACGGAGAGACCAAGAACTGCACATACGACTTCCTCCCCGTACATTGGTACGACAACTTCGGAGGCCTGGCGAGTCACATTGGCGAACGTGTTGCAGCGTATGTTGTCACTCATTTCTCATGCTGTGCGCTGTCCCTCAGATAACTAACACTTGCCTAGGTTCCCCGACACCAAGATCTGGATTACCGAGTATGCCTACGCCAACCAGGAACTCTCCGCGACCCAGGACTTTTACAACATGAGCGCAGAGTACTTTGACCGTATCGACTACATTGAGCGGTACACGTACTTTGGTGCTTTCCGCTCCAAGACGAGCAACGTTGGCCCCAACGCCTCGTTTTTGAACAACGACGGCAAGTTGACAGACATTGGCTCATGGTACCTCGGCAAGAGTGCCACGGGCGTGAAGCCGACGTCCGGTGACAGTAGCGCCGCCGTTCGTGGAGGCGCACCGGTGCTTACTGCGATGGCAGCCACTATCCTCGGTGCCGTCTTCATTTTCGCCTCATGATTCAAACCGGCAACATGTAGATTTGGTCCTTCCAACACGAGACGTGAGGGTTCTCATGACGATGTCATCATGATCTTATACGATGTAGGGCAGGGATATATACTACCCCCAGGAACATATTCATCGCATAGACGAAGCCAGGATAATACCGCCTAGTCATCTTTTTTTCACATATTTGTAAGGTTTCCTTTCTCTCATCAAGTTATAGAACGCGGATTAGAGGGATAAAGAGCGGCGAAAAGCTGTCGCCTTGAGCCCAGAAGACATTTTGGACATGTCCATAGAACGAATATATCTGACGACGTTAACAAAATCTGCACTATGTATATTGAACTGGACCAAAGTGGTGTTGTTGATTACTATACCTTCCATACCTTACATCGATGGTATCCTCGGGTTAAAGTCGGCATTAGCAGGGTGAGCCGTGGGGTTTGACTTTGATACAGAACATGGTCACGAACTCAAAGTCGAACCAAGTGTCATCTGATAAAAAGGCAGTGTTGGTCAGCAAATTCAACGGCAGTAGTTTGTCAGGTCGGTAAGACCGGGGGTTCGCTGCGATGCGATGGCAGCAAGACGTAGCCGGCGGACGGCATTTCTGAGAGAGAATGACCTCGGCGAAAAGTGTTACTGGGTGTTAGTTAAATCGCGCAAGAGAGCGCGGCTGGCTAACAGAAGATATCCTCCGCGCTACTGCACCCCAGACTCCATGGGGACCCCCATCACTCGGGTCCTCAACTCCTACTGGCCGGCTCTGTGGCCGAGATGCCTCGGTCCAATTGACTCCCCCACAGCCACTGGTCTGGGCTGGAACTCAACGCCTGGGGAAAGACCCGAGCCCCGACACGATTGCCGGCAGCTAAGCCGTCATGAACCATGTCTACTTGACTACTTGACGCTGCTTGGCCCCCCCCTCCTTTCAATAACTGTCGACCAAACTCTCGAGCTTATTTTCCTCTTCATTTCACTTCTTCTCTGTCCTCGTTCTTCCATTGCTCCTTGAAGAGAAAAAAACAGCCAAGCCGTCGTCGTAATACCTCCACAATATCATCAGACATTATGGCTCTCGAGAGAATCGGATCCATCGTGAAGCACCTTGCACCAGGTAGCGCCCTCAACCAGATGTACGTACGGTCCTTTTTGCGGACATGTGATTGCGTGTCTCCGATTCGGAGCATCACCACCCACAGCGGACGAACCAAACAGCTGACATTGCTTCCCCTCACAGCACCTCCAAGAACCCCGATGATATCGTCATTACGTTAGCCGTCCGCACGCCTTTGGCCAAGGCCAAGAAGGGCGGCTTCAAGGACACGACCCTCGAGTACATGGTGTACGCCCTCCTCAAGGAGGTTCGCGAACGATCAAACATTGACCCCGCCCTGGTCGAGGATATCTGCATGGGAAATGTGCGTAGCCACACAAACAGTCTCCCCGTTTCCCAAGCAGACAAACCGCTGACTCTTGTGATCATTACAGGTCTCCGATGGCAAGGCCGCCTACAAGCTCCGCGCCGCCGCCCTGGCAGCAGGCTTCCCCAACACCGCCGGCGCCTCCTCCGTAAACCGCTTCTGCTCCTCAGGCCTCAAGGCCACCGCCGACATCGCCCACGCCATCAGCAACGGCTCCATCGAGGTTGGCATCGGCATGGGCGCCGAACAAATGACCATTGGCGGTGATGCCCTCGACCAGCCCTTTGACGAGGCCGTCGTCTCCCAGTCCCAGGAGTCGGCCGACTGCATGCAGCCCATGGGCTGGACCTCGGAGAACGTCTCGCGCGACTTCAACCTCAGCCGCGAGGAGCTCGACAAGTACGCCGCCGAGAGTTTCCAGAGGGCCGAGAGGGCGCAGAACGCCGGCTGGTTCGACGACGAGATTGTGCCCATCAAGACAAAGCTTGTCGGCCCCGACGGCGACGTTAAGGAGGTTACTCTTACCCGCGACGAGGGCATCCGCCCTGGAACAACGGCCGAGAGCCTGGGCAAGATTCGCTCCGCGTTCCCGCAGTGGGGTCCCACCACCACCGGAGGCAACGCCAGCCAGGTCACTGACGGAGGTGAGTTCACATCTACGGGTGAAATAATTCATGTTTACAAGCGTGCTAATCCTTTTACTCAGCCGCCGCCGTCCTCCTGATGAAGCGCTCCACGGCCATCAAGCTCGGCCAGCCCATCATCGCCAAGTACGTCGGCTCCACCGTCGCCGGCCTGGCCCCGCGCATCATGGGCATCGGCCCGTCCGTCGCCATCCCCAAGCTGCTCGCCCAGCACAACCTCTCCCTCGCCGACATTGACGTCGTCGAGATCAACGAGGCCTTCTCCAGCATGGCCGTCTACTGCCGCGACAAGCTCGCTCTCGATTGGACCAAGATGAACCCCCGCGGAGGTGCCGTCGCCCTCGGCCACCCGCTCGGCGCCACGGGCGCGAGACAGATTGTTACTGGTCTGAGCGAGCTGCGCAGGACAAAGAAGAAGATTCTGTTGACGAGCATGTGTATTGGTACGGGACAGGGTATGGCTGGTTTGTTTGTCAATGAGGCTGCGTAAAGCAGAATGCAGCAAGTTCGTTGATAGTTGTTGGAAATAAGCATCAAGAATGTGAATGATTGTACGATCACTGCGCTCCCGAGTTTATGGGTATTGGTTAATGTCATGGCACAAGTTTGAAAAATCTTGGCGAGGAGCTGTGGTAAGTTTGAATGTAAACAACAGTATGAGGCCCAGATGAACAGGCCATATTCAACACGTCAGTGAAACATACACATCACTTTAGAATCAGGCTAGAAGAAGTTTGGAAAACAACCACGCCGCTTTTTATATAAAATTTCTATAAACATATCCATAACGTAGTCGTTGCGTTGCGAATCATTAAGCATAAAGTACGCTTCGTAAGACGAACAGATATCCTGCAAGAACTGAAAGTCGGAACGCCTTTCCTCGCTCCAAAAATGCTGGTTACCAAAAACGACGCCGCATTCTACCATATGTACAAACCAACCCCGCGCGCACTTGACGGTAAGAATTGATTGACTTGCGCCTCTTTTTTCTTCTCAAGCATTCGCGACTTCGCTGATGCTAGTCTCGTATTCGGTCAGCTTCAAGGCTTCCTGGACATCCGTCACGAAGTGTGACTCTCCGCCGACCAGATCTATGATGCCTGCCTGTCTCAAGAGTCTCCAGATGTGATGGCGCGGGTTGGTAGGGCCGCGGCTGAAGAACACTCTGACACCACGCTCTCTATACCCGCTGACAATCTCCAACAACACCTGCGTACCCGATCCGTCTAGTGAGGTGACACCGTGGATATCGAAAATGACATTCTTGTTGTGTTGCTCGCCGCGTAGTCTCGGCAGCGCAGGGTGCGCCATGCTCGTGCCGTAAAGCTCCAGTCTACGAAGACGTGCCTTGAGCTCTCCAGTGTTGGCAAAAGTCAAAGGTTCGGGAATCTTGACAATCAGGCAGCCTTCAACAAACTCTAGCCTGTCGGGGTTCAGCTCGGCGTTCTCGAAGCGCTGCGTGCCGGGAATGCGTCCCAGAATCTGAATGCGGGGCCGAGTCGAGTGCTTGATGACCTGAAGCAGAGACAGACCAACGCCGATAGCCATGCCGAGGGTGAGCGAGTAGAAAATTGTCGACACGAAGATGATGAGCATCAGTCCCAGTTCAGTCCAGCCTCGAATCTTGAAGAAGAAAGCAATGTCGTGCGGAGCCTCCTCGAGGAGGGACCAGGCTACAACGGTGATCATGGATGACAGGACCGGTTTCTGAGAATGTTAGATGATGGACCTACTTGTGGGAAGCGACAACTTACGGGAAGGTAGTAAAAGTACGGCAACAGGAAGAAGACGGCAAGAAGCGTAATCAAGCTGAGGAAGATGGAGCTCATCGGAGTCTTGCCGCCGGTCTGCTTGTTCAGTTTGCTTCTACCATATCCACCAAAGGCGGGTAAGCTCATGAAGCAAGCTCCAACAATGTTGGCGGCGCCCAGAGCAACAAGTTCTCTGTTGGGGCTCAGCTGAATCCCGTGAGGGCTATCGGAGCTGCTCAAGCTTTTCGCGGCAACGGATGATTCAAAGAATCCCAGAAGCGCAATCAGGAAGGATGTGCCCATTGCTTCACGAACATGCTCCATGTGAGAAGTCTGGAAGGGCCATCTGAATTGGAAAAGATGACCCGAAGCCGCCTTAACCGGCCCAAGAATCTCGACTCCCTTGCTCTCCCAGTCGAAGTGCCAAGAGAGAAGTGCGGCAATGACGACAACGAAGAAACGATCAGGAATGTACGCGACCCCCGGATACTTGGGCACCATGTGTTTCTTGAGCTCTCTCATAGTCATCATGATTACGAAGCTGACTCCGGCCACAATGAAGGTAAGCTTGTGAACATGGTCGAACGAGCTGAAGATGAACTCTAACTTGTCCATGCTGCTTCCGTGGCCCACGCCCATTTCTGCCGCATACTTGGCAAGACCAAGCTCGGGAATAGACTGGTCAACCGCAATAACGAAGCCAATTGCAGAGATGAAACCGCGCAGGAACGGCTTGCTGAGAACGCTGTCGAGGAATCCCAGGCGGGCCAGACCCGCAAGAAAGACAGTAGCACCAGCCATACCCGCAACAACACCACAGATCTTAGCTTGGACCTCTGCATTGTACTCATCGCTCTTGTCATGGTCGATGCTGCCTCTGACCACAGACCCGACCAACAAAGAACCAGCAGCTTCCGGACCAACTACCATCTGAGGCGCGCTGCCGAAAACGGCGTATACGAATGGGTTGAAGACGAAGGCATACAGTCCATTGATAGGAGGGACATGTGCGAGGTTGTCAGCGAGAGACAAAGCCATAGGTAGGTAGAGGGAGGCGAGCGTCAAAGCTGCAACCAGGTCTCCCTTCAGATACGACCATTGGTACTGCGGCAGCCAAGTCAAGAGAGGGATGTAGTACGAAAGATACCTGGAAAACAAGCAGAGTTAGCAGGCAAAGCAGATTTGAGTGGTGAAAAACTCGGGGCCCAGGTCCTGCTCACATCCAAACGGTATCCTTGAAGCCGGCCTGCTCTGCCAGAGTTCTCGAGGAGTGCATCTTCCTGCTCTTGATCTTCCTGACAAATCGCTTCCTCCAGTGGTCGTCGCCCGTGATTGCGGTCAACACAGGGTCCAAGATTGGGATCTCGGACGCCGAGGAGGATGCTCTGTCAAACTCGGGATCCATGCTACCAGCAGGGCTGGCGGGTCGCGGCGAGAATGTACCATTTGGGTAGCTGTTAGCTGGCGGGTGATCTATGAGTACATTTTGCAAGAGGCTCGTCGACTCGCTCGGGGGAAATGTGTTCGGTCGGTTGAGGCTGGAACCGGCGCGAGGAGGATCGCGAGTTTCGTTGTCGTGAGGAAGAGGGGTTGCTAGCGGAGTGGCATCCTCGCGAGTGCTCAAGTATTCGGACTCGCCGCCGAGAGAGCTTGGGGATTGGATGGGAGAGCCCATGGTGTAGCTCTGGCGCAAACCGCTGGGATTCGCTGGGCGATGTGTTGTCTGCGTTGTTTGTGTTGTTTGCGAAGAAGGACTGCGACTCGGTTGTGGTCGGCTACCTGACATTTTTTCGTACCCCCAAACAAGATGACGTTACAGGTTCATGCGGCGAGGGGCGGGAGAGAGGAAGAGCGCTGGAGAGAGGCTCGGATGAGATTGGCGGGGGTGAGCTTAAGCGAGACTGGATCTTGGGATTTAGATCGATTTGGAGATTCTTCGGGATCATGCGTATGGGTATACACAGGGCGTAACACTGATCTTGTTGGTGTTGTTGTTTTGATGTGACGAGAGGTTGCAGTCGTCTCGAGTCTAGGTAGGTCACAAATGTTGCCGGCGGGTAGAGACGGAAGGACGAGATTCGGGACGGAAAAGACGGTGATGGGGATAGAAATGCCGAGTATCAGTTTGTTGGAGCAATGCCAGGCTGCACCATGATAGGAAAATTTGTCACAGCAAGCCTGACTCGTTGGTCAAACAATTGCGACGAGAGAGATTGGAGGTGTTGTGGCTCGCGACGTAGAAAGAGGCGAGCGTACTGTGGTTTGTGGACTGGGAGCTAGGTAACTAGCACCAAAGGGCCCCAAAGGCAAAGGGTCGCCTGGGAACGAGGGAACGAAATGGTCGGTGAATGTTTTCTGCAAGGATTAGGATTCCAGTTCCGCAATTGCCCCAAGGTCCAAGGATCGGAGTGACATCAATGCGTTGGGGCTCTTCAAAGTTGTGTGTCAGCGGAACTCGATTCGACGATACAACCTTTCCCACCTTCCCTACCTTACTGTATCCGTACGCAGTATGGTCTACGGGCAGAACCGACCGGGATGTGTTTGTCTGCGGTTACGTACTGATTGCCATGTCCATTCCCGGCTTAGGAACGCCAGCGGTCAGTGGCATCCAGTGGCATCCTTCCACCGAGAGGGAATGCCGTAATACGGTGAGGACGGCATACCGGCAAAACCATCCCCCGGCAAACAACACTGCTAGTCCTGATTTGGCATCTACCTGCTCACCGCCCTGGAAAGTGACTGATTACGTGAGTAGGTAAGGTGAAAGCCAAGCTCTTGTACCCCGCCAGTCCACTCATTGCCCTCGGCCCCTCCTCCTGCTCCTGCACATCTTCAGTGCCAATGCGGTGCTTCCCGCCTGTTGTCTCCAGAACTCCAGCCGATCGGCAAAAGAGAAGCTGTGGCTCGTGCGCTACGCTGTACATAAACCATCTGTGGCTGGTGCAGCTCTCACCTCATGTGGCTGGACTGAAGCTCCCTCTTATTGTAAGGTGACATGAGCAGATCCCCCGCCAAAGGGACGCATCCATTGCATCAAATCATCCTATCACATCTCACGCCCTTGAATCTCATGATACTCGTCATGAGCACCACCATCATGACCTGCTTCCCATCGCCTTACTGGCACGGCCATCACTCACTCATCCTCCACGATCTCAGCTGAGCTTCTCATTCCCACTCCCGAGATTCTTCAACCGTTGATGCACCTTGACACCATGTCGTTGAACAAGACCACTCTTGTGTTTTCACAACGCACGATCCCGCTCGAGTGCGATGTGTATTCCTCTACTGAATATCCACTCATAGCTCCCGTCTTCCTGTACTTCCACTCAGGTGGCCTCGTGAGCGGTTCCAGGGAATGTGTTCCGCCTTGGCTTGTACAGGTGAGCCCTTCATCTTCATGAACAACCACCCGTGCTTCCTCATCCGACAAAGGTAGCTGACCTTACCACACTAGGTCTGCTTCAAGAATCAATGGACTCTCATCAGTGCGAGCTATCGGATGCTTCCCCAGGCCAAAGCTTCAGGTCTGCTCCAAGATGCCACTGACGCTTACTCCTTTGCCCTGCGTTGGGCAATCACAAATGAACTTGCCCCAAATCGAAAAGTGATTGTAGGTGGATCAAGTGCGGGTAAGAGGCTCATCATCACGTCGCCTAAAGCCTTCATCGAGGCCCTGACTTGAGCCCTAGGTTTCTTCATTGCCTCTCTGACGGCTCACCACCTCCACCCGACTCCCCTTGCTCTGTTATCAATCACCGGTATCACTACTTTCCGTCATCCATTCTTCAGTTCTTCAGTCTTACTTACACCGGAACCCATAACCGAAGCACAAATGAGCCACCACTTATCCGCGCCGGTATCTATAGGAGTGACATCCGCAAATAATCCACAGGTCTTCCATGTTGAGAAGATCCTTCCTGATGGCGCCAAGAATACCGCATTTGTATTGCCTCCACTCTCCATCTCAGATGATGGCAACTGCGATGAGTTCCCCCGAGGATGTCTCTATGACTACTACCTTTACCGCAACGAGTTTCTCAATCTTGTGGGTGAAATTGACCCAGGCTACGAATGGGCCGAAAGTGAGATGGGAGAGAGTAGAGCTGCGGCGTGGCCACCCACGACCATCATACAGGGTGACGCTGATGAAGATGTTGACCTCTCTGTGAGCACGATTGTCTCGGCGATAGCAAGGTGAAGCTCTTCCTTGCTGAGGGACAGCCCCATCTCTACGAGGCGACGAGGTTCATTGAAGACGACATGAGTGGAATGGATGCCGTTAGACAGGCAGTATCAAATCTGGAGGCCGACGTTGCCCGTGCCCTTGCCTGACCGATAATGTCTCACTGGACTCGGACGAGGTTGAACCAAGTACAAGCTGTGGGAGAGGGGGGTTTGTTTCCAAACTGAGGTGGCCTGATGGGTAGGTAGCAATCGAGGGTTTCCTCACCGACTGCCTGATCACACAATGACACTTATCATAAATCTGCCCCTGACAAAGGGTCAATAATGTTTTCCTATATGCCTACCTCAACCTCCACTTCGCAACGGAAGAAGAGGTTAGGTCCGAGTCGATACCTCGAAAAAGCCGTCCTTGCGAAGAAATGTGGAAGTTTGTCTTACTGGTCATAACAAATAGTGTGCAACCCCCAACTACGAGCAACCATGCGGCCTTCGCCTAGAGAACCCCAAAGTCTCCGACGGCCCCGACCTGAATCAAGGGCTTTCAAATCAGGGGCCCCGAATCATCACTTTGATTTCATGCACGAATCTAGCTCTCATCACTCTAGCTGGGGACGCTTGCAGATCCTTAAACCAAACCAACATGACGGTACAGCGTTGTCATTGGCTGGTCCCCACAGGGCACACATGTGCCGCATTAATGTCACGTCCGCCCTGGGCGCTTCCGGTGCCAATCCCCGCTCTCCCGGGGGCCGTTTCCCGTCACTATCACACTCAGGACCATCACGTAAACTCTTTTGCCCAACAGCATCGCGAGACCGCCCCCGATCAACTTCACATATCGAGTTCGCTATGCCCGCAATGCGGTCGCAATGCGGGGCCCTCTCATAAAGCATCGGGGGCCATGGCTTTGTCAAACATCTCAGAGCGAATCACTTGGCGTTTTTGGACCCCGCGCTCATCACCGAGCTGATTTCTCGTAAGCTCGACTGAATCAGGCGCGGCCATTGGCAGCAATCATCAAGTTGCAGGGAATGAATCACACGCAGCGATTCGGCGCAACCCGTCCCTTCACTCCTTTTGCCTTTGTCCACGAGGGCATTTGTTTGCTAGTCATTATGTTAATATAAGAGAGCCTGTTCCCATGTTATTTTCCCTTGTTTCGATCTTCGGAGTACCATCAATCAATTCTCGCTCCTGCTCCAATAACCAACTCAAATAAAGCTCAAATCAAAGCCAAGACTCAACTGCTCGTTCTTAACGGACGTCTTTTCAACACAGCAACCTCGCGACAGGAAATTTCGACCCATTTAATTACATCACAATGCACATCTCAGCCAAGTCCATACTTGGCCTCGTCACCCTTGGCTTGCTCTCAGTAGCAAATGCATCGGTACAGGATTTTGAGCTCATGGTCCCTCGCACATTCACCCACGCCGATGGCACTACTTCAACAATACGCATGAACCGCAACATCAAGTTCACCCAGGGATCAGAAGGCACACGGCCAGTTCGCCTATCAAAAAGATTCCCCTTCTCTTCCGGTAGAGACGAGTGGTGCGGAGAGATGGCCGAGGACCCAGCGACAGATTTCTCAGCTTCCGCTCCGCTGGCAGCAGACTGCCAGGCACTCGCCAGCTCTCTCAGCAGTCAGAATGGATTTTGGACTTTGCAGCCCGGAGACTTCTCTTCCAACGGATGGGCTACTGTAGTGAGCTCCGGAACTTGCAGCTTTGCCGTCAGATATGCCGACTCTGGCAGCGCGGCTAGCCCTATGAACGTTGGCACGAACGATATCCGCTTCTACACGACGAGATATGGTGTCATGGCACAGAATGGAAAGCTTGGGCTGCAAGGAACTGTGCAGTGTTACAACAACCAGAAGATGCTGTTTGTTACTTGGGGTTTAATTCATAGCTGAGTTGAAGTAGCAAACAAGGTGCCGAAGTAGACAAACTCCTAATGATCATATGAGGAGGCAAATCGACCATGACGTAGCCACAGGTTGATAGTAGTAATCTCAAATAGTTGAAAAAAGATGATTTCACACATTCTGGAGGCAAACTTTCTGTGTCCGGTTATTTCTCATAAAGCACCTTACCTCATTCAGCATCTTCTTGCGCGAGTACTACCTTTTCTTCCTATTCTAGAGTTCAAGGACTTTTATTAATTTTGCTTTGGTGGTTAATGAGGAATACAACATGACCTCTGCTTCCCAGATGCACCGTCGCTTTTCAAACAATCCAGGCAGTTAAACACCCGTCTTTGCTGGATGATGTTGACTGCCTCCTTTTCAACTTCATACGACAAGTTGCGGTTGGCGTACTTATTCGAGCGGCAGCCACAAACCCCAACCTCCCGTATGCACGAGAAATCCATCATCGTGATCTTGGGAAGATCAACTGCCGTGTTGAGCAGGTTGCAGAATTTGTGAGTCGCAAAGTCGATGTCTTTTGGCAGAATGTTGGACTTTCGGAGAGTCTCGATATACGACGCCAATGCTTTGGCGGATCTCACACAAGGGTTTTGAGATATGTCCCACGTCCAAGTCATGGGGCTAACGAGACCCTTGTAAAATGAGTTACAGCAGTCGTGTCTTTTCGCCTCCAAACATCCTGAATAATCAACGTCAAGATGATCCTCCACATGAGCCCCGTGAACAAGGTTACTTACGGATGATGTCATGCCTCAGCAGAGGATGATCTGCCAATACCTTGACTTGCTCCGAGCCTCTCGAAATTGGTCCTTCGTGGTGGAGGAAGATTCTCCACGATAACTCTGAGAATTCGAGGGGGAGGTCTATGACATATGAAAAGACCAAGAGGTGACAAAGGTCTGCCATTGGCGGCACATTTTCATCGTAGTCTGAGAGCCAATCCCTGATCCATACCATTCCGCAGTACTTAAATGCTCCGGTGCATTCATACTTGTCGCTCACGAAAGCAAGTCTCGCCAGGCCGATGGGTTTTGGTCTCTCGGTAACATAGGCGTTGTGAAGAATCTGGCTCAGAATAGACATGGACTCGGCATCGTCATCCGGGAGATCAAGGCTGTACGGAAGTGAGAGTCCGGTGCTCTTGGCCAATTCTGTGCCTTCTTTGAATTTGACTCCCAGCATTACCTTGAAGACTGGCGAGTTCAGCATCAGAACCTTCGAAGATACCCTTACTTCCTTGTTCTGTAATTGCTCGTATTCTAGGAGCTTCGCATCGGCGTCTACACCATCTTCGCTATCTTCGGCAACATCGGCATCGTCTATGCCCAGCCGGCTGAGCACAAGAATGAGATCTCCATCTTTGTCGATTTCGCGGCGGATGGACATATTGGAGTGCATACGCGGATCTTTGTCTATGCCTGAAGATCACGAAGTAAACCACGCAACGGTTTGCAGCAGGTCATTCATTTTCTCGATGTCATGCCTCAACGTGAAGTCCCAGAAGGTTTCAGATCTAATCTTTTAACTTTGCTATGTCAGCATAGGTTGCACACGTGCGTAGCTAGGATCACGGTCCGTGGACGAGTCTGAAACGAGAAATCTGCCCGGAGCTGGGGCTCAGTCTCCCACCATGCTAGCAACGCACTTTAATGGTCCTCTGAAATTTCCAAAGGCTATCAGGTTCATGCAATTGTTTTCGTCATTAAACATAGTAGTTGGGCACAAACCGAAAGGTGCCAGCTTAAGGATAAGAAGCAAGGATCGGATTACTCACAACAGTATGGTGAGCAGCTAAGACACTGGTCAACGGTAAGGTCAGATGACACATGTCATCTAGAATGATTTGTATATAGAAACCAAGCTTGAAATAAGAGTCACATCACGCTCTGATTTCTGTAAGATTCAAGGCTCACCGCAAGCGTCGGCATATGCGCGCAATATCGTCAGACACAACGCGTCTTGGACGCATACGGTCAAACAAGCGGAAGAAACGGTCATTGATTAGAGGTCATTATATATAAGGGCCTCTTTTTTGCCACGAGTCACTGCAATAGCGCGAAAAGACACTGAGAGTGACATCAGAGTGTATTGTAAGGTATCTGAGCTAGTTCAAAGTGTGAATAGTTCAACGTTCCAAGAGACCGAAATCAGCGAGTCCTTCTAATGCCCTAATTTCACGCGATGCCGAGTTGCTTAGACATAGGCGGCGCGCATGTTTGTTTCAAAGTGGTTGTCGTTGAACGGACAGTTTGCCTTCTTGAAGTCTCCCTTGTTCAGAGCGCTTTGGACGATAGGCTCCATGGCATCCCAGTCCCAGATCCAGTATGTTCGGCCCACGGTGTTCGTAAACTGCAACTCATGGTCCAAACCACCCTGGGTGTAATATTCGACTTTGACGTTGTTGCTGCTTCTTTGAGGGTTGCTGGTCAACTTGAACTTGCCATGTCCAGAACAGGCGCCACCCGTGATGGTAGCAGTATTGACTGAAGCAGAATCAAGCCAGACGACCGAAGTCTCCCAGTCGTGACGGTGGCCGCCTACAACATTCCCATCAGCTGGCTGATCCTTGGGCCAGTACCAAGCATACATGATGCCGAATTTTCCATTCAGAGTCATGGAACGGGCGTAGGTCTGCCCCTTATTGCCGTCCTTACATCCTCCCGAGGTAGTTCCAGTATCCTGCAAACCGCCGCTTCCCTCTCTGTCAGTATGTCTGAAAACACAAAACTTTGGCACAAGCTACGTACCTGATCTGGTTGTTCTTGTTCACAGCGGGATAGGGCTGGCAGCCATGGGCAATGTGCAGCAGCGGCTGAAACTTCTTGATGACGTTTCCATTGGGGCCGAGAGTATCGACCACAGGATTGAGAGAGTCGTGGGCGACAGTTCCTGGAGCAGGCCAGTCACAAAGACCACTGCCAACAAGGGCAAGAAGGGAGATAACGATGTTAGACTTCATTTTAAGATACAGGCGCATGCGTTTGCAAGATCAGAGTTGGTAAGAGTTCAAGTAAGGTTAGTATGTTGGACGAAGGAACCGATGAGTGTCTGCACATAGAATGCTGCTAGATGTCAGGCGAGCGACTGGTCTTCTTATATAGACATTGAGATACGCCGAATATCTCCTTTGCCTGTAGTTCGACAGCTTCTTACTTAGTCGAAAAGCTTCTCAAATCCGACGAAGTTCCGTGGTCCCGACGGACTTGGCTAACATACGAGATAACTCAACATTCTCAACTACTAGTCTATATCGTACGATGCTATTCTCTAAGAGTCATATTGTGGACCAGATAGACAGACGGCCCGAAATATCTAAGACGCCTTCCTGTCACTATCACGAAAGAAAAGGTTGTCACGAAAAAGATTCCATTCGGCTTTGTTTCGGGTCTACGAAAGGCTCTCCTGAGGTGGATCCGGGAGGCTTCACCTGAATGATGCTATGATAAGGGGCTTCAATGTCACGATGGAGGTTTCCTACTTATTCAAACTTTCCCACCGTCACTGATCGTGTTAAATTGATAAGCCTGAATACGATCTCTTATTCTGGGTGGAGGCACGGAATGTGACTCCTTTTTCAGCATGACCCGATGCATGGAACTTTTCACCAACCCTCTGCTTGACCTTTGCTCTTGCAGGGTTCTGCGAATAAAGCCGTGAGAGGACGTTTGCCCCGTTTTTGAATCTCTTGCTGAGGTTTCGCTGCCGATGATTCCACAGTTGGTCCAAGGTATATTACGAAGCTTCTTCTGACACCTCCACCTGATCATCTTTAATCCAAGTCCGCATGCGATCTGGGTCTAGTTGAAGAATCAAGAGTTTGCTCTTCTTGAGTCGACAGAGCTATCGCCGTCTCGGAAGACACCTCGACTTGAGGTGGTCTAGGAATCAGCCGCTAGACTGAGTCGTAAATAAAGAAAATCGGAACTTGCAACGGGGACCTGTCTAAAATGGTACATGTGTGGGTAATTGCTCAAAAGCTTCTACTAAAGCGTAAATGAACCATGTTCCAAGTCTCCATTTGTTAAATTTGGATTCAGGGTTGACCTTGGCTTATCCACATGGTCTAGTCGTGCTGTATCAACAATGATGAACCTGTTTTGGTGATCGACGGTCGGATGAAGCGGATCATCCTAATCTGTACCCTGATGTATTGTTAGTGTGCTCGAAGAGAATGCGCTCGGAAATCTGTAAGAGCCGAAGGATGTACATTTCTTCTTTAAGACTTTGCTGTCTAATATGGAAAAGGCCCGATCAGGTTGGATCAAAGTACGACATCGGCCTTCGGATCCGTAACTCGCCGTAAATGCCTCCACAGACAAGAAATGGCCTCAGCTACAAGTTCGTGATGTGAGATGCATGCACTACCTTAGTATCGGGTCAGAGATGACCGCGAGCTAGCTGTCATCGCACGAACATTCGCCGCAGATGCAGACCTAGTCAGCCCCCATACGTCAGTGTGAAAGATTGCGATGGCGCGATAGCGTATTGATCATGGAGGCGAAGTCTCAAGGGCTGCATCACTGGTGGAAACAGTACTTCGTCAGTTTCCCGCGGATAATGGATGTTTATCGAGTCGATATCGCGTGGGACAGCTCGGCCGAGATCATTCAGGCTAGCATCTATGACGTTGGTCCCCTCTATAGTGTGTATGTAAGCCTTGGGTTCCATGTGTGCGATTTGAAGGAAACAACAGCATACGCTGAGGGGGAAAACGCTCGAAAATCATCCAAAGTTTGATTGCTGCGCTTCAACTCCCAGTCGCAATGCTTTCATACATCTAGACTCTGTCGGGAAACTCCTCACTTGAAATCCTACATGTGCAAATCACTTTGAACGTTCTTAACCATCAATTTCGAATGTAGGGCTTGGAAATTCAGCTAAAACGGACGGCCAATTACTCTCGAGGATAACTACTCTCTCCAGGTCAATGCAAGAAGGTTCCTAGACAACTCTGCTCCTTAGAACCAAGGTTTCTTCTTTTTTTTTTTTTTTTCTTTTCCTTTTTCTAAAAAGTTTCCCTACCTAAACAAATAAGGTACATCGATTCGCGATGCTTTGTGCTGTCGTCACAAATACTACCGAACGGGGCCAATATCCCGGCGTATGGAATCAGGATGTGCGCGATATGCGGGGTTTCGAGGAAGCGATCAGCAGTAGGGCAGGCTGGACAGCCGGTCATTCTTAGTGACGGAGGGTTGCAGGCCCCGGACGGAAGGAATCCTTACCTGTTGTCAAGTGCGTGACTGGATTGGTGCATATTTGTAGAAATTGGCCGAGTTATGCAGTCTTCGCTCGATTTTGGCAATCTTCCAACGTAAATCCCCAAGATCTATTGACGAGCTGGGAGATCATTGAAGCGCCGTCTTCGTGACCTCGGGGTAACAAATGGACTTCGGCATATCATCGATGGCGAGAGCAGGCAGGAGCAACTAAGTGAATCGCAGCTGCATATGATGAGGGATGAATCGTGGATGAAGCGATACTGACCAGACTTGAAAGTGATATAAATTCCAGTCGACTTTTAATTATTGCCGCTGAATTATGCAGTAGCCACATGAACTCGATGCTCGAGATCACCATATCATAGCTTCATTCGCTCCAACGACTTTCAATCTGCTCTTCATCCTACTTTCTAGATTCATCAATGTCACCAAAGCCGCCAAAATTGCAGTTACCGATGTCCTAAGACGACCTCAATATACTGTGTTTGCCAATGGCGACCAAGTCAGCGACGTAGACAATATCTTAGAAGCATTCAATATCTGCAGGACATCTGGAACCATCATCTTTCCTGAGGATGAGAACTACTGGATTGATCGAAAGCTTAACCCCATCGTCCATGACGTGAACATCCAATGGCGGGGAGAATGGACTGTAAAAAGATAACGCCCAAGCCCGAGTTCATCAGTTCCGTCCAAAGTTGACCTTGATAGTTTTCGGACAACATTGATTTCTGGAGATCCGATGGGTATTTTGTTTTCTTTCAAAATCACCGCGCTGGCTTCGTGTTGTCAGGGGATGGCATCCATATCAATGGTCATGGAACTGGCGGTATCCACGGAAACGGAGACGCATGGTATACCGCTGAAAAGAGTACAACAGTTGAAGGCCGTCCTATGGTATTGATTCCCAATTTACCACCATAATCACTGAATAAGGTACTAAGCTAATGTTTCTTTTTAGCCATTTGTGCTCTGGAACGTCAGCGATGTGACAGTCAAGAATTTCTATATCAGGCAGCCCCAGTTCTGGGCCTACAACATCATGAACGGAACGGACATGTATTTCGAGAATATATTTGTCAATGCTACTTCTACAAAGGCACCCTCGAGATATAATTGGGTTCAAAATACGGATGGCTTTGGTAGGTGGCGATTATGCTGAGATGATCTATGTGAAGTACTGACGAGAATTATGCAGACACCATGGATGTAAAGAATGTTCGTGTCAAGGGCTTCAACTACACCGGCGGAGATGACTGCGTTGCCATCAAACCCCGCTCGTACAACGTAACCTTGGAAGGCGTTACCTGCAATGGTGGTAACGGCATTGCGATTGGAAGCTTGGGTCAGTATCTCGAGGACTCAAGCGTGGAGGACATTGCCATGGACGACTTAACGGTGGGCACGACATGTCCAGAGCCCTTTCAAACTCCATGACTAAAATAAAGCCTCAGCTCAAACGGGGACCGGTGGATCTGCGCTACGGAATTTATCTCAAAACATGGATCGGCGAACTTGTGCCTCAAGATGACTATGAAAGCGCAGGAGAATCCCGTGGCGGTGGCTGGGGCCGAATTCACAACGTAATCTTCTCGAACGTTCAGTATGAGAGGGTTAATAATGCCCCTTCATTTTACCAAAACAATGGTGATAACGGGTCATTCGCTGGGACCAGTAACATGGATATATCCAATGTCGTCTTCGCCAACATCACCGGGACGCTCTCTGGAGCGACCAACCGGGTCAGCCTGACTTGTAGCCAGAGGTTTCCTTGTCACGATATCAGTTTTCGGAATGTTGATCTGATCGCTGGCAATGGCACAACTACTAGCTGTACAGGCCGGTGGACATTGGCCGATACCGTGTCCGGACTGCCGGGGTGTTGAGAGATGACTGCCGGCCATGTTGTCTCGCGCGACATCAATATCATACTGTACGCAGCTTAGGTATGTTCTGAAGCTCCTTTGATCATGTCATATCGTACAATCTCAAAGCCCTCTTTGCCAAATTGACTTAATGAGGCTGACTCCATATTCCTTGTCGAAGCCCCATGACCTTTGTGATAACATCGCTTTCTTTATCGAACAAACCATAATCCAACCCTATTTAATTCATGCCTGCTGAGTGTCTGAGAGTATTTAAAAAGCTCGCATCGCAGTCCGTTATCCACGGCTGATCAGTGCGTACTTTTCCTCCTAGTTCCATCGGCTAGAGATTCCTCGGGAGTGTCATCTAGTGATTTCCTCCTGAATACATCTCGTACGCTATGGACGAGACTTAACCCTTTGTGTGACGAGTCTGACGACGAAGTACTCCAAACACTACTTCGTCGCCGCATTCCTACAGATGGCTCCTCTTCAACTAGTCTGGCATCTGCGTAATGACCTGGGGAGGTGCATGTCAGCGAAGGGTAATAGTCATCACGAACCAGGAGAAGCTCACGTATGTTACCAGCTCCACCTCTTCCAAATGACACTCGTCGGCCACTCTTGATGTTCAACTCATTCATTGCAGGTGGTTTTGATGTGATAGGTAATTATTGGGAGTTCAGATTCGGCATCGCACCGTTTCAAGAGAGCTGCGGGGCCTGCCTCTACTTATCCCCCAGATTCCCCAGATCATCCTCACCTTCGAAAAGCTGGAGCCATTTCGGCGATCCATCCAGATAAGCAACAAACCCCCAATTGGCTTCCCCAAGTTCCAAACCCCCACAATCGGATCTGAATGCCGCTTTCTGTAATGCGGGTGGTGTGGGATCTCCGCAAAGCTTGGTCCTTTAGCGCCATGATCTACACCTTCAAGATAGTAAATCGCGATGTGACTGGCGGCCGCTGGCACCATTGAACCAGGGACGGAAAGGAAGTCTCACACGTTCTGTTGATGATGTCATGAATGACTGATGCAGAAAATAATAGACCGACCTGGGCTTGGTGTCTTTGGACTAGCCCGTTCGACGACGGGCGTTTCACTTGTGGCTCTATCCGTGGAACGGGAGCATTGGTGGGGTTGGGGAATATGGAATTCGTGCGTGCAAGTTGCGGGCCGTATCCTCCGTCTTCCCATAATACCGCGTGGTTGCTATGGTTCTAACGGCTTGACCTGCTCTATTACATTTAGGAAGAAGCATGCTCGTGAGTGAAGCGCAAATGAGCCCCTACCGGAAGTGATCTTTCAATAGAACGCCGCCTGATCTCGATTTCGATCTATTGATCTACCTCTTAACGACCGAAAGACGAGAATTGTCACTATGACTTCACTGAGTGTGCCAAAGGTATTGGCTTGGAGGATCAACGGCAGTAAGGTTCTGGACCTTGGAGAGGAAACCCGGCGAATACCATGGTAGCAATGCTGGAGCGGGTGTGTTTCGTCGCCTTCATTTGTCGGTCGATAGACATATCTTCCAGCGCCATACCCCCTGTGATCCGCCGCGGTCTTCAAGGATCACACGTGCAACCGAATTCTATTACACACTGACCATGTCCTAGAATAGCGTGAAGGAATGTCGGGTAGATGGAGGATTACCTTAGTTGGAGGATCCGGCGGCTTTAAGACCCGCACAAACAAACTAGACTGAGTCGAGACTGAACGAATCCAGTTCCTTGACATTGATAATGGGACACCAGAGAAGTTTGAAATACTACCTAGCAAAGCGGAATTGTGTATGTAACTGAGGTAGGTGATGAACCACTCCGGTGGAGGTCACATTTGAAAGACCCGACTTCAGACATTTCATCTGCATAGGCATTGCAGAAATATTTTGCTGTCTCTTGGATACCGGTTTGCATTCCTGCCGCTTCCGCTTACCTGGAGACAACGAGAAAACTCCAGGATTGCTGTGACTGAATTATGCGATGGTGCCACGAGAAGAGAGAAATAACTCATGATCAGCACTCATCGGGCATTCTACCTTGCTTCCACACGTAGATTCAGAGTTCCATGGGGAGGTAGTAATAGAATCATTCCTCGTGAATGGTTGCAATACGAGGTGGGGGACGCGCCCAGTGTTTACATCCATTCCTCTCATAGTTTTCCTCGTGAAAAGCCTGGGCCTCGTGGGGCGTACTAAGTGCATCCTGCAGGTAGTAAGCAGTTCACCTGCATCATTGCATCAATTTTAGTTTAGGGGCATATTGTATAGACGTCGAAACGTCCGTACATTATTCTTGAGACCAATCATCCGATCCTCGCATAAGTCATGGTGCCTTTGCATATGAACTTTGAGCTGCCTGTGGCCTCACCATCCACAGTGTCTTGATTTGCTTGACAGTTTGTTCGGCTGAACACGTGGGTACCAGGAGAGACTGTTCCCGGGCAACACACCAATAGACTAAAAGCAAGCACGCGAGCGGCAGCTCCGGATCTTGTTGCGAAAATTAGCCCAAAGACATAGGGCATACGAAACAACTCTAGTGAAGGACGGTCCTCTTGGAAGACCCTCTTGGGGCCATGGGAGACTTCAACTCGTGACTCGCAGGATTGATAGCAAAACGGCTCCTATTCGGCATGACACCCCACATCTACCCGGATCCGGCATCCGTGTACTGCCCATCCCTCGGAAGCTGACCCCACCATGTCGGGCTCGATGACCTGACCGGTGTAAAACGTAGCCTATCGTATGACCTCGAAGCCGCGGACTCGGTAACGGAATGGTAGCGTGCGTTCCCGGGACCAAAGGCCTGGGCTGTTCCACGAGAGAATCAGACGATTTCGAGCCTGCGGCTGTGACTGGACGTTTTTGGCTTGCACAAAAAGAAAGTTGACAAGTGAGGGACTCAGGAAAGAAATTTTGCATTTGAACGGTCACTAGATCAAAACGACTTCTAGCTCAGCCTCAAATGGGGGGAGTCCACCAACGCCATGAAATGGGAGCGAGCTTTAGGCCGTTCGGGAACTTTTGTACCATTAGCGTCTGAGAAGTGATAGGGGGTTGGATAGAATTCTACACTCCAGCCAGTCACTTGAACCAGCATGCCAAACCTGGCAATGTTTTGGTGTGGTCTTCGTGATGGTTGCAGATATTCGGCGTCGTTCAACTAGCTGCATGTGAGCGAGAGTGAGATGCTGAGAACAACTTTCTGAGCTCAAACGTGTAAATTAATTTTGTATTATTCGTACAGACGAAACCTTTGCAGTCGTCACAAGAGAGTAACAGATTGAGTGAAAATATTTCAACATGATAGTAACGCCGGCTCTTAGAAAAGACAGTCGATGAAGATCTCATGAGAATCCTAATGTTCCCGTCACCTCGTAGTAGCACGAGTATACGGGCGTCAGGTCCTGCGTCACCTCCGGCTTGCGTACGATTTCAACACAAGACTTTTGACGACGGAGGGCCTTGACCTTGTCTGCACTCGTATCCCTTCGTGGAGGTTTCGTAGCCATGCTCTCGACGTACTCCTTCAGCTGGTCAGCCAACAGTACTGCTCTAGCCTTGCGCTCATAAACGGTGACATCGTCGAAATCATTAGCCTCCTCTTCGTCGAGCTCCCCCAAGCCACGCCTGTGTGTCGCGAACCGTAGTGGTGTCTTGACTGCTTTCACTTTACGCACAAAGTCGCGACGGCGAAGGTGATATCTGGACGACCTGGCGCTCCAGAAGTCTTTCGACATCTGTCCCAGCTCCTCGGCACGAGCAGACGCCAGGCCTGCGGGCGTGACGTTCACGTTGCATTTCCAAGACCCCGGCGCTAGCTTCTTGTCGGAAGAGACCATGGACTTGACGAGGTTCCGCATGCGGGTTTCGAGGAGCGCCCCATTGCCGGGAATAGTGTGGTCGACCAAGCCCATCCTCCGAGCTTCAGCTGGTGATAGCGGTGTCATGTCACGCAGCAGCTTGGTCGCTCCGGCTGAGCCACAACGTCCGGTGTAGGACAGGGAATGATATTCCGAACCGTGCAGGCCGATCGCACGGTAGGCTGGGTTGAGAACGACCTCGGAGCCAGCAAGCACAATGTCGCATGCGGCAGCCATGGCAACGCCGCCCGCTGCACAATTGCCTCTGATGCCAGCAACGGTAAGAATGTTCCGTGATGGGAATTCGTGAAGGAGGTAGTGCACAACGTCATCAATGCGGTTGATGTTGAGCCAAGACTCAAGCGCCGGGTCCGCAGCAGCCTCGATAACGTTTAATGCAATACCGTTGCTAAAGTATCCGTCACCCCCCATGAGCACAAGAGCGCTGAGTGGTCGTTCCACGACATGAGTGGATGCGATAAAGTCAAGGGCGTCAATCATGCGGGAGCACTGATCTGTACTCATGGCGCCGTTGTAGAAGTTGAAGTAGAGGAAAGCGACCCGCTTAGCATTGGTGAATGTCTGGAAGTCAACTGATATGTCCTGCTGGGTACCGTGTGAAGCTCGGGACCAATCGATCGTCGCCCTGGATATGCGATTTTCTGTGACGGCGTCGCTGTCGAGGATGCCCAACTCTCTCAGGCCTGAGACAGCAGGTACCTTTGGCCATAGCATCGTGTCGGTCTTCTTCTTCACACGACGAATGTGAGTGATCCAGATGGCCTTCTTGTCGCAAGTCGCAACGCAAACGGCGTCATCCCGGCAAGCTACAACTTTGCCAGGTGGAGTGTGGGCAGTGAGATCATTGCCTTCTTCGATGTTGCCGCCATAAACATAGAGGCCCGGGCCAAATAACTTGGTAAGACAGCCTGGCTGAGAGTCCGAGCATCGAATCCTCCGGGATATTTCCCGAGCCGTGTGTGACTGAATGTTGAAGTCGCGTTGGGCCGCCTTGAGAAGTGGCCGATGACGTGTTACTCCGCCGAGGAAAGCTTTCTGCAGTGTGACAGAGGCGTCGCGGTAGGCAGGGTTTGCTCGGAGTAGCGGAGTGACATGATGCGGGGCGAACTTCTCAAATCCGGGCGACGGGGGTGGAGTGTATGGCGAAGCAGCTTGGACAGATGCCGTTTGTATTCTTTCAATGGCTGCAAGCGTGGCTGTAAGTGCAGCTCGTGTAACGGGACCACGGTAAAGGCTCGACTTCGTGACAGCTGGCGAGTCAATCTGCAAAGGGAACTGCTCAAAGGCCCAAACTGGCCCGGCATCGAACTCTTCCACAGCTTGAAGGACAGTGACACCCCAGTATGGTCGGCCAGACTCGCTCCAGGAGCCTTTTTGGAGGAGAGTATCGGGATCGGCCTCTGTCCCATCATCACCCATGAGCACCCAGTCCAAGGCACTTGGACCGGCGTCTCCAGGGGGACCGGGGTGAACGATTAGGGTGAGGTAGTTTTCGTAGATTTCTTTTGGAACACGGGCTGTGAGGAAAGGGCAGATAATGAGATGAGGCTTGGCAAGCCTGGCCGCCTCGATCATGACATCGTCTGAGAGGGCATATTCGATGGTGATTGTATGGGACTTTGACAGCGCCACATATAGACGCTGCGAAAGCGAATTGTGCGCGGTACAAAAGAAGAGAATATGCATCGTGACGGCGTTGGACTGAGACAATAGCAGCACAGCAACTTGGAGAAGAGAAGTAACAAAGAGTGTGGGTTCCTTATTTACTTGCGAGGACGTGCGATCAAGTCGCATCATATATGCTGTTCATGATGGGGTGCGAGGGGTCTTCAGGAGGAGGGGTTCCTCCATCGGAGACTTCAGCTTGTGAGATGCACAAGTGGCTTCTGCCCACCACCCGTTCCTGACCGGCCATGTGCGACATGAAAGTTTAACGGTCGCCTCCTGGCGCTTGCCATAAAAAACCATGCCATGTTCAATGCACCCCGCTTGTCTTGCTGAGTGGTGGTCTTTGACTCCGATCCGCCTACCTCGAGTCCCGCGAAAGTGACCGTGGTATTGTTGTTGTTGTCATCCTAGCTTCGACTTGGACCCACGCCTTCACGCCAGACCGGACGAACCGGGCTCGGACCCAGGCGTGGTTTGGACGAACCATCCCAAGTGGCTGCTTTATCGGACGAGATGCTTCCTCTTGACTCAGGGGCGCGCGCTGAATTGGGCGATGACTGGTAGGCGCTAAGCTGAAGAGCAAAGGCTTTGCCTGACTAGCGCGTCCAGTCACCATCTCTAGTCAGCGACGCTCAACTGAACAAAGCTATGCAGTACAGTAAACGATCTGTTTCGACGCCATCGCAGAGCTTGGGGATCAGCACATCCGAATCGAGTAACTCTTAGTCCACGGGGTCCGAGCATCTCTCGTGGTGTGGCTTTCACGGCATCCAGTCAATAAGGGGATGTGATCTTCTCCATACAGCCGAGCACGGCCCTCCTGGGGGTAATGTGAAGCTTGTGGTCCACGTTTCTCGGCCGAGTTTCCATAATCGAAGAAAGTTTGGAGACGATTCCTAATCAGTCCGATGGTCTCTAAAGGGTCCTGCAAATCAGATCGCGGCGACGTGATGCATGACTCTCCACATTCTCGATCGTGTGTTCGCCGCTTCAGTCTCTAGGAACAGAGTAGAACGGCACTAGTTTGATGTGACAGCGACGGCCGATGTGATGATACATTTGCTGATTGCCTTCGTACTAAACGAACGCGAGTACGATGTTAGGGCGCCCTTGGCATACCTGCATTCGTTGTCGTTGAGAAGTGAGCCCAGGGTCCTGGCATCCGGATACTGCGAGTTCCAAAATGACCGATGCCACTTGGGGTAGGTGAACTACCTTATTAAGGTAAAGTATCTACGGATAACAAGCCGTCTAGAAATGTGATTGCGCCTTTGGACGGAGAGGTACTTGCTGTTCAGACCCCAAACGAAATGGCGATACTATCGCCCTCGTCAGGGGTCACGGCAATCTCCAATAACTCATGAGCTCGATCAACAGTATCCGCGTCTATCGCGCTCTCATAGACCAAATCTTCTTCTGCAAAGTTAAGTCGTGACAAGGAAAGGATGTACCGTTGAGAGCCGCCGTGGGACATGGAGAGCTTTGAGAGGATGTTTGCGACGTTGGCCGTCTGCGGATCTGTTACCATGGTATGGAGAAGCAGAATGATCTGAGATACCAACAAGGAGACGCCACTTCGGCCGTCGTCCAAGTCGTTTACACCATCGCGGCGATCGTCCGGGGTAGTACCCACGGCCAAGTTCATGTGTGAAGGGGAGAGACCGCCACTGGAGGTATCCACTACGGGGTCCGAAAGGTCGTACAAAACATCGACAAGCTCGCCCAGAGCTGTGACTAACCGGGGTATGACACTGACGTGGCCCGCGACCTGTCGTGCTCCATACGGGGTACGGGTAAAGGCCATGAGTGTTCGTAAGACTGCGAATCTTACTGCGTGCTTCTGGCTTACAGACGACACTGCTCTAGGTAAGTCGACTAGGTTGAGAGAAACCTTGTCGATGATCATTCTAGCAGCTAGGTCGGCGTCTTTGCCTGGGATGATGGGGCCAAGGGAATCTGGGAGGGTAGAAGTGCACAGCATATCAAGCATGCCAATGATGTCGTCCAGCTGTTGTTTGGGGGTGAGAAGGATGAGAACTAGATCAAGAGTGATCAGCTGCCAAAATTCGGCTTGTCTCGTCTGCGCACCGCCGTCTGCTTCGAGCATTGTCGTAGCGCAAGCTGCGGCAGAGGCGTCCAGCAAAGACAGGATGTACGTAGTATCGACGTGCTGCTGCAGGGTTTCTGTGGCTGCCCCTGCCGACACATCGCCATCCTGGCTCTTGAATCGAGCTTCTGCAACTAAATAAATAGACTGTTGCAGCGTAGGAACCAAGTCACTGACGATCTGCGGGACCACTGATATGGTCTGGAGCTGCAGAGTAAAGGAGAGGAGTGAGGCTAGGTCCCAAATTGGCCGCAAGAAATTCTCTCTCAAACACTGGCTCCACATCTGGATAACAAGACGGGCGAAGTCTACCAGAAGTTGGACCGGATTCAGCGGCGTGCCCATGAGAGGCAAATGCTGGAAAATGAAGGATGCAAAAGACGTGGTCGGATCGGACGGGTATGCGTATCGTGATAATATGTCAAAAGTCGGTGGTTCCCCATGCAAGGAGCCATGGTCTAATATGACTTGGAGAAACTACGACGCTGTTAGCCACAGATCCTTTGATGATACGTGATGTGGAGGAACATTACCTCGAAAGGGAGAGTAGTAGGTGCAGGGCCTGGATACTGGACTGGAATGGCGGTGGTCCCTGTGTCATCAACCATGATTACGTCTTGGGCGTCTGTCTCCAGAGCCATGACGGGACTATCGACTGGTGGCCGTTTCCGTTTGCCTTTGGTGGGCGTCCTCTCCGACAATGGAATAGCAACAGGTCCGGGGTCCCGAGTTTTGCCTCTGTTCTTGGTTGGACTTGGAGCGATGTCCATATCGTCAAATCCGTCCGCAACGCCCCAGGTTTTGGCAGCCTTCTTAGGTGTGGTGGTTCCTGGCGCGGCGGACACGGGCGCATTCTCTCTTCGGCGAGGGCGGGTCGAAGCATCCTTCATGTCCCTTTGGAGGAATTGTAACTCTGTGGTGGCTTGCCTTTCAGCCGCAATGGCGGCTTCCACAGCCCTCTCTTGCCTGGCAGCTTGTTCGGCATTCTGTTTTTTGAGGCGGGCAACCTCGGCTGCGTGATCCTGTTCCGCCTTGGTTGAATTTGTTCGTATGATGGAGGCCTCGCCTCGTGCAGAGTTCAGCTCAGATTCGAGGGCCCTGAGCCGTTGCTGGAGCGCTGCAATGACATCGTTACCAGGTGCCGCGTGCAACTGCGACTGGGATTGCGGGGGATTGAAGCGAGCGGACGAAGGAGGTGCTGGTCGGACAAATTGGCTTGGTGGAGGTCGATACGGAGCTGCAGGGTGGGCAGGCTGGAAACGCTGTGAGGCTACAGAGGCGTTGTAGGTTGGCACGGGGGGAGGGTATCGCGGCCGCGAGGAGAGGGTCGGAGGATTTGCATGGGCTGGTGGAGGATTCCATCTCTGTTGAGGTGGTAGAGGCGGGTGCCTGGCTGCAAGCGGCTGGGGCGGATGCTGGTGTTGCTGTTGCTGTTGCTGTTGTTGGGAGATGGTCTTGTCTACGGAGGGGCGAGTAACGGGAGGTAGAAGTTCGTTGGTGACTTCGGCATCGTCGAGGTCGTCATCTTCGAACTCTAAGTCATCGTAGTTCTCGACTTGGGAAGGGTCATGGTGCGGAGGTAGAGTTTGAGACTGGGAGTCCTGTTTTCTTTGTGCTTGTGTGAATTGAATGGCGTTGTTCTCAAGCTCCTGAAGAGTGGTGTCGTTCAAATCATCAAAGTCGTCATCGTTGAATTCGTCCATGGTCGCTTTGGAACGTCAAATTGCTCATCATCATGGGCCCATTGACGGCCGGACCTTACAGAGAGGTTGAGGTGGAAGGTTATGGAGTTGGGAATAGTGGCAGCCCACCATCAGGCACCGTGGGCGTTTCCTTATCTTATCAGTGTTTGGAGGACTGTGAGACTCAACGCGTTGGAAGACGCGACCTCCAGGTTGAGGGAGGCGCGTGCTCAGCCACACCTGGGCACTTGCAGGAACAGAGTATCTCCGGATCACTAGCCACACAACCACCTCAAATCCAATCATGTGACTGCGGCTGGTGAGCTCGGACGAATGCAGCGTCAAGCAGAAGACGGACGAACTTCGAAGCTCGCGCCTCACCCCCCAAAGCACCTAAACCAAAGCTGTTGGCCAGACTTGGCCAAGTCGTTGGTTGCCACAGGATGGCCTGTGATGACATCAGCTTGCGTCCACCCATTGATAGCTATCTCGGCTTGACCGGAGACGGCATAAGCTATACCGGCGGACTTTGTTGCCCAATCTCAAGCTCCACGTCAGCCACGAGCCTCGAGAAAAGCATTCAAAGATACTGTGTTTATCCGTCCGTAGCATATGGTGTATTGAGAGGAAGTCCCTTGGCTGACCAACTCAACAACTTTGGTGGGTTGGTAAGGTAGGATGATGCTCCTCCTTTCAGCGGAGCCCTGCAAAACATACGCGTAAGGAACTAAAGGAACCTTTCACCCGTTGCGTCTTATGTGCATGGGGCTCCTTGGAGCTTGTGCTTTCGGAGGCGAAAGGTTCTTTCATGCATGGGGCCTTAAACCTATCCGTGCCTGGCTTGAGGTAAAATAAAAGCACGACTGTTCTGTTTCCGAAGAAACTAGCAGATAGATTTATTGGGGAAGAAAGAAATGCAGAGATCAACGGAGATGACTTGCAGTCCGGAGACCGAACCGACAGTGCAAAAAAGTGGTTTGGCCAATGAGGCATCCGGACTATCAGCATTTCAGCATTGGTGGGAGGTGCGGTGTTGCCGACCGGCTGGATTACCTAATCTCCGCTCGGGGGGGGGGGGGGGGAACAATGGGGGCAACCTGGAATGGTGGCAATGAGGGCAGGCAATGCGAGCGGACTCCAATTCCCATCTCCAGGGCTGCTCCCCCCCCCCCCCGGCAAGAATGCGAGCCTGACGTAGCTCTTTTACGCTAATTTACACCGTCATCATTCGCCCAGACCAGCTGCCCTGGCACCGTAGCGTCTGTACGGATAATCTGTAACGTAGGCTGTAGGTAGGTATCTAGATAGAACATCTGGGGAACTAGGAGAACGATTAAGAGGGAAAATAACAACAGAAAATCTTTTGAGAATAGAAATCGTGAAAGTACAGGTAAAAGTGAGACAAATAATAGAATAAAAGTACTTAGGTACCTTAATTGGAGGAAGGAGCAACGCAGCGTAAGGTACCTACCTACCTAACAGCCCGAGTCCCGTGGACGTGGACACAGCCGAAGCAGCCCGCTTCAGGCGTGGGAAGGAGGTGGGTCCACTCGGGGATTCTGCGCCAGCTGTGCCTTCCCGCTTTCCGCCCTTCCCTTCTGCTCTGCTCAGCCTTTGGCCCTTTGCGTTCCCTCCCAGGTCTACGCTACCTTACCTTGCTCCGTACGGGTTCAACAAAAAATCCATCCACGCCGACAACTCCCATCCGCTTCTCCAACACGTCACACACGACCGCCTGCGATTCCGAGCTCAACCCTGCGCATTCACGCCTTGGGACTCGACTAGAATTTGCTCTTCCGACGTGTCTCGACAACTCGACGATAATCCGTTCCATCGCCTGTTCTTGCGATCCAACGGTCTAATTTGCGCCGACCCTCCGCTTCCACTCTTCCCATCGCCGCATCCGAACCACCCGCTTTTGCTTCGCGACGACTAATCACGACCTTTGACCTTTCTCCCACCAACTGGGCTTGACCAACCTCACCTAGTATCGCAGTTATCTACGAGGCCGACTCGTCAAAACCTCTTATCCTTTCGAGTATTGCGGAACCGTAAATAGAGACATGATGGCCCGCACACGGAGGGGCGTCAAGTTCCCTCACAAGGCCAATGGTCACGGCGAGGGGCGCCGCTCCAGCTTCAGCGATGTCAGTGAAGATGGTTCGCCCACCAAGCAAAGGTCTGGCGCAGCCCTGGAAAACATTGTAGAGGTAAGCTCTAGATTTACAGTATGCATCTGCACGGCCTCAGTGCGACTGCCAGCGCGATCATCATCATCATGGCCATGACCATGACCGCGACCCCGTTCACATGGTATGGACATAGCTAACCTTTTGCGCCTGCAACAGCAACCCCAATCACCCGAGGAGGAAAAGCGAGCCGCATACGAGAAGAAGAAGGCCAACTTCCTGACCCGTACCTTCTGGACCTTTGTTATGTTCGCTGGCTTCTTCACTGCTCTCTTCATGGGCCACATCTACATCATCTGCATCATGACTGCTATCCAGATCATCTCCTTCAAGGAGGTTATCGCCATCGCCAGCGTACCCAGCCGCGCCCGCCAGCTACGCTCCTCCAAGAGCCTCAACTGGTACTGGCTGGCAACCACCATGTACTTCCTCTACGGCGAGAGCGTCATCTACTATTTCAAGCACATCGTCTTGGTCGACAAGGTTCTGCTGCCTTTGGCAACCCACCACCGCTTCATTAGCTTCATACTGTACATCTTTGGTACGTCCTTTCTCGAAACACTACAGAATATACCCTTTCTTTCGAGCACGCGCTGACTTTCGACCTCGCTAGGCTTCGTCTTCTTCGTAACCTCTCTCCAGAATGGTCACTACAAGTTTCAATTCACCCAGTTCGCATGGACTCACATGGCTCTGTACCTCATTGTCGTCCAGGCTCACTTCATCATGAACAACGTTTTCGAGGGCATGATCTGGTTTTTCCTCCCAGCTGCCATGGTTATCACCAACGATATCTGGGCCTACCTTTGCGGCATCACCTTTGGCCGCACGCAACTCATCGCTCTCTCCCCCAAGAAGACTGTCGAGGGTTTTGTCGGCGCTTGGGCCTTCACCATCTTGTTTGGCATGCTTCTGACCAACGTCTTGATGCGCTCCGACTTCTTCTTGTGCCCGGTCAACGTGAGTACCCTACGCTACTCCTAGACAAACGCTGTTAATATTCTAACAACAATCCAGGATCTCGGCGCGAACATCTTTACTGGTCTTGAGTGTACCCGGAACCCCGTCTTCATCCCCAAGACGTACAGCCTGCCTCCTCTGTTCTTCCTGCCACCCAACATGCACCAGACCTTCTCCTTCACTGTGGCTCCAATGCAGCTGCACACTTTGGTACTGGCCACCTTTGCCTCTCTCATCGCACCTTTTGGCGGGTTCTTCGCTTCTGGGCTCAAGCGCACTTTCAAGATCAAGGACTTTGGCGACTCCATTCCGGGACACGGCGGCATGACGGATCGCATGGATTGCCAGTTCATCATGGGCTTCTTCACCTACATGTATTACCATTCCTTTATTGCTCTTCACAAGGTCAATCTCGGCAGCGTCATGGAGATGGCCGTCACTGGCTTGACTGTCGAGGAGCAGCTCGAATTGGTGAGAGGCATGGGTCGCTATCTTAGCAACCAAGGTGTTTGGGGAGATGAGGTATGTCCTATTGAATGTTGCTTGATCACGTATCGCGTGTGCTGACTCTCATCAGATTATCCAGTGTCTGGACAAGGCGTTGCAGGCCAAGCGGTAGATGTATGGACGTGGCATATCGACAACTGCTGAATACGAGCAAAATACTGCTATTTAATGACGAACTAATGCGACATCCGGCACATGTGCTAAGCAGAGCAAGGAATAACCTCCCGCTCCATTCTCCAGGAAAGCAAAAGAGACGGGCTCGGAGCCGGACGGTCGAGAGCTGCGCGCGGGTAAATAAAAGCATTTGCGTAACGACGACGACAACGACGGTCGCTGTACAAGAGAGTTTTTTTGGTTTATGACGGGCGGATGGAATTTGCATGGACTAGTTGTAACATACCCTGTCGCGACGTTTTTCTTCCAACATACCACGTCTCACTCTTCAACCTCTGAGCCAAGCTTGACCAGGCGTGAATCCCGAAGCCGCGATGCCATGAATGAGTGACAGCCTGGCCCGAACTCGCAGTGCCCGTGGAGATGCCTCTCTCTTATCGGCGATTGAGCCGCCCGTTGCGGAGGCGGGGCCCCTTCCCAACCCCATTATTCCTTGTCCGGCCATCCGATGTTTGGACCGGGCCGGTCAGGTTTCCCGGTTTCCGGTATCCGGTCCTAACTTTGTGTGAGCGATCCCGGTCATGCCTTATCAAGACCCGCAACCCCGCTCCGGCCAAACACTGGGTAACATCTTCCGATGGACATTTCTGTCTTCCATTCGTAGGTGGCGTATTGCCTATCAATCGGCGGCCATCATTATTGCAGAACTTCCCCAGATCAACTTTATCTGGATTACACCTGAACTCACAAATCCTCATTGAACATAGCTTTCGCTTCTTCCATCTCGAAACGGATACGTTCAGAAACCACGGCCGGAGAGACGCTGTGCTCACTTTTCGCATTGAGACCGTTACCCTTCAGACTCCGTAAACCGGCGCACCGATCACAAGACCCACCATGGCTCCGTCTGCCGTTGTCAGCGATACCGAGTCCATCGAGGCCCGCGCCGCCGCCATCGTCCCCAAGGAGGTATCGCACACCAAGCACGGCCATGAGCTCGCCAACAAGACGCCTTTGCAGGCCATGTCCCACGGCGATGTCGCTCTCGCCGGTATCCCCAAGTTCCCCGACTTCGTCTCCCAGCGCCAATGGCAACTCGAACACATGGCCGCCGCTTTCCGCCACTGGTACCGTGAAGACTACATCGAAGGCATGAGCGGCCACATCTCCGTCAGAGACCCCGAGCACCACGACGCCTTCTGGACGAACCCTCTCGGCAAGCACTTTGGTCTGCTCAAGGCCAGCGACATGATCCTCGTCAACCTCGACGGCGAGGTTATCGGCGGCAACCGCAGCAAGCCCCCCAACACGGCTGGCTTTTTGATTCACGCTGCCGTGCACAAGGCTCGCCCCGACGTTCACGCCGTGTGCCACAACCACAGCATCCACGGCAAGGCCTGGTCGGTCTTTGGACGTAGGCTGGAGATGCTGACCCAGGACTCCTGCAAGTTCCTTGGCGAAGCTCACAGCGTCTACAACAGCTACGGCGGTGTCGTTCTGGGTCCTGAGGAGGGTGAGCTGATCGCGCAGGCATTGGGCCCCAAGGGCAAGGGCTGCATTCTGAGAAACCACGGTCTGCTGACGGTTGGACGTACCGTTGATGAGGCTGCCTTTTTGTACACCTCCATGGAGCGAAGCTGTCGCGTGCAGCTCCTGGCCGAGGCTGCCGGCGCCAACGGGTTGGCAAAGGTCCCCATCACGGACGAGGAGGCACAATTCAACTTTGACGTTGAGAGTGACCCGGAGATTTGCTACTGCGAATTCCAAGTCTACTACGACCTGGAGGATGAGTTGACAAACGGCGCCTTCAAGAACTAAGGCTGCCATATTGACTGCAATCAACACATTGTTCTTCCTTCCCTCTATAGATTCCCTCATCATACACCAGCGTTCCAATTGAATCAATATCAAAACCCTTGTTCACCATTCGGCTGCTTGTGAAAGTTCATGATACAAGGAGCGATGTCGGGAGTTACTCGGCATGGCCCAGCAAAGATGTAAGTCTCATGTTGCGAACTGTACGAAACTCGTTGAGATCGATATTTTCCATCAGAAACGAATCATTTCATTGATACCAGGCGCAACTCTTCAGTGATACAATCTATTAATCTACTACACCTCGCTATCCAGGAGGTCTACTATCCATAACGACCATCTAAATATTGACAAGACATTGGCCATGACCAACTGCCACCCTATTACTTCGTCTTCTTCATCATAAGCTTTTTGAAAGGGTTCTTTCCCTTGAACCTAAGCCAAGTCCCGACATAGACTACGACGTAATTAAAGACGATAAACCCGCAGAAGATGCCAAAGTCACGCCAGATATTGCTGTAGTAGACGCTGAAGCCTGCGCCGAACTCATCACCCGTCGCATACTGGCAGAACTCGCAGATGCCCCCATCTCCAGTCAGAACGTATCCACCAGCCTGCTGGATATAAGGCGCGGTGTAGTCTTCGCAGGACTGGTTGGGAGGAGGCTGATATCTTGCAAACTCGCCAGACTCGCACTGAACAGGTTGATCGTGGATGGCGACTCCGAGGAAGGCTTCCAAAAGGTAGTGGAAAGGGGTGAGCCAGTACATCCAAGCCCTCCAAAACGTAGGAAGTTGAGCAGCTGGTACAACCACACCGCAGAAACTGACGACGAAGAGGAAGAAGATGGGAACCAAGAGAGATGCGAGAAGCTCGTTGGGAGCGAACGCGGCTATGCCCTGGCCAAAGCTCACGTAGTATAGCTCGAAGAGAATGACCAAGAGGAATGCAAAGCCGGAGTTGAAGGCGGGAAGACGCCATCCAAACACACCCCACCACCAACAGTTGAAGTAGATGCCTCCGGCGACAATAGCATAGGGAATCTCGACGAGAACTGCCGCTGTCGTCCAAGCAAACCAACTGTAAATCTTCGCGTTGTTCTCGCGCGACTGGAATATTTGGCGGGACTGCAGAAAGACTGGCTGCAATTGCTGGATGAGCGGCGGACTGATTGTCAGAGTCATGAAGATTGAGAATAGCCGATTCTGGTAGTCGACGGACGCATAACCAATCTTGTAGAAAGTGAAGCAGTTGAAGAGGCCTGTAAGGATGTGCAACATGAACTTTCCGACAATATAGTTGGGCGTGCGCCAGTAGGCAGTGAACGAACGCTTGACTACCGCCACCGTCTGAGTCGTCAATGGCATGGCATATTCGCGGTCGTCCTTGAGGCTCTTTGAGGGCTCCACATCCTTCCTCCTTGCCAGCATCTCATCAACCTCTCTGGATCTCTCGTCCTTGTGCTTGGACTGCGCCCAGACATCACCCCAGTCCTTCCCTTTGTAGTTCGGGTCACCAGCACCGATTGCCTCCAGCATGTACTCGGCTGGATTGCTGCTTGGAGGACACTTGTGCGCGCCGTTTGACTCAAAATATTGAATCAGCTCTTGGCTGTCGCGTCCAAGTGGCCCATGATATGCAACTCGGCCTCCAGCCTTGAGAAGTAAAAGTTCATCGAATTCCTCGAATAACACAGCTGACGGCTGGTGAATTGTGCACAACACGGCCTGACCAGCGTCTGCCAACTTGCGCAAAAACCTGACGATATTGAATGCAGCGCCGGAATCTAAACCAGACGTGGGCTCGTCCAAAAACATGAGGAGCTCAGGCTTCGATGCCAGCTCCACTCCAATGGTGAGCCTCTTTCGCTGTTCCGCATTCAGGCCCTCGCCGACTTTGCCGATCGTTGCTCCGGCGATATCACGCATCTCGAGAAGATCAATGATGGTTTCGCAGTAATCAAATTTCTCCTTCTTGGAGACCTCTCGGGGCTGCCGTAACAGTGCCGAGAACTGGAGAGCTTCTCGAACCGTCGCGGAAGGTTCGTGCACATCCATCTGCTCTGCATAGCCAGTTGCTCTCTGGAAGGACTTGGGTAGTGGTCGAGCGTCAACCAGGAATTCACCAGTGATTTTGCCAAATGTGAGGCGCTGAGCCAGGGCGTTGAGCAAAGTCGTCTTGCCAGCACCTATGAGGCATTAGCAATTGCAAGTGAGCAATCTTTGGACTAGATCAATACTTACCGGAGGCACCCATAAGTGCAGTGAGTTTTCCAGGCCGGACGTATCCTTGGACATCATCCAGGAGCGTGCGCTCTCCCTTCTCGAAAGGTATGATGTACTTGACGTTGCGGAATGTGAAGACCGTCTCATTCCGAGCCACTTGTTTCATGGTGTCCTCGTCGCTCTTCTCTTTTTTTGCAGTGTCGGCTGTCATTGTTTGCGTACTATTGTTGGCTTCGCCAGATTCTTCATCATCCCTCTTGCCACGGCCGCCAGTGGCGATGCTGTCCTCCACCTTCTTGGGGACTTGTCCACGCTTGAAGACGGTGATAGCGCCACCACCAGTGTTCGGCTTCATGTGTTCCATGCCCAAGGCTGTGAGGGCTACAAAAACGAAGAAAAAAGCCCACAGGAAACCGAAGTTTCTCCATAAGTGAGAACGAGAATATGTGAAGGATGCTTCGATGTAACTAGAGCCAGGCACGATTGTCTGGCCAGGCGGGCTTCCAGCAAGCGCACAGCCTTGGTATGCCGGCGAGGCGTTCGGCCCTTGAGGAACGAGGTAAGGCGGTACACATTGGAGCTCTCGGTCGTAAAACTCATTAGACATGAGACACTCGAAGCCATATTGGATCCAGTTTATCCACCGCAGCCATCCAAACCAGGGACGCATCGAAGTTGGAGGGATAAGGTAGCCTGTATAGACGATAACGATCTGGACAGATACTCCGGTGAATCTTGTAGCATCGTCTAAGGTCTTGCACCAAGCTGAAATGGCACGGAAGAAAGCGTAGGTGACCATGGTGACCAACCAGAGAATAAGCGTGGCGATGAAGAACTGTGACGCAGTTCTCGCAAGATTGGACATCCAATAGATGATGATGTTGAAAAGAATAACCTGAATGAATACAAGTGGCACATCCACCACGGTTTGGGCAATGGCGAAAGCTGCTGGGCGGTAGAAAGAGAAGGATTTATGCTTGAGCAGAATGGGCTTAGACTCAAACGCACTCGTCTGTTCCGCCAGTGCGAGCAACGCGTTGAAAAGAAGCAGGAAAAACAAGGTTCCTCCACGGGGGAATGCTCCAGCAGCGGTATTCGGGAGGTTGTAGAACAGACTGCCCACGATGAGACCTTGGAACACCAACCCGCCCCATTTGCCAAAAAGGGACGCTCGATCCCCAGCCATGACCATGAACTGGCGCTTGGTGCAGTAAATGACCTGCTTGTGGAAGGGTATCTCGTAGTTCTTGGTCTCGGTTTTCTTTGATTCGTTCTGGCGGCGGTCTTCAACCTGCTGATGAAGCTGAGACTCAAACTCTTCCACATCCTGGATGTTCCTCCTGTAGGCCTCGCTATTCTTGTATGCCCAATCAAATTCCTCAGGGGTTCTTGGAATTCGGGACTCGTAGCCCTCTCGAATGTGGCGCTCGTGCTCGTCGGTTACCGAAGTTAGGAAGTCTGCAGTCGTCCATCGGTCTGGACAGTTGAAGCCGAGGTCGATGAAGTACTGCTTTGCGGATTCGGAGGGTCCAAAATAAAGACACTTCCCCTTGTCGATGAGAAGTACCTTATCAACAAGGTCATAAAGAGACTCGCCGGCTTGGTAAAGCGACACGGCGGTCGATGTCTCTGCCATGTTTGTCATGGCGCGAATCGATCGGACGTACTCCACGGCTGTACTGGCATCGAGGCCTTTGCTTGAGTTGTCCCAACCTTGAACGGATGCACGAGTAATCATAGCCTCTGCAATGCTCACACGCTTTCTTTCACCGCCCGACACGCCTCTGACATACTCGTTTCCAACCTTCGTGCCCAGGGTATGCTCGATCCAGAAGAGCTTCGTGGCAACTCGCATGAACTCCTCGATGTAATCCTTCCTACTCTCACCATCAAGTCTTGATTCCTTGCCAGGGGTTCTCGTCTCTAGTGCAAAGTTGAGGGTTCTCTTGACAGTCAGGGTTGGGTAGTGGAGATCGTCTTCTGGGTTGTAGATGATTTCTCCGCGAAAACTCTTGCTCATCTCCTCAGCACGGGCGCCTCCATAAGTGACTTCGCCTTCAACGGCCTGGAACCCTGCCCTTTGATTGCAGAAGGCCTTGAGGAAAGTACTACATCCTGAGCCTGGACGTCCAAGAACAAGAAGAAGCTCTCCGGGGCGTACGCAACCGTCAAAGTGACTGATCAGCTCCCGGACCGGAGGCTTTGCGAATGCAGCCTTGGGCCCTCGAGTGAAAAGCATTTTGATCTTGCGGGGAAATCCGAGAAAGATGTCTCCAATCGTGGGCTGTAAACTGGCCCCGAGACCAACGCCTTTGACCGTGAGATCACGGAAAACAACTCCACTGTGCCGCGTTTTCTCCTCCTCGCTCTGTTCTTGTCGAGCTCGACCAAATATCCGAGACATAAGACGTTCGACCTCTTGCTGCTCCTCTTCCTGTTCAGCATCTGACTGGTGCGTGGCATTGGTTCGACGGCGAGACAGTACTCGAAAAAGGTCATCTTCGGTCAAATTGCTTCCTTGCCTGCGCGCCTCTGGTCGTTTGGTATTGCTGACATGGGTCTTGAGGGGCGCAAAGTGAGTGCTGTCCGTCGGCGATAGAGCATTTGCGGAGGGAGAGGATGCCGCCGATTCATTGTCGATGGGGGCATTTTTTTCCGACAAATCTTCTGCTCGCGAAGCTCTGCGGCTACTCGAGACCGCAACACCGTTGCCAGAAAGCGTGACAGTAGAAGAAGACGTGTCGTCGCGGATACGCGATGTCGTGGCAAAGTAACTCGTGGTGTTCCGGGTAATCTGGCTTGATTGTGTGCTTGTGGCATTGTGAGCGTTGTGCTGGCCGTGACTAGACAATGTCATCGGCGTAGGCCGCCCGCTGGTCGGAGCAAGACTAGGCGTCTCTGGGAAGCCGCCTGGGACGTCGGTGTCCCGAGGCGTAGGTTTCTCATCCATTATGGCTTTCAATGTTTTCCCAAAAGCAAATTGGAGTTGATACACCACTATGGTTTCCTGCAACGTGGTGATGGCGATCAAGCAACTGCAGTGCACATCACGGATGCAGAAGGCCCAGCGAAGAGCACGTTGTTGACGGGAACCCGTAAGTAAATAATATTGTCTCAGTGAGTCGATGGATTGTTGCTTTTCGTTGAAACCACATGCCAACAAAACGCCAGTCAACACTAGGCCGGTTCCAGAATATCGACTGCATCTTCAGGGGGTAGACGCGAGCAACAAAATCCGATTCCAACTGTAGTGAACTAACGGCGTCGGTCATCTGTTTCCGCCGACCGTTGATCTAGTTGAGATCTATGACGACGTATAACCAAGTACTCGCAGACCACGTCGGTCGCGTCAGCGCGACACTGGTGTTAGATATCGGCCAAGTGGAGACCACTAGATCTTTTCTTCTCCAAGCAAGGAGCCTCATCTGGTAAGCTTAAGCTATGCTTTCGTCATAGATCCACGAAGCCGCGCGATGGCGCTGACACGCTATGGAAAAAGATGCATCCCAATCGGCGATTAGGCCATTTCTTAACCGAGAAGTCAATCCCACCGGCCAGAATTCCCTTAATACGGACATTTTCGACCCCCGAATTGTGCGAGAGGACACCAGATTGCAATGTCTTGCGCTCATGTTCATTGCTGCTGGAATCATTGAGACAAGTCAATCTTGGCATCTGGACTAAAATTGGCTAGATTGCTCGGGCCCATGAGTAAAAATGCCGGGCGGGTTTGGCCGTGTTTCTTTGTGATCTGATTGGTCCACGGTTGACTCCGCTGCTCAGTGTCCTCGAAATGGGACTTGAGCTTCGTCTTCGCGTTCAGTCTTTTGCCAAGTGAACTCAGGCAATCGCACTTTGGGTGAAATTTGTCATTTAAATAAGCAGCTACGTATCTACTTTTTGGAACGCAGAATCAGTCTGAGAACCATCTTGAGAAGCTTTGGGTCATTTATACAAAGCCTCTTCTTGACTGAGATTGATTTGATAATTTCGCATCAATCTTCCGTTAGTCGTTCACTTCCAGGGATGCCCCGCATTCGCGATAGAAGAAGGCAATTAAAAGGCGATTGGGCTCATTGGCTGCTTGGCATCTAGATCTTCAAACTCATGAGTACCGTACATCAAGCAGGTTGTCAACTAAGTGCTTGACCATATATCTCGAAACCAGTGATGACCATGCCCATGTCTTCTCCTCCAGTCTGCACCTTTCAGCTCGCTATTCATGATTTACGCCTCCAAAGGAATCATGTTTGCAACGAATCAGGTCGATGACTCTGGCGATATACACACCGAGCATACTGGAGCCGTGAAGCTTGAAGTATTGTTTCGAGAGATCCAGACGCAACATACCAGGTTAGGTGTAAATCACAAAGTTGCACGGGGCTAGGAAAAGAGCTTGATATTGGTATCATGATATGGGAATATCATGATTAAAAAACAGAATGTTTCTATTGGCGAAAACGACATGGATATTGCTCTAAATTCTAATGCTTTTCTACCCAGAAAATGCAAATCAAAGTAACGATTCTAGTACTACTTCGAGTTTGAAGCCAAATGCGTCAAAGCCCATTCGCGCTGTGCGTCAATGTACTCCTGGCTAAATGTGTAATCGTTGTACCCAATCTCCGATCCCCTGATGTAGAACGAGAATCGATGGTACTTTGTGAGTGGAACGCCGTGCTTGAAACGCCAGACAAGGTCGGGGTTTGCAATAAAGCTTCTTCCAAATGCAACGATGACATCCCACTTTGCGTAGTGCCCATCAAGTGCCTGGGCAGCGCTTTCGGGACTATAACCACCAGCCACAACAACGGGGGACAAGTTATCCCAGATATCGAGGATAAAGTCGAGTGTCTGTTGAGCAATCTTGGGATCGTGCGTAGTGTTCAAAAGCTTGGCCGGGTCGCCTCGAGCCTCAACAAGCGAGAAATAGGCGAAGGGAACGTTCATCTTCTTCAGTTCCTTGACAATATATGTATACTGTCCGTGGATATCAGACGACTCTGCCCCTTGGAACGATGCATACGGAGAGAGTCGAAGCGCCACTTTTTCAGCGCCGATGACCTCAACCACTGCCTTGATGACTTCAAGAAGAAGCCGAGCCCGGTTTTCAATAGAGCCTCCCCATTTGTCTGTACGCTTGTTGACGGAGTCTGAGAGGAACTGGTCCAGTAGGTAACCGTGGGCTCCATGAATTTCAACACCATCGCCGCCTGCAGCAACAACTCTCTTGGCGGTGTCCGCAAAGTCTTGGATTACTTGCAGAATCTCTTCTTCAGTCATTTCCTCAGGAACAGCTGCGCCAGGCTCCATTGGCACAGCACTAGAGGAACGAAACTTGTAGCCGCGCTGCTTCTGGTAGTCGGGGTCTGCAGCTCGTCCTTGAGCCCAGATTTGCTGAAACCAGACACCTTTCTTCTCGTGAACTGCAGCAATGACCTTTTCCCAAGCAGCAACTTGCTCGTCTGTGACAAAGGCTGGGCCGTGCGGTACTCCAGTTTCTGGCATTGAAGTGCCAGTGGCCTCTGAGATAATCAAAGTGCCCGGAGTTGAGGCTCTGTCACTGTAGTATCGAGGAACAAAAGGTTTCGCCACGTGGTTTGCATCGTTTCGGTATCGGGTCAACGGTGCCAGAGCAATCCGATGCTCAAGCTGTGTATTGCCAAGCTTCAAAGGCTTGAAGAGCTTGCTTTCCGTAATGTTAGGCGATGCCATGTTGAGTTGATGATTTATGATGCTGTGTGGTTGACGATGTTGGTATGTCGACTTGAAGCGGGATATGTTGACGGATAACGAGGAGAATCTATGCAAGTCGCTGTTGAAAAACAAAAAAACCAGTGCGAGTTGTCTCTATTTCACCAAGTCAGTCTGACGTTTCTTTCGTCATTAAATACTATCTGCTATTCTAGTTGTTTCCTTGTTTTTGAGAAGGCCCACACATCAATCGGCGAGTCAGCCGGAGGACTGATTCGTGATGTTGTGGGCAACTCCGCAACTCCGGCTTGGCGCCTTACAAAGCGTGCAGCAGCTCCGTGATTCCGGGACAACCCGATCTCCCGTGCCGCTGATAATGACACATTTAAGTGGTTCTTCCTAATTTGTCATCCCGCTCTTAGTCATCGGAGATAGCCCTTTTCATCGGAGACCAAGAATGGCGTCAGTTCCGCATTTATGGGTAGCAACGTGGCTTTCGTGCACCAAAAGCAGGACGAGTTGGCTTGTTACTTGCTTTCACTCTTCGAATTTCTTCCCAACAGTCCACCGCCTTCTGAGCTTAATATTTTGCTGCCATGACTAAAGAACGTGAGGTCGTTCAACCTAGCAATCAATCTGTAATCACCTCGAAAAAAGACTTGCTCCGGCTGTTGAGGCTGCGCTGCACAGGCTCTGAATGATCATATGAGTTTGTCGGTCACATCTCTTTATGCATGATATTTGAATTTCACGTCCTTTCACGCGTCCGTTGTGAAAGGGTTGACAACATCAACAAGCTACACAGAGGCCTCAGTTAAGAAAGTGCTCGGAAAACGATTCCATCACCAAGAAAATTTATAATCCTGTCAATCTATCCAATCCATTGAATCATACCCATAAGCATATCTTCTCTCTACACCAGGAGTTCTCATATCATCTTGAAATACCATGTTTCAAGCGCTGTCGAAAGCTTCAACGGCAGCTTGAGCAGTGGATGTAGCACTGGCTGGGTTCTGGCCTGTCACTAGGCGACCATCAACTACATGAAAGTCGTCCCAGATACCAGGGGCACGCACATCTGTTTTCAATGTTAGATCCGAAGAACTCACACACCAAGCAATGGTTGGGCCATGGATGGAGGAAAGAGTGAAAAGCTCACATGTCGCCCCGAGTCGAATTGCCGTTTCCTCCACCATCTCAGCACCCCAGCTTCTGAGTTCATCCATAATCCCCATGGAGGATTCGGCTTCCGTAGTAAAGCCGGTGATTCTCTTGTTCTTGATCAAGGGCTCATTGGTGCTATGGTCGATCAGATTGGCGAAAAGTGCTGGTCCGTGGCAGACAGAAGAGACCACCCCTCCATTCGCCCAGACTTGCGCTGCGATTCGCTGAAGAGAAGAGGCCGTGGGATAATCGATGAGGGCGGCATGGCCGGCAGACGCGTAGAAAAGCCCGTATGCGTTACCATCGAGGTCAGCGGCTTTTGTCATGTTGTCGAGCTTCATGCGGAAATCGCTCTTGGCATTATTCCAAATGTCCAAGTCTTCGCCGTTGAGGAAATCTGGCTGTGTCGAAAGCCAGTCAGGGGTATATGTACCAGTCTCGGAAGCGAGATCAACCTCAAAACCAGCTGCCCTTAAAACGCTGTAAGGATGCAGCGCTTCGCTGATGAAGAGGCCGGTGGTCTCCTTCCCCTCGAATAGGGTGCCATGAGCAGAAGTTATGCTGATCAGAGCTCGGCGCGGCAAAGACATAGTGGCTTTTGGAACAAAGTGCCTTGCTAGACGAAGAGTGAAAATAGGGTAGCTTGATTATTGAGATCTGACTGTAAGTATCAAGTTGCGAAAGAAGTCTGATTTGGGATAATTCAAAAAGTAGAGTTGGTGAATCGAACGGACGTATTTATACCAAGTTCGCGCTATTGTCTGTAAAGGATCGAGGCTCGCTTAGTCGTTCGCAAAAGGAGTTCTTTCGATTGGATCGTTGGTTCGCAGTGTAGGAGCAACTCCTAGTGGTTAGGAAAGGACCAGAGTAAGCAGAGGCAGGACATGCTCCGATTGGTGGAATGCATCATGAATGCTTACGATTACTGTTTTGCAATTCTTTGATTCACTATTCACGCGATCAGCTCGAAAACAAACGACACCTCTCACTATTGCTTGCTCGAAGCAATTGCATTAACGATCACGTTGCTGGCTGTTTAGACGTGTGTCAAAGTATTGGAATATACCCAATATTATTATCTCTGTCAAAAGACAGAGGACTCGCCAAATGTGCTAATATCGCCGACACCCAGCATGTCGATATTGGCCCAGAAATCTACGCCAACCGCCATTTCCGTGAAATCGAAGTCCAGAAATTGAGTCAAAAGCTCAGGGGAGGTTGATGTATAGACCGATTCAGAAGCAAAGCCATTAACTACCTCCACTTCCTGGTCGATACCCAGCGTAGATAATGCAGCTGGCTCCTTCTGACCATGGTCCTGGGAAGAAGTCGATATCAAGCCATCGATCTTCGTACACAGCATTCGGACAACAGTTTCAGCATTCTTTGCCAGCTCGAAACTCTGGCCAAATGTACCAAAAACTGACAAGGATGAATCCATGGCACTTCTTGCGGCTACGACTGCAGAATGACGCGGATTGGCCAAGATAAATCCTGCTAATGTGATGGCAGAATTCCATTGCCACTGGAACGCTTCATGCCATCCATCGAGTATAGCCGTGGACGAAAGCGCTTGCTGAGTAATCTTCGATAGCTCTATCGCATGGTTGATACTTTCTATTGCGAGCGTCTCAAGACGACTTCCGGGCGCCGGAACTTTTTTGAATGAAATGAAGGGTCGGTAAAGGTTGACAGACATGTGGTGATATTCCATTTCCAGGAGAAGGCGTTGTCTTTGGAGCCAGAGTGGGGCATACTGCTCAATAACGAGAGCCGAGCCGTCGGTTGAGAGAATGCGGCCATTGTTTACTCGGCTGTTTTTGAGCGCACCAGGCAAGTTTTGCACCCATCTCTCTATCATGACGGTATGAGCTTCTAGACTTTCGGCTACCTTGGCCAAGGATGTGGGATCATCCCATATAGTCTTGTGTTGTCCAAGCCCAACGTCGTGACTGTATAATGTAGTATGAGCATCTCTCATTGTTTTGAATAATTTGAGGTGATGAAGACTAAAGCTCAGCCAGGTAGCGTCCCCTGAAATTGGAGCGAATGTAGATCCTGATAACATGGAAGCGCCAAGCTGATCATCTGGGAAAGGCGGCATGGAAAATGAACCATGTAGTAAGAAGGGGCGTCCCAGCTTCATCCCGACTTTGCTGTCCAAGACATAGACAGCCCACCAAAGTCGACGTCTTACTTGACGTTCTTTCTCAGGTGTATCAAGTGGAGGATCGATATGCAGACCCAGCATATAGGCTATGCGTACAGCTTGACCACAAATGCTATCTGCCATATTATGGAACGACGCACCACAGACATAGACAGCTGAAAGGAGATGGCACTGTAGCGTGGAGATAGAAGGGCTTTCCATTTCCCCGGCTAGTAAAGTCTGTGCTCTTCGGTAGTGCCACCGGCCGGCAGTTGTAGCATCGTTTCCTTCGACGATGTTTCCTTGATGGCTAGACGGCAGACTTGAGGCCATGTACTGCATGCACATGGCAACAACAATATCGACCAGCGCTGAAGGCTTGCGAGTATAGCCAGAGGGCACATCCAGATAGAGGGCTTGATACTCTTTTTTGAACTCGGCCTCGTCAATAATGGCGTACAAAGAGGTGTGGTATGATTGCCAAAATAGATTGACGAAGTACTCTTCTTGAATTGGATTCAGATAGACCCCGGGTTTATTGCCGTTAAAAAGTGGCCTCAGCAAATGAGATGCGTCTTCTGACGTAGTCCTTTCCTGGGCGGGCACGGCGCTACCGCTCGTTGATCGGAGAAGCATGTGGTCTGGCTGAGCATGTTCTACATCGGTACTGAGGAACACGCCAAGGCGATGGATAAAAAAGTAAAGAGAAGAAGGTCCAAACCATGCGACATGAGGTGATCGTGCGGGTCGGAGCAGAGCACCATCCCAAGGCTTATTTCTTGGCGTGACAAAGTGGCCTGCGATGTTACTGGCTGCCGTTGCTTCCACGTTGGCGACTACTTGTTGCGAATGTATAGAAAACAACGTTCCAGGATTGGTATGCGCCCCTCGGTGTCGCTGAAGCTCTCGTTCGAGGTCCAAAACTCTCAGCCTTAGTCGATCTATCTCTTCATGGGCCTGAGAGAGAGTCGAAGTTCGGGTTGCTTCCGTATTGCTGCACTGCTGGCCCCGACCCCTGCAGTTGGCACAAGGAGACGCATCGTCGCATTTGATGCGACGCAAACGACAGGCATCGCACGCTCTGCCGACCTGCCTTCTTTTTGGCCGGATCCCACTCCGTGGCCGGTTCTCCGCAGGTTGTGCGAGAGGGGCAGGATTAGCCATGAGTCAAGAGGCTCTATACGGGCCAGGGTGACCGAAGGTTGCGCTCAGGCGGCGATGAAGTGCATGGGTAGAGTGACCTCTTGAGTAAATGAGGTTTCAACCCTCCTACACGCAGTCACCCGAGGTAGGGCACCGCGGTTTGAGAGAGCGGATTGGATATGAAGTTGTCTACGATTCGAAATGGGCTGTGCTGAGGCCAGGCGGAGGTTGGAATAGTAAGCACGCGACAGGCAACAGCGACGGCACGTGCTAGACGACCCACATGAGACACCAGCTGGATCGCACGCATTGTAGACTGCCCATACGAAGAGCCTCCGAGCGTACGGAGTCCCTACATGGTCTGTTGACCAACACCCATAGCAATAACAAGATGATCTGGTGGCAGTTCGTACAATACAATGCTTGATGGTCTGTCCACCATAGCAAATTTGACCTCTGGCTGCCCGTACGAGTCGTTTGGAGTGATGGTTGAGCTGATGGCCCTTGCGCTCATCGCGAGGTCTTGGTCCCAAGAGCCCCCCCAAACCGTAAGATACCTTACTCTGTAACGGATCAGACATGTTGAAGTCCCACCCCATTAGTTAATACCTGGTCGATTCTCAGTCTTAGATTTACGTCATTTAACCAGAAGCAATTGAAAAGGTAAGTTTTATCAAGTCTAAGCCGGGCGCAACTATGCTTGGCAGGATGTAGAGTAAAGTATGAAGCCCGGGTCGCATACATGCCCAAGATAAAGCTGTGTGACTAGCTCTATCTTATCTCAAAGAGTGAGATGGTTCTTAAACTTTGATACAGGAATATTGTACCAAATTACTCACCTTGAGCAATTGAAGCACAGTTTGTACCCAGAAAGTGTTTTAGGAAAATAATAAGTGCCCTCTTGACGATATCGGAGGCCGAGGAATCCAGCGACATCCGCAATAAGGTTTGGCAATAACTCCCTGTAATTAGATCACGAATCTCCACAACACGACCTTCCTATTCTGCGCCTGGATGCGAGGATGGACCCTCCGCCCTCCGGCCCCTCTCTGTATCCCGACCATACGAGAATATTGTTACTCAATGCCGATTGGAGGGGTTAATCGACCCTTAAGATATCTACGCTGTAGTAACACCAGTAGGCTTAATCAAGCTTTCCAGCCTCAAATAGCAGAGATTGCCGACAGATCGGGAACCGACAACACCTACCCAATGCTACCTAGGCAGCTGGCTATCTGCATCTCGAAATTGGGACACAGGGACTTCTGAAAGTGCTCTTGGTGGTGATCAGTTCGTATCGCAATCCTTATCGTGAAGCACGTCTTCGAAACTCATCATGGTTTATTCTCACGAGACACTATCCTGTCTGGTGATAAACGTCCTCAGTACTTATAATGTGTCGTGATGCACTCTTCGGACTGAAATCCCTTGCAGATTATAGCCACCGTGGTGTCCATTACACTCCTTTCGTTTACACTCATTTCAACGCTTCGTCATGAAGGTCCAGTCTTTTACTCTTGTGGCTGCCACGGCTCTGATCACGCCTGGTCTGGCGGCGTTTCACCCCGGAGCCGCTATCAAGGCAAAGCCACCAGTCAACACTGGTTTCATCATCGAACTTGAGCCGAATGCGTCAATCAATGGCCGCGAGGTCGGCGAAGATGCGCACTCTGTTTTCCATCGCCGAGCCGAAGACGTCCTGGATTACTCTGTACGTCACGAATTCAAAAATCCGGACTACTTCTATGGCTTGTCAATCAATGCAAAGGATGATACCGACGTCGACACTTTGCTTGCTCTACCCCAGGTCAAGAAGGTCTGGCCCAACAAATATTACGACCGCCCCGTACCAGTTGGTTCTAGCCGGAGATCAAAGACTGTCAACCCCTCTGTTCCCATCGGAGTGCAGTCCGTCCAGCTCAGAGCCGCTGCACAGGTTGTCACCATCAATGGCACCAGTGATGTCCTTTCCAGTCTCAAGATGACCGGCGCTGACAAAGTCCATGCCCAAGGTCTGACTGGAAAAGGCATCAAGATTGGTTTCCTCGATACTGGTGTTGATTGGCGTCACCCAGCCCTGGGCGGTGGCTACGGCGAAGGCTTCAAGGTAGCGGGAGGCTATGATTTTGTGGGTGATAACTTTGTTGGCTGGAATGATCCAGTCCCGGACGATGACCCATTGACTACTTGCTTGGAGGGCGGTCACGGTACCCATGTTGCTGGTATGTCATATCGAGGAGAAGCCAAAACCTCGCCCTAGCTTGTGTTAACTCGTCATTGCAGGAATCCTCGCTGCCAAGGACCCTCAGGGCGTTGGATTTGGCATCTCTGGTGTTGCACCTGACGCATCTCTTTATGCCTACCGCGTTCTCGGCTGCAGTGGAGGTGTCACTGATGATATCCTCATGCAAGGCTTTGAGAGAGCTGCTAGCGACGGAGTTGACCTCATCAGCATGTCGATTGGTGAGACAACTATTTGGGAGGGTGGCTCACCGTACATTCCGATTCTGTCCAAGATCCAGTCCCAGGGCATCGGAATCGTCATTGCGGCCGGCAACGAGGGCGACACTGGCCTTTACGTTTCCTCGGCACCAGCACAAGACCCCAGTGCGATCTCAGTCGGCTCCGTGAGCGACTTCCACTTTGCTACGGTGTACAACGCTGCTGGTTCGGATGGTTCCACCATTGAGTACGGTCGTGTTGTTCCCCTCAACGCGTCAGCACACTTCAATGTCTTTGTTGCGGACGACGATAATGGAGAGTGCGTGGACCAAGCATGGGATGATGCGATTGCCAGCTTCCCTAACAAGGGCAGTGTGGTCGCATTGGTCACCGCGAGAAGCGACTGTTACTACGATATCCTGGATGCACGGAGCAACTCATCTGGCTTCACGAATGTCTGGGCATGGTTTCCTGATACCAGTGACATGTCCATCGACGAGCCAGGTGCGAATGGCGCCATTGATACGGTCAAGGTCAAGAAGTCTGAGGCAAGCAAAATTCTCGCCGGTATTGCTAAAGAGGGCAAGAACTTCACTTTGACTTTCGAAGACCAAACCGTTCATCAGATTGATCAGCCAACTGGAGGCACTACCTCATGGTTCTCAACCTTTGGGCCAACAATGGAAATGTCGCTCAAGCCTCAGGTGTCTGCACCTGGAGGAACCATTCTTAGCACATGGGTTACATCTAACGGGTGGGGATATGCGGTCATCTCGGGCACATCGATGGCCACCCCTCAGTAAGTCGTGTTTCCAAAGCGAAGGTGGCTTTGAGCTAACTTTTCAAAGCCTTGCGGGTTGCTACGCTCTTGTGAAGCAGAAATATCCTAACTTGAGCCCGAAGGAGATCGCGAGGCGTTTGCAATCGTCCGCAACTCCTCTAAAGCAATACAACGCGACTGACATTCTCACCACTACCGCTCAACAAGGCTCGGGATTAGTCAACGTCCTGAGAGCAGTCACGTCGGAAACCGTTTTCTCTGCAACCGAATTCAACCTTCTCGACTCAGCCGGACCCCTTGATCGGAATTTCACAATCGAGAACTTGTCATCTTCCCCCAAGACCTACACGCTGGGTCACAAGCCTGCAGCGGAAGTCAACGGACTACCAAATGGCAACAGTCTTGACATCAACGACATGTTCTACTGGGCGCTCAACTTCAATCCTATTTACTCGGAAGTGACATTCACAACGAGCTCCCTTACGGTTCCAGCTGGCGGCAAGGCGACTGTAGAATTTACGATCACCCCTCCCACTGTCGACGTTTCCCTCCTGCCGACTTACAGTGGTCTCATCACAGTCACCGAAGGAGAGGAAAACTTTTCCATTCCTTATCTTGGAATCCCGTATGCACGCGGCGAACTCTCCAATATCTACACAGGAGACTTAAAGAATCTTGATGTCTCCCCAGTGCCCCCTTCTGGCGTTCCTTTGCTGCCGTTTATCAGTTCTTCTGACGCGGGAATTCGCAATAACGACAAGACGATTTTCACATTCCCCGCCAAGAAGGTTGCCGAGAACCAAACACAGACTCCCGACAACGACCCAGTTCTCACAATTTTCATTGACCAACCATCGGCGTATGTCCGCTTTGACGCAGTACCTGCAGACATCGCGTCTAACCCCGCTTACAACTTCACGCCGTCAACATATGGTTATCTCCCGGGATCCCAAACGAACGCTACCGTATTTGCCAACACGCCTGTCACTACTCCTCCCCTGGACCTGGGAACCCTTGACCACGTGGCGGGGTTGAAGAGTTATGGCCTCGTTGGCTTATTGTGGGGTGGCGATGTGCCTCATGGAACAGTTGCTACCAACTTCCGAGGCTACAGCGTTTATAGCACTGATTGGTCTTGGGGTGTTGTTGAACTAGCCAACGGAACCATTTACCAATTGCCGAATGCTGATTATCGTATCTTGGTTCGGGCATTAAAGTGGGGAGGTAACATGAACAGCTCGACTGACTATGACAGCTGGCTGAGCCCGATCATTGGGGTTAACATCACAGACCCGGGATATCCCAACCCCTGGCTCACTCAGTGAGAAAGTCGAATCGCCGTAGCTTTGGCTCGTAAATTTGTATATCTTCAAGACACGCGTAACGTGTAACAAGATAGTGACAAGTGCCAAACTGTACTTAAATTCTTCTCTTGTGTACTCACCTTCGATATAGCATAGGGGAATTTTATCTGAAGAGTAGCCTGTTGCTAGTAATTGCCTTCAGGACAAATGGTTATCTGCAGTGATACGCATAGTGTTCTTCCGACCGTCCTTCCTTAAATGTGAGTACTATTGAAACATAAGTTCCGAATTCACTGGAAGTCAGTGTCGAAAGTGGCGCCTCGGGCCAGGTTGGCTTCTTCAACGAGGGTTACTGGGGCATACCCGTTGATGGTAGCCCCCACTCGCATAACATCTTTATCCGTGGTAACTACCAGGGTCAAATGACCTGGGTCTTACAAAGCGTTTCCACGTAGGAGATTTTGGAAACTCCACCTTCACGTCGATGCTACCACCGAAAGATTCACCGAGTTTCATCAACGGCCACTCATAACCTTCTCATCGTTGACGGATATCGAATACAGAATGGTCTTTGATGCAGAGCTTGTAGCAGGGTCTTCAGTGTGATTCGCGTTTCCGCAGCTCTACCCTACCACCTTCCACAACCGATATGTGGTTAGAACAGTTTTCCATCTTGGATGGGCATCTAACGTTTGACCTTCATTTATAATGGATTGAAGCCATCTCTAGCTAAGGCAGTGGATAACATAGGGGGAAAACTTTCTCAGATTCGCCGGCGGCAATAACCTGTACGTTTTGAGTCGGCGATGTTCTCAGGCAGACAACGATTTCTAACAACTCTAAGAGAAGGACCAAATGTCGAGAATCGATGGAAGTGGAATGAGACGATTGGTGCTCTGGCTTCTCGCCCCGGTCACCAAGGTATGTCATCAAGAGAAACACACAAGTCGATAACATCAACTAACACGTTACAGGAGCTTGGGGATATCCAAACACAGATGCTCTGGGTAGGGACATAATCTCTCCGTCTCACAATAAGTCCCTTTATCACTAAACTTCCCCAGGTCTTCATGAGTACTTTGAGTGGTGTGATGACATGCAACTCGAGCCATTTCTGGACGTCTATTCAGGGTACTCTCTTGACGGCACTCATATCACTGGCGAGGATCTGCGGCCCTTTGTTGACGAACTTATGCGCGAACTCCAAGTAAGTCCTAAAGTCCACAACATACGTAGTTTTTCTCAATCTAATATGTTTCTCTTGAAAAATATGTTCTTGGCGATTCATCGACTCCAATGGGAGCTCTGCGAGCCAAAACCGGGAATGAGCAGCCTTGGTCTGTCAAATGGGTTGAAATCGGAAACGAAGACGACTTTGGTCGTAGCAGCTACCCCGAAAGATTTGCTGCCTTCTATAACGCCATTTGTCCGGCGTATCCAGAGCTCCAACTCATTGCTTCAGCGACTGGGTTCAACTGCTTACCTGATCCATTCCCAGCAGATGCGTGGATCGACTACCACGAATATAATGTCCCTGAAAACTACATTGTCAACTTCGCCCAGTGAGACAATGTCTCCCGCAGGAATAAATACATTATTGGAGAAATGGGTCGCTGGGACGTCCAGTGGTCGGACATGAAGGGCTCAGTCTCCGAGGCCATCTTCATGCTTGGACTGGAACGCAATAGTGACCTCATCCGAGATGTTGCGTTCGCACCCTTGATCAGTCTTGTCGATCATCAGCAATGGGCTGTAAGCTTTCCACGATCTAGTACTTGTATGACGCAGTATTTCATTGACTTTCTTAATCTTATACAGCCCAATCTGAATCCGTTCAAACAAGCCCCTGACGCTAGAGTTTACACCTCCAACTACTGGGTACAGCAGCTCTTCGCGCAAAACGCCGGATCCATGAAACATGAGATAATCTCTGATACTAGATTTGATTCGGTCTTTTGGAGTGCTGTAAGCGCTGGGAACAGCTTTGTTGTGAAGCTTGCCAATTACGCTGGTGAGCCACAGCATCTAGATATCGAGATTGCAGGAAAAAGGTTCGTGACGCTGTCAATTCTGGGCCACGACAACCCCGATAGTGCCAACACCCACGATGCAGCCCCTATCTCGCTCCCAGTTGTCTTTTACATTGAGTCGTCCGATGGCAACTTTAGCTTCCTCTTGCCTGTATGGTCCGTTGCGGTTCTTAGGACTGACTGATTCGATACTATGTCCAAGACCTTGTAGTTGAAGTCTTAGCCAAGTGTGCAACGATTCGCTATTAATATTCTACACACCTCTTTTTATGACTTTATTAGGATAGTTTGATGCCACCTATAGTTAGGTACCTTATGTTAGAACTATTTCGCAACTACATGATGGTCTCAGGACTGATGGCCTTGGTGACGGTGAAATGGCGAAGGTCTACTGCAAGCTGAACCCTGAAAGTATGGCACGTAACCCAGTTCCATCGTATTTTCGACCGATACCTCACCCATGGGCCCCGGAGTATATCAACCACCATACCGAAAATGTCAATGTCGTACTGAAGGTTTGTTTTGAGATGGATGCATAAGTAAAATTTACCATACCTGAATCTAATGCTTTGAACCGCAGAAGCTTGAAAGTCCTTGGATTATACCCGTGCCTCCTTTCCGGATAGAACTCCGAGCCTCCCGGACTCGATCGATATAGAGGTATGTCTCATGGTGACAAGATCTTTACCAGCTTGCTCGCATAACAGTTCATTGAACCTCGAAAGGCATAATAGTTGAGCTGTCAGCTGAGATGGTGCTGATCGTGCCATCCTATGCGGAAGAGTTGGGCGTATCGTACCAAAAAAGGTCCTCTACCGATATGCCTCTGGCACCTAGAAGGCTTATCGTTAGTAGCTCTATAGGTAGCAGAAAGACGCTCGCTTTGATGTTTGAGGCTTTCAGATAGACAAACTAGCTTTTGGAGATACTTGGAAAAGAAGCACTAATAGATCCGCTTTTTCCCTGTGTGAGATTCATGGAACATGCTATAAGACCCCACCCCACACGACGGATCACCCCCTACGACAGATCACCCAATTCGGCCACATTCAGCCAAAACCGCTATTTTATATATACATAAATAATTATAAAATAAATATTTTAAAAAATACAGAGGCTATAGAAAAGTATAATTAATATTAAAAAATTCAAAAAAATACTTTTTATATCATATTATATAGTAATATTAGATTTAAAAAGTATTTTTTAAATGTTAGTGTTTACTAGTAGTTTGTATACAAATACTAACATTATATTTTGCTCTATAACTCTTTTATTTATTAGAAAACATAAATTTTTAGAGTTGATTATTTTTAAAAGATTTAAAACGAACTTATACAAATAGTTTTTTATTAGTAATATAAGTATTATTATATATAAATATCAAGTTATATTATAATAAGTGGTATTTATAAAAACTTAAATTTCCTTAGGTTTTATAATTAGTATAACGCTAAAAATTGCATTTTTAAGCTTAGAAGAATATTCTAAAGATTATAGAGATTTAAAATACTTAACTTTATTAATTTTTGTTACAAAGGTAACTTTGTTTACCTTATTATTCGCCTTATTATCAATATTACGTAAGCAAACTATATACCATATTAATCTACGATTTCTGTAGATTATTATAGGTATTGATTATGTAAGCAATACTGCTTACATAAGCTTACGTGAGCGATGGAAAGTACTGGAAGGTAACGGAATCCTCTCGAGACGGAATTACGTACTACGATTACGCATTCACTTACGTATGCGCTTATTAATTATGAAATAATTAATAAGCAATGGAATATTCTAGTAGGAGGTTTTTATGCCTATATATAGGCGTGTATTTACCTACTTAGACCTTTCGTTAAGCAAGCAACTTCTCATATAGTAATTTAACTATACTACTCTCTTTACTACAAAAACCTCTTTTATATACGCTTATTTCCCCTATATTCATATATTCTTGCTTCTATATGAATATTTACTTTTTATATTCTTTTATAAGAATATCCCGTATCACCTCGTTAAAGCTATACGTGCTAGAATTTTTGATAAAGTTAAAAATCTCATTTTTATATAGTAAAAAAACGTTATATTTAACTTACTAATATCTTAGTTAATATAGAAAATTATAATTTCTAAAAAATATTTTTATAAAAAAACTATATATTATATATCTAAAAGTATCTTTTATATAATTTTAATATTATAAAATAAAGTAGGTAGAATTAGTGGTTTTTGAGTGAATGTGGCCGAATTGGGTGATCTGTCGTAGGGGGTGATCCGTCGTGTGGGGTGGAGTCTTAGCATTCGTATATGTACCCAGTCATGATCCTTTTGGTGTGTAAAATTTCATTAATCAAGATAGCTGTATCACAAAATACACGCACATTCATCCAATAGCGGGCCAGGTGCAAGTGTCCTCCTAAGAGACTACTGTGAATCAGTGGGGCTGTCAAAACGAACGAGACAGACCGAAAGGCGGGGCGACGACTTATTTTCAGATCGATGGCCGTTTTGGTGGGTCGTTTTCCCTTCCAGAGCCCAAGGACTTCTCAGATACGGCGTTGGATGCTATATTAATCGCCGGGCCTCAGAATCTCGACTGTGAAGTAGTATGAGGCCGGTCATAGGGAGGAGCAAGCGCGTTTCGCCCACCTCACTTCCTGCTCACTTGCTGCCCACCTCAATATATGGTTTCGAACCTTTTGCTATTGCCTGTCACAAGATGCTAGAAAGTATGATCCTTAATAGTGTGCACTAGGGAATTAGCGAAATTGGCTGAGAGCCTAAGAGCGAGGGAAATTCAAAACCGTAGTGCACGGTGCTAATTGGTATGGAGTATTCGCAACTCCAACCAACAAAATGGCTACGCCATCGAGTCAATCATCCCTGCTCCCGAACGCGGTCTCTCAATCTACTTAACTTCATCTACATAAATACACGACTCGTAGTTTAGGGCGAACGGTATCCGTCGGATCCTTCGGAGGGATTATCGGGGTCAGGCAATTGCACCACAACTGCAATACATCTATAGACACTGTCCACACCCAAATTCTACATCCCTCGTCGTTCTATCCTTCACTATCACATTCATTACAGGCTCAGTCAACACATACTAGTGTTCTTTAAACGTTGACTATGAGCTCTGCTCTTTCAAACTCACGTCTTCGCCTTCTCTGGGGCTTGCTGCTCACCTGCAGACTATATCTCGGTGCAGCAGCAGTCATCAACACCAATGACGAGGGACTGGCACAACGCGACAGCACAAACACCTATGACAATGCCTACTATGTTGTGCAAGGATCGTGGAAGTGTGATTTTACAAAACTTCGACTTCTAGATGCAGCCATCAACGAGGCAGAAGAGCTCGCCCAGAAAACCATAGAAGTGCTTCAAGTCGAAGGCGCTGAAACATCCATTTCATTTGATACCTGGTTTGGATCAAGTATGTAGACCTGTTTCTGGTAGCGAATCGTTTCTAGAGACAACGTGGACTAATTATAATTTCGTGTAGGCAATGCCAATGCCGCAACGAAGGATGCAATCATCAACCAGCACTACAAAACAGTATTGTCGCATCTTCCTTATCCAAACATTCCTGCGGCATTTCGATGGACCACCCACGCCGAATTCAAAGCGCCCATCAACGAGGCGCCACCGACAGACGACTCGATCGTGTACGGTTGCCCGCCAGTCGACGATAGAATGTGCCAGGATGGAGTGCTAGCATCCAATTTGCGAGCAACGGGGATGAAACAAGACGGTACAACCAAGGAATTCGGCCCCTTGGTGCTTGTTCTCTGCCCAGCGTTTTTCGAACTGAAGAACAACAACGCAGAGATGATCAAGGAATGGCAGAGAACGCTCGGCTTTGGTTCAGGCAACTCTAAAGGACGCATCTTAGTTCACGAAGTCCAGCACATGGCTAAAGGAACGAGCCCCAGCGAGCCTGCCGAGGATTTGTCAGAGCCATTTCCTGACGTATTCGGCCATGACACCTGCTATTCCCCAAGTTGGTACGTTCATGGGTGTCTATTCACCCAGGTTCCATTCACGATTTGCCGGCGTGTAGCTAACTGTCCGGCAGCTGCGCTCGTCTATCTGACGCCGATAAGATGAGAAACGCTCAGAATTTTGCTCTATTCACCATAGACGTGTTAGCATTCCCAAATGCTGGCGCACCAGCGTCTTCCGACAGCTGCAGTAATCCCAATCACAAACGACAAGCCCCGATTCGTTCACAAGCTCCAACCTGGAGACCTGTGTTGAACTCAACGTTTACCCCTTTGAGATCCACCTCTACAAGAAGGCCCTCTTCTACGAAGATACCGTCCTTCTCCTCGCTTTATTCCTCGTCTAGCAACTATAAGCCGAGCAGCTACAAACCCAGCAGCTCTTCATTGGAAGCGCCTTTTAGTTCCACAGTTACGAAGCCAACGACCTCACCAACAGCAGCTCCAGTCGACGTATCGAACGGTGCTGTGCTTGCTGTCGCCATTGGGATGGTGGTTGTGGGCGGTGCAGGAGGAGGTTTTATTACAATGGGCGGACAAACGGTCGCCATCGCTGCAGGCCAAACGATTGTCGTCTCCCAGCAGACTTTTGAGGAACCGGAAGCTGAGAAACCAAAGTCGGATCAACCTGAGAGGACACAAATGTCCATTCAGACAACACCTTCAGCAAGACCTTCATCCACCTCCCGTTCGGCTTGGTCTACTACGACTTCCAACTGCCCCGCCGAGACTTCGAGGGCTTACAATGGCGACAACTTCAACTGCAGAGACCTTCACGACGCCAATTCTACTCTTCTTACCGATTTGCTGAGTGGTCTTGAGTTCGGTAATGGGCCTGTATACAATGAATCGTCCATCGCAGTGATCATCCCAGAGCCTACATCATTTCTTACAACACTCATGCCTTCCACTACGACGGCTGCGCCCGCTCCGCCAACGACTACTTCCGAACCCGCAAGCGTCGAGCCTGTGGCCTGTTATAATTTTGATATCAATGCTTACGGCTACTGTTGTCCCGGACCTGGGAACCCCTGTGAGAAGGATCTTGGTAAGTGTTATTTCAACGGAGAGGGTGTCTCTGGTGGAGCGAGCGGAATTGTGCCCACAGGCGCAAGATGCCCTCCGCCACCTGGCGCAGAGTACTGCAGAGGTGCGTGTGAAGAGTAAGGTCGAGTGAGACGTTGGGGAGTGGTACGCAGAACAAGCAGTGATGCATCCTAGTGAAACTCTGGAGAGCAGGATACATGTGGAACGATGAGAAGTCGGTTTCGCAGGACTATGACTTGATAATGAATCGAGCGATGGCTTACGCATACCACCTCCTATCATCATGACCACGGAGGTATCCCATTGACTGCGGAATGGTATTAGTATATTGAGGGGCGAAGTAGCAGGTAGTAGCAGCTAGTGGGGTTCTATTCCTCATTATTCCCTTCTACTACCGCTCAGTTTTCTCCGATACACATAGTTAATAAACCAACATGGGATCGACGTCCAAGAAATCCACAGACGTATATACTGAAGCTACTTCATACTCGATAGGATACTCAATTGAAGCCTTCCGATATGTGGGAGGTTTAGAAAGACTTTCAAGGGCTGGAAGCTTCAGAAACGGAAGGGTCGTTTAGGAGCATGGAAGCAGCAGAGACATACATGTATATAGAGAGCAAAACACTTTGCGTGACTCTTTTGCTCACAAAGTTAGCTAAAGCGCAAAAATATAATCATTTTGTCTTCCTGTTGATTCTTCCACAAGAGCACATACCACACTCTGAGACTTCCTCACTCCCAGTATGTCGCTCAACAAATAAACAAATTCAAAATAGAGTGCCCCAAGCCTTGAAAAGCATGAAGCTGCCAACTCCTATTATACTGAAACACAAAAGCCATGTCCCAAGACCCCGCTTGATTTGCTTCATTGCGAACGTCTGAATAGCCTTGCCATCATTAATATTGGGGAATGGTACATCTTCGGGTACTGGGCGATCCAGTGCCTTGCACAAGGGCTTCCACCCGTCGCGTACGTCGTAAAAGATCAGCCGCTCCGGCGGAACAACACTCTTCAGGTACGCGATATGGCGGTGATATGTTTTGACCGTTGGTGGATTTGATTCTCCGTATAGTTTGACCCAATGCGAGATCAGGATTTGAACGTAGGCTGGGAAGAGTCGCATCGTGGGAAGCAGGAAGAGTATGAAGTGCAAAGCTGATGGTGACACTTCGTCATTCAACCCTCCCATGCTCCTCTCCCAGGCCTCATCATCACGGACTGTGCAGACGACTTTGGCGTCTGGGTATAGTGTCACAAGCTCTTGGACGAGGTTGCAACCAGGCGCGTCAGTGATAGCAACATAGCCGTCAGTGCGAACGCGTATAGTGTTCAGGATTTCCTGCTCCATGGCCGCATTCGTCGGTGGCCACTCTGAAAGCACCTTCATCCATGATTTAATCTCCGCTTCAGGGCCGAGACATAACTGAGTTCCGCCGTGAAAGACCGGCCCATCAAGTAGCATCTCTAAAGCACGGCTGATCGAGCTGGTTCCAGTACGCGACAGCCCTGCACAGATGACCTGCATCTTTGCGCCTTTCCGGGGGTGTGAGTATTGTTGCCCCATCGAGAGACTAATAAAACTGCTCCAAGAGTCAAGTGAAAGATGTGTTTTGAAAAATCCAATACTGTGGCAGGGAATACTTCATCTCAATACACAAGCATGCTGAAGACATGCCAGTCCTTTTGCAAAAATCAAATGTGCGAGAAGGACGACGTCAGGGTATCCGGTGGAGCAGAAGTAAGTAGCGAAGCCAAGCACCCTAATCCTGCAGTCATCATTCCTTCGCTTTTGCCTAGCGTGTTCGACCTTAGATAAGGTACTGATGTTCTGGGAGCGAGAGCAAAATTCCCAATGCGCTGGTCTTTGAGCCGTGCTTCATATTCACCGAGAGCGGTAATGTAGAGTCGCGCCGTAGACTTCGCCATGGATTAAGAAATCTTTCCCAAGGAGTGCCGACAGCTGTGTGGCATTCCGATTCGCCCTTTTATCCGGCGTCGTTATTGGCGCGAGCCTTGCCAAGTCCGGCGATAGCAGACCCTTTTCAACGGTGACGGACTTCGACCAGGGGGTCTCCGATCGGACACTATACCCACATGCTTTAGCAGGCGTGAAGGCAGACTCGTCTTCGCTCAGCAGAACAGTAGGGCATGGCAGTAGCACCCCGCTTCATAATATCAAGATTATATCTAAGTTACGTCTAGTTTGCGGCGTTACCTTCAAACCGCCAGGATTCTCGCGTCGCAGTCTAGTGTATGCTGAACGAGAGCAGTGTTACTCGAGCTATAGATCAAAGACACGTGTACTGAGAGACATGACGGCAGCTGGAGTACGAGGAAGGTGAATGTGTAGCGGCAGATGGATGAGCAAGCGATGATGGCTGGGACGGTTTTTTAACTTCCATTTATTCTGTTCTTAGGGTAACATGGACTGATAATCTCGGGGTAATATAATAGCGTCTCTCCGCATTTGTGTCGACTGAGATGGGGATGAGGACTACACTAGACCGCGCTGGAATCATTGCCCTCGGCTTCTTAAATGATTCAAATCCGCTAGGTCATTTTCAGACCCCAAACGAAGCTCAGAACGATGGTAAGACCGGGCTTTCGTGCGGGGAAAGTTCTGGACTCCACGTAGGTAAAATGGAGTGGTGATTACCCACTCAAAGTAAGTAACGTTGGATTCGGGGTGAACTGTTGCTTGGAGATACGAGTTGTTGAACCAGCTTGCGTGCCTGCCAGCCCAGAGCGTGAAAACCCATGTTGATTGAACCTATGACGCATGTTTAAGTCCAGGAGTACATCTAATCAGGAGGCAGGCGGGAAGGCCAAGACATGATCGGCAACACTAGCTTCACTGGTTTCCACTCTTTCATCTCAAACCTTCCAATGAAAACCTGCAAACTCCCGTGAACGCGCTCCCAACTGCCTCGAGAGCTCGAGTTTACTGACAAAAGGCGGAGTCCAACTGGGACCGATATCCCCGACACGCCGAAATGTCAGACGAGGGGCTTACATACTATGTAGATACGGATGATCATCTCCTGATGTTGTTGCTTGGGTGCCTTTGATGGATGAATCCCCACCTCATGCTTACCCCAGTGCGGAGAGCGGGGAAGTTGGAAGCGTCTGGGGTTTGGGTGTTGGAACTTGGAACTGTGATTAATGGAGCCGCCTTCTTGCAGAGACAGCCTGTCTGGCCGGAAATACATAAGACTTGGCCATGGTCGGTCCCGTTGCTTGGCTTTACTACTGTTACTTGGCTCATCGTTGATCAATTGGCGCAAGTCGCACATTTCACAGTGAACTGCCACAATTTCTGGATCCCGCCAAGCCAATTTGAACGCTGCCAAGCTAACCATGGGAATCAACGAAATCGACCACGTCCCTCACTCGGACGATGCGTTCGAGAAGGACACAGGCGGCGATTTGAAGCCCCAGACGGAGCTCGCTGAGGGTATTGGTAGCGGAAAGGCCTCCGCCGTCAACATCGTCGAGAACCCGCTTAAGGTGAGTTCCTGTTTGCGCCGAGGCTCAGGATCATGAGTCGAGGAACGCTCCCAAAACCATTGACACGCCTTCTTCTTGCAGCGCAAAACCCCACAACAAACGGTCGAAGATGCCGTGGCGTTCGCCGAGACGCACAACCTGGGTGAACATGCCGCCCTCTTCGGTCGCGCGGCGATGGTCGCGCGCGACATGAACAACTTCAACGACGTTGCAGACCTCCCCGAAGACGAGCGTCGAGCGCTCGAATATGAGCGGGACCATAAATGGCACGGCCCGAAGATGCTGTGGTATTCGATCGGCCTCTGTGCCATCGGAGCCGCGACCCAGGGTTGGGATCAGACTGGTTCCAACGGTGCCAACCTGACATTCCACGAGGCACTTGGCATCAACAGCGGGTCCTCCAGAGACGAGTGGCTCATTGGTCTGATTAATTCCATCATCTTTCTCACGGCTGGTCTGATGTTGGTCACAATCATTCCCCGGGTCCTATCGCAATTGCTAACTCCCCGCACGCAGTGGCGCCTTCATTGTCGATCCTCTCAACCACTACTTTGGCCGACGCGGCGAGATCTTCATCACGGCTTTGTGCCTTACTGCTACACCGATCGGCTCCGGTTTTGCGCAAACATGGCAAGGTCTCTTCGCAGCGCGTTTCGTGATGGGCATCGGCATCGGCGCAAAGAACGCCACTGTGCCCATTTACTCCGCTGAAATGGCTCCCCACAGAGTCCGTGGCGCACTCGTCATGTTTTGGCAACTCTGGGTCGTCGCAGGCATCTTTCTGGGCTTCTGCGCAAATGTCATTGTCAAGGATACCGGCGATATCTCCTGGCGACTCCAGCTGGGCTCGGCCTTCATCCCATCCTTCATCTTGGCTATTGGTATATTCTTCTGCCCTGAGTCCCCGCGTTGGCTCATGAAGCACGGCCGACACGCCGAGGCTTTCCGCTCCATGTGCAAACTTCGAGCCCATAATATTATCGGGGCCAGAGATTTCTACTACTCGTGGGTTATATATGAGGAGGAGCTCAAGGAGGCTCGTGGCGCTGGTTACTTCCGTCGCCTATGGGACTGTTTTTCCATCCCTAGAATCAGGCGCGCCAACTACGGTGCTAGCACTGTGATGCTTGCTCAGCAAATGTGCGAATCCTCCTAATCTTCATCCTTAATTTGTTATGCTGACCCAATTACCTAGGTGCGGAATCAACATCATTTCCTTCTACAGCTCTACAATTTTCGTCGATGCAGGATACACGCCCGTAGAGGCCCTGTATGCTTCCTTGGGGTACGGCGCCATCCAAGTGATTGCGACGATCCCTACCCTATTCCTCATTGACACCAAGGGCCGAAGGACTCTCTGCATGATCGTGAGTTAACATGAGCCAAATCTGCTGAATGCAAACTAACAGCCTCAGACGTTCCCTCTGATGTGCATCTTCCTCCTGGCTGCTGGCTTGTCCCTGTTGAACCCAACGGAAGACCGTGGGCCAAAGATTGGACCTGTCGCTTTGTGAGTAGTACCACTTGTATGGATACCTCACCTAAGGTAGACTAACAGTCCTGTCAACCAGATTCATCTACCTTTTCACCATCTGTTACTCCCTGGGTGAAGGCCCTGTCGCCTTCCAGTACTCTGCCGAAGTTTTCCCTACCATCCAGCGTGAGCAAGGAATGGCCTGGGTTGTCTGCATTAACAACACCTTCGGTAAGCCATGCAATCATTATATCGAGGAATTCTGACTGACAAGCTCCACAGCTGGTATTCTCAGCTTGACCTTCCCGCGCATGAGCACTGCCATGACTCCAACTGGTGCTTGTAAGTATCTTCGGGTAATTTTGATCCTTGTCCTGTAACTAACCTCGCTGGCATAGTTGGTTTCTACGCTGGACTCAACCTAATTGCTTGGGGCATGATTTTCTGTTTCGTCCGAGAAACTAAGCAACTCACTCTGGAAGAGTTGGACCGTATGTCGAACTGTTTCCTCAATTGCGTCGCTGTGCTAACCCCCACCACCAGAGGTCTTCTCCGTTCCGACAAAACACTTCATCAGCCACGAGATCAAGTACTCTATTCCCTATTTCTTCCAGCGCCATGTCTTCCGACAAAAGGTTCCCAAGCCACCCGCGATTATTGCTGTCGCCAGCGAGTCGAAAAAGGATAATAGCTCCAACTCGGCCTAAATGAAAGAAATCAATAAAACAGAGTTTATCCCATCGACTGCTACAAGGCGACAGTACATCCGAGTACGGGGGAAGAACTAATCAGGCGTTATTCCGATTTATTTCTACTATATCCGCAAATCAAAAAATTTATATCTTAGAGAATTTGGAGAAAAGCTAGAGACTATTGTACTGTCGCCTTGTAGCAGTCGATGGGATAAATGGGCACTTGAGGAATGAGATAGATGTCTCGTTGTTTTAGAGTCGGCATCAGTACAAATCTCTAGTTTTTCTCTAGTTTGATACTCAAAGCAAATTCGTAATTAAGAGAATAAGAAACACAGTGTTAGATGAGTATGAAATTGACAAGACCCCTTAAAAAGCTACGCATAACACGGGAAGATTCATTTAGAATTTACGCCATGACCTTTAATCCTAAAACTAGATTGTAATTCAGTTTACTGTCAGGTGTAGTAGAGATTCCGCTCCGCATAATCCTCCCGAATGATTTCGTTATAGACAAAGTCTAATTCTAACCCTCATTCCGAAGTCTTTTGGTCTGTAGTCCCAAAATCCAAGCCCAGCTCATACGCATTGTTGGCCGTTACACTGTCGTGCTGACCAAGAATAACCTGAATTCCCTATAATTTAAGGGTCAGCCACCGACTTTCCCTTATAGTGAGAATGAGAAGAAGAAGACAATGATGCTCACCTCGACTTGGAATCTATGCCCGTATGCAAGCCAGTAGCTCTCAACAATGATTATGAAGATTGCGACCACAATTAAGACGTAATCTGCTATGTTGTTAGTACATACCAATCTACCTGGGGATAGGGGTGAGATGACTCATGTTATCACTGGTGACTGGCAGAGCGACGGGGAAACAAAAGAACTGGTATTTGTTAGCATTTCCATTTGTCGACGAAAGCAAAAAGGGCTTACGATTGAAGTGACAGAGACAAATAAAGCAGCAATCAAGTTGATACCATAGCCACACCTCCCCAACCTGAATGGTGCATTCGGCACTTGATGCTGCGACAGAATATCTCGCCCCCTTACAAGCAGGGCGATAATGGGAAATGCATACGAAACATTCAAAAAGATAGTGCATGACGCTATGTATGCTCCAAAGGCAACCGTGGGTCCCAGATACAACGTTCCGAACAGGATGTTGAAGCCATAGCACATTAGTATGGTGTTAGTAGGGACATTGTGGCCTGGAGTAATGTGTGAAAAGTATTTAGGGAACAGGATACCGTTATCTCGTGCCATGGAGTAAAGAAGCCGACTAGCGCTGGTAGTGCTGGCAGTGCATCCATTGATGAAGCAGACTGCAAGCATAATGGTCATCACACAGGTTGCGGCCGGATTTCGAGTTGCTTGTAGCATGAGTTCCACAATGGGCATGCCAGTGTTGGTTGCAAGGACCGTCGTTGGATCGGTGAAGCAAAATAGCATAACAAGAATGAAGGCAAAGCCACTGTTCGATATGTAAGTGTGCTAGTAGGTGGCAAAGGGAGCGGTATACTGACGTCACTCCTCCAACAACAATAGAGTAAATCATGGCCCGTGGGGCGTCGCGGGATGGATTAGGCATCTCTTCCATCATATGGAGGATGACGTCGAAGCCAATGAGGGAAAGAGCGGACTGTAGAAGACCGAGAACCCAGGCAATGCTGTCGGGCCAACCTGTCTCGTTGTTGAAGGACGTGAATACGTAGTCTGCGTTTGTCTTGTCGTGGAGAGACAAGAGAATGATGCTGATGATAATAACACCAAGAATCGACCAGAACACTTCATGATGTGAGCTCTTGACAAGCAACAGAAACTTCGAGGTTTGGGTCTCCTTACTAGCGAAGTCATTCCATTTGCCCAGGATTCTATTGCCCCAAATGTTACCGACAGTGGCGAATGTTAAAATGGCGAGAAAGATTAGATATGTATTCCATTGCGTGACTACAAATCTTCCATTAGAGGCGACGACAGACGCGGCGCACACGAATTGAGCTGGATTGGCGTAAGCTATAGTCAACTGCAGGCTGCGAAGGATCGATATTTACCGGCGAAAAATCCTTGGACAGTCACAACGACTAGCCATCCGACAATGTTTGTCCAGCCGACCCAAAAGCTCTATGTCCAGTTTCAGTACATCGAGCAACCAAAATGGGCTGGGGAGAGCGATTTACCATGACTCGTTTCCACTTATTGGTGCAAAGGGCATAGACGAAGTGGTACTGGCCACCAGCTGTAGGCCATATGGAAGCTAGCTCGCCGAGGCTCGCCGTCAGGGCGAGGTTGCATAAAACACAAAAGACGAAGCCGTAGAGAAGTGAAACAGACCCGCCAGACGGAAGCACAAGTCCGATTGAGCCTGCTAGAGCAATCCAAGTACTTTGAAGTGCGTCTGTCAACTACATGCTCCTTGAGGGAACGAGACTGGGCTTACTTCAGAATCGCAAAAGCCATTGCCACCATGTTGAGGCCAGACAGGCGGGCCTGAAGGTGGCCATTGTTCGGAGGCGACATCACGGCTGGAGTGAATGAAATGTTGTACGGTCGTTTCGAGTCGTAGACTTGAAAACCGACCACCTTATGGCTGGACTTGCAATTCATACTAGAGCGCAAGTGGGCTGCCCATCTCATTTGTAGTTCATCAGCGAAGACTGGGTGGCAGATAACGAGGTATCATGCCGTTCAACACGCACAAGCTGAACAACGAGCTACCCTTCATGACAGGCAACATGACGGTATCCTTCATCCGAATCTGCGGCGATGTCTTATCTGCTTGGACGAGTGAAACTCGTGACAAGCCTCGAATGCTATCTCATGCGTTACCGAAGATTGAATCTAAGCGATTCCCAGCCAATTGGGTTTCGCTTATCTCTTTCATGAACTGCTCTGAAAATTGCCGGATTGAGGAAATTCGCGAGCACTCTGCATGGCGGGACAAAGCTAAAGTGCGGGGTGCAGAAGGTATCCTAAGGCTAGGACAAAATAGGGAATTTCTCGAGACTTTTTTTTGATAAAGGTGGGACTGCTTCCAGGGGTAGGGCCACGAGCGCTCGATCAACCCTCTGGTTCAGGCAATACTTTATCTCATCAAGCGAAGAGGCGTAGGTTCCAGATTCCCGCGCCGATGAGCGGCACCTGGTGAGTCAAGTCGTGATGTGGATGACAATTTTGCGAGACGGGGTAGCTAAGTCCGTGGGTGTCGGGCCTCAATTTCGCCCAGTACTTACTTAAGTCGGGAAGCTCTGCCACCTCATGAGTGCGTGTGTGTTGGTCTCCTCTCATCAATTGGTCAATTCTCTCAATTCCAAAAGTCTTTCCCTTCAAAGTCAATCATCGTCAAATCTTGGGCCATGGCATCGAGAGATGGCTTTTCATGGACCGAGGAGGATGGTCTGAAGCCTGGAGTACCGTGTATTGGCGCCATTCAGCCTCCTAGCAACCTGACCTCTGCCCACGACGTTACTTACGACGTGATTGTTGCAGGCGCTGGATATTGCGGACTTACTGCTGCAAGAGATGCTGCTGTTGCAGGTAATACTTCTCCCGTCGTTGACGACCTTCGCCACTGACAAATGATGCGTGCCGCAGGCCTGAAGGTACTCCTCCTCGAGGGACGCGATCGAATAGGTGGTCGGTCATGGTCATCTAACATCGGAGGCTATCCATTTGAGATGGGTGGGACATGGGTTTTCTGGGGACAGCCGAATGTGTGGCGCGAGATAATGCGATACCAGATGCAGGACGAATTGGAGGTGTCTTACGACTTTTCCCGCGGGATCAATGAGTACCATATCTCTAATGGGAGAACAACTCAGCGATTCACCCACGACGAAGAGGTGCGTGGATGGCCTCAACGAGCGAGGCGCTGTGCTGACGGTATCCAGGATAAAATTGTTGAGTCAGGCCTTCGCAAACTCGTGAACGTCGACGGAGCGTACGGCAAGAACGTTATACCTTTCAGCCACACCGGCAAGTTCTCTTCTGAGGCAATAAAACTGGACAGCATGTCGGTTGCCGATCGTCTAGCCGAAATTCAGGATTCCCTGACGCCAAATGAGCGTCTGGCAGTGGAATCATTTGTTCTGCTCTGCAGCGGAGGAACTCTCGAAACGACGAGCTTCTTCGAATTTCTCCATTGGTGGGCTTTGTGTGCCTACTCATACGAGGGATGCATTGATTATCTTGTAAAGTACAAATTTCGCGGCGGCCAATCCAGTTTCGCCATACGATTCTTCCAGGAGGCCTTAGCCACGGGCAACCTCACTTACGCGTTCAACTCGCCAATCGCCACAGTGAGAAACACGACTGCCGGAGTTGAAGTCACCACGAGACAGGCCGAAAGATTCAAGGCGCGGAGGATGATCAGCGCCATCCCCCTGAACGTGTTAAACAACGTTACCTTTGATCCGCCCCTACCCCAGGGGAAACAGGCTGCTGCCAGCATTGGGCACGTAAATCAGTGCGTCAAGGTGCATGCTGAGGTGCGTGACCGAGACCTAAGGTCTTACACAGGCATCAGCTACCCGCACAATGGACTCTTCTATGCACTAGGGGACGGAGAGACTCCTTCCGGGAATACTCATATCGTGGCTTTTGGTGGTCAGCACAACCATTTCGAGCCGGATGAAGACATCGAGGCCACGAAGAAGGCTCTTCAGGGGCTGACTCCCATGAACATCGAGAGAATTGTAAGCTAAGCGTCTCCCGCTCTTTCAAGCTCTGTCGGCTGATAGCCCTACAGGTATTCCACAACTGGTCCAAGGACGAATTTGCAAAAGGCGCCTGGTTGGTTATGAACTCTTCGTATTTGATTCAGCACTTGCGCTAATATTTATTCCAGGTTCTTCCCTGGGCCAGGTCTCTTGTCCAACCATCTGAATGACATGAGAGCTTGTCATGGCAAGGTGTTCTTTGCAAGTTCAGACTGGGCTTTGGGATGGCGTAGCTTCATTGACGGAGCTATTGAAGAGGGAACTCGCGCGGCTTTGACCGTAAGGAATGATCTTGGGCGGGGAGAGCATGTCCGTATGAGGTCAAAGCTGGCATAGAATAGAGAGTGGCAATTCTTTCGGTGTAGGAGAAGTCTTTTCAAGCAACTTGCAAACGTAAACCTAGAGAGACAACATAAACTGCGAGATTGAACCTGTCACCTGTTACATGACTAATACCGGCAAGTCTTTGCAAGCGATCTCTGTCCACCGTTTGATGCCTTGCATTGCCCAAATTGTCTCCAACGCTGTCAGCGCGGCGGGTATGCTGCCAAAACCGGTGAGGTCATAAATCTCTCTTAGTCTCGAAGAAAAGAAAACTCGGTGATCCGGCAAAATGCTCTCAGACGCAGCCACAAAGTAGGTCCAGACGAGTGCATGGGCGCCAGGAGTGTGTGCTTCGAGAGGGAGAACTCGCTGGCGAAGCCGCTCCACGTGCGACGTAAAATCTGGCGTCGCTAGTGAGGATGCAGTCCGCTGCTGATAAAGCATGCAGGCGTCGCAAATGGCTGCTCGCATGATCTGTAAGTTGGCCAAGTGCTCGGACGCCGAAGGAAGAGTGGGATACGTCATGAAGTCCATATAATAATCCGGTTTTCGTTGAAGGACAAGGGCTCCTTTCTCCTCGCTTGATAGTGGGAAGCCAAACAGCTCGAACCTTAAATCGAGATGGTCAGCACCATTCAGCGACCAGAGGTGAACACTTGCCTACATTTTGACTTGCTGACAAAAGAAATTTCGCAAAGCAGAGGGCAAAGCGTCCACTGCTTCGGGAGATTGTCGTAAGCATGTGAGCGCTTCAAGAAGGTGAAGGTAATTGTCAGCTCCAGTGATGGTCTCTCCGACCAGCAGCACCATAATTGTTGCCCAAGTGTAAGGGGTGAAGATCCGCTCCGGAGGAAGATGCAATGAGTCTCTCTGCAGCCTCTCGAGAATAGCACGATGTCCTGCAATAGCTGGTTGTCGTAGATGCGGAGCTTTCCGGGTAAGGTGAAATGCTGCAACTACCGAGATCGCTCTGGCGAGGACGTCGTCCTGCGTAGCCAGTGGAAGGATAATATCACGGTATCCATTGCCTGCGATATCGAGAACTACCATCATCGGCGCGATGTGTGAACAGACTAGTATCAATTAGACGAAAAGTATCAAGGCAAGATAAAGGGATAACCTGCAATGATCAAATAGCATCCTTGCTTGCGGAGAGATATTATTTGCATCTAATCCGGCCCGTAATGGCATCACTCGTGCGGTATTTTCTGGTTCGATTTGTCTGGAAGCTATACCGCAAGGAAGGTCTATAGTAGATGTGTCGCAAGTCTTGTCATCAGTAAGTCGCTCGCGAGGCATCGCCTGGATAGTCGATGAAGAGGTAGGTGTGGTTCGTCGCCTGGAACTGAGTCGTGAATGATGTGATGTCGCTTCTTGTGACTGCGGAGGGTTCATGTGGCTGCTAAAGCGACACCGTAGGCCTTGCCCGGAGCATTGAATTCCCTTCTTTCGACATTTGAGACATTCTGGTTCGGTTTTATCGCATCGGAGCCGCCTTTTACAGCACTCGTAGCATCCTAAGAAGTCATATCAGTCGTGTCACACGGGGCTCATCGATATCAGCGGCACAGGGTCGCCCCATAGCGTTGGTAATATACAACCTACCATCGTTCTTTCGTGCAAGCGACCTTGGCATGGTTGCTATGATGAGTAAAGGTTGCAGGAAACTGAGTTAGGATAAATGGGGCTTCTGCTCTTATTATTAACGCCGTGTCCCGCGCTTACGTAAAAAAAGACTTAACAGCACCAGACGGCCTTTAAGTGTTAAAGGGGTCACGCTAGGTCATTAATTATCTTTCATAATTCAGTACTTACCTTAGCTACATTAATCCTACTAGAAGGCTATCTTCGGCTTCGATCAATGTACTGAAATTACAGGAAAGGAGTCATATATAACAAGAGACCTAAAGTCTGAATTTTCAACTAAATCAACGTATATGATAAGCTGGTAAGCTAGGAGGCTAAGAGTGGAAATAAAAGTAAATCCTACCTTAAAAATTTTGTGCGGCCCAAATAGTTTACCCAGGGCGTCATAAAATAAAGATCTACATATATCAGACTTTCATTACTGGTTTTGTTTCCCGCGTATGGTTTTCGACTGAAAACGACGCCCTAGATAGCTAAGGTAACATAGTATCTACGTCTATAGGATAGACATTAGCCATAGCTCATTAACGTGCGGTCAAATGACATTGGCAATTCTTGAATAAGACTCCTTTCCCTCTCGTGACCTCAATATCCTCTTTATACTATACAAGACATATTGTGTCACGACTTATAGGACAAGGGACAGTAGACTTGTAACAAGCGAGTATGGCGAGACGTATTAAGAAGCGTTTTGGCAAATGAATACTGAGCGCCGGTGAGATACCAGGCAGCTTCAAAGCTAATCAAAGATCTAGAGAAATATTGAAGCCTTACTGCGCCGAGTCGGCCAGGCCTGAGCAAGGCAAACTGATTGCCAAAAACATAGGCAAGACGTCTAAAAACGCGTTCAAACTATCACTTCATTCCACCCTCAGCCCACCCCTCTTTTCCCATTATCGCTCTCGTCCACACCTCCAACTTCATCGCAAGCGGTCCATCCTTTGCCGCACTACTCTACCACCAAGACTCCCCGAACTGCCAAAATATATCAATATAGCTACCGCTCTACTCTGCCTTCATATCCGAAACCGCAGCACAGAACAAAGTATTCCACGATCCTTCATCCGCAGGCAAAATCAGTCCGAACCAGCGCATAACGGAAAGGAAGCTCATCACGGGCGACCCCACCGATCCGGAAAGGTTCGTGTCGACCACGCCGGGGTGAACGGACGACACCCATATCTCGCCGCCCCCATTATGCGCGCGCTGTGAGTCGGGGCCATATTCTTGGTGCAGCGCCATGGTATGTAGAATATTAGCCAACTTGCTCTGCCCGTATCGAGACCATGGGCCGCCGCTTTCTTTGAGCGACGGGTCGTCAAAGTTAATGCCGCCCTGGGGCGCCCCCAAGTGGCCCGACGAAGTGATCTTGACGATACGAATACTACTAGGAGGAATTTTCTTAGCGGTCCGTAGCATAAGAGGAAGCAGGTGGTCTATCAAGATCTAGTACGCTAGGTAATTAGTCTACTATTATGCCTCGTACCCGTCATTGGTTAACTCGAACGGAGTTGCCATAATGCCTGCGTTGTTGACCAAACCATGCAGAGCTGTTTAGCGGCGGTAATGACGCTAGCAAGGTCCATGAGATCCATCTATAAGAGGTCGATGTTAGCCGAGGTATATATCTTTTTGATATTAGTAATCGCAGTTATTGCTTTGTCTGGGGAGCGGGCACATATGTAAACGTGAGCACCGTGTTCTGCCAGACGTGCGACTGTCTGGTAGCCTCTGTGTTTTGGTAAGTTAGCCAGTTTACTCCTTGGAAAGAGGAACAGGGGAAAGAAGAAAGGTGTGGGAAGACTGACATGCCAGAATTCCCGCCCGTAACTAAAAATGTTTGACCAGTGAGGTCGGGGAGACTGTCGGGGTGGAATCTCATCTTCTGTAATAGTGCCTGGAGAAAGTCTGACGTCGCTGAACCTGTGGATCGATAGTATAACAGCTTAAAATCGTTATTCTTATCTGATGATGAGTGTTGTGATGATGAGAAGGTTGTTATTTTGCCGAACACGATATGCCGTGGCCTCTTGATACCAGTCTTGTTAACCACGGGTACGAGCAATTCTACCTTGCCATTGACCTGAGTATCCATAAGTTAACGTAAGTCGCAGACCCCCTTGAGCCAACAAGATTCAATCTTCCACCGGACTTTGCGAAGGAAGGATTCCTCAATGGTCTGGGTGAGCCGGCTGCATGAGACTAGTCCTAGCTTGGAATGTGAGCAGGTTGCATGAAGCTTGACCTACTCAGGCTAGGCGTCACAGCGACGACCACTGGGATCATCCCATTCCATTAATCGCCCTTCATCTGCACCGCCCCGGTGAGACAGGTAACACTCTTATCTCTGGTGCAGTATGTCAGACTGTGAGCAGGCTGCATTACCGTCAGACTAACGATAACCTGCATCACACATTGTCGGACCCATCTAGCGTCATTGCGATCAGTATCCAGCCTGCGGCTCCAGAGACTTGGGTCGAGTTTGGCATCATGCCACAATTGGCAGAGGTACGTCTAAACGATGGGTGATGGCAGACCTTAAAGACGACATGGCTTGGGTTGCTGATTTGCTCAAGGCGATGAGTCGAGAGGACGAATGGACTGGAACCAAAGATGCCGCAGCACGTAGGAAAGCACAGACTAGGCTCAATACCCGAGCATACCGTATATATTAAACTACTCCTCTGTTTAATCCAGATCAGAACTTAGGAAGACAATGTCTCGTTATCGAAAGTTCATAGAAAACATCTTATCAACTACCTACATAGGAAAGCGAAAAGCCCTCATTAAGAAGACTGATGAACTCGGTACCTCTCCCGAGACAAGGGTTGGATCAGAAGATCTTATGCAATGCTGGGATGATGAGCAACAAGCCGTGTCCGCCGTACCAGCTTCCCGCATGATGCAGCTACACCGCACAAGACGACCTTTACTCCCGATTCTATTCCCACTGAGCTCAGACCACCTCATCACCTTCCTTCAATTCAACGCTCTCCGTACCTTAGCCGTCAACCGCACGCTTATCTCAGGTATCCCCATAACACTACTCGATTATAGTAAAGAGATTATCCATGTTATACCCCCTATTACTAATACTAGCCCCCTTCTGCTAGCGTTCCTGCCCACCGTCCTTTAACAGACGGTGCCGCATGGCAACTAGATCGATCTCTTCCCCTGTCCTAAGGGACGTAACTAGCTCATTTTAGCTACGGGCACTTTTAATAAGGACGAGATATAGGCCGACTGCATCGAGGGGTTATATAAGGGATTCCCTAATAATAAGATTTAGCGGCGCAGTATTATTACGTAGTTACTGCCGTGGAGCATTGCGGGTTAGGAAATGACGGAAGGGTTTCTGGATAAATGGAGATGGCTATTCGGAGGTTTGCCCAGGGCGTTGGAGGCAACGAATCGATGGCGGATTGAGCGAGGCGAGGAGCCACTTACTTGAGAAAACCAAGCGCCGTTTACAGAAAAACTACGCATTCTTCTAGACAAAAAGCCATGGCTAGGTAAACCTTGAGAACTTTTAGTCCCATTCAGCGAAGCCTTCCTATAGCTAGCCCTACTAAAGGGAAGGTGGCTAGATAGGGGAGGGGCGTAGCTAAAGTAAGTAGGTTAACCTAATACTGCAGTAAAGCGCCATTAAGATTGCAATACCTAAGGAACAAAGGACTATAGCAATAGCGAGCCTAGATGCGGTAATTGATTTATTTTCATTACTAGAGACAAGGCGTGGTGTAATATGGGCTGAAGAAAGAAGGATTAAGTAAATGTGAAGCCGGAAGGACGTAGAAGCGGTAGGGCAAGGAAAAAGACAGCCCAGCCTAGCGGTCTCACAAGCCAACACATATGGGCTGATGTAGAGGTTCCTTCGATTCATGACAGAGAATCTAAGCCCAGGCGTCTATTATCGTGATAGAAATGTGTCCATGGAGCAGAAACTGGTCCTCCATAGTCAGAAATATTAAGATATCATTTCAAAACAGGGGACTGAGCCAGGAGCACAGCACCAGAAAATAGATACTGCTGCTCTCTTCCGGACTTTGCTCGTTGAGATACAAAGTAAGCTGCTGAAATCTCCCCAAGATCTCCAATACCTATAGAGCAAATTCAACAACAATGATAAATGTTAACAGTACTCTAAATGTTGAGCTCATGTGCACTCCGCTCTGTTGATTGAAAGGAAGTCCACAATGAGAAGACCGAGACCAAGTGGCCATGAAGACAGCAGCAACAAGGTCAGCGGCCCACATCGGGACAAGACCCCGCGCGGGTGACTGGCTCCTGGACCAGGGGTGGCGGACTACGCGAAGGCTGGCGACGGCCACCAACCCAGCCGCAGTCGTGACCGACAGCCAGAAACGCCATCAACAATCGGTTACGCTGGATGTAGATGCACATATAACAAAACTACTAGAAGTCTTTTTAGTTTAGCATAGTCGACGTTTCGAACCAGTCGGGCACTTTATATCAGAGTTCAAAGCTATCTTCGACGTCGTCTTAACCAAACCTTCCGGTTACCACTCTTATACGATAGTTTCCGAGAAATATCATCGAGCGACTACGTGGGAGAATGGAACGATCAATAGGATATCATCAACTCAAAGGATATGTATGAGACATTGATCGGACTGGGTTTAGCTACCGTAATCAGGTATCTTAAAGAGCAGGAAAAGGATTTGGGGATAGTTCTTCAAGATATTCGCGTCAGTCTCTTAGGGTTACCTAGAACATGGTGTCAGTCGGTGACTCTGCTATCAAGACAGTTTTCTCAGTATTGTTCGCGATGGTGAAGGCTTTGCAAGACGACATTATGCATTATGTTATGACAGATTAAGTGGAGAGGGGGTTAAAGACTCAGTCGAGTTGACAACAGCCACTCGATGGCAAGGCATGTGACGCGTCATAAGAGGATATGAGGCTGATGAAAGCATTTCAATGCCATCTGACTACAGCTATAGACTAGGATCACTGGTTTTTCAACATATCCATGAGCATCATATCCTTCATTATTGGCTCTTGGGTAATCATGTCGACGTATCATGTCTTTTCGACTGTAACGTCATGAAGTCTCAGTAAAGAGCCAGGAGACAAGCTCCAAGCACAGCAGGAAACAACAACATACGAACGTCAGTGCCAAAATGCCCAGCCAGTGAATCCGACTCCGTCGGCGACGGCGAGCCGCCCGTTCCACCGGGAGTGCCTCCAGACCCAGTGCTAGTAGTGGGTTCAGGCATGGAAGCGCCCCCACTGCCCTCAATCCAATTAGTCACGGGCGCTTTGGCGTCGCCGATGAGCAGACCCGAAATCGCACCCAGCACGCTCGTTCCTTCACCGACGCCAGTGATGCCCCCCGTTCTGTTATCTACAGTCTGCGGGTCGGTGAGCTCGGCGTCGCTCCAGTAGAAACCACAGGTCGTCATGCCCTTGGAGTTATCCTGACACTGCTTTGCTGCAGCCTGAGCCGACGACCTCAAGACGGTGAGCACGTTTCCTGAGAGGAAAGGGGCCACCTGGGTGGCGACAGAGAGCCATCGATGGACATAGCCCTTCATGAACATGGCGTCGGTCGGACAGCTGCCCTTAGTACCTTCGCAGGCGGCTTCATAGGCGATGCCCTTAGGGAAGAATGTCTTGATGCTGGCCTCGGCAAGCTTTTTGGCGCGGTCATGCCAAACATCGGAGCCATTCGTCTATGTAAAGAGGTTAGCCTGAGTTCGAATGATTCCAGAGACAAGGAACTCCTTGCAGGACAAACTTACGAAGTTGTACATGAACGCGGCACTCTCTGTAAGAATAGCCGCGTTCTGAGACCACTGGTACTTCGCAGGGCTGGTACAGTTGTCGTCCACGTTGGCTCCGTCGTATACCTCCCAAGTTGTGGTGTTAATGAAGCCAACGCTTTCGAGCCAGTCCCACGCCTTCACAGCGTGTTCCGCATAGCTCGTGTTGCCAGTATACCTCGCGAGACGGGCGCCCATGTTGAGGAAACACGCGTTTGACATGGCTACAATGGCGCATTAGTATCATCTATCCTAAGCCAACATCGCCGACGGGAAGATCCTTACTATTCTTGTAGTTATACCCAGCATTCGACATGATAATCTGCCAACGCAGCCCGCCCCCGCACGTCTCGTCGTATCGGTCCGGCGAAGCCTGATTCGCCCAAACGTTCTTGGCCACCTCGATCCATGAGGGCTTGCCATCCGCGCTCGGCAATTGGTACTCCGCAGCCTGTAGCGCAGCCGTGCCCCAGAAACACTGGTCGTCATTCCCCATTGAGGCGGTCCAGTTAGGAGGCATATAGTTGGCATCGGGGCCTAGTTGGAAGGCTAAGGCCTTCACGATGCTGTCTTGGAAGGAGTCGTCGCCGGTCAGGTGCTGGTAGTCGACGTAGGTCTGAAAGAAGCTGGCGCCGTGATACCAGTAGTAGCCGCCCGAGCTCGGGGTGGGAGGCCCCGGGAGAATGCCGGGGATTTTGCCAGGCTGATCGCCCTCGTAGACGGTGAATAAGTCTTTGGCAAGCTTGTTGGAAGATGCGACAATCTCATCGCGAGAGCTGGTCTTGAATTCGGCGGCCGAGCCAGGGAGTCTGCCAAGGAGGAGAAGGGCACCCGCGAACGCGGACGCATAGGACGGAGTCATTCTGTGATTAATTGTGATTAAGCACAAAAGCTGGTCGCAAGAGATCCAACGACAACGAGAGTTGATTGCAAAGCGAGTGATTTGGCTCAACAGAAAAGCGAATGTGAGGAAGGTCGTAGAAATAGACACCCTGATAGACACAAGCAGCGATGAGATAAGACAACCCCACGGCCAGGCGATTGACTTTCTCTAAATTCACAAAATGAAATAGGTGATGAAAACTTTTGAAGGAAAAACACAGCAGTAAAACACCACACACGGTCTCGCGACAAACACGCCATGCTTAGTGCTTACTGAGGTCAGACCCCGCGTTAACCCCCCGCTGTGCCGCATCAGTTACTCTCTTTAATCGAACCGTTGCATGCTTGGCGAAAATCCTACGTAGGCCCGGAAATTGTTATGTCGGGGGGCTAAATGGAGATCGAATTGGTATTTGAGGGGGATTTGCGGTCGCCAAACACCGAACGAGGTATGACAATATGTGGCGAGTCTATCTAAAGCTCAACATTGAACGCCGTACTCAACGAAGACTTGATATATTCGTATCGGTTTCTTTTTTACGATGCTTTCGACCCGTTAAAACTATTGACTGCCTTCTTGTTTGCCGCCTTTTTTAAAAATTGGAGAGCTCGTCTGTTCCGACTGACCCTGGTCGCTCATTAGCCCCTCGTGATTGGTTTCTTTTTTTGTCGACTGTGCCGCCTGGGAAACCTGTTCCGTTGTTTAGCCTTAGTAACATCCTAGTCAGGTGCGTCGTTTTCTGGGCATGAAGGAAAGGCTTTAAGCGCCTTTATCTACAGGGCTTTATTTCTCTTAGCCTTCTTCGCTAACTCCGCTTTCTTTTGTCGCTGGCGCTCGCCCATGATGGCATTCTCCTCGACAACTATTTAGTAACCTCGTTAACGGCTGATTTAGTAGCACTTCAGTACCTGAGAATGACCACCTGGAATTGCTTAGGCGTGAAGACGTCGTCTCGTATTTGCTTACCGAATTTGTCGGCCAACCGATCGAAGCTTTCTTCTTGCCACTGTTATATAAGGTCGGTATCCTCCCCGAGCAGCGTTGATCCATGAGATGAAAGTTACTGCCGGTATACACATTTCTTGTAGATATAGCTAGGCCAAACTCGCGCCTCGTAGAGCCTGTGAGCTACATTCCACGTCATTGAGACGACACATCCTTCCTGTGATATGACTACGTCGAGAGGCTAGATGAAATGCATCGGGACCAGCTGGATTCTTTCTCACTGCTATCGTCGCCTACTCTATCGTCATCATTTAAGTTTAGATCTGTTCTAATCTCTATCCGCTATTATGTCTCTACGGCATCGAGGACTCCAGAAGATGCACTTTCGCGGCAGCGGTATTAATATGTCTTTCAAACCGCTTTCTCTATCAACACTCGATAAATAAACGAGACGGAGCTTAACGTTAAACCGACTCGTAAGGGCTAGAGAAAGAAACGTCAGAATAGTTCCTCCGGGATACAGACTAGAGCTATCCGGGCGACAGCCTCAATATAAAAGCGCCACAACGAAATCCAGTCATCAACCCCGCCAGATTGAAGCGGATTCAGTGGATGGCTGCCTAGCTTTGGTGGCTGTGCTGGATCATTGGATGTGACAGCCGCTAAAGTGACATAAGCGCCAGCACCAATCGCGTCGAGTCTAGCGGCCAACAGTCGACCGGAGCTCCATTGTTCCGGCTCATCTTTAAACATTCCTAATCATTTCCAATCCTCTAATTTCATTCATTTTTTCTCTCTTCCACAAGTCTGAATTGAAGTCAGCTTGGCCCGCATTTTTAAGGGCCAAAGAGAACCTTGCCTGGCTACTCTGAACACAATGGCTTTAAACACGGACTTCGAGAATGATCCCGATGGTAGGCTTTTCCATTCCTGTCCAAGTCAGGTTATGTACTATGGTATGAGATACGGATGGCGAACTGTAGTACTCGCGGCATCAAATCACTCTTTACACTATCATTCTGACGGAGGCATAACCTTGTTTACCTAGGGTTCAGATATCTCTTAAAAAATGTCTCAAGTGCTAACCTATGTAATACAGACTACACGGAGTCTGAACACGTCAAGGCTGTTGCCTTTGATGATATGAATCTCAAGTCTGAGCTTCTTCGTGGTGGTAAGTGCTCGTGATACATTGAGAGAATTGTGCTGCGCCTAGCCGCTAAATGAGATACCTCTCCAGTATACGCGTACGGTTTTGAGCGCCCTTCGTCTATCCAGCAGTGTGCCATTATGCCTATCATCAATGGTCACGATGTGATTGCCGAATCCTCTTACGGTGCTGGGAAGACGGTTACTTGCGTTATTCCCGTTCTTCAGAAAGTAAGAGCTGATTTGAAAGCCTGCCAGGCTCTGATTTTCGTTCCTACCCGCGAGTCAGCTTTCAAGACTCAGGAGCTCATAGTCGCTATCAGCGACTTCATGAATATCCGGTGTCATGCCTGTGTTGGCGGAGTCAGCATGCTTGACTATGAGAAGGTCTTCCAAGATGCCCCTCACGTTGTGGTTGGAACACCTGGCCGCCTTAGGGATTTAATACAGCGTAGTATCCTCAAGACGGCGAACATAGAGCTGATCGTCCTTGACGACGCCGATGAGATCTTTGCTGTAAGCGTTAAGACAATGTTCCAAAACCTCTTGTAATTGTCACTGACTGAAGCCTCCCAGCGTGGTTTCGCGGATCATATCTACGATATTCCCCAACTTCTTTCGCACCCGACCCAGGTTGTTTGTACCTCTGCTACGATGCCGCAAGACCTTCTCGAAGCCACCGGTATATTGATGCATGATCTCCATCATATTTATATCAAGAAGAAGGGATTCCGCCTCGAAGGCATCAAGCAATTCTACGTTAATGTCGAGAAGGAAGAGTATAAGCTCAAGGCCTTTCTCGATCTGTACACAAGCGTACCGGCGTTTCAGACAATCACTTTCTGCAATACGCGCAAAAAGACTGAATGGCTCGTGGAGAAGCTGAGTGCTCTTAAGCTCCCCTTCTTCGCTATGCATGGGGATTTGCCAGCATTTGAACGTGCTGTAATTATGGAGGAATTTCGCTCTACTTCTGCTGGGTTATTGATTGCCACTGAGCTTCTTGCCCGTGGTATAGATGTTCAGCAGATTCCTCTGGTTGTTAATTATGATCTGCATGCGAATTGTGAGAATTACATACATCGTGTCGGTCGTGGCGGTCGTTCCGGCCGAAATGGCGTCGTTGTCAATCTGGTTACCTCCGATGATATTTGTCTCATTAGTAGAATCGAGGATTTCTATGATACCGAGGTTGAAGAGACAATCTTAGATCATCTCAAGCTTTATTTGACAAAGCAAGAATGGGTCAAGACTTCAGAGACCTCACTTTGATAGTTATTAGAAGATTTGGGTAATAGTTCTGGCATTAGTACACAGTCAAAACATCCCGACAGCAAACTCAAAATATCAGGTTCTATTTCATTCTTAATCTGTGAAAATCTCCTCTATCAGCCACTAATTCCTCAATGTCTCAAATGTAGACAGCATGATGTACCCGGTCGCTTTGCACTAAGTGTTTTAGAAACGACGAACTTTAATAGTTGATCGACTACGATTGCGGCGATTTGCTTTTGAATGCCCTTGATGCGTAGATTGAAGTTAGTAGACCGTAGGTTCGTTCTGTTATGCTTTTGAAATGTAATATCCCATGCTTGTGTACCACTAGGACTAGGTTACCACATCACATTTGTCCACTCTCCGTTGCCAACTTTGACTCGTGGGAGGGCGAACTCGGAGAGAAGTGCCGTGAAAAAAATCTTGTCCTCGGCGAAATCAGCCGGGTCTCCTTCCTCCTGAACCTGGGCCGCGGTGTTGCTAACTGTGCTGCCATTGCTACAAGCACGACCAGGGTTCCTACGGTACCAGACGGGAAGGCCCTCTCTAGTGAATGAGGTCTTTCCAGCCTTGTAGGTGTTAATGACGAATGGCAGAAACATTCGCTAAGCGTCGTGGGGCAGTCCGAGAGCGTAGTTGAAAGGTGCTTCGCCTGTTTCGAAGGCGATTATAGCTCTTTCGTTAACCGGGCCGATGTGGTGGCTTCGCCGTAGTCATTCCACGAAATGATCTGGACATACTCTGGCTCCATATCCTACACATGATTCCAACGGTTAAACCAGAGGCTGTCGCCGCGCCAGAGCCAGTTCTTCTTGTAACCGGGCAGGTTGGTGTAGAACCAAGGCGAAACGGGCATCATATAAGGCCTGGGTTTGCCGCTAGCATCTTTTCTGAGAAAGTCGACATAGAAGGCATCAATCTCCTCACTGATAGCGTTGGGTCCCTCCGGCCAAGCACCCCAGCTGAAGAGCCCGTCGGCCGTGCCCTTCTTTATGGCCCGCTTTGCGCCGAGGGATGACCAAGAAGGCATGAAGAAGGCTCCAGTTCGCTGCTTGATCTCGACCCAGTTATCTGACTGCTTTGGGCCCTCGAAAGTCGATACTAGAGGCTGACCAGTTGAGTGTCGGAAGTATGACGGGCTATTGGCATAAATGTCCAGCATAGCGATGACATCCTCCTTATCCCACGGGCCTTGACCGGCGTAGTCGAAAGAGAAGAATAGTTTGAAGCCAACAGCCTCTGCAGCGCTAAACATGTTCTCAACGCTTTTAACGTTGGTGGCCTCGTCTCGCGCTATGTTGAGAGCGAACCTATCAATGTGCGCATGCTGGGCCTGACTGATGTCATACTCATAATCGCTCATTACATAATTCTCAGTGTTGCCAACCTACGGGGCGATTAGCTTACTGGTATATGATGTATGCGTATATGTAAACATACTATGAAATGGGCGAAGACCGCCTTTGCCTGCACGCCTGTGCTGTAAGCTAGCAGGGTATATAAAGCCAAAAGGAAGGTGTCCATCCTCTCGAGTGTTAGGGACATCACGGAGAAACGGAGGAAAGGTGAGGAATGTGTTATGAACTAATTCGGGAGAGATAATGTCGAAAAGAGCGTCGGCTTATATGAGAGCCATAGATAAAAGAGAATGAACGGTGGATGTTCAATGAGATGACCAGAGCGCTGGCAAAAGAACGACAATTTCGTATGGAAGACTTGATGATTTTCGAATCTCAGAGACGGGAATGAAGTACTATTATAATCTTTCACCAGACTACACCTCGCCTTCGTCGGACCATTAGAACGTAATATCGTGTTGGAATTTGAGGCCCGGGTTATAACGTCGCCTGACGTCTAGCCGAAGTTTATTTCGACGTCCTACTCGAAACTTATTACATCCGTACTGCTCAGGAGTTTCAAGTCGAACATAACTGGGCCTGGTGAAAATTTGAAAGACTTTGGGGGCATGTTCTGTGAGGTAATGTGAATATGCCTTGTCCATTATGGGTAACGACCCGTGAAGTTTGTAGGTGGCTTTTGCCTAGCTGTGGACCAATCTTCTCGTGTTGCCAATTGCTCGCTTAGAAGCTGGGCTCGCGAGTTACTTAGAACGGAAGCTTTATATGGTTGGTATTGTGGGCGCAAGTTCGTTAGCGGCGCAGTAGTTGAGGCGGGATTCGCGGCTAGACGTTTAAAAACTTACAAATTGTTTGTCCTAGTCCGCACCGACCGAAAGATTGAAGCTAACGTGAGCTGTTAGTTCAATAGAACCAGATGGAACCAATACGAAAGTCTATGCCAAGAGGTCGAGACGTCGGAGCCGAAGACGAAACCATTTCGACTGTAAGGACCAAATGGTCTGAGTTGCCCATGAGTTGTGAACTGTGGCTCTGCTGGCATGGGTTCTTTAGCACGGAACACGGCCTGCAAGGTGCAACTTCATGCCAAGCCGTGTTGGCGCTAGAGATGCGCAGTGTGGGTCGAATCGAGCTGTTGCCTGACTGCAATTTCAAGCTCTGACTTAAGACCTGGACATGTGCCATTCCTCGGATGAGGCAAATACTTCAGAGCCAATAACGAACTCTTTGGAGAAGTTTTAGCCGAGATTAGGCGGAGAAGTTGGCCTTGAAGCCCTTGACTAACAGTCCAGCGCAGTCAACGTCTTGGTAGGCAGAGCACGGCGCCGAAGTCCGGTTGATCTCACTCACAGCGGGCTTGGTATTTTATAAGAGCAAACTAGAGCTATAGGTGGCAAATGCTGCTCGGTGTGAGGCTAACGGCGATTGTATGTGAATAATAAACATTGACCTTCTACGTTCGCAAGACTTGCTGGTCCCGTCCCTCGTCTGCACAATATTCGCGGTGCGCGTCTCCATCAACATGGCCGAAAGTGAGCCGCAGGAATCAACCTACTCTAGGGATGAGTTCGTTTCTGAGCTGAAATCCTACTACGATTTCCTGACCCATCTATACCTGCCTCCCGAGGTGGTCAGATACCCTCCCCCGGGCGGGTGGGAACACATCACTCCCGACTTCGTCGATTCATTCTTCCTCGGCAAGAACAACACAGTAGCAGACCTGATGAGGCATATCCCCTACGTCCGTCGAGACAAGAAAGACGATTGGGAGCCGTTCAATATCTACGAAAAGTCCTCTCAGGTCGACTTCGCCGGGGAGGTCGTCCTGAGCTTGCCCAACAAGTACGCTCACGAGGAACTTTTTGAGATACCGAAGGAAGCCTACCCGCACGAGCTCCCGCCTCACGTCTTCGTCTTCGCTATTGTTCCCGAGGGACGGGATGGGCACTTCATTCTCGTTGACACCGAACGCGGCACCATCGTCCTCGTGGACCTCCAGACCGTCACGAAACCTACCCGACTATCAGATCCGGTGAGATTTCTTCCCTTAACCTGGTTGTTTGTCTCTTGAATATGAGGCTGATTTCGTCTGGACTTAGTTCGCACCGGACGAAGAAGAGTGGCGCAGATCCGCCACGTATACGTTCCAAGAGTTCTTCGCCATGGCTCAAGACAAGTTCAGGAGCTTCAGAATGGTGCGTCGATGTTGATTTCTCTACACAGACGTCATCGCTTGTTTCCGTCTTCCCTCACATACTAATCATGTTATCAATCCATGTAGACTGCTGTGGATCGTAAGCATGTTAGGGTTAGGGTTAGGGTTAGGGTTAGGGTTAGGGTTAGGGTTAGGGTTAGGGTTAGGGTTAGGGTTGACGAGCGGTATCAACATCGCGCTGGCGGTCAGTAATGCTGTGGTTCTGAACAGAACTGAGAAGCGGCCGACTGCGATTCTGCCGGAT